>NC_052157.1:4922622-5660122 GCF_902713615.1 Scyliorhinus canicula | reverse complement strand
GTGCCATTCAAGCAGGCAGCCCCACCCTGGGCATGTCAAGACTCCAGTGTTGCAGGAGATGCTGATAGTGGGGGATTCAGCAATTCAAACATCAACTTGGAGCAGGAGGAGGCCACTCGGCCCCTCAAGCCCACTCCTTGATTCAATAAGATCATGGCTGATTGAATTGTAACCTCCGCTCCAAATTCCTGCCTACCCCCCCATAACTTTTCACCACCCAGGTTAGGTAGGCCGAGGTCAGGGTGTTCTTTCAGAAGGTCTGTGCAGACTCAATGGACCGAGGACTCTGCACTATTGGGGGGGGGGGGGGGGGGGGGGGGTCATGATTTTTTGAGCACTTCTATCAAATAATATGCTTTTTTTATTCCTGCCTAAAGGGATATGTCTTCACATTCAAAACAAGGCCTGGTTTGTTTGTTTCTTTTTAGTACAGATCCACAGCAGCCAGGCAATCCCTAACCCACCCTGGTTTCTTTGGGAATCTAACAAATTGCTCCAATTCAGGCTCCTTTCTGCAGGTGCAGCATTCCTATTCACAGGTGTCACTGCGTCGTGCTTTGTTAAACCTGGAGGATATGGAAATTGCTTGAGAATACAAAGCTTTCTTTTGATTCCAATTCCGAGAGACCTGTATCCATGAGCTGGCTGCCAGTATTTACAATGCAAAGTCCAGCTCTTTATCCCTTAAGTAAGACCCACAAATGATTATGTCTACCCTGCGAATTGGGAGTTAGATTTGCCATCTGTAAATGCTGACAGCTGGTCCATTGAGTTAAAAGTGGAATAATGATTTTCTTGCTGTGCCTATTCTCTTAAATAAATTATCCGAGCTGAACATTATTTCGAAGCCAGTTTAGAATTGGTTTGAAATGAATCCTTGTGAATAGCAGAAGCTCCAAGAGCTCAATGTTGTTACAATTGCTGGGTGCTTCATTGGGGCTTTTCACTGGGTAGATTGTTGAGACTTAGCAATATCTTGAACAGGATTGGGGCAATCTTTATTCATGAGTTGAATTCCTGACAAAACTATTCTCTTGTGGTTGTCATATGTTTTCAGAAGTGATTTTGCTGATTCCTTCATATTACCATAATTCCCTTCTGTATTTTGCAACTGACCTAAAGTTCAGGATTTAGTTGAGATCTTACTGACTTTCACAAAGCATTTATATTCTTGACCAGTGTGATTCTGCGTTTGGAAGCTTTGGATTGCCTCTTATCATCATCTCTGCATCAGCACAGTTTGGAAAAGTGACCCATGATGGGGTTCACTTATTTTAAACAAAATAAGCACATTGAGCCGTGATTTTAAAGTGTGTGACGGTTGGTTAAGGCATATGCTTGCTGTATTAAGTTCCTCTTTCTCTTCCTCTGCGTCAACCAAATTGTGTTGTTATAAAACACTGTTGAATGACCACAGCGTAACAGGAACTCCTCAGCCATTGTTACAAGCCATTTTACTTCAGTAAAAATACAATAAAACATTGTTAAATGTCAACACTAATTTTATTTATTTATTTATTTGTTTGTTTTAGAGTACCCAATTATTTTTTTTTTCAAATTAAGGGACAATTTAGTGCGGCCAGTCCACCTACCCTGTACATCTTTGGGTTGTGGGGGTGAAACCCACGCAGACACGGGGAGAATGTGCAAACTCCACACGGACAGTGACCCAGAGCCGGGATCGAACCCGGGTCCTCGGCGCCGCAATCCCAGTGTTAACCACATGCCGCCCAAATGCCAACACTAATAATTTACAAACAGAACCCAGACACTCCGAAAAAAGCTTTTTAGAGCTTTGGCATCTTGGTATTATCCAATTAATTGGCATGCTGAGGGTTTGGTTGGACATTTCTGATGTCCTTTCTATGAACCGCCATAGTTGGGCGTGGTGGTGCTGGTGAAGAAGGAATCCTGAAATTAGGATTCAAACTCCAATGTAGAAAATTGTGAAATCAATTCAATAAATCTGGTGAATTGATCAACCTGCCTGATTGTTGTAAACACCCAACTGGATCACGAACGCCAATTCACAATCGTTGGATGGGAAAAGACCAAAAATGCTGCCCTTGCCAATCCAGCCCCACACTGTGTGGTTGGCATTTTAATTCCCTCTTAAATGATCTAATACATTCATCTGTCAGGGCAGCCAAGGATAGGATAAACTGCACCCCTGGTGAAAAATGAAGGCAGATTGCTGACACCTTATTAACGATACTATTGACCTGGTCAGTGGCTGAGTAAGCGTAGACTGTGCTATGCCTACTTTGTGCTCCCCACTTTGCTCCTGTGTTATTGAAATTAGAGACTTCTGGTGAAGAATGTACAGTCTGTTGGTGTATGCCAGTGGAGTGGGGTATACTCAAAGTGGTAACGCTAATAATTCAGACTCCTGTATTATTTCACTTCATTACCGTTGTAGATAATGATGTTGAAAACCTGGCTAGTTTGGAGGTTTTTTTCAATGATCTGAATCTAATCTATCTTGTGACAGCTTGGCAAACATCCAGCATGGGTACAGAGAAGCTTATTTTCAGCATTTTAATTAATTCTTGAAGCCTTTCAAACAGAAAACCTTGGTTGCATTAGAAGTAAATGAGAGGGGCTTCTGGTGGCAGCTATGAAGGAGTAAGTCGCACATTTGGTGGCTTCCGCTCCGGCGGAATTTTGGACCTTTTCCCCTGATTTTCTAGCGGACTTGAATTGTAAAACTGATGACAAAGGCAATTGTGTACTGAATTCCCACATTGGTGCATGGAGAGAAGGACTAGAAGTGCTGGTAAAGGCAGAAACAGAAAGACAGAGAAGGTTTGGGGTGAAGCTGCAGCAAGAGACAGCATGGGGGAGGACCAGACCTCTGGCTTGTCGACCCAGCGGTCAACGGAGCAGCTGATGCAAGTTATTCAGGAAGGCTTTGCTAAGCAGAATCGGGATTGCTTGGTCCCAATAAGAATCAATTGAGTGGCTGGAGCTTAGGTTGGACACCCAAGATTGGGCGATCCAGAAGGTAGAGAAGGCGCTGGCTGAGCAGGAGGAACAACAAACTGCAGTGGAGCTGGAGGTGGGGAAGCTGAGAGACCAGCAGAAAAAGCTTCTGGAGAAGGTGGAGGACCTAGAGAATAGGTCCCGCCAGCAGAACTTGAGAATCGTTGGGCTCCCGGAGGGATCAGAAGGTGTGGATGCTGGGGCATACATCGCGGACATGTTTGAGAAGCTGCTGGGGGGTGGGGCTTTCCCCCGAGCCTTGGAGGTGGACAGGGCTCACAGAGCACTCACGAGGAAGCCGCCAATGGGAGACCCCCACCCCCCGAGGGCAATGGTGGTGAGATTCCACAGGTAGTTGGATAAGGAGTGCATTCTACAGTGGGCCAAGCCGACACGGAGCTGTAAGTGGGACAATAGTATCCTGCGGGTTTACCAAGACTGGAGTGTGGAGGTGGCCAGGAGAAGAGTAGGCTTCAACCAGATAAGGTCGATCCTTTTTAACAAAAAGGTGAAGTTCGGACTGTTGTATCCAGCCCATCTTTGGCTTACGCACAAGGAACAGCACTTTTATTTCGAGTCACCTGAGGAAGCGCTGGGCTTCGCAAAAAGGAAAGGACTGGTGGTAGACTGAGAACTTTTGAACTTTGCTGCAACGTTCATGTTTTTTTTGGCTTTCCTGTTCCTTTTTTAAAAAGTTTTTTGTTTTGTGGAAGCTGTTTGGAATGTCTTTTGCATTGATTTGGGACCAGTGGTAGAGCTGAGTGAGTGAAGTTTTCATTTGCACTGTTGGGGGATGGAGGTGTGCTTGTTTAGATGTTGGTGTGTTTCTGTCGGGCAATTGTTTGATGTTGGAGTATGTTTGCATGAGCGGGGGCGGGGGGGAGGAGGAAACAATAGGTGGGAGACTATCCGGTGCAAGGGATGGGGACCACCAAGCTAGCTGGACGGGCTAGGTGCATATGTTCGGTTTATTAAAGGGTTTGGGTAACAGAGTGTTGTTACTAAGGGGGAGGGGGGAGTAAATGTTCTGCTGACGAGGGAGGGACTTGGGCTAAGGGACAGAGAGGAGGATGGGGGTGGGGGTTGCCTGGGTACGGGCCGGTGGAGGCGCAGAGCATGGGCTGGAGGCGGGCCCAAAAAAGGGGTGGTAATGTGGCCCCGAACTAGGCTGATCACCTGGAATGTTCGAGGGTTAAATGGGCCGGACAAGAGGGCACTTGTGTTCGCGCATCTTAGGGGACTGAAGACCAACGTGGTAATGTTGCAGGAGACAGGAGAGTCGATTGACGGAGCTGCCGTTTAGGGTGGTGGGGGAAGCTTTAGGTACCTAGGCATTCAAGTGGCGCGGGAATGGGACCGGCTACATAAATTAAATCTGGTCCAACTAGTAGACCAAATGAAGGACGATTTCCAAAGATGGGACGCGCTCCCGTTGTCATTAGCTGTGAGGGTGCAGACGGTGAAGATGACGGTCCTCCTGAGATCCCTATTCGTGTTGCAATTACTTATTCCGCGGCCCTTTTTTAAACGGGTCAACAAAGTGATCTCTGGCTTTGTTTGGGCGGGCAAGACCCTGCGAGTAAGGAAGGTAATGCTTGAGCGGAGTCGAGGAGAGGGCAGGCTGGCGCTGCCAAATTTTAGTAATTATTACTGGGCGGCGGATATAGCCATGATCAGGAAGTGGGTGGTGCGGGAGGGGTCAACATGGGAGTGTATGGAAGCGGCTTCACGCAAGGGCACCAGTCTGGGGCGTTGGTAACTGTGCCTCTGCCATTCCCGCCGACACGGTACTCCACCAGCCCCATGTGGTGGCGGCTCTGAGAGTCTGGGGGCAGTGGAGGAGACGTGGGAGCAGAGGGAGCACCTGGTTCCCAATCTGTAATAATCACCGGTTTGCCCCGGGAGGTATGGATGGGGGTTCCGGATATGGCGGAGAGCAGGGATTGAGAGGATGGGGGATCTGTTTATAGAGGAGAGCTTTCCGAGTATGAGGGCGCTGGAGGAGATGTTTGAGTTGTCGAGGGGAAACAAATTCGGGTATCTGCAGGTGCGGGACTTCCTACATAAATAGGTGTCAATCTTCCCGCTCCTACCACTAAGGTGCATTCAGGACAGGGTAGTTTCCAGAGGCTGGCTAGGAGAAGGGAGCGTCTCTGACATTTACAAGGAACTTATGGGGTCAGAGGAGACGCAGACCAAGGAGTTGAAGCGCACGTGAGAGGAGGAGCTGGGAGGAGAGATAGAGGATGGTCTCTGGGCGGACGGGTTGAGTAGAGTCACCGCATCCACAACATGTGCCAGGCTCAGACTGATACAATTCAAAGTCGCTCACTGGGCCCACATGACAGTGGCAACCGTTCATCGACTTCTTTGTGGAAAATTAATCGTCAGCAGAAGGGAGGGGTGGTTAGTTTAGCTTAGAGTAGGGGGTTAATAAAGGTGGGACCTGTAAGGGAGGGAGACGGCTTTTGCACTATGTACATAGTTTCCTGTACATTGTTTATTTTGTTGGTGTTCCAATACCAAAAATACCTCAATAAATTGTTTATTAAAAAAAATGAAGTAAATGAGAGATCTATTTTCGCACTGAAAGCTTGATTTTCATTAAATCAATAGACGAGAGAATGTTCCGTTCATGTAATTTAAAGTAAGGTTGCCCATTCTTCTGCACAATTCCATGAATCTGAGGCTGGATTTTCATAGGCTGGATAATTTCAGTGTCTCAACCCTATGCTGCAACTGCATTACTTGAATATTGCTATTTTGAAATTTAAATACCCTAATTAAGCCAGAGGCAAACTCTACAGAGTGTAAGCTGCAACGGCAGATGGCAGCCATGATGGGACCTACCAGGGTGGCACATGGCACAGTGGTTAACACTGGGACAGCGTCGCTGGGTTTGAATCCTGGCCCTGGGTCACTGTCCGTGTGGAGTGTGTACATTCTCCCTGTGTCTGCATAGGTTTCACCCCCACAACCCAAAGATGCGCAGGGTAGGTGGATTGGACACACTAAATTGCCCCTTAATTAGAAAAAAAAATAATTGGGTACTCTAAATTTAAAAAAAAAATGATAGGCCTGCCACCACTGCCTTGCCAAAGAGAGCCGCTGCACCTTAGAGGGCCAGCAACGTAAATGGGCAGCACAGTGGTTAGCACAGTTGTTTCACAGCGCCAGGGTCCCGGGTTCGATTCCCGCCTTGGGTCACTGTCTGTGCGGAGTCTGCAGGCCCTCCCCGTGTCTGCATGGATTTCCTCCGGTTTCCTCCCACTAGTTCCAAAAGACGTGCTGTTAGGTAATTTGGACATTGTGAATTCTCCCTCTGTGTACCCGAATAGGCGTCAGAATGCGGGGACTCGGGGCTTTTCACAGTAACTTCATTGCAGTGTTAATGTAAGCCTACTTGTGACAATAAAGGTCATTACTAAATGCTGATGAAAGTGGCTGCACAGTGAACATTAATGTTGACTATTTGGTGCAAGCTCTCATGTACTTCCATTACTTCCTTTTGCATTAGCAAAACTCTTTGTACTTCTTCCTGCTATGAACAGGGTAGCTGCGCACTAATGTGCACCAGACTGTTCAGGTTCGCCAAAGTCACATTTAAAAGTTGGATTTATGCCCGGGTTTCTGTGTGGATTTCTCCCACAGTCCAAAGATGTATAGGTTATGTGGATTGACCATGATCAATGCGCGGGATTACGTGGATAGGATGGTGGAGGGGGTCCAGGTCGAGTGCTCTTTCGGAGGGTCGGTGCAGACTCTATGGGCCGAATAGCCTCCTCCTGCACTGTAGGGATTCGATGTCTCCTCAGTGATGATGGGGTCCAGAAATGCCCTTTCGGAATTCATTTTCTAAATCCTGCCCTCGACTGTTCCCAACCCTGCCAGACGGAGAAAGAGTTAACGTTTCGAGTCCGTGGCTCCTCGGAGTTGAAGAGAGGTAGAAATGTGATGGGGAGTTTATAATTCACCTGCTCCAACCCCTCTCTTCAACAGTATAAAACCCAGCACATTTCTACCTCGCTCCAGCTCTGAGAAATCACACCGACTCAAAGCGTTAACTCTGTTTCTCGCTCCACAGATGTTTCCAAATCTGCCGCGTTTTTCCAGATTTTCTGTTATGATTTAATACGTAGTATATAGCTTTTATTGAAAATCAGGGGCTGGATACTCCGTTTTTGGGACTATGTCCCCACGCCGTCGTATAAACTGTGGCCTTTCACAACAAAAACTGGTGTGAAAGGGCCACATAATCCTAGCCCTGCAGGGGACTAGCAGGGACCCGTCGGGAAGCTCGCAGCTTTAGCTGCAGATACGGGCCCCCGCGCTTCCAGGTCAGAGGCCATGTGTGCTCCATGGCGGACTCAGACTGTGGAGCTGGACCAACTAAATAGTGCCGCCGACCCGGACCGCCCGCCCAAAATTAGCCCGAGTCCGCAGCCGCCAAGCAAGTGTCCAGACCGGCAGGACCATGTGAGATCTACGCCGTCGGGTCTCCGGCCGGTCAGGGGTGGAGAATGGCAGGGCGGGCCTCCAGCAATTGCTGCAGGTCGGGGCTATGCGGCGCGGCGTACTCTCTGATGACGCTGTTTTCCGGGACCCAGAGAGTCAGGGAATCGGCACCAGTTCCGATTTCATGCCCGGAAATGGATTCTCTGCTCCGGCGCCGGCCATGATTTCGGCGTCAGGGTGAAGAGTATCCAGCCCCTGGTCTCTGGCTTTCAAGAATATAATTTATTAAATGTAATTGTTTCAATGAAGGAATGACGTCCACCTCGCAGTTTGGTCACAATAACAGGGCTGTGATCTTTTGGTGATCACCACTTAAAAGTACGGGGTTATTTTCGCAGCTGGTAAATGTTTTAATTTTTGCATGTTTGAAGGACACAGACATTCTTTTTAATTCCCTGTGAGCTGTGTGACTGCACAGCAATGACGATGCTGCCGAGTTGACCGATCCTGTGTTGTCCCTAATCTGCAGGGGTAAAACAACATTTTAAAAAAGTGAAATAGGTTTATCAGCATCTGCAAGGTGAAAATGTGGGTTAAAATTTTGGCTGTAAGCTTGTAAGAATCTGACGCAGCAGTGATTATGACTAAGTATCTATCGTGCGAACATCTTCCAGATTTTGATCCATCTGCTGTGGTTTAAAGCATTTTCTGTTTTAACTTTTCACCTTTTATCTGTGTCTGTTTGAATCAGTAGTTAAGACTTTAAAGAATATTTCTGCTGAAATGCATCCCTCCACTCCTACACCGCTTGCCATTGTGCTGGTGAACAATTGCTTTAGATATTTATTGAAGCACACCTCCCCCATGTGGCTGAATGGTGTAGTGCAATTTTAATTGGTTGGCCCAGTGGTTAGCAGGAAGGGTATATAATTAATGAGATGGTGGCCTACTGGAAATCTGATGCCTTCCTGACACGAGGCGAGACTGCTCATGGTCAACCTACCTGCTCTGCTACCTATTTTGATGCCCTTAAGTAACCAGTTAATGGCCAGTTAAGGGCTTCCTGCCACCACTGCGGGTATTGACCCAGCTGGAGGTGGATCTGTCGTGCTGCTGGATAACTAAAACTGTGCAGCCAGCTTGGCACCTCCAGCAGCGGGGTGATTTTCCCTCGATCAAAGGTGCTCATTGCATGATCAAGGAACTGGGCATCTGGCAGGGAGGTGGGGGTAGCAGTTAAGAGCCATCCTTTCCCCTTGTTGATGACGCCCTCCCCACATTGCTGACCTGTGGCCAAGGTCGCTGCACGATCCTGGGACTACGATAGGCGTTTCTTTCTGCTGCAGCCATGGCCTGCCCTGTGCTGCTGCTGAGTATAGGAGCTGATGGCCTCTGATTGGCAGGCAACTCTCAGTAGGCAAGATGTCTGTCCCCAGGGACTTGATTCCAGGGGAATATCTGCCTGTGGCCTTGCCACAGTCTGATCGGCTTGTGGTTCAGCAGGTCTTCCTGAGAAGAGGCGGTGCGGGAGTCTCACTGACTCTTCAGCCGGCAGGCAAGATCCCCAACGCCTGAAGATTCTGCCCTTTGCCCCTCTCCTGGGTCTTTGAAATGAATCCCGCTCCTCTGCCTTGTCTCTGTAGCCCTGCAAATCGATCCTCTTCAAGTCTACGTCCAATTGCTCTTTTGGAAATTGCTAATAACTTCTGATTCCACTATTCTTCAAGGTAGTGCTTAAGACCCTTGAGGACCCTCTGTGGAGATTAAATTTCTTCCTTTAAGCTTTTTAAAGAATTATGTTCGAACTGGGATCTCTTAGCCTTTTTTAAGATTAAGTTGGGATTTTGTGATTTACTTTTCGAGTAGCTACAATCAAATGCTTGTGTTGTAATCCTGGTACCAGTAACTGTAGACTAATTAACAGACAAAGTTCCTCTCTGAATAGTGGACAACAGGGATAACTGTATTCAAATGTCATCACCTTTCTGAGTGAATCACATTCCCACATTGATCAGAATGATTGATTTGAATGCATTATGCAGATACATGGAAAATAGCCATTTAAATAAAGCATCGTTACGAAAAGGAATTAATTAGAATTTATTCAGATTCTGAAAATGAAATCTTTACAATAATAATCTTTATTCGTGTCACAAATAGGCTTATATTAATGCTGCAATGAAGTTACTGTGAAAATGTCCTAGTTGCCACACTCCAGTGCCTGTTCGGGTGCACAGAATTCAGAATGTCCAAATTACCTAACAGCGCGTCTTTCGGGACTTGTGGGAGGAAACCGGAGCACCCGGAGGAAACCCACGCAGACACAGGGAGAACGTGCAGACTCCGCACAGACAGTGACCCAAGCTGGGAATTGAACTTGGGTCCCTGGCGCTGTGAAGCAACAGTGATAATCTCTGCTAATCTTTACTTCAAAGCTGGGGAAAAAAATCAAACGGATATTCTTAAATGGAAAATATTGAATCTTATCCAGGTTTTTTTTTACTAAAATGATCACTAAGAATTATGATTTAATTTTATGTTGTGTGATACTGGTGGTACTTTAGAAAAACACAAATCTTAACAGCAGGCAGAAACTGCCTTTGAATTTGTGACTTGAGTGCATGCCAGGGAGTTAATTTAAGAATCTGTACAGATAATCTCCCCTAGCCAAGATATCTCATTGAGCATATCAATACGCAGCAATTGAAAATTACAAGTACGGGAGAAGGTTAACTATTGCCAGAAAAGAAGAAATTTGAGATACACTGGGGTCAAATTTAAATAGATAAATGTTGCCTCACCATATTTAAAGGAGCTTGAAAATTAGGGTTTGCCGCTTCATTTTGCACTCGGCAAGTGTCGTCTTGTGAAACATGCTAGATGTTTAAAACAGTGAATTTATTTGTTTATGCAACTGTAAAAATTGTCATACTCATGAAATGTTAGCAATTGCTAGGCATTCAAATAGACCTCTTGCATTTCCTGTTGCTGAGGGTTTTGTTCTTGGCTTGTTTGACAGGTTGAAACCCTCCAACTGCCCTTCTCTGGCCGATCGGACTCTCCATGTTGCCCATCCCTGGTTTGAATTTCTAATGAGAATACGAGAGGTTGCTGACGCTGTAGGAGGTATTCTTTTATACTCTCTTTAACAATTCAAGTAATTTAATGCTTGTTAATTAAATTAAGTAAGGTCTATTAAATTTGGCAGTAATACAGCGGATATTGAAGGCACCAATATGCCACTTAGAGAAGTAAATTCCACTGCAGTGGTTCAGTGTTTGGTGTTTCTCATCAAGCCCGAATGCTGAAGTTACTATTTGAGAATCTGTTCATTGTTACAGATGGAATGGAATTCTGGTGAATTATAACATCACTAAAAACACCTTGCAGTATTTGTTTGATAACTAACCATTTGCGTTGTGTTCCGTCTCATTTCCTAACCCAGCTAGCGTGATATTTTGTACTTCAGCTGCTTTTGAGGGCATGATTCATATTTCCGCCTCCACTACATTGATATTCATTCTGTCCTTCTAGGTACGTCTGTGACATTCCAAGCAAGCCTGGCCAATGCTCAAATGCTGATTCCCAGTAACCAAGCTAGTGTCAGCAGCATGCTGCTGGAGGGGCATACTCTGATGGCATTAGCTACCATTATGTTTGCCCCTGGAGGAATTGATCAGGTGAGCTGAAATGAGCCGTGGCCCTTTTAAATCCAGGCACCTGTATGTTTTTATGTTTCTAATAATTGAGTTTGGGGAAGTCCCCAAGTTTCTTGCAGATAATAGACCTTTTAAGATCTATTGTTATTAAAATGACAATTTAATTGATAACATCTGCCTTCCTGAAACTCTTATTGCAGAAACCGTGGTGATGGGCGGCAGGGTAGCACAGTGGTTAGCATTGTTGCTTCACAACGCCAGGGTTCCAGGTTTGATTCCCGGTTTGGGTCAGTGTGTGTGTGTGTGTGTGTGTGTGTGTGTGTGTGTGTGTGCGCAGTCTGCACGTTCTCCCCATGTCTGCGTGACTTTTCTACAGTTGCTCAAGTTTCCTCCTTCAAGTCCCGAAAGACGTGCTGTTATGTGAATTGGACATTCTGAATTCTCCCTCTGTGTACCCGAACAGGCACCGGAATGTGGCGACTAGGTAATTTTCACAGTAACTTCATTGCAGTGTTAATGTAAGCCTACTTGTGATAATAATAAAGATTATTATTATTATTATTATGTGGGCTGTTGAGTCGAGATTCACATCGGGTCCAAAATTACATTTAGATATTTGCAATACTCTGCCCTGTACCACTTAACACTATCTTTCAATCAAACACTATGAACCGTAGCATTACATCGCACAGTTCTGCGCTCTGAAAGCTATCCACTTGTTTCCATCTTAAATTTATACTCTCGAGTTACCCTTTTGATGACTTACCGTAAATAATCTTCATTCCTGTAACATTAGCTCTGTTTCTCCCTGACTTCCGGTGACGGCGGGCGGGAGGCAGCAGCGCAACGGAGGGCCCCCGCTCAGGAACGGCATTTTCAGGGCTTTAAGCCTGGTCCCAGGCTCCACGGACGCATAAAAAGCAGGCAGAAGGCACGTAGAAGCCACACAGGAGGCAACAGCAGAAGAGGATGTCCAGGATCAGCAAGAAGACGGCTATTAAAAAGACAGCTGAGGGTATGTCGGGGAATGGAGGGGTCACCACGGGGTCACCAAGGAAAAAGGAGGCTGGAGCCCCAGGGGAGGCCGCATTGCCTACGGCTGAAGAGATAACCACGGCGATGGCTGCAGAATTTGAAAGGCAGTTTACAAAACACTTGGAGGCGATGAGGAAGGAGATGAGGGAGGTTTTGAGTGTGCTGGTGGAGGAGGCGATTTCCCCGGTGGCAGCGGCGGTGGGTGCAGTGGCGGAGGTGCGGGAGCAAGGGGAGGCGCTGAAGGAAGTGGAGGAGATGTTATTGCAGCACGGTGATCAACTTACCTCGATGGGGAAGGAGATGTGGAAGGTGATGGAGATTAACAAGGATCTACGAGGGAAAATGGAAGACCTGGAAAACCGATCCAGGCGACAGAATTTGAAGATTGTGGGGCTGCCCGAAGGAGTTGAAGGGCCGAGGCCGACTGAGTATTTTGCCGCTATGTTGGCAAAACTATTGGGGGAGGATCCCTCCCGATATGAACTGGATCGGGCCCATCGGTCGTGGAGGCCTGTACCAAAGGCGAGTGAGCCGCCAAGGGTAGTGACTCTGTGCTTCCGTAGGTACAGTGAAGGAGAAGGTCCTGTGCTGGGCCAAGCAGAAGCGGGTGGTGCAGTGGGCTGGTGCTGGTATACATGTATACCAGGACTTTACAGTGGGGCTGGCGAGGAGGCGGGCTGCCTTCAACCGGGTGAAGAGGGCACTGTACATCAGCATGGTGCAGTGCGGCATTGTATATCCAACAAAGCTGAGGGTGACTGACAGCTCAAGGACTTTTATTTTGGAACAGCGGAAGCAGCGGAGGAGTTTGCGAAGGCAGAAGGACTGTGGCAGAACTGAGAAATTGAGAAATGGCCATGTGCCGATGTAACCTCGGGATGTATTTTCCTTTTTGTTTCACTGCGTGTGGGTGTGTGGGCTAAAGGTGCCGGTGTTGTATATATTTGGGCAAGGGAAGTGATGGGACTTTCACTCGAAGTGAGGGCTCTTTGGGGTGTGGGTGGATATGTGGGGTGTGTGTGCTAAAAGGGGATTTCTGGGCTTTCCTGGGGCTGGGGAAAGGGACCCGGGCGGGGGCCTCCGCGCTGGCCGGTTTAAACCGGCCAGTGAACTGGAGTGAGGTGGGGGGAGGGGCTGCGGCCACCGGAGCCTGGCAGAACAGGGTCCCAGTGGTCTAGCCAGGGTGGAAAGTTGGAGGGAAGGAACCGAGGGTGGGGGAGGAGTTTTACATGAGGCAGTGGGCGGGAGGAGTTGGCGGGAGGGGGGGGGTTTACAACTCTTGGGTATCACGTATGGCACTCTTTCAGAGGTTGGACGGCGTTGTGTGTGTTGGGGGGGGGGGGGGGGGGGGGGGGGTTGGACTCTATGGTGACGGTGGGCGGTCCTGGACTTCTTTTTCTCCTTTGTTTTTTGTTTCCACCGTGGGAGGGTTTGTTTTATTGGATGGATATATTGACAGGTGGGCCGTTGTTTGGGGTGGTGGGAGGATGGGATCATTGTTATTGTTAAGGGGATTGATTTTGTATTTGTTACCGTTTACTGTTTGTGGGTGCGGTCTAAATTTTGGAGGAAAATGTGAAAATGGAGAATAAAAACATTTATATAAAAAAAAACAACTCTGTTTCTCCCTCCTCAGATCCTGCTAAGTATTTCCAGCATCCTCAGAACTTTGTATTTTATATAAAGGCAAGTCTTTTTTTTTTGTGGTTTCTTTAGGTGATGCAGGAAAGAAGAGATACTGGTGATTCTCTCTGGAAAGTCGACCCGCAGCTTTTGAAAATGGCTCTAGCCCCTTATCCCAAGTTGCGAGCTGCTCTTTTTCCACAACTCACTCCTCATGGCATTCCGCCACTGGACATCTCCCTCTACCATCTTTTACAGGTATTCATGGTGCATCTTTTATTGATGTGTGTATCTCCCAGATTTCTAAGAATGATTTCAAACTCGCCTGTTTACATGTGTGTTTGTGGTGGGGAAGAGGCCTCGGGTGTGTCACCGCAGTGAAGGAAGGTCATGTCCTGCGTTCAGTGACTTTTGCCATCTTGTTGAGCTTGCTTCTTGAGTATGGTTATATATGCACACGTTGAATGAGTTTGCACCAGGTGGTATGATTGCTTCGTGGATGATGTAACAGCACGCTGACTTGATTTATCCTTGTGTTTACCATAACCGGAAATTATAAGACCTTGAAATGTAATCTGTGAATTGTAGCTAACAGAAACTGTTGATGTGTGTGCACGGTTTGATTGAATGAGTTCACAACTATTTTTTTGGAACAAATTTGCATTTCTTAATTAGTGGATTCTGTTGAAATTAAAATGAGCGAACATTGTAACCCATGGTATTTTGTGTAATGGGCAGTTGTATGTGTAGATAGAGTCTTGATTGCTGTAATTTATCATTCATTTCCCTATTTAAATTAAAGACTATTTATCTCATTTGGTAATTTGATGATTCTAGGTAATTGCATAGTCTCCAACGAAAATGCTCCTCAAATTTACTAAATCTAATTTGTGAATACATGATTTAAAAAAACATTGAGAAATTGGGAAGCCACAGGCCTGCTTTTTAACACATTCACTTCATAGAATCATAGAATTTACGGTGCAGAAGGAGGCCATTCGGCCCATCAAGTTTGCACCTGTCCTTGGAAAGAGCACCCTACATAAGCCCACAACTCCACCCTATCCCCACCACCCAACATTTTTGGACACTAAGGGCAATTTTGCTAGGCCAATCCATCTAACCTGCACATCTTTGGAATCGAACCTGGGACCCTGGAGCTGAGAAGCAACTGTGCTAACCAATGTGCTACTGTGCCGCCCCATTCAGAGGGAGAGGTGCAGCCAAACGTCTTGTTTTATTACTGGGCTGCCAATGCAGAGAAGGTGTTGGAGTGATGCGGGGATCCAGTGGCTCCTGTGTTGAGATGAATCTGGGTCATGTAGAGGGACAAGCTTGGGGGCATTGGTAACAATGCCACTTCCGTTGGCTCAGGCAAGGTACCCGGGCAAACCCAGTGGTGGTTTCCACGTTTAAAAATATGGAGCCAGCTCCACCAGCATTTTAGGTTAGGAGCAACCTCGAGGCTGGCTCCCATTTGTGGTAACCACCTGTTTGAGTTAGCACAGCTGGGTGCCACATTTGGGCCATGGAAGGAGAAAGGGCTGGAGGGGTGAGTGATTTATTCCTGGAGTGTTGGGTTGCCAGGCTGGAGGAATTGGAGGAGAAATTTGAGCTGCCAGGCCCAGACATGTTTAGGTATCTCCAGGTGATTTACTGAGAGGTTGTTCTTGGAATGCTGGGTGGTGCCACTGTCATCCTTATTGGGGAGGATTCTCTCCTAACCAGTGTTGGAAGAGGACAGTACATCCGGCATGTATGAACAGATCTTGGGGGAAGAATTGTGTTCGATTGAAGGAATAAATGCTAAATATGTGGAGGAATTGGGGCCAATACTGGAGGAGGGAGGTATGGAACTACGGAGGGTGAACGCCATGTCGTCGTATGCGAGACTGAGCCTGATCCAGCTAAACGTAATGTTCCGAGCGCACTAAGGCTAGGTGAGTCGCTTTTTTTGAGGGGGTGGGGGATAGCTGTGAGCGCTGTTCGAGTGGGCCTGCACACCACCATGCACACTCTGTTCCAAGCTGGTGGGGTTTTCGGAGGTCCTTTTTCTTTGACCACGTTGGCAATCCTAAAAGGTGAGCCTAGCGTCCTGCCCTCTGGTGGCTATCTTTGGGGTTTCAGATGTGCTGGAGCTGTGGATGGGGGCGGGGGCTGATGTCATTGCCGTCACCTCGTTGGCACTGAGGCAGATCCTCTTGGGCCAGAGGCTGGCAACGCCACCAAGTGCTTTGACTTGTCGAGGGGATCCATGGAGATTTTGCACCTCGAAGGTCAAATACACCATCGGGTGGTCGATTGAAGGGTTCTATCGGAGATGGCAACCGTTTATATTGTATTTCGGAGAGTTGATCATGAGGCGGTTTTTCCGGTTCTTTCCCAGTTTGCTGGGTGGATGTTTTGGTGGGAAAAGGTGTAGAGGTTTTGGAGGAAAGTTATACTCCATTGGTGGTGTTGGTGGATGGATTCATGGACCATAAGTGGGTTGAGAGGTAAGAAGCTGCGAGAGCAAGAAATTCTTTGTGCGACACAGGAGAAGATGGTAGTGACTATGCTTCAAAAACATTGGGTGGAATTCTCCGATCCACCGCAGGGTCGGGGAATTGCCCGGGGCCGGCGTAAATCCCGCCCCTGCCGTGGCCGGAATTCTCCGCCACCCGGGAATCGGTGGGGCCGGGAATCACGCCCCGTCGATCAGCGTGCCCCCCCCCCCCCCCCTCCCCCCCACGCCGATCGGCTGGCCCCCCGTGGCGATTCTCCAGCCCACGATGGGTTGAAGTCCCGCCGCTGTCAGGCCTCGCCCGCCGACATGGTTTAAACCACCTCTGTGCCGGCGGGATTGCCGGCGCGAGCGGGCCCCCGGGGTCCTTAGGGGGAGGGGCGCAGGGCGATCGGACCCCGGGTGGTGCCCCCACGGTGGCCTGGCCCGCGATCGGGGCCCACCAATCGGCGGGCGGGCCAGTGCCGTGGGGGCACTCTTTTTCTTCCGCCGCCGGCCTCCACCATGGCGGAGAAGGAAGAGACCCCCTCCACCACGAATGCGCCGGGATGATATCAGCGGCTGCTGACGCTCCGGCGAAGGCCTTTCGGCCAGCCCCGACGCCGGCCGGTGCAGCACCAAAGCCCGTTGCCGCCAGTCGGCGGAGCGGGAGACACTCCGGCGCGGGCCTAGCCCCTAAAGGTGCGGAGAATTCCGCACCTTTGGGGAGGCCCGACGCCGGAATGGTTGGCGCCACTCCGCTACGCCGGGACCCCCTACCTCGCCGGGAAGGGGAGAATTTCACCCATTGTCTGGGAAGAGTTTGGAGCATCCTGAGGTTGTGCACATCAACACAATTTTGTTATTTCGATTATCTTCAGGTGCGTTTGGTGATTTTTCAAATCTGCTGTACTGCCAAATGAGAACTAGAAAATGTTTTAAATGCTCAGTCATTTTCTTTTCCGAAACGAAATGGTAATGTTATTGTGCCACTCAACCAGATGATTTTTTTTTAGAAGAAAACATTTTGTCTGAGAAAGTACGAGAGTTTAAATTGACTGGCTTGGGGCCAACTGGATGATTAATGTTGCTACATTTATCATATTTCACATTGTGTGCAGGGCATGATAACGGGCAAGATAATTTTCCTGACGTTCTTGATTTTATATTCTCAGTTGCAATATATTGGAAACATCGGTCCTGGGCAGGGGATAGAACTGTGTAGACTTCAGGTTACAGTAAACTAATTAACAGTGTGCAGCAAAGAAACATTACACACACACGCATTTTGGAAAGGGGAAGCCTTTTTTGATGACCTTAGTAGAAAAAAGGCATGTAAGGAGGACAATATGTCGTTGTAATTAGATTCAGGGGATGGGGTTTACTAGGCTTCATGTCAGGGATAACTGCTGCTGAAATAGGTTTTATTACAGTTGTGTTGCTTGAGCTGATCGCTTAACTGTGGAAGAAAATGCTGACCCAAGGAAGCTAGCTTTATTTGTGAATTGTGAATCAAACCATTAATCCGTTGGGACATTCATAAGAATGTGCTATGTGGAACAAAGGAACATTATTTGTGTATAATGAAAGCAAAATACTGCGAATGCTAGAGATTGGAAATGAAAACAAAGTGCTGGGAAAACTCCGGTTTGCAATATCTGTGGGGAGAAACAGAGTTAACTTATCAAGTCCAATAGGATTCTTTTTCGGAACGAAGACTTTGTCCCATGGAAACAGTCCCATGGAAACAGTCCCTTCCAATGGGCCTTAAGCCTTGACCGTTATCTCCTCATTAAAACGGATTCATTTAAGGTGTGAATTAATATTGACTGCAGCTTTAAACTTGTATTTGTTCAAATGTTTATTTAATGGAGAATGCTTATTTGGTTTGAAGACCCATCTGACAGCTTAATCATAATAATAAATCCAGTGTGAGAAACATTGAGTCTTTTATACTATGCAATATTTTCCATTTGCAGTGAACACGAATGAAGATCCTCTAAATATCTTAAATATAACGTATGTATGTGTTAACTATGACGTAGATAAAGCTTCTTTCCGAGTAGATTAGAGGTCAAGACTTGCATTGAATACCAGCACCCATTTCTGCAGTGTGCACAGTTTTTTTTGGCAGACTTTGTTTATGGTTTTTATTTTCTCTTTTGCAGTCATTACATCCCTTTGATCCATCGCGCCTCTTCGGCTGGCAGTCTGCCAACTTGCTGTCCTCTTCTGGTAAATTACTTTCATATTAAATGAACTTAACCAGAATAATGAATGCAGGTAGGAAGGGAGGAAGTGTGGGAGCTTGAAAAAACTTTCAAAATCCATTAGAGTACCTTTTATGTTAATTTCACATACTTGCTCTGAACTGCTGAGCTCATTCATTTCTACTTACAATTTGTTCTTTGACATACATGGACAATTGGTCTCGTCTGTCTGACTTTTAAACCATGAGCTACGCCAACATTATACATTTAGTTTAAATAAAAATTGCAGAAGTTTATTACTGTGTAAATATTAACGGTGAATTGCAAGGGTTCCAAGTTAAGGGCGACATTTCGTTGAGCCATATAGAACCAGAAGGTCAATTCCTAAATCGTATAATTAGCTAACGTCTGTCGCCTGGGTGGCATGGTAGCACGGTGTTTAGCACTGTTGCTTCACAGCGCCAGGGACCTGGGTTCGATTCCCGGCTTGGGCTACTCTGTGTGGAGTCTGCACGTTCTCCCTGTGTTTGCTTGGATTTCCTCCAGGTGCTCCGGTTTCTTCCCGCGTGTCCTGAAAGACGTGCTTGTTGGGTGAATTGGACATTCTGAATTCCCGCTCTTGTGTACCCAAACAGGCGCCAGAATGTGGCAAGTTGGAGACTTTCACAGTAACTTCATTGCAGCGTTAATATAAGCCTACTAATAAAGATTCTCATTATATTATTAAGTTGGTAGATGTTGTTTGTGGGATAATGACTTATACCCAAGTTAGTCACAAGTCTATACTGAGTTTGCCGAATTCAGCCAGTGGAAAATGTGGGTGGGTGCTAGAGAACTCAACCAAGGCCTTGTGCCCGAACACCATTCGTACAGGAATTATACATTTGGACACCTGCACATTCTAATTACTCCTTGAGCAGCCTGCAATCCTAAATACACCCCTGAAGTATAAATTATTAGATTAAATGCCGGGGCCACTGATGTTGCATAAATACACTTAATATGATCACTGTATTCAGTAAAAGGAAGGCCATAGAGAGGATAAATAAATAACAATTGGAATCAAGTATATTTTCCACCTTTATATTTCACGACTTTTCAATAATTTGTTACTTCAGTAACTTTGCTTTACTAATTTTCCCCACTTGTATCAAAGGCTAAAATTGCTGACCATTTTGATTTACATTTACAGGTAAAGTAGTGCAAAAATTTTAATTTAAAAAGGGGTAATGATTGTGAAATCTGAGGCTGATGCTTTATGGGTACCTCAGCTGATTTGATGTAGCCAATAGTGACAAAAGCTCTGAGATAATACCTTAATGTAGCACCTTTATCATGGTGAAATGTCCTAAGGCACATCACAGGAGCATTATGAAACAAAGTAGAATATGACGCCCAGTCACGTAGGGAAATATTAGGACGGATGACCAAACGCTTGGTCAAAGTAGGAGCGTCTTAAATGATTAAAGCAAGTTAGAGAGGCGGAGAGGTGTAAGGAAGGCATTCCAGATCTTGGGGCCTGGGCAACTGAAGATGCAGCCACCAAAGGTGGAGCAATTCAAATCGGAGATGCACAACATGCCAGAATTAGAGGAGCGTTGATATCTTCATAGAATTTACAGTGCAGAAGGAGGCCATTCGGCCCATCGAGTCTGCACCGGCTCTTGGAAAGAGCACCCTACCCAAGGTCAACACCTCCACCCTATCCCCATAACCCAGTAACCCCACCCAACACTGACGGCAATTTTGGACACTAAGGGCAATTTATCATGGCCAATCCACCTAACCTGCACATCTTTGGACTGTGGGAGGAAACCGGAGCACCCGGAGGAAACCCACGCACACATGGGGAGGATGTGCAGACTCCACACAGACAGTGACCCAAGCCGGAATCGAACCTGGGACCCTGGAGCTGTGAAGCAATTGTGCTAACCACTATGCTACCGTGCTTGGAGAGTTGTTGGCCTGGAAGAGATCACAGAGATCTAGAGGAGCGATCCATGGAGAGTTTTGAAAACATGAGATGGAAATTGAAGAGAATTAAGGATGGGTCATTAAAGAGGCAATTGTGGAATGTAAAGGAGTGGAGAATTGTGGCAAAAAGACAATTTAGCGACTTTTTCAAGGTTGATGCTCCTAAGAACACAGAATGCAGTGAGAATATTTGTCCCATTTTATGATCTGGGATTGTATGCAATTGTGCAAAAGCCAAACCTGTCTGTGCATTTAGAAAGCTGCACACAACTGGTTTCAAGGCGTCCGGCAGTCCCTTCCCCCTCACTTAGTAAAACTTTCATAAACCTTAGCACAGTTATCTAATGGATAGCAGATTTGAACTCCAGCTCCTGCTTTCCACTTTTGCTGTAGGACTGAGCAGAATACAAATGAGCTGTGGGTAGAACTTTTTGTTTTAAGGGGACAAAAAACAGGAAATGAATGCTGCCCTAGGTTAATGTGTAAAATATATCTGAAATACAATATAAATTTCTTTATTTGACTTTGATTTTTTTTTTTGAAACCCCGAAATAATGATCTTGCTGTTGCTTTCAGTGCCAAAAGCTGAGAATCTCAAGTTTTGGAATTAACCAATCAAGACTTGTGAAAATTTGACAGTGTCAGAAATAGGAGAGGAGTAGGTCATTCTGTCCCTTGGGTTTGCTCTCCCATTTAGTTAAATTATGACTGGTCTTCGATAGCAACTCCACTTCCTGTACTATCCCCATGACCCTTAATTTCCTTCATGCCTGAAAATCGTACTCAACATCCATAACCCTCTGGGGCAGGGAATTTCAAACACCGAATGAAGAATTTCTGCTCTGTCGTAAATGGCCAGCCCCTTGCTCTGAGCCCACGATCCTCTACTTGTGGACGCTGCTACCAGGGATTTTGCCTGTCAGCATTTATCTGACCAAGCCCACAAAGAATTTGGTGGGTTTCAATAAGATTACCCTGCATTCTTTGAAGCGGCAAAGAATATGAGCCCATTCTATTCGGTGTAATAATAAGAATAATCTTTAATAGTGTCACAAGTCGGCTTACATTAACGGCGCGATGAAGTTACTGTAAAAGTCCCCTAGTCGCCACATTCCGGCGCCTGTACAGGTACACCAGAGCACCCGGAGGAAACCCACGCAGCTGCAGGGAGAACATGCAGACTCCGCACAGACAGTGACCCAAGCCGGGAATTGAACCTGGGACTCTGGCGCTGTGAAGCAACAGTGCTAACCACTGAGCTGCCGTACCGCCCTCGTAGAACAGCGCTCACCCCTTTGTTTCTTTCCCGCTAATGTAACATTGGACCCTTGAATTTTGTGAAGTCGTGAGCAGCACGCTGGCGCAGTTGGTTAGCCCTGCTGCCTCACGGCGCCGAGGTCCCAGGTTCGATCCTGGCCACGGGTCACTGTCCGTGTGGAGTTTCCACATTCTCCCCGTGTTTGCATGGGTTTCGCCCCCACAACCCAAAGATGTGCAGGTTAGGTGGATTGGCCACGCTAAATTACCCCTTAATTGGAAATAAAATGAATTGGGTACTCTAAATTTATTTTTTAAAGAGCCAAACATGTTTGGGTGTTTTAGCAGTTTCTGCTTCGAGTTCCAGGAGCCCAAGGAAGAAAGGACATTTGGGTGTGTTGAAAGCTGACTTTTCTCCAATGGTAATGTTGTGTTCTGTGAGCTGTACAGCACAAGAAATTGGAAAAATGCAGGTCTTTCTAACAAAAGGTTTTGCATTGTGTCCACAGACTTCTCAAATGACTTGCCTCATTTTTCCTGCCCTGACTTGGTGAACAAGTATGCCATAACTGAACAATTAGATTTTTCCTACTACTTGCGGCATGGCCGGCCGTCGTATGCGTTTGCAACGTTTCTGGTGCAGCAACTGGCGAAGAGCAACTCCCCCAAACAGTTGTGAGTATGGTGGGAAAGAGACTTATCAGAGTAGAACAGAATGCCACTACTTTTTTCAAGTTGAAAAGAAAAACAAACTTGGGAATAGTTGTCAAGTGCTTTTGGGCATCCTGGGGTCATGAATTGCACTAGAGATATGCAATATATTTCTTTTTCTAAATGCACTATCTGAAAAGGTGGTGGAAGAGTACATGATTATAACTTTCAAAAAGACATTTGGTATATATACTCAAATATCTTTAGTGGACGATGGGGAAAGCAGGGGAGAGAGTGGGATGAATTGGATAGCTCTTTCAAAGTACTGGTGCGGGCACGGTGAGCTGAATGGTCTTGCATCCTGTATACCCTCACTGCAAGAAATTATTTGATCTTTTATCACGTTGCTGCGTGTGGCAGCTTGCTGCGTGTAAACTGGCTGCTGCCTTTCCAACATTACACGTCCAAATTACTTAATGGGCGGTAAAGCCCTTTGAGACATCTTGAGGCCTTGAAAGGAGCTTTACAATATGACAAAATGGGAAAAACCAAGCTATCGACAAATAACATTGGTGTGTACATCAGTCCACCTTCAATTTGTAGTTTGTTTTTCAAACTTGCCTGGTAATTGTCCCTCTTTTCTATTTTTAAATTTGTTATTAATGTTTCCAAATAAGGGGCAATTTAGCGTGGCCAATCCACCTACCCTGCACATCTTTTTGGGTTGTGGGAGTGAGACCCACGCAGACATGGGGCGAATGTGCAAACTCCACACGGGTGGGCAGCACGGTAGCTCAGTGGTTAGCACTGTTGCTTCACAGTTCCGCGGTCCCAGATTTGATTCCTGCTTGGGTCACTGTCTGTGCAGAGTCTGCACGTTCTCCCCGTGTCTGCGTGAGTTTCCTCCGCGTGCTCCGGTTTCCTCCCACAAGTCCTGAAAGACGTGCTTGTTAGGTGAAGTGGACCTTCTGAATTCTCCCTTTGTGTACCTGAACAGGCGCCGCAATGTGGAGACTAGGGGCTTTTCACAGTAACTTCATTGCACTGTTAATGTAAGCCTACTTGTGACAATAATAAAGATGATGATTATGATGATGATGACAGTGACCTGGGCCTTCGGTGCTGTGAGACAGCAGTGCTAACCACTGCGCCACCGTGCTGCCCAGCGTCTCCCTCTTACCCGTTGAAATTCTCCATGACTTTATTCCAGCTCCTTCTGTTTATTGGACGACATTAGGCAGGAATATGGGTTGAAGTTACAGTCAGATCAGCCGGATCTTATTGAATGGTGGGGCAGGCTCGAGGGGCTGAGTGGCCTCCTCATGCTTTTAATCCGTACGTTCGTATGCACTTTAAGATTAATTCTCTTGGTGCACGTTAATCTATATATTTTTTTAAATTTAGAGTACCCAATTATTTTTTCCAATTAATGGGCAATTTATCATGGCCAATCCACTGACCCTGCACGTCTTTGGGTTGTGGGGGCGAAACCCAGGGAGACTGCAAGCTCCATGTGCACAGTGACCCGGGGCCGAGATCGAACCTGGGTCCTCGGCGCCGTGAGACAGCAGTGCCCTGTTAAAGTATATTTTTAAATAAACTGAGAAAGCAATTTAGGATTAAAGAAAATACATTCTTGCTCCCTTGGTGATGTGTGCTGTGCAAAATAATTTTCCACCAAGTTGGATATTTCTGATGTGAAGGTCTAAAATGAGTTATTTTTGATCCATTAATGAGGCTCCATTTTGCAGTGTAGAGATTATTTAATACAATGATGATAAATTAAAGTTTCTACTGTTGAAAAGAGCTCATGGAATTTTTTTTTGTACTTCACTCTAGGTAACGTATCTATCTAATATTTTGTATGCATACCAGTTCTCTGATTGAAAATCTAATTTGTTTTCCTCTTTTCTGTTTTAGGATGCAGCGAGCAAGCATCGAGGCGTACAACCTAGGGTTAACTCACTTTACTGTACCCCCTGTTGCTGCAGCATGCGTTGCCTTTCTTGAATTACTTGGTGCTTCCAGCTTTAAACTCAGAATTGATCTTAAAGTTGCGGATACAATTTTGAAACATTGGCACATGAATGCAGAAGAGAGTCAACACCGTTCGTTACAAAACACCTTGGGTAATTATGTTGTTTTCTTTCTGATTGTATTACCAGTAAAGACATTGATGGTCCCATGGCCTAATAGATAAGGCGTCTGACAGGAAGACATTAGCCATGATCTAATTGAATGGCGGAGCAGGCTCGAGGGGCTGAATTGCCGATTTCTGCCCTAATGTTAAGTTTCCTCTATCAGTGGAACATGTCTTGATTTAAGCTTGCATTTAGGACAAGCAGACTAGAACATGATGCACTGGTGGCATGTGGCTTTGTGTTACGTGGTTCATCATAAGAGAAATGTCTGACCAATGCTGTACGGTCAAATGTCACATTGGGCCAGGAACATCATGGGGAAGGAGGACAACGCTGGAAGGTAATCCTATCCAGCTATCCCTGTGTGCTCCTTAAGCATTGTTTCCGATGTTATGCTGGAAGTTGCATGAGCTGGTATGAGGAAGGCACTAGAGACATACGAGCATCTGGGCATACACCAGGTTGTTAAAAAGAATTGGAATGTTGAGGTACTGGAGTTGATTTTGGTCAAGCAGTGTCATTGCAATGACCACCTGCCATTCTCTGTAAGAGACCCAAACCATTCTAACAGCCGGATCGGTCCTGAGGACGGTCATGTGATGTGAACAGTGAATCGGCTCTCGTGGTAACTCTGCCAACTGTGGGGAGGGGCTGGAAATCCAGCACTTCTGCCACAGTGCAAAGCTGAAGGTTCCTGTTCGAGAGGGGGCAGGTGGGGGCTGAAGTGGAAGGAGATTTGTCTGGTGTCAGGAGGAGCATCTGATGTGATACATATTTTACTGTGATTTTTGAACAGCCTGCAGCACTCCTCAAGTTTGGTTTCTCGACACCTAATAGAAATGGCAAAAGAATCCTACATTTGGTGAAAGACTCTGATTTGCATTTTTGTTCATTTGTTTGAGATGTGGGCATCGCTGGTATTGCCATAATTTATTCCCATTCTAATCTGCCCTTGGAAAGGTGGTGGTTAGCCGCTGCCTTGAACCACTGCAGCTGGTACGGATACACTCACAATGATGTTAGGGAAGAAGTCCTAGGTTTTTGACCCAACAATAGTGAAGAGATGTTGATGCGTTTCCACGTCAGGATGGTGTGTGACTTGGACAGCAATTGTTCCCATGTGTCTGCTGCCCTATTCTTCCAAGTGTTGGAGGTTGAGAGTTTGCAAGTTAAACTCTACAATATTGGGAAAGTTAAGCATCCTAATGGAGGCCATGAAAACTGGCCCTGTTAAGTAAAGAACTGTAACAATAAAATGTAGGCAGCAGTTACAATAGCAACAATAAAAAGTCTCCTGTCATCTTAGTAGTTCACTGGCATTGCTTTTATCTTTTATTTTTACTTTTTAGCAGTCTAATCTAGGATACCACATTTGTCCTTATTAACATTGTAACTTTTACAGAATGACCCTTTAAAATCTTTATTTCTAACCTGGCAATTATATTCATTTCTAAAATTTACTATTAGTCATTTGAACAATTTTCATGTTCATTAATCAGTATAACATCTCGGCTAAAGTCTGATCTTTGCCTCATTGTGTCTTCCTCAGCTGAAAAACTTCAGAACCTAATTGAATTTAATGGATCATCAGCAGAGGAATTGCTAACCCATTTAGAAAATGCCACTAGGGAGAACGTACAGAGCAGGGATGTACACAGGTAACACGAAAGTACAATATTTATTTGGACCTTTTTTGTTCCAAATGTTGTGGCTTCAGTAGATTAGCAATAACATTGAACTTGCTTAATCACAGGGCATCTTTTGAAGCTGGTCAGGAGTGGTCACTGGTGGCCCAATTCTGCAGGCTGCATGACATCACCCTGAGCATGGCCTACCTGCAGGAATGTGCCCGAGAGGATGAGTGGCTGCAGTTTGTCATCTTTGCTCAGGTTCACAACTACCAACCCGACGAGGTAACAAGTTCTTGGAGATTAATCACTCTTTGTTTGACCGTTTTGTTATTCATTCTCTACTCTCCCCAGCTCAAGCAGCTCTATACCATAACGTCGTCAGTAATCGTTTACAAGCTCCCTGACCTGCATCATAGGGTCTAAAAGAAATGGCTGCAGAGGTGACCGATGCATTAGTAATGAATTTCTTTGATAATGGAAGAGTCCAGGTGGATTGAAAAATAGCCAATGTAATATCTTTTATTCAAGAAAGGAGCAAGACAAAAGGCCGGAAACTACAGGCCGGTTAGCCTAATGATCAATCGTGGAGATCTGCCAGAATCCATTCTTATGTGGATGATAGCAGGATACTTAGAAAATCATAACTTGATCAGGCAGAATCATGGAAATAATATTTAATTAATTAGATGTTTTGAGGAAGCAAGGTGGATAGAGCAGAACCAGTAGATATGGTATACTTGCATTTCCAGAAGACATTTAATAAGGTACCACATCAAACGTTACTGCAAGATAAGATCGCATGGTGATCTTTAATACAAGTCTGCTATTATCTCTACTAGTGCTTCGGTTCACCCATGCCCACTTGGTGCCTACAGTTTCTTACCCTTCCTCCCCTTCCTGCTATATCTAGGTGTATCCCCAGGATCCACAGCTGGGTTTGAGGTGGCTTGCTGACATCCACTCCCCATTGTCCGAGATGACCTTGGCGGGCAACTCCTGGGGAGACCAGGACCTTGAGGGTCCCGGCTTGCTTTTGGGTTGCACGTGTGTTACAGTGCTGCTTCCCTTGGTGTGCAGGGCTGGTTGTTCACCAGGAGCGGACAGTGTTAGATGGACTGGACACCCCCAGGGTCTCCTGGATGGAAGGCTGCGGGCTGCACTCCTGCCGATTCTCTTCCCTTCGGGTCCCTTCTGGGCTCCTCCGGGATAGAGGGACAGCTGGAGTGAGATCCAGAAGCCCTGCTGTTCTCTGGCACTGACACTTGTGGATTCCCACTTCTGCCTGCACCGTGCAGTTGAAACCCTACACCATGGAGCTTGTGCCCTCAGCCATGGATTTTCTGAGCTGAACCATGGAGCAGGCATCCCCGCCAATGAATGTCTATCCTGCACCGCTACCTCAATTGCGGACCCCACCCTCGCAGTCTTGGCTCTGTTGCCTAACCCTAACCCTAATCCGAGGACGGATGCTGTCCTCCTGCTCACGACTCTGCCTTTGTAGCTCCAACAACTCTGGGATGGATGACTGTACCCAGGGACATGTCATCGGCCTGGGGCTTAGCAGATTCCCGGGCTCCGGAATTCTTCTGACTGTCTGACACCTGGGGCATTCCTTCCTCCTGCTGTGGATCTTCAGCAGTGAGTGACCCAGAGCTGCTTGTCAGTTTTCCCCACTGAAGCGTCCATATCTGTGCTGGTGGAGGGTACGGGTGACAGTTGTGGCACCTCTTCGATGGTCATCTTCCTCTGATCTGCTGGGGTCTGTGATCTCCAGAGGGCATGAGGATGATCCGGGCGAATCAATTGACCTGCAAAAGAAGCGAGATGCCATTAGTGCATCATGGGGGCAGACTGGGAGGAGGTTAACTCGCATGAGGCTTGCACCATGGCTAGATGTGTTGAGGGTTTTCATTTTGTCCTCTGCGCAGATGCAGCCCTGTCGCTCTCCGGCCAGCTCAAGGGCTCTTTGCTCAAAGCGGGTTGGGGTTTTCAGCTCGCTGTGCCTGCTCACGGTTGTATTTACGTTTGTCCTGGAATGAGACGGCTGGGGAGTAGGCAGGAGCCCTGCCAGGCCAGCTGGAAATGATGTCTGGCATGGGTGGGAGGGGATGGGAGGAGCAGTTTATCTACTGGGGGACCATGGGGGATGGGCGGTATGTTGGGACCCTGTGAGGTGGCTAGGAGAGAGATCATCGTGGAGGTGTGATGGTGCTGTTAAGGGGTGCAGTGGGAGACATGAGGAGATGGGCTTGCCCTGGCTACATGAAGGTGGTCATCAATCTCCTTTTGGCAGTGTAGCCCCGTCCTTGTGGAGCGAGCTAGCACTCGCTATCATGGCCACAGCCTCTCTGGCACGGACTTGGAACAAGTTGCTGGGAGGCGTTTAAAAGGACCACTCCACAGATGGCGGAGATTAAGTTTTACCGGGATGAATGAACCTGAGGCAAGCTGACACGGGGGCGGCGTGAAACATGTGGGAAAACGTTTTTGTTGAAGAGGCTGAACATACGGTGACTTTTCCCGCCAGCGGGATTCTCTCCAGGTTTCAGGCCGAGATTGACATTTCGAAAAAACATTGGAAAATTCCGCCCACTTTGTACAGTTTTGGTCTCCTAATTTGAAAAATGATATAATTGGGTTAGAAGCAGTTCAGAGAAAGTTCACCCCACTCATTTCCTGAAGTGAGGAGCTTGCCTTGTGAAGAAATGTTGAGCAGGTTGGGTCTCTAACCATTGGTGCGAGGTGATCTTACTGAAGTATACAAGATCCTGAGGAGATATGATAGAGTTATGCCGTAAATAGCAAAACTCTTTGGAATATAGAAAGTCAGAGAGATCAGGGCGTGCAGATCCACAGATCTTTGAAGGTGGCAACACAAGTGGACAGTGTAGTCAAGAAAGCATACAGAATGCTTGCCTTCATTGGACGGGGCATCGAGTATAAAAACTGGCATGTCATGCTACATTTGTATAGAACCTTGGCAAGCCTGCACTTGGAATATTGCACACAATTCCGGTCGTCACACTACCAGAAGGATAGTAAGAAGTTTTACAACACCAGGTTAAAGTCCAACAGGTTTGTTTCAAATCACTAGCTCCGAAAGCTAGTGATTTGAAACAAACCTGTTGGACTTTAACATGGTGTTGTAAAACTTCATATTGTGCTCATCCCAGTCCAACGCGGGCATCTCCACATCATGGCTACCAGAATGATGTGGAGGCTTTGGAGAGGGTGCAGAGATGGTTTACCAGGATATTGCCTGGTCTGGAGGGTGTTAGCTATGTGGAGAGGCTGAATAGACTCAGACTGTTTTCATTAGAAAGATGGAGGTTGAGGGGTGACCTAATAAGATGTCTACAAGATTATGAGGGGCATGGATAGAGTGGATGGGCAGACACTCCCTCCCAGGGTGGAGGGGTCAGTCACCAGGGGGCATAGGTTTAAGGTCCGTGGGGCAAAGTTTAGAGGAGATGTGCGAGACAGGTTTGTTTTACACAGGGTGGTGAATGCCTGGAATGCGTTGCCAGGGGAGGTTGTGGAAGCAGATACATTAACGGCGTTCAAAAGGCATCTTGACAAACATGGATAGGATGGGTATAGAGGGATACGGCACAAGGAAGTGCTGAGGGTTTTGGCAAAGTGTGGTATTATGACCGGTGCAGGCTTGGAGGGCCAAAGGGCCTGTTCCTGCGCTGGATTGTTCTTTGTTCTTGGACGGACATTTCCAGTGATGGGAGAAATGTGAACCAGGGGATGCGGTTTGAAGAATGAGTACCACCAATTAAGATTGAAATGGGAATGTTTTTCTCTCAAAGGTTTGTCAGTCTGTGGAATTCTCTTCTTCAGAAAGCAGTGGAGGCTGGGTCATTCAAAGCAGAGTTACAGATTTTTGAGAGACAAGAGGGTCTCGGGTTATGGGGATGGAGGCAGATGGCAAGGTGGAGTTGAGACCACAAACAGGTCAGCCATGATATTAATGAATTGAATGGCAGTGCCAGCTCTAATGGCTGAATGGCCTATTCCTGCTCAAGCCAGTATAGAGTCAGATCATAAAATATCAAAGTAAAGGGCAGCACGGTGGCGCAGTGGTTAACATTGCTGCCTCACTGCACCGATGTCCCAGGTTTGATCCCGGCTCTGGGTCACTGTCCGTATGGAGTTTGCACATTCTCCCCGTGTTTGCGTGGGTTTCGCCCCCACAACCCAAAGATGTGCAGGATAGGTGGATTGATGACACTAAGAAATTGTCCCTTAACTGGAAAAAATGAATTGGGTACTCTAAATTTATTTTTTTTAAATATCAAAGTAATCTGATGTCTTTTCCTTTATTTTTTTAAACCCTTCCTCCCCCTTTATTCCTGCTGGAAGAAAATGGCTGGTGGTCTATTTACCGCTTTTAGAAGGGCTCACATTGGAACACGGAGAATTGGGACTGTCACTGGGGCCTAGAATTCATTTCCTCTTGTCCCCATCCCTGGCCCAGATAACATTGAAGCTAAAACCTTACCAAGTAGGCATCCACTAGAAGGGTAAGCAGTGATTGGAAATTTAGCTCTGTTCCAGTAAAGCCTTGCAGTTGAAGCTTATTAAAGTTGATCAATATCTTGTTGATATTTGGAATTTATTAGCACGGAATTGGGTGGCAATTAGGTTTTCCAGAACTGTGGTGAGTAACTACCTTGAAGGAATTGTTAAGAAGTAGCCAAATTAACACACCAGTTGAAATAATTTCTGAAGCATCTACGCAGCTCCCATGCACAACCTGCCTCTGGCATCTGCACACATGCTTCCTGCTGATATTAAATTAAAACGAAACTCCCATCACAAGCTTGCCAACCCTCCAGAAGTATCCTGGAGTGTCCAGGAATTAAAATATTATCTGTGGAACACCGTCGAGAACAACCCAGTATATGAGAACAACAGCATAGCGGGCTATTTTATAGACTTCTAATCAAGAGGCTTAGACTAGTAATCAAGACATGTCATCCCACAGAAGCTAAGGAATTCAATTTGGTTCAGTTAAATAAATCTGGAGTAAAAAGCTAGTATCAGTAATGTGACCATGAAGATCTGATGGTGACCTAACTATTGCCATTACTGTCCATGCTGGAGTGTGAAAGTCGGACACCTGGTGCCTGTGAAATTGCACTCCAATAAGAATTGACATTTTTAACAGGATTTCTTTTTATTTTAAATACCCAAACAGTATTAGGACTAGTAGTGGACCATGTATTTTATGCAGAAATTCTCAGAAGAATGACATTTTCATGTGCTGATGGGGATTAGTTTCCTGAAGTTCGTTTTGATATTTAAAAAATATCATTTTGTCTTGGAACTGCTCATTCATACTGCATTATTATCCACAGTAAGAAGTCTTACAACACCAGGTTAAAGTCCCAACAGGTTTGTTGGACTTTAACCTGGTGTTGTAAGACTTCTTACTGTGCCCGCCCCAGTCCAATGTCAGCATCTCCACACCATTATTATCCACGGTCCTGTTGCACAAGAATAATCAGCCCTGCTACAGAAAAATAGTCCTTTGTCCCATTTTTGCAAGAACAGAGGGAGTTAGTTTGTTCTGTTATCCGCTGGCCGCGATTGTTTTTAGAAAAGGCAGTAAATTGCTCGAAGCAACTGGAATTCGTGAGCATTCCAGCTAACTCTGCTTTCTTGTGTTTTTAATGTGTCTTTATCTGTTACTTTTCAATAGGTGCAGGCACTACTGAAAGACTTCAGTGCCACCCTTCAGGATCACCTGTCACTAGCTTTTCAGAACTTGCAGTTTGTCTCACAAGATAACTCGGTGAGCTGTGTTGTGACCAAGGAGGAACACAAGAAGGACGAGTCTCCTGAGGATCTTTTTCAAGCTCTCTATTGGTGCCAAGAAAAGCCAAAGCCTTGGCGTTATCTTTTGAGTGAGGCAGTGCAACACAGTGCACCCGTGTTGAGTATCCTGGCTGCATGTTTTCAGGTAGGGTCCTTCTGGAGGCTGTCCTGACACATGGGGGTCCTAATCATAAAATAATCACTAATATGTCCAATAAGGAATTCAGCAGAAACGTCTTTACACTGTGAGTGTTTGGAATATGGAACTCGTTACCATGGGCAGTAGTTGAGGTGAACAGTGTAGATGCATTTAAGGTGAGGCTGGATAACAGATAAGGGAGGAAGGAATAGATGGAGATGCTGTTGAGATGAGATGGAGTACAGGGGAAAGTGGACGGTATGGGGCACAAAGACCAACATAGACCAGTTAAACTGAGAGGCCTGTTCCTAATCCGCAAATATTCTGTTACTTTTTCATAGAATTTATAGTGCAGAAGGAGGCCGCTCGGCCCATCGAGTCTGCACCGGCTCTTGGAAAGAGCACCCTACCCGAGGTCAACACCTCCACCCTATCCCCATAACCCAGTAACCCCACCCAACACTAAGGGCAATTTTGGACACTAAGGGCAATTTATCATGGCCAATCCACCTAACCTGCACATCTTTGGACTGTGGGAGGAAACCGGAGGACCTGGAGGAAAACCCACGCACACACGGGGAGGATGTGCAGACTCCGCACAGACAGTGACCCAAGCCGGGGATCGAACCTGGGACCCTGGAGCTGTGAAGCAATTGTGCTATCCACAATGCTACTGTGCTGCCCTTAAAGGTTGGACAAGCCAACTCTATGCAATCATTTAATTGGGACATTTGATAATAGAAAAGCATTTGAATAAAATGTTCTGGATAGATCCAATCTTGGTGATGAATGGCTTGAATGAAAGCTTTTTAGTAAAATGTAGTAAAAGCAAAATACTATGGATGTTGGAAATCCTTCATAAAAACAGAAAATGTTGGATAAATTCAGCAGGTCTGGCAGCATCTATGAAGGAGGGTCATACGGACTTGTAACCTTAACTCTGTTTCTCTCTCCATGGGTGCTTGAGTTTATCTAGCATTTTCTGTTTCTCCCTTTAGTAAAGTGTGATGGGAGGACCCGAGTTTCACTACTCAGAACCTGTTTCTAAACGCTTAAGAGATTTAGTTGAACACTTTGACCAGGGTTGACTGGAACATTACATTAAAATATAGGGAATAGGAGCAGGAGTAGGTGATTCCTCCTTTGAGCCTGCTCTGCCCTTCAATATGCTCATGGCTGATCCTCTGTCACCACCTTTGAGTGAAGACATTTCCCCTCATCTCACCCCTAATTGGCCTACCCCACTTACTCCGACTTTGACCCCCTGTTCTACTTGTACTGTAAATCCCCTTACCTAGAAATACTTTTCAAAAAAGCACAATAGGTCACAAATTTCATTGTGTTTTTGACTATTTTCACTAGTTCTGGTAGATATTATACACTGCTGCCACTGTACGTTGGTGGTGGAGGGAGTGAATGTTGGAAGGTGGTGAATGGTGTGCCAATTAAGTGTGCTGTTTTTGTCCTGGATGGTGTTGAGCTTCTTGAGTGTTGTTGGAGCTGCACTCATCCAGGCAAGTGGAGAGTATTCCATCACACTCCCGACTTGTGTCTTGTAGATAGTGGACAGGCATGGGGAGTCAGGAGGTGAGTTACTCTCTGGAGAATTCCTGGTCTCCGGCCTTTTTAAAGTAAAGTATTTGAGTAAGCAAATCAAATACAGATTTGCAACATCACCAATCACATCTTGCTCGTTGACCTGAATTCGAGGAATGGACTAAAATGATGTAATCATCATCACTTGCTGATTCGTATCCATTTTCCCATCAATCATTGAGATGTTCTGTACTATGAACTTCAGACCTCCATCTAGGTTTTTAAATTTGTAAAAGGAAACAGCAGATTTTACATTACTCACCAAGTTCCGTACATTTTTGTATCTCTTATTTCAGTCACATTCTAGGAATTGTCTGTGATCACAATTTTGTTATTGGATAATTAGCCCCGATATTATTGTAATATCAAAGCAAGTTACTGTGGGTGCTGGGATCTGAAACAAAAACAGAAAATGCTGGACAATCTCAGCAGGTCTGACCGGATCTGTGGAGAGAGAAGGGAGGTAACGTTTTGAGGGGGATGACTTTGTCAGATATTGTTGCTTCAATCCTGCGGAGGAAGCAATTGGCATCATTGTAAAACACCATTTAGCTGTTCAGGCAGTTTCTGTGTGTAATGCAAAACCAACTATACAATCAGCAAGTGAGGTTTCAGAGAGGAAGAAAAAGCTTGACAAAACAAAGCCTACGTTATTGAGAGTGCAAGTATAATTCTTCTAATAACGCACTGAAAAGTAGATTGCTGAATTTATTATGTTGCTCCAATTGCAGGTTTAGCACCAGCACCAAATGATTAATGGTCTGTTTGAAAGCTTGTTAAAAAATAATCCTTGTTCAGGAGTTTTTGAAATGTCCTTTTCCTCTTGGGTTGTCTTAAATCTATAGATTGTGTGTTGGAGTAGATTAGCAGGGGCAGGGTAATTCAATTATAGGCCCATTCTGCTTAAATATGGAAACCAGGGTGGAATTTAATGTAAACTGGGATCTTGTCCATCAACTGAAGAGCTGGCAAGAGTACAACGTTGCCTCTTCAGCAAGGCTAGCTGCATTAGCACCTAGAAGACATTAAGAGGCCAGTGGTGGCCCTTCCCTGATATTATGAACCCAGGAAGCAGTACCCCTCCCCCAACACTGCCGGGAACTACTGGCCAATCAGAGGGATGAGCTCGTCCTTGCTCAGCAGAGCCACCAGGGATATCTTGGCTGCTGCCGTGTACCGCACACACCAGAGGCCCAGGTTTGCCACGGCACCCAGGTAAATGATGGTAGTTGGAGGATTGTTGGGTAGACCCAGGGAGCAGCGCTGAAGTGGTTTGTGTTGGGGCTTCCTAAGTCGCAAGCCCAACACCTGCCACAGATTACCATTGACTCTGATTTACAATCAATATTGATTTCTCGCTGTCCCCCATGTCCAGGGATTATCTTCTGCACTGTAACTAATTTTAGCTGCTGCTTCCCTAGCAGCTGACAGTTTGCTGGGCCGAAGTCATTTGAACATCACATAATTTACTCTCCAATGTGTTAACGGACCTCACTGTCCTAAGACTGATGTGGTGTGCAAGCATACCATCCTGGCAGATGTTTTGCGCCACACAAGTGCCAGGCAATGGCCATCTTCAATAAGAGAGAATCTAACCACCTCCATCTTGGCATTCAATGACATTGCCATAACTGAAGCCACACTGTCAACATCTTGGGGTTACCATTGACCAGAAACTGATCTGGATTAGCCATATATCAACACTGTGCCCACGAGAGCTGGTCACAGGCTGGGTATTTTGCGGTGTGTAACTTGCTTCCAGACTTTCCAAAACCTGTCCACCATCTACAAGGCAAAAGTCAGGAGTGTAATGGAATACTCTCAACTTGCCTGGATGAGTGCAGCTTCAGCAACACTCAAGGCGCTTCAGACTATCCAGGACAAAACAGCCTGCTTGACTGACACCCGATCCACCACCTTCAGCATTCATTCCCTCCACCATCGAAGCACAGTGCCAACAGCATGCACCACCTACGCGATGCACTGCAGTGACTAACCAGGGGCCTTTTGACAGCATCTTTCACATCCTGACCTCCAATGCCTAGAAGGACAGGGACAGCAGATGCATGGAAGCAGCACCACCTGCAAGTTCCCTTCAAGGCACCCGACATCCTGACTTGAAACTCCTACTGCTGTTCCTTCACTGTTACTGGGTCACAATCCTGGAACTCTCACCTTAAACCGTAAGGACTGCAGTGGTTCAAGAAGGTGGCTCATCACCTTCAAGGGCAGGTGGGGATGGGCAATAAATGCTGACCAGGCTAATGATACCCACATCTTCTTGAGAGAATGAAAATAACTGAACATTAAGCCTTTCAGAGCTGAATTTAACTCCTGATCGACATTGTGGTATAAACTGGGTGAAATTTCTCTGGTGGCAGGATATATTTTAATGTGGACTCCTCTTAATTATAGATTTACTCTGATGATGCTGAAGGAACATAACTGCATATGGTGTGCAGTTGATTCAGTGACCTTGCCCATAAGACAAAGCTGTGCATGAAACTATTTAAAATGGTTAGAATTGCTCTGAACAGATTGTAACCGGAACATTCATCATGCAATGAAGTCCTTGTGTCTATAAATCATAATTATATAAAGCCAGGTTTTCACTGGGACAAGCACAATCAATCAATTAATAGATAAAATGCAGATGTGGTTTTATTATTGACTATGTTTTCTAATCTTTGCAACAAGATCTTTCATGCAAAGAATATATTGAATATTCTCAAAATCAAAAACAAAAGCTCCTGAACTTAAATGAAATGAAATAAAAATCACTTATTGTCACGAGTAGGCTTCAATGAAGTTACTGTGAAAAGCCCCTAGTCGCCACATTCCGGCGCCTGTCCGGGGAGGCTGGTACGGGAATCGAACCGTGCTGCTGGCCTGCTTGGTCTGCTTTAAAAGCCAGCGATTTAGCTCAGTGAGCTAAACCAGCCCCTAAAATGTCTCCCTCTATCAGTATATTACCTTCTGAGCAGTAGAATTTTAAAAAACAAAGGTTGAAAGGTCAAGATGCAGACCATCATAGAACATAGAACAGTACAGCACAGAACAGGCCCTTCGGCCCTCAATGTTGTGCCGAGCCATGATCACCCTACTCAAACCCACGTATCCACCCTATACCCGTAACCCAACAACCCCCCCCCTTAACCTTACTTTTATTAGGACACTACGGGCAATTTAGCATGGCCAATCCACCTAACCCGCACATCTTTGGACTGTGGGAGGAAACCGGAGCACCCGGAGGAAACCCACGCACACAGGGGGAGGACGTGCAGACTCCACACAGACAGTGACCCAGCCGGGAATCGAACCTGGGACCCTGGAGCTGTGAAGCATTTATGCTAACCACCATGCTACCCTGCTGCCCCTAACCATCGCCAAGCTAAAACTGTAAGAGGGAAGTTGGGAAGTACAAACTAGATGAAGTCGAGCATGTATCGAAAAAGGTTGGAGATAGGAAGAGAAAAAGAATTTTTTCGAGGCAGGGACCTCCGAAATGATGGCTTTCATTCTTGCCCTTGTCTATGATTACTCTGCTGTTGCTAAGAGTAATTGCTCATCTTTTCATTCACAGGAAACAGATGTTCTACAGTGTCTTTGTGTTTGGGTTGTTGTGTCATTGGATGATATCATCATTGCTGAGGCTACAAAGCACATTAACGATTCGATAGAATATCATGAATGGAATCTCCACGACCTGTCACTGATGTGGAAAGTGTTACTGGAAAGAGGAAAAGGCAAACAACTTGTCCGAGGATTTCAGCTATTTCTGAAGGTAGTGTATGGTGTGTTTTTTATTCAAGCCTTCTTTTTGATATTTATAATAATATAATAATCGTTATTGTCACAAGTAGGCTTACATTAACACTGCAATGAAGTTACTGTGAAAAGCGCCGAGTCGCCACACTCCGGCGTCTGTTCGGGTACACAGAGGGAGAATTCAGAGTGTCCAATTTGCCTAACAGCACGTCTTTCAGCACTTGTGGGAGGAAACCGGAGCGCCCGGAGGAAACCCACGCAGACACGGGGAGAATGTGCAGACGCCGCACAGACAGTGACCCAAGCAGGAATCGAATCTGGGACTCTGGTGCTGTGAAGCAACAGTGCTAACCACTGTGCTACCGTGCCGCCTTTTGGCCAGTACATAGAACTATTGCAGAGAACAAAACCAGGCTCTCAACACAAAGCCCAGATTTAATCCTTGGTCTCTCACCAAAGCTGGCGAATTTCAGCGAAGGTAGCAGTTTGATTGCTATAGACTTCACCGTCTGAGATGTGGGGAGGGCAACAATCAGCCAGGGTTTCTAAAGCTGACTGCTGTTTATTCATCACAGCAGGAATGTTTGTCTATCTATGAGAGTGGGATTTTGGATTCAGCCAGCCTGCTCCTCTGTATTCCAATAGCCTGATGGTGCTCTGTCTGCTATTAGTTACATTTGGAACTGCAACAATTGTTTAATTCTGTCTGGCACAAAAGTAAAACGGAAAAGGTGGCTAATCATGGCTTGCAAGGGAAATTAGGGATAGTATTCGATCCAAGGAAGAAGCTTACAAATTGGCCAAGAAAAACAACAGATCTGAGGATTGGGAGCAGTTTAGAATTCAGCAAAGAAGGACCAAGGGATTGATTAAGAAGGGGAAAATGGAGTACGGGAGTAAGCTTAGCAGAGAACATAACTGTAAATGTTTCTATAGGTATGTGAAGAGAAAAAGATTGGTGAAGACAATGTGTCCCTTGCAGTCAGAAACAGAGGAATTTATTTATTTAGGTTTATAAATTTAAAGTGCCCAATTCTTTTTTTTTCCCATTTAAGGGCAATTTAGCCTGGCCAATCCACCTACCCTGCACATCTTTGGGTTGTGGGGGTGACACTTGAGCAGACAAGGGGAGAATGTACAAACTCCACATGGACGGTAACCTGGGGCCGGGATCAAACCTGGGTCCTCGGCACCATGAGGCAGCAGTGCTAAGCACTGCGCCACCATGCCGTCCGGAAACAGGGGAATTTATAATGCACAAATAAATGGCCGAACAATTAAATACATACTTTGGTTCTGTCTTCGCAAAAAAATACCAGAAATGTGGAGAACCCAGGGTTAAGTGAGAAGGAGGAACTGAAGATCAGTATTAGTAGAGAGATGGTGTTGAGGAAATTGATGGGATTGAATGCTGATAATTTCCCAGAGCTTGATAATCTACATCCCAGGATATTTAAGGAAGCCACTTTAGAAATAGTGGATGCATTGGTGGTCATCTTCCAGGATTCTACAGACTCTGAAACAGTTCCTACATTTGGAGGGTAGCTAATATCACTCCAATATTCAAAAAGGGAAGTTGAGAGAAAACAGGGATTTATAGACCAGTAAGCCTGATGTCGTTAGCGGGGAAATTTCTGGATTCCATTATCAAAGATTTTATAGTAGAGCACTTGGAAAACAGTGGCAGGATCATACAGAGTCAGCACGGATTTATGAATGGAAATCATCCTTGACAAATCTACTGGAATTCTTTGAGGATGTAAAGAGTAGAGGTGATGAGGGGAAGCCAGTGGATGTGGCATATTTAGACTTTCAGAAGGCTTTTGACAAAGTCCCGCGTAAGAGCTTAGCATGTAAAATTAAAGCACATGGGATTAGGAGTAGTGTATTGAGATGGATAGAAAACTGATTGGCAGACAGGAAACAAAGCAAAGGAATTAACAGGACTTTTTCAAATTGGAAGTCAGTGACTAGTGGGGTACCGCAGGATTCGGCCCTGGGATCCCAGCTATTCACAATATATATTAATGATTTAGACGAGGGGGAAAAAATGTCATATCTCCAGATTTGCAGGGGACACAAAGTTCTACTGCTGCCTCTGGCAGCTCGTTCCAGTCACTCAACTATGTGAAAAAAACTGCCCCTCTGGACCCTTTTGTATCTCTCGCCTCTCACCTTAAACCTATGCCCTCCGAAAAGATGTTGATTATCTACCTTGTCTATGCCATTCATTATTTTATAGTAAGAAGTCTTATAACACCAGGTTAAAGTCCAACATGTTTGTTTCAAACACTAGCTTTTGGAGCACTGCTCTTTCCTAGGGTGAATGAATTCATTCACCTGAGGAAGGAGCAGTGCTCCGAAAGCTAGTGTTTGAAACAAACATGTTAGACTTTAACCTGGTGTTGTAAGACTTCTTACTGTACTCACCGCAGTCCAACGCCGGCATCTCCACATCATTATTTTATAGACCTATTTAAGATCACCCCTAAGTCTCCTACACTCCAGGGAAAAAAGTCCCAGTCTATCCAGCCTCCTTATAACTCAAACCATCAAGGTTCTTTTATGGGAGGGATAGGTCCTGCCCCGATTCGATCTACCAAAATGCATCACCTCACACTTATCTAAATTAAATGATATGACGGAGAGCCTCTCCATTATAGTGAAAACTCTGGGCCTCAGAATTAAGGCTAGCATTTAAAGTGTGACACTGCGTTGTTGAAGGTGTTGTTCTCACCAAACCAGGATTCTGTCTGCCCATTGGAGAGAATGTTAATGGTTCAAGAACCATGTTGAAGAAACGCAGAGAGTTCTTAGAGCAACATTCTGCCCTTTGTAAATATCACCAAGAAATAAAGGCTTAACTGATCATTTTACTTGGTGTTGCTGTGATTTTGCAGACTGCATTCTACGGAAAGGTTAATCGAGAACACTTACAGTGCTAATATTGAAAGGGGTGCCAAAATATGATTCCATTGTTGTAACTGAACTCACCGACCACTGCTGTAAATCTTTGACAAAAAAAAAAAATGGTCTGCACATCACTTTATCCTGAACGTTTTTTTTTGTAAGGAATGCCCCTGGGTCTACATGCTGGAGATGTACGAAATGTGCACAGAACACAAAAATTACCAAGAAGCAAAGTTGAAATTTCAGGAATTCCAGAAATGCCTACTGTCTGTGAGTCTATGTAATTTGTCACCTAGTTGATCTGCATTGTGTTGGGAATAGAAGCTGCAATAAATCAAAGATTCTGCAGCAGTTCTTTATTTGGATTTGTTTATTGTCACGTGTACGCTGGAGGTGAAGAATTGAAAATAATCAGATCCCGGGCAGAAGCAAATAGAATCTTAGAGCGGTTACAGCACAGAAGGTGCCTATTCTGTTTATTGTGCTGGGTTCCACTCCCTTGTATTTTCCCCATAGCCCTGTAATTTTTTTCCACAAATAATTATCCAATTCTTTTTTGAAGGCCTCTAGAGAATCTGCCTCCCTTTTTGCATGTTGCTATTGTTTCTTGTTCCAATCGTGCTAAATCCGCGTTCTCTGTTTCTCAACCCTTTAGCCAACAGGACCAAATTCTGCCTATTTACTCCGTCCAGACACCTCATGAGTTTCAAAAATGTCATTAAGTGTCCACTTAATCTTCTGTTCTTCAGGAGAAAAGCCCTAGCTTCTCCAATCTATCTGCATGGCTAAAGTTCTACGTTCTTTGGACCGTTCCTGTGAATATTTTCTATACCGTCCCCAAATGCCTTCACACCCTTCCCATAGTGTGGTGCCCAGAATTGAAAACCATAGTTCAGTTGAAGATGAACCAAGATTTTTTTTTTTTTACATGTTCAGCATAATAAAATCATGATAAGAATGTGCACAGAAATAGTTTCCCTGTTGTTACAACTGAACTCCAGCCGATGCAAAAGAGAAAATGTTGGCAGTAAATCTGCAGCCATCAATTGGCCACCTGATATTTTTACTGCCTCCTGGGATGACCCTTTCAGCTTCTAAAGAATGACTTGCACTCTTCAATTTAGAAACACTTGGGATAAATTTGGTGCTACTGTAATCTATAGAATACATAACCTAGATTTGAAGGAAAAGCTTTCCAGGGATCTGAATTCTCTCGGCTGTTCAGCTAGAGTGCTACCATTCATAGAATCATAGACTCCACAGTGCAAAAGGAGGTCATTTGGCCCATCGAGTCTGCACCGGCTCTTGGAAAGAGCACCCTCCTTCAGCCCACACCTCTCTCATTCCCCTCCCCTCAACCTCCATCATACCCCCTTTCATGCCCCTCATTCTCATCACCATCCCACACACGCCGTCTCTATCTCATCTGCATCCATCCCCCAGGCTCTCCCTCATCCCCACCCTCTCACTTACCCCCTCTTGCTCAACCCCTCTCTCTTATCTCTTTCCCCATCCAGTCTTACATCCCTCCCACCCCTTACCTCCTTGCCTCACCCTGCTCTCTCATCTCCCCCAACCCCTTCTCCCTCACAACCCCTCCCTCACCCCATTTTCCATCACTCCCCTCCCTAACCCCCTCTCTCTCACGCACCCCATCTCTCCCACACACCCTTCTCCCTCACATCCCCATCCTTATGCCCCCCTCACAATACCCCTCTCTCTCCCTCACACCCTGTTCCCTTCCCTCATATTCTCTCCTCCCACCCACTCCTTCGCACACGCCCCACTCCTGCCCACACACCCCGCTCCCGCCCATGCGATTAATAACCTGGGGTAACTGTTGGGATCGTAGCTCGTGCAGATGTGGGCAAAGCTTCATAAAGTTAGCTAATGAAATATTTTTAAATTTATTTATTCATGGAATGCAGGCGTTGCTGGTTAGGCCAGAGTTTATTGCCCATCAATAATTGGCCTGAAAGTGATGGTGAGCCACCTTCTTGAACCGCCAAAGTTCATGATCTTTTGGGATGGTAGAGCAAGCTTGAGGGCTGAATTACTTTCTCCTGCTTATGTTATGTTTTATGTTTTTAAGGTGTATCATTGTAACTTGCTATCCTTATTGGCAATTTATTTAGGATTTGAAAGAATCTTAGCAGAACACAATATCGGTGTTGTGTGATAAGTTAATTTGGGCAGCTTCACTCCAGCTTCTAGACTCAGCCACAAAACTAGAATCTCCATCTTCCAAGGAAGTTGGTGGAAGGTTTCCCGTCAATCATAACTCTGTTTGCACAGAGTACATGGCATAGATTCTCTCCGTTATGAGGAGAGCTAAAATTTGCATTTGTCTAATTGTGGGAGGAGTAGAATATTTCTGGTGACCTGGCCACATTCATCCTTCAAACGAAGCTCAAGATATCTGATTAACTGATCATTATTTCATTGCTTTTCTAAAATAAATTTAAAGTGCCCCATTATAATTTTTTCCAATTTTTTTCCAATTAAGGGGAAATTTAGCGTGGCCAATCCACCTACCGCGCACATCTTTGGGTTGTGCGTGTGAGACCCATGCAGAAATGGGGGAGAATGTGCAAACTCCACACGGTCAGTGACCCGGAGCCGGGATCAAACCCGGGTCCTCAGTGCCATGACGCAACAGTGCTAACCACTGCACCACCATGCCGCCCACTTTTTAACAATTTATTCAGAGGATGTGGACATCATTGGCTGGGCGGACATAATTCCCCATCCCTAATTGCCTTTGAGAAGGTGGTGGTGAACTGCCTTCTTGAACCGCTGCAGATCATGTGGTGTAGGTACACCCACAGTGCTGTTAGGAGAAGAGTTTCAGGATTTTGACCCAGGGACAGTGATGGAATGGTGATATAATTCCAAGTCCCGATGGTGAGTGGCCTGGAGGGGAACCTGCAGTGGTGGCGCTGTCTTGTATCTGCTGCCATTGTCCTTCTAGGTGGTAGAGGAAGGTACTTGAATGTCATGGGGAGAAGAATGGATTTTCTCGTTGGAGATGGTCATTGCCTGGCACTTGTGTGGCATGAGTGTTATTTGCCAATTATCAGACCAGCCCTGAATATTGTCCAGGTGATTCAGGAGTTTGGGCAAGGACTGTTTCAGGATCTAAGTCATGAATGGCGATGTACATTGTGCAATCATCAGTGAACATCTTCACTTCTGACTTTATGGTCATTTTCTACACATGCAGCACAGAAAACATATTCACGTCCAATTTTCTCTCCTGATTTCAAAATAATGGGTAATTTCCTTTCCTTCCCATCACCACACCAAGAGCTTACACGTGTACGCAAACGTGTATATTTACATTTGAAACTTAGAGACTATATGTCTATTATAGTTTAAATCAAGTTGCAAATATCCCCGCTGATGTTAAATGCGAGAGTTTACCAAAACCCAGAAGGGTTACTTGGAACACCGGTTCTTAGTGGTGCATATTTTCAATGTTTTTTTTAATAAATTTAGATTAGCCAATTATTTTTTCCAATTAAGGGGCAATTTAGTGTGGTCAATCCACCTACTCTGCACATTTTTGGGTTGTGGGGGCGAAACCCACGCAGACACGGGGAGAATGTGCAAACTCCACACAGACAGTGACCCAGAGCCAGGATCGAACCTGGGACCTCAGCGCCGTGAGGCGGTTGTGCTAACCACTAGGCCACCGTGCTGCCCTCATATTTTCAATGTTGTGTACCGAGAAAAGACGTACAAACCAGGGAGGAAAAGTTCAGTCATTTTGTGATCAATTAATAAAGAATAATTATTAACTTAAAAGAAAAAAACATGACGAGAAGGACTACAATATACAACAACAGTACACCTAACTATGTCGATGGCTATACACACACAGTATTACATGGGCACTCCTTTGTCCCCAACTACCTACGTTTTCTGAACTCTTGAGACGCCCCATGTTCCCAAACAACATCCAAAATTGTATAACACTGAGTTAAGTCCAGCAAATGATTACCACACACTGGTTATTTGCCAACATTTGTGGAAACAGTCTTCAATTTCAGCAAAGGTGTAATCTTCTCGGTTTGAGTTTTACATCTTAACCTGCTGGCTGCCCTTTCAGCAATAACCTGTTTTCAGGAGACTGGTTTCTTCAGCTGGGTGTGGCTGCGATGGCAGCTGCTGTTACTGTGTCCCTTTCTCCAGTTATTGTGGATAAATCATTCTTTCCTTTAATATTACCCACCCTTTAAACCTGGCTTTTAGCATATAAGCGTCAAAGAACAATACAGCACAGGAACAGGCCCTTCGGCCCTCCAAGCCTGTACCGGTCATAATACCAACCTTTGCCAAAACCCTCAGCATTTCTTTGTGCCGTAACCCTATATACCCATCCTATCCATGTATTGGTCAAAATGCCATTTGAACACCATTAATGTATCTGCTTCCACAACATCCCCTGGCAACGCATGGCAGGCACTCGCCATCTGAAAAAAAACCTGCCTTGCACATCTCTAAATTTTTCCCCATGAACCTTAAACCAATGCCCCCTGGTGATTGACCCCTCCACCCTGGGAAAGAGTGCCTGCCCATCCACTCTATCCATGCCCCTCATAATCTTGTAGACCTCTATCAGGTCACCCCTTAACCTCTGTTGTTTTAAAGAATACAGTATGAGTCTATTCAGCCTTTCCACATAGCGAAAACCCTCCAGACCAGGAAACATCCTGGTAAACCTCCTCTGCACCCTCTCCAAAGCCTCCTTCTGGTAGTGTGGCGACCAGAATTGTGCGCAATATTCCAAATGCAACCGTACCAAGGTTCTATACAACTGTAGCATGACTTGCCAGTTTTTATACTCGATGCCCCGTCCGATGAAGGCAAGCATTCCGTATGCTTTCTTGACTACCTTGTCCACTTGTGCCACCTTCAAAGATCTGTGGACCTGCACGCCCAGATCTCTCTGACTTTCCATATCCGAAGGGTTTAACCATTTACTGTATATTTACTGTATATTTCCTCTCTATGTTAGATCTACCAAAATGCATTACCCCACATTTGTCCGGATTAAACTCCATTTGCCATTTCTCTGTTCAAGTCTCCAACCTATCTATGTCCTGCTGTATCTTCTGACAATCCTCAACACTATCGCCACTCCACCAATCTTGGTGTCATGTGCAAACTTACTAATCAAACCGGCTACATTTTCTTCCAAATTATTTATGTATACTACAAACAACAGAGGCCCCCTCATAGATCCCTGTGGAAGGCCACTAGTCACAACCTTCCATTCAGAAAAATGCCCTTCTACTACTACCCTTTGTCTTCTGTGACCAAGCCAGTCCTGTATCCATCTTACCACCTCACCTCTGATTCCGTGTGAATTCACCTTTTGTACCAGTCTGCCATGAGGCACCTTGTTAGAGGCTTTACTGAAGTCCATGTAATCAACATCAACCATCCTCCCCTCATCAAACATCTTTGTTACCTCCTCAAAAAACGCGATCAAGTAAGTGAGGCACAACCTCCCCTTCACAAAAACATGCTGTCTATCGCTTATGAGTCCATTTGTTTCTAAATGGGTATAAATCCTGTCCCTGAGAATTATCTCCAATAATTCACCTACTACTGACATGAGGTTCACCAGCCTATAGTTTACAGGATTATCCCTGCTACCTTTCTTAAACAGCAGTACCACACTAGCTATTCTCCAGTCCTCTGGGACCTGGAGCCAATGAGGATACAAAGATGTCAGTCAAATTCCTCATCTCTCTACTTTGAACTTACCTCTTCCATATCCCAATTTCTTCCCCTGGTCACATAGGTAAATGCTTGCTTTTCTCACTTGTATGCTAATCGTATATCAAAACCCCTTCAGATAGCTGCCTTTATCAATTGCCCATTTTATTTTATCCAAATTTCATTTTTTAATCTTAATTTTCACCAACTAACACCATGGAGCATTGAAACTGAATTTATTGGACATATTTGGTTTTTTGGGGAATCCCTCGATATTGATTGCCTTTGACAGCAAACTCTGCTTTATTGTACTGCAGTTGAGTATTACCAAAACATGACCTCAATTAAAATTTCAAAATAATCTACTTAATCTACTTTATTTTTTTTTTTTTTGTATTATAAAAAAAGAGAGGGCCTCACGGTAGCATGGTGGTTAGCATCAATGCTTCACAGCTCCAGGGTCCCAGGTTCGATTCCCGGCTGGGTCACTGTCTGTGTGGAGTCTGCACGTCCTCCCTGTGTGCACGTGGGTTTCCTCCGGGTGCTCCGGTTTCCTCCCACAGTCCAAAGATGTGCGGGTTAGGTGGATTGGCCATGCTAAATTGCCCGCAGTGTAAGGTTAATGGGGGGATTGTTGGGTTACGGGTATACGGGTTACGTGGGTTTAAGTGGGGTGATCATTGTTCGGCACAACATCGAGGGCCGAAGGGCTTGTTCTGTGCTGTACTGTTCTATGTTCTATGTCTATAAGCAGGAGCACATTTTATTAATAAAAAACTGTGAAATGATTGTTGCAGGAAATATTTGTTGCAGGTTAAAACTCTTATGTAAGTTGGCAATGTTACAACTCCTATTGCCTCCTAGAATTTAGCTTGTAACCAAAGCAAAAGAAACCAACTTGGTGAATTGAAACTTGTGCGTAGTGAGAATGATGACCAAACAAGCGATTGTTTAACTGTGGAAATTTGTTCTAGGGATTTAATGAGTTGCCCAAAACATACTGTTATGACCACAGCAGATGTTATTGCTGAGCAAGCTAGACTCCAGAATGATGTATGTCTCGTTGATCATAAAACTTTATTTATTGTGAAAATGAACCGAAAGGGTAACTGACTCCAAAACATAGAGCTCTAGTAACATGTTTAGAACTGTCAAAAATTAAAAGATTTATTAAAAAGGAACAAAAATACTTGAACCCATAATGCTAAAGTTACACAGTTAAAACAAAACAACTCTCACAATAACCCGCCTGGTCAAAAGTACACAAGTAAACTACCTTCTTGGCAACAACCACGTTGTAGATTTTTAACCTTTTAAAATCCAGTTAATATTACCCAAGTCAAGGAATTGTTGCCACTTTAATAAAGGTGAACCGCACAACATCGCAAACACTTGCACTCTGATGTGGAATTTCAAAATGAGGTTCAGAAATAAACTGTTTGTAACACTGGGTGGCTGCCTCCACTTCAAAACTTGCACAGCAGCTTGCACACAAAGGAGCTGGCCTTCAGGGCTTTCCTACCCACAGCCATCACACTTGGTTCATCATCCCTCTTTAAATGTTTCCCCCACCCCCTCCCTTTCATCTCGGGTTCATTGTCCTCAAACCCCTCTTTGAATGCAACTTTTCCAAATGTAAAAATCTTTCATGTTTTCTTTTTTGCCTCTACTTTCAGGTCAATAAATTTTAATATCTCTTCCCCAGTTTACTTCTGAAACCTTTGTAAGATGCAAGTGTTCCTTGTCACCTCTGAATTCCCTTTGAAAATTCAATAGCTGAAAAGTTTCCCCTTATCACTCAATGCAAATTTTGATCCAACCTATTGACTTGTAACTGAAACTCATCATAAACTCTGTGCAAGTGTGTCAACCTAACCCCTTTAATCTTTCATCTCTTAGCCCTCACAGGCAACCTGTCTCAAGTAACCTCCTTGTTTAATTAACCCTGGATGCGCGCACACGCTCACACAAACATATACACATAGCTTCCTTTACCTGCACAGAATACCAAATACATCACTCATCTCAATATTCATGTCCTAGTGGCCAAGTTAAGTCTGATCCTGATTGGTACAGGTAATTTCCCCAAACGTAAAACACATTTTAGCCTCTCATTTTTTTTGCTTGGATCTTCTATTCAAGCCAACTTTGCAGTTGCTCAACTTAGAGTTGCAGTTTAAATTTTCAGTCATGCGCCAATCATTGAGCTAAAGGAATATTAACTTTACCTCGAAGTAGGAGTCTGATGTTTTCAGCACTTTCAGGTGCTAAATCCCAAAATGCAGTCTGGGCCAGACGCTTGTTATTTTACACTTTTGAGAACTTTATATTTGCAGATTAGGATCCCTCAGTACTTGAGGTATGAACGTTGTTGAATTTCCAACCCCCTTTTTGTACATTTATTTAAAACTGGAATTATGTTGTTGTTGGAGCCAATAACCAGTTTTCCTTGGGATTGTAATTACTGAAATAATGGAGTTGGTCCAGCAATTTATAACTTTTTCAATAACCTGTATGGAATGGTCAAGGAATGACCCTAAATCTCCCTCTCTGTTGTTGCTCTTGGGACTTGCTGTACCCCAAAATTGAATGGAAAGTTTTTGTAATTTGCAATGTGTGGTGGAGCAAACTCTGGGGTAAATGCACCTTTTCTCTTTTTCAATCATAATTATTACATGAAGGTAAACACAGACAAAGTTACTGCCAGCAACTGCAGCTCAGTACGACGATCTGATATGAAAAAAAAAACGCATGGGGATTGTGAGCACAAAGCTATATTCTGCCATTGAGTTTTACATTGGATTAATACATCAGTGTAGTGTCATTTAATGTATTGACTTAACAGATAAACGTAGCGGCCAAATAGCACCAAATCCTTGCAGTATACTGTGTGCATGTATGCCTATATATTTTATATAATAGACATATATCAGACATGACAAGGAAACAATTGTTCATAATGAACACTTCACCTCTTTATGCCATATCTGGATTGGATTGGATTGGATTTGTATATTGTCACTTGTACCGAGGTACAGTGAAATGTATTTTTCTGCGAGCAGCTCAACAGATCATTAAGTACATGGGAAGAAAAGGGAATAAAAGAAAATACATAATAGGGCAACACAAGGTATACAATGTAACTACATAACACCGGCATCGGGTGAAGCATACAGGGTGTTGTGTTAATGAGGTCAGTCCATGAACGTCTTTTTGGAGTCTGGTAACAGCAGGGAAGAAGCTGTTTTTGAGCCTGTTTGCGTGTTCTCAGACTTTTGTATCTCCTACCCGATGGAAGAAGTTGGAAGAGTGAGTAAGCCGGGTGGGAGGGTCTTTAATTATGCTGCCCGCTTTCATCAGTTTCTTGCAGTCCTGGGCCGAGCAGTTACCATACCAGGCTGTGATGCAGCCGGATAGGATGCTTTCTATGGTGCATCGCCAAAAGTTGGTACGGGTTAATGTGGACATGCCGAATTTCCTTTGTTTCCTGAGGAAGTATAGATGCTGATGTGCTATCTTGGTGGTAGTGTCGACGTGGGTGGACCAGGACAGATTTTTGGAAATGTGCACCCCTAGGAATTTGAAACTGTCTTAGCGCCTCCTAGGAAATCGGTAAGAAAATGAACCTTCCTATTTCATCACTCTGAAGCCCACCTCTGGGACTGATCTGACAATAAAACCTTGTGGTCTGAACTGCGGGACATGGTACAGTAATAATTAGTGGAGAAATGCCTTGAAAATAAGTCAGTCCCTCTAGAGGGGGGAAACCGTCAACTTTTTAAAAATATGCTTTATGGCAAAAAGCATCTGCTGGTGTGGACATTTGAGAGACATTTGTCATTTTCTTTAGAGCGTTTAACATTGAGTAATGTTGTGCGGAATTGGCTGACAGAAAGCATTTGTTAGAAAAGCTGTGAAGGAATCCAGCAAAATTATTGTTGCCATTATGCATTTTTTTGGAAGGTGAACAAGACGACGCAGTGAGCTGGAACGCTGTGCCTAATGTCCCTGTTGTGGGTTTCAATGCAACACCACAGGCAAGATTATCCCTGAATTTCAACGTCAAAGGTGGCTTGTTGCCAACATCTCAGTAAACATAACAAAGAATTCCCATGGCATTCAATTCAGTGGTTGACAATTGGTTAAAAATAGATTTTTCTTGCTTTCTCACAGCTATGAAGTCTGTGAAGAATTTATTGACAATGTTTTTGCCATAAAAAGGCCCTCAGTCTTGCAAGAAAACGATAGTTGTACTGTTGAATTGAGCGTGCTATAACTCACAAAACCTTATTTGCCAGCCAAGAATTCTCTGGCAAGTTTTAAATAGAGCAAATTATTTATACAGTGACATCTTATGTGGAATATGTTGGCAAGTAGGCCGTCAGTGGGCTCCACAAGACTGTCAACAAAATACAGTCCTGCAAGTTGAATGCTTGATCAGAATACTCTTAATGGATTAGAAACTTGGGTGATGAAATAAGATGGAGTTCCACTTAACATCAGCAGCGTGGCACTTTTTTAAAATAGGGAGCGCCCGGAAAAGATTTTGAAGCTCTTTTAAAATCTAACCAGATGTTTGGCTTGGCTGAACTCCAGATCCCCCCGGTGCTGACCATAACATCCCCGAGCTGAATGCCATCTGTGATGACATAGTTCTTGCTTCTGGCTGATTCCCAGGATAAACTTTTGTAAATGGTGCATGTCACAGAATACTACAGTGCAGAAGAGGCCCATTGAGTCTGCACCAATGCATGCAAGGCCCTGACCTGCCCACCTAATCCCACTTGACCAATAACCTTGAATGTTATGATGTGCCAAGTACTCATAATAATAATTTTTATTAGTGTTGCAAGTAGGCTTACATTAACATTGCACTGAAGTTACTGTGAAAATCCCCTAGTCGCCACACTCCGCCTGTTCGGGTACACAGAGGGAGAATTCAGAATGTCCAATTCACCTAACAAGCACGTCTTTCGGGACTTCTGGGCGGAAACCAGAGCACCCGGAGGAAACCCATGCAGACACAGGGAGAACGTGCAGGCTCCACACAGACAGTGGCCCAAGCAGGAATCAAACATGGCGCTATGACACAACAGAGCTAGCCACTGTGCTACCATGCCCCCCCATCCAGGTACTTTTAAACAATGCGAGGCTTCCCACCTCTATCACCCACCCAGACAGTGCATTCCAGACCGTCTGGATAAAAAAAGTGTTTGCTCAAATCACCCCTAAATCTGCCACCCCTCACTTTGAACTTGTGTCCCCTCGTAACTGACCCTTCAACTGAGGGGAACGGTTGCTCCTATCCACCCTGTCCATGCCCCTCATCATCTTGATATGGAAATGCTCGTGTTGGACTAGGGTGGATACCAGGTTAAAGTCCAAAAGGTTTATTTGGAATCACTAGATTTCGGAGCTCCTTCATCAGGTGAGTCATCATAGTCTTGTATACCTCAATCAGGTCACACTTACATCTTCTCTGCTCCAGAGACAGCAACCCAAGCCTATCCAACCTCTCTTTATAACTGAAATGTTCCATCCCAGGCAACATTGTGGTGACTCTTCTCTGCAGTGCAATCACATCCATCCTATAATGTGGTGACCAGAACTGCACACAGTACTCCAGCTGTGACCTCACCAAAGTTCTATAAAACTCCAACATGCCCTCCCTGCTTTTGTAATCTGTGCCCTGATTGATAAAAGCGAGTGTCCCTTATGTCTTTTTCACCACCCTATTAACCTGCCCGTCGGCCTTCAGAGATCCATGAACAAACATGCCAAGGTCCCTTTGTTTTTTGGAACTTCCCATGTCAGACCTTTCGCAGTATACTTTCTTGTTAAATGACTCCTTCCAAAGTGTATGAGCTCACACTTTTCAGGGTTAAATTCTATCAGCCACTTTTCCGCCCATTTGACCATCCCGTCTATATCTTCCTGTAATCTAAGACACTCAACCTCACTGTTAACCACCCGGCCAGTCTTTCTTTCACCTGCAAACTTACTGATCCTACCTCCCACATTTTCACCTATGTCTTTTTTTTGTAAAACATTTTTATTCTCCATTTTCACATTTTCTTTAGAATTTACACCCCACCCACAAGCAGTAAATGGTAACAAATACAAAGTCTCTTTCCTTATCAACAACAACAATCCCATCCTCCCACCATCCAAAGCAATGACCCACCTAACAATATAAACATCCAATAAAACAAACCCTCCCACAGTGGGACAAACAAAGGAGAAATAAAAGAAAAAGGATTTGGGAATCGCCTATGGTCACCATTAACCTATAGAGTCCCCCCATCCCCCCTAACATTCAATGCCATCCAATCTCCGAAAGAGTACCACAAATGACACCTATCCATTGCAAGCCCCCCCCCCTCCCCGACTCCTCCCCTCCACTTCCTCTTACCAAACTCATCCCCCCAACCTCTGTTCCTTCCCCATCTTTCCATCCCGGCTAGACTCACCGGAACCTTTTCTGCCAGGCTCTGATGGCCGCAGTTCCTCCCCCCACCTCACTCCCGTTCACTGGCTGGCTTAAACCGGCCAGCGTGGAAGACCCCGCCTGGGCCTCTTTTTTTTTTTTTCCCCTTGCCCGGCCCCAGCCCAGGAAAACCAAGAAATCCCCTTTAGCACACAAACCCCGCATACACACCCAAGCCCCAAAGAACCATCATTGCAAGTGAAAGTCCCCTCTCTTCCCTTGCCCAAGTATATACAACATTGGCTCATTTAGCACATACAGCAGCCACAGTGAAAAAAATACAGCTACGTGAGGCTACATCGGTACATGACCATTTCTCAATTCAGCCACAGTCCTTCTGCCTTCGCAAACTCCTCCGCTGTTTCCGCTGTCCCGAAATAAAAGTCCTTGGATTTGTAGGTCACCCTCAACTTAGCTGGGTATACTATGCCGCACTGCACCTTACTAACGTACAGTGCCTTCTTCACCCGGCTGAAGGCAGCCCGCCTCCTTGACTGCTCCACCGTAAAGTCCTGATATATGCGTATATATATAGGCTCCAGCCCACTGCACCAAACGCTTCTGCTTTGCCCAGCACAGGACCTTCTTCTTCACACACTACCTACGAAAACACAGTCACTACTCTTGGTGGCTCACTCTCCTTTGGTACAGGCCTCCACAACCGATAAGCTAAATCCAGTTCATATCGGGAGGGATCATCCCCCTCCCCCAATAGCTTGGCCAACATCGTGGCAAAATACTCAGTCGGCCTCGGGCCTTCCACTCCTTCGGGAAGACCCACAATCCTCAGATTCTGTTGTTGCTTGTTGTGTTCTCTCTTTAATTGTCTCTGTTTATGGCGGTTAATATGGTCGCCATCCTTAATTCTAATTACGTTTGCTCAAGAGTCGCCAGGTATCTTTCGATACCGCCACAAGGTTCAGAACCGAATACTGATCAAAGACTCGATACACCAGTTAGTAAGTTCGAAATCAATGCTTATTTATTTACACACACAGTCAATTATACTCATGCACAAACTCTACCAACTAAACTATCACTACTACTAAAGCCTATACTTAGCTTCGGGCGCCCACTCAGTCAGAGGAACAATGGCCGTTGTCTGGTTCTGAGGCTGCTGGGGTCGAGCTGGTACGGAATAGTAGCTAGGAGCTTCTATCTCGTAGCGTGCGTTGACTTTGGACTTAATTGTTCTGGTGCAGCTGCTTGGCAGGCCACTCGTCGCTGAGAGCCAAGGCCAAGAAGAACGATTCTCTCTTGGGGGCTTCCTATTATACCCAAAGGGGGCTTTGCGTGCTTTTGGGCGGTCCTTGAACTTGATCCCAATTAATTGGACTGTATCCTGATCATTGGTATCGATTTCCTCCAATAAAGGGGTGGCTGCCCTGATTGCTGGGCAGGCCCTAGGTGGCCGTTGGCCTGCTTTGTTCTAGTCTCCTCTGGCGCCGGGGTGTCTGCTTTCGTATCGATTACCTAAACGTTTCTCTTTTGTCCCCGGAGATGGCTCATTAATATGGTAATGGCTTTGCAGTATCTGTCTTGTCTGGGAGCTATAGCTCTAATCAATAGATAAACCTTGCACCTGCTTGCTTTCTCAGCATTGTCCATTTTTCCCTTCATTCTTTGCAAAGTGTCCATTTTGTAATCGTGACGTGGCCACCCCAGATGGCTACACTGTTGCCTAGATCTGTTTTCCAAGTTGTCCATTTTGGGGCTCGCAGATCCTTGTTGATCTCCATCACCTTCCGCATCTCCTTCCCCATCGAGGTAAGTTGATCACTGTGCTGCAATACTGTCTCTTCCACTTCCTTCAGCGCCTCGCCTTGCTCCCGCACCTCCGCCACTGCGCTCAGTACTGCCGCCCGCACCGGGGCAATCGCCTCCTCCACCGGCACTTTCAATACTGCCCCCATCTCCTTCCTCATCGCCTCCAAGTGTTTTGTGAACTGCCTTTCGAGTTCCGCGGCCATCACCTTAGTCATTTCTTCAGCCGTAAGCAATGCGCCCTACCTGGTGCCCCAGCCTCCATTTTTCTTGCCGTCCCTGCGGTGACCTTTCAACTCCCCAACGGACTTTCAGCTGCTTTTTTCATGGCCGTTTTTTAAACTTGTTTTCGACATCTCCCTTCACTGTGCCTTCTCCCTGCTTTTGCCATCTGTTACCCCTGGGACCAGGCGTTCGACCTTGAAAATGCCATTCCCGAATGGGAGCCCTCCAATGTGCTGCTGCCTCCTGCCTGCCATCACCGGAAGTCCCCACCTATGTCATTTTGTATAAATGACAAACATTAGGGGGCCCAGCATGGATCCCTGTGGTACGACACTGGCACTGGCTTCCAGATCTTAAAGCAGTCGTCTATCACCACCCTCTGTTTCCTACCACTAAGCCAATTATGAACCCACCTATCAAATTGCTCTGTAACCCATGTGCATTTGCCTTCTTAATAAGTCTCCCAAGTGGGACATTGTCAAAGGCTTTGCTGAAATCCATGTAAACTACATCAACTGCACTACCCTCATCTATGCACTTGATTACATGCTCAAAAAATTCAATCAAATTTGTTAGGCGTGACCTCCCTCTGACAAAGCCCTGCTGACTATCCCTGATCAAACCTTGCCTCTAACAAATGGAGATAAGATTCTCTCCTTCAGAATCTTCTCCAGTAGTTTCCCCACCACTGATGTGAGACTCACTGGTCTGTAGATCCCTGGCTTGGTCCTACAACCTTTCTCAAATAGTGGGACCACAGTAGTTGTTCTCCAGTCCTCTGGCACCTCCCCGTGGCCAGGGAGGAATTAAAAATTTGAGTCAAAGCCCTGGCAATCACTCCCTCACCTCCCACTCAGCCTGGGACACAATTCATCCGGACCTGGAGATTTGTCCACTTTTAAGCCCGCCAATACCTCCAAACCTTGTCACTCCCTGTGACAATTTGCTCAAGAACCTCAATCCCTCTTCCCAAGTTCCATAACTACCTCCTCATTCTCTTGGGTGAAGACAAATGTGAAATATTAATTCAACAGCCTACCAATGTCCTCTGGCTCTACCCATAGATTTCCCCCTTAGTCTTTAATGGGCCCTACTCTTTCCTGGTTATCCTTTTCCCATTGATATACTTATAGAATATCTTGGGATTTTCCCTATTGTTACCAGCCAGAGCTTTCTCATATCCCCTGTTGTTGAAAACTCACCACTATTCTTAGAAGTCCCCCTAAACCAAAAAGGGCCGACATTCTAAATGATGAACAGGGATTCTCACTTCCTGACTCCTATGCAGGCTTCGGTGGGTGCTATTGAGGTCAAACTATATTTTCAGGTTATCCCCCTGTATAACCCAGACCTTCACAGAAGATTTAACCTACTTACCACTTAGTAACATCGATCCTGGGTCCTGCGTTGCTAAGTAAGTAAAGTAGACTTTGGAATAACCACTGTTTCAGGTTAAAACTTTTAAGTTATTTTATTATTATATTTTTTTCTTTTAAAAGCTGCAATCACTGTCTTTACAGAAAGGTAAAAAGATCTTGCTTCTGGATCCTTCTGGTTGGTTGAAGGGACCTTCAGACCCACCTTGACAATTAATCTTTTTAAAATCTGGTCGTCTTTAGATGTATTCGCTGTTCTGCTCGGTTGCTATGCTCTATCTTTCCCATGTACCGAGCTGTGAGAGCTGGCTCTGCTTGCTGTCTCTTAGCTGACTCTGCCTCCTCTTTAAATTCTGGTCTTCCTTAGATGTATTAGCTGTTTTAGCTCGGCTACTTTGCTTTGTCACTTTCCCATGACAGAGTTGGCTGTAAGCTGACTCTGAGCTGCTTGTTCCTTCTCTCCTTCTCTCTTGGACTTCCTAATCTCCTGTCCCCTTTCTCAGGGTTTATATATCTTTCTAACAGTTATTAAGCTTTTATGACTTTATTGTAAAGTAACTTTTATTTCACTTCGATTGTAAAAGGTACCTTTAATCTAAATTTTTCTAACACGACTAAGTATTCATTTTGACATGGCCTCACCTCTCGGGTCTCTTGATTACATTGTTTCCTTTGTGATGGTCAAAGTCCCTTTGTGATATTCAAAAATGCTTTGGTTTCAAAGCATGAATTTGTGTGAAATTTGGTTCCTGTCATTTCTGTAGTTTTATTTTCCAATTGTGTCCCCGGCTCATCATTTTGACTTTGATTTTGGCTTTAAATTATGTTTCTCGTAGACTGATAGTCTCCAATTTTCTTTAATTTACCTGATTTCAGCAGAGCTTCACACCTATATATTTGCCCCCCAGTCATTTTTTTCTATCTGCTGATTTTACTTCAATGAAGGTGTGAATCATTGCTTTTAGCTGTATGCTACAATCCACTTGGTTATGACTTGAAAGGTTTACATTTATCACCTAACTCAACTGAAACCCTCATCCATGCTTTTCCAGATGCTTACTTTGATGGTTAATTTCAATTAAGGTGTGAACCGTTGTTTTTAGCTTCATCCAAAAATCCTGTTTGTTTGCTAAGTCTCTTTGCAGCTGCTGTTAACCCTTCGTGGGATCTTTCCCTGTATCCTCTCATGTTCAGCCATGATCTCATTGAATGGTGGAGCAGGCTCGAGGGGCCAGATGGCCTACTCCTGCTCCTAGTTCTTATGTTCTTATGTTCTCTCAGACCAGATATTGCCAGACTTCCATGTTTCAATTGACACATCTTTCCATATTTTCAATGACACCCCTCTTTGCTCATCTAATTGATTTCTTCAGCTCCATCCTGCACTTTCTGTACTCCACTAATCCCTCTGCTGACATGCTCCACTTGTACTTGTTAAAATCGACAGTGTGCCCCGGCAGTGTGAGGTGGCGCCATTGGGAATTCAGATTTGACAGCAATGGGAGCAGAGAATCCCACTACCGAGAAACACGGCTGGGAGGCCGGAAAACCCTGCCATGAGGTGTCAAGTTGAAAATGAAATGAAATTAAAATCGCTTATTGTCACGAGTAGGCTTCAATGAAGTTAAAAGCCCCTAGTCGCCACATTCCGGTGCCTGTTCGGGGAGGCTGGTACGGGAATCAAATCGTGCTGCTGGCCTGCCTTGGTCTGCTTTCAAAGCCAGTGAGTTAGCCCAGTGAGCTAAACCAGCCCCTGTTTAGTTGTGATCTGCGTCCTGGCATCAAATTGTTGAAGCCGGTATAATAGACCTTACTGAGTGGCTTGCGTTACACTTATTTGAGTGCTTTGGGCTGTATGATAGTGTGTCCACTGGGACTAAGCAAGCAAAGTGAAGAATAACCAGGTTGCACTGATTTCATTGTCTATTTGTACAATCAATACCTTGAGATGGTATTTTCATTTTGTAAAAAAAAACAAATGCTTGTGCTATCAGGTGTCTACTCAGCATGTGAACAGGCAAGAGATTGACTTCCTATACAAATGTGCAGCTCATCAGCTTATTTTCAAAATTATTTATATTCAAGTGTTTAAAGCCCTTATTTGCTTGTCTCCAAGTATCAAAGTGGAAATGAGGTGTACTATACACAATTCCTATTGTATCCCAAAAGCCCGTCTATTGTCATGGTGCTGTCCCAATTTGGCTGAGGTAACGCGTCGCACATTGGTATTTAGTCTGCATTAGATAAAAAATATATTTTGTTCGCAGTTATATAATTTAATTTCTCCAGCTCCTTCCAATCTTTGTTGAAAGTTTGTTGGGTGGGGTTATTGGGTTATGGGGATAGGGTGGAGGTGTTGACCTTGGGTAGGGTGCTCTTTCCAAGAGCCGGTGCAGACTCGATGGGCCGAATGGCCTCCTGCACTGTAAATTCTATGATAATCTATGATTGCTGGGAGGAGGCGTTTTCTGTAAGAACATATGTTCTTTTGTTTGTAATTCTGACGAAGACCGATGGGAGAGAATACTATGCAGATTTAATAAAAGATCAGGAAAGGTTGTTGCACCATTAGTGTATATTTGTTGTTTTTCCCAGATTCAGCAGCCTGATTTTACACTGTACGTTAGCACAAAAATGGTTTATTTCAAAATAGTCAGAGTAGCTGATTCCTGTCATATTTGTCTCACGAACGAATTAGGTAGGAAAAGTAGAGCCTGGAGGTGGGATTCTCCAGTTCTCTTCTCTTCCCCCCCCCCCCCCCCCCCCCCCCCCAAATCAGTGACCTTAACATACAAATTCACTTGTATGACTGTGTTCCGTCTGCTGTTTTAATGGAAAGGTTAATGTGTTCAGCTCCAGAATGTTAACATCTGTTAACGGAGTCAAGGATTGCATTGAGGATTAACAATTTGTGATATTCAAATGTATTCATCTCTTGGTTTAAGTGACGAGCATCAATAGGGCAGCAATGGATTGAAATTACCAAGCTAAATTGCAAGAGGAAGATTTGAGTCGAGATCTAATGTCCAGACCAGATGCAGCAGCGTCAAGAGTGAATTATCCTTAAATATTGTGCTCATTAGTATTTTTAAAAATTTTGAATACCCAATTTCTTTTTCCCATTTAAGGGGCAATTTAGCGTGGCCAATCCACCTAACCTGTACATCTTTGGGTTGTGGGAGTGACACCCATGCAGACACGGGGAGAATGTGCAAACTCCACACGGACAGTGACCCAGAGCCGGGATCGAACCCGGGTCCTCAGCGCTGCGAGACAATAGCACTAACCACTGTGCCACCTGTGCTCATTAATAACTGACTTATTTAATTGCCAATTTAACCCCCCCCCCATATAAATTTTGATGATTTGTAGTGTAAACAATTTGTTTACACACAGCTAGAGGTTTCAGGGACGCCTGTAGTCTGCAGTTTAAATGTTTTTATTTTAATAAACAGCAGACTGAAAGCAGATGTCCTTATTGCTGCAGCAGACAGTAGATTAAAGTGCCCTGATCAGATTTCTGCAATGAGGAACAGAACTTGCTAATTGCAAGCACAAGTGCTGGGGAACATTGTGGCAATATATGGTATCATATATGAAACATTTTAACACTGAGCGCATGTAAAACCCACACACTCCAGCTTAGTGCAAAGGCCCTCAGTTTGAGCAGACCACGTTGCAAGATGCGGTTTGCTGGGCTGGCTTACTTGCAGAAGACATTTCTACATTTGGTGTTTGTTTCGTCCAAATTTCATCAGTGAAACAGCGGCTAAAACAGCAGCACAAATATTCATAGCCATATATTCATAGCATGGATGTTGAAATATCTAAGTTTGCCTGTAGCCTCATCTGCACTGGCTTAATTATCATGATGGTTCTGCTTATGAGATGCAAGCTTACTCAATCAAGTCCCTTCCTTCCAAAGACCATGAGCAGGAATTAATGGTTTGCATGGAATTTATTTGTATTGATAGGGTCCCTGATGCACCACAAATTTTGGAACTGAGTGAAGTATTTCATAACTTTTATCAGATTTCTGTGAAATATGGTTGAATTCCCCTGACTCATCTAAGATTCAGGGTCTCTTTGGGGAAAGAAAATGCACTTTATTCATAATGCGCCTCATCCCATTTCATCTCCTGAGGGAAAGGTCTACATACAAAATCCTTGGTGTCCGGAAAGAATAGAGCAAAACATTCGTCATTTCTCATTTTCCACCTGTTTGACTCTGGTGAGCTGCTGCCCTGCAGTTTAACGCTCTTCTTTTGCCCTCTGCCTGTTAATAGAGCAGCAGCGAATGTGGAAATTGGCTTGTTCCATAAGTTCCACCTTTTAGGAAGTATTGCAAAATTGAAATTATTCTGCATGTCTTAAAAATGTGTGGTCTGTGTAACCTTACAATTCTTACCAAATCTTTTATTTTTCTTGCTGTTATTGAAGGCTGCAGATTCAGCAGACACTGAAATTTCAGTACAGTGGATGGAATCGCAAGCTGGTGTGCTTCTGAAGTTAATGATGCAACAGTGCCCAACGCAGTATGAACTTGGGAAGCTGCTGCAGTTACTGGCTGAGGTGGACTGTGCCCTTGTAATAAATGGTGAGGATTTTGATAAAGTTAATTAGGATATTGCACTTTTCACGATAAACAATGAAGCGCTCCTGAAGAATAGTCGCTGTGGCAACGTGGAAAATGCAGCAGTCTGTTTTCACGCCGCAAGGTCTGAAAGCAGAAATGAGCTGATGACCAGATAAATCTGGTTTAGTGATGTTGGTTGTGTGTTAAACATTGGGGGATAAAGTTGATGACCCACTAGCATACGTGTCGCCAACTTCTGGTTCCACTGTGACTGCATAGATACCTTTTGGTGCATGAAACCTAATTGTGCAACAGTGCCAGCCAATTTTGGAGCGGTTTTTGACATGTTGAAATATGTCATGGCCATGAATGGGGTAAACCTTGCTGAAGAGCAAGTGGAGATTAATCTCTGTTATAAAACTTTCCCTTCACATGGGATTCTTGAACTCATGTGAGTTGAGTGCACTCAAAATCAAAACAACCAGAAGATTCTGGGTTCACTTCACATTGTGTTTCCCATCCGTGTTTTAAGCAACTTTAGGATGTTGCAAAACTTCTGAACTGCTTATGCTTCACTGGTTCCACTTGTGATGCCATTCAAAACTCTATAAGAGAGGTAGAACCTTCTAATGTGTCATCTTTTGCTTTTTATTTGTGGTGAGGGACAAGATTTATTTACATATTGCCCTGGCATCTGCAGCTAACGTGCTGCTGACTGCCACTCTCTGCGACCCTTTCTCTTAGCACTTGTACCTTGCTATTAGTAAGGACCAGAGTGGGTAATTGTGGATGACTTCACTATTGCTGGCGAATAGAATCTGGTGTCAGTTGAAAAATGCAGGCTCATGAAATCTGCCCAGTGCTCCGAGATCAATTTATTTCCAAGGGGGGTGGATGACATGTGGTTTGTATTAATTGTAAAAGCATTCATTCTTGGATAGGGAAATTAATTTCACACAGGATAAACCAGAAATCCAACCGTATGGAAGCAATTTTCACTTTGCGATGAATTATATACTAGAAATAGCTTACTGTAATTGTCAAATAGGAAGGTTGCAGTATCATTAAATAGATCTTGGAAAATGCATAATAATAAAATGCTTATTTACAAAGGAACGTAATCTGTAAATTCAGTTTACATTGAATGAGAAATGATAAACATGTCCATCTGGACTAGTCTTTCATAGGGTCGGTTTGTTTTCATTTGGAACTTTCTGAAGACCTCTCGTGCACCAGCCTTGATTAGCTAGCTTGAATTTGAAAACAAAGATTGTTTTTCTACGATGCCAGCAATGAATGATGCAGTTAGTATATGTAACTCAATGGCATCCTGCATTAATGGTCCTACATCTCCAAATCAGAAGATCATTGTCAGGAGCTAATTACATTCTGGACACCTATTATTAATTGGGTAATTTTGCCATTGTGAAATCCTGACACGTTGTGTAGGTTTCTGTTCAATATGGAGAATATGTTGAGTTACTCCTAGTCACTGGTCTATAAATTCATTTGCACCCATTTTCAGACACAAACTGAGAACCAACAGCACCATCCATGCCTAACTGTGGGGATGTGAGTTGTGGTGTCAGCTGCCTGCTGTTTTAATGTGGAGCCAGAAAGTGTATACCTGGCTTGTAGGATTTAAAAGCTTACCTTTGTGCTGCTTTTGCAGTCTTCAGTGTCTCTTAAGGACCCTACCGGTTAGGCCACTGCACAAACAAACAAAACGTGGCTGGGGTTGCGTGGTGGAAGTTCCAGTGGCTTCTTGCTCGTGTGGGAGAACAGTCCCTCCTCTGCATGTTTAACTTGAGCAGCAGTAAGTCTTGTGGTGCAGTGGGTAGCATCTCTATCTCTGAGCCAGAAACAGATTATCAACCTGTAAATCTTTCCGATAACACCAGTTGCAGATGATAAGAGTGAAAGAGTCTGCCAGTCGGCCAGTTTTGTGCGGTAGCTGCGGTGCAACAGCCCTGTTAATAGAATCCAAGCAAGCTGGTGAAGCTGAAACCAAGACAAAGAGCTTTCTTCACGGCTCTCCTAGCATGTGTAAATGTGCCCAAAGCCAATGAATATCCATCACCTGTTTGTCAACCATAACAATGTAATTGACAAGATATTGTAAGCTCCCATGTTATCGGACTCCACGTGCAGGTTCTTTTCAGGGTTCTATGGCAAGCATGGTCCTTGCTTTGAGTGACATACCAGAGAGAGAGAGAGAATCTTGAGCAGCTGCTCAACCCAACAAGATAGAAGTTCTGCTACCGCCATAAGTTAGGTACAGTTGTACCCATAAATTGGTGTAAGATACACCTGATTTATTCCTTAAAAATGGACAAAACACATGCCAATTTCTACCTGATTAATTGTGGTTGTACAAAACTGTCAGATTAACTTTCTCTCAACTAGTTGGAAAAAACAATCTTTGTCAATGATTTTATCTCTGCTGTTTTGCTATCCTGGGCCTTGCCTCATTAGAAATAGCAGGAAAGTGATCTGTATTATGGCCAAACAACAGTACTGAGTAAACAAATGCAGATAGCTTTTTCTTCTCATTTATTCAGTTTTTTTTAAACTTTTACGTCCTTTCGGACAGCTCACCGGCGTGAGCTCACTTGCTTGTGTTTAACCTCCAGCCAGCTTTACATACTGCTTGCGTCACGTTTTCAGAACCAAAATCTTCTAACATTGCCTTCCAGTGCTGCCACATATTTCATGATTTAACAAATGAAAATAATGAATTGTAAATTTTTATATCTGTTTGTACAATGCAGGTATGGAAAGTACTGTTTTTTTCAGTAGCACCGTGGTTTCAGTGCTGTCTCACAGCGCCAGAGACCCGGGTTCGATTCCAACCTCTAATGACTGTGTGGCGTTTATCTGGGTTCTCCGGTTTCTTCCCAGAGACCAAAGATGTGCGGTTAGGTGGACTGACCAAGCTAAATTGCCCTTTAGTGTCCAAAGGTTAGGTCGGGTTATGGGATAGGGCTCTTTCGGGTGGATCAGTGCAGATTCAATGGGCCGAATGTCCTCCTTATGATTCATAGAAACATGAGTGATTATGAAATGATTTTCTGTAGTGAAAAGCAACCTTTTTGAAAAACAAATAAGACATCTTCCACAGTTCCTTTTAAAGAAAGTCTTGGATAATCACCTTTTTCAGAATCAATTAGTCTGTGAGTATGAGATCTAGTTGTCTGCTTACTTGGTAAATTGGGTGGGATGGTAGCACAGTGGTTTCTGTTGCTTCACAGCGCCAGGGTCCCAGGTTCGATTCCCGGCTTGGGTCACCGTCTGTGCGGAGTCTGCACGTTCTCCCTGCATCTGCGTGGGTTTTCTCCGTGTGCTCTGGTTTCCTCCCTCAAGTCCTGAAAGGCGTGCTGTTAGGTGAATTGGACATTCTGAATTCTCTCTCTGTACTCGAACAGGCGTCAGAATGTGGCGACTAGGGGCTTTTCACAGTAACTTCAAGCATACTTGTGACAATAGTAAAGATTAGTAATATGAATGGCAAAAGAGTTTTCAAGCTGCATGGGTAGGGTCAGATGTGTCAACCTAGGATTTGGAAAAGCTCGTGAATTCTCAAGTTGAGAAATTAGTTCCATATTATTTTCTTCCTTTCCAAACATTGTGATTACAGGTGTATAGACTAATGTAATTTTAAAATGTTCTTGCTTATATTTATTCCGGTGCGCATCTGAAAGTTTGTCCTTTATACCTAGGACCAGATTTCAAGAGACTGAGCAGACTTAGTCAGCTCCTGCAAGACACCTCGATCTCCATTGATTGCTCCCTTCTCATTAATGACAACACCGACACCCTGCAAAACGTGTGTGGGAAAATTCTGGACCAACTGCAAAAGAAGGGGCTCTTTGCTTTAGCTAGACAAGTGGCTGACCTCGCCCAGCTTCCGGTCGACCACTTGGTGATCCATGAGGTAATATTGGTTATTTAACAAATATTTTATGGGAGTTGATAACTATAAAGTATGCAAAATTTTACCTAATTGTTGTAATACCTCTGCATATTTTTTTTGAAAAGGGGAGGGAGGATTGAAAGTGAATGAACAGAAACCTTTTTCAGATCCAGCTCCAAATCGAAAATCCCTACATCAATTCAACTTGAGATTTTTGTGTGAGAGAAGGGAGATGCAATCTCAATTATTTGTAGCATCAAGTTGAGTGTGACAAAATGTTAGCATGGTAAGGAGGGACTATAGAATTGTTGGCTCTGGATTGTTTGCACTGACAAATTTACCATTGTTCAATACATTGCTCAAGGAAAAATGCAAAATGAAAACCAGTGTTTCTCTGTGGAAAAGGAAGACGATAATTGCCTGATTAGGGCAGCACGGTGATGCAGTGGTTAGCACTGCTGCCTCACAGCTCCGAGGTCCCAGGTTCAATCCCGGCTCTGGGTCACTGTCCGTGTGGAGTTTGCACATTCTCTCTGTGTTTGCGTGGGTTTCGCCCCACAACCCAAAGATGTGCAGGCTAAATTGCCCCTTAATTGGAAAAAATGAATTGGGTACTCTAAATTTTTTTTAAAATAAATCAATAATAGCCTGATTGTTCTTGTGCGCCTCGCAATACTGGTTCAGACTGGCAGAAGATTTTGCATGGATCGCCTTTCTTTCTCATCTGCAATTGATCCTTGGCTCAATAATCTAAGAATAAGAGGTGAAAAATCAGAAAAGGGGGGATTTGCACCCTAATACAGAAAAGTAATTTTAATTTATTACCTATTTCTCCGATATTTACTTTCTTTTTCCCCTCACAGGTTACTCAAGAATTGCAAAGTTTGAAGCAACATGGTCAATGGCAAAGAAAAGAAACTAGGATAAATTTTTGGAAGAAATGCCACAATTGTTTCAAAAATAATTTAATATCCCACTTAGTTGCCTCAGAATTCTTCCTGGCCCAGGGCAACGACCAGCAAACCATTAAATCAGAACCGGCTTCATCTTTCAAAGAACAATTGGAGACCATTCAGGAGCGATGTCTGTTGCTGACCATGGCAGGCCACTGGCTGTCACAAAACAATCCTCCCACCCTGGATGAATTGGAAGAGGTGGAGAAGAGGATTTGGTTGTGTCGCATCAGTCAGCAGGCTTTGCTGATGTCCACAGCTTCAGGATTTGCTTGGCAGGTTTCAGTCTGTGGTGAAATATCCTTTGATAGTGCCACCAAAGAGTTCCTGTTCTCAAAACTGCCTGCCCTGAACTCGTCACAGTACCTCAAGCTGCAAGGATTTCCAAACAAGGACACCGCTTCCAACTGTAGACTAGACAAAACAGCGAAAGAGGCTCTCACTATTTTGATTGGCGAGTTATTAGACAGAGGCTGCATTCATGAAGCCAGTAGAGTCTCTAGGTATTTTGAATTCTACAACCAGGATATATCTCTAGTTCTCCACTGCAGAGCCTTGGCTTCAGGAGAATTACAGACAGCGGATTTTCACCCCTCGATACAGATCGTCTTGACTACAGGAGCATCTTTTAATGAAGAGATAGGACTCCATCGAAAAAGGATTCCAAGTTGTAAGTTGGTTTATTTGTACTTCTTCCAAATACAATTGTAGAAACTTACAGCACAGCAGCTGATCATTTTGCCTATATACTTGCGCTGGTTCTTCAGAGCACTCGTGCTTAGTCCCACACCCCTGCCTTTTTATCCATTACCCTGTGAATTGTTCTCCTTTAAGTACCTATCTTTCTAAAATGATATATGTGATCAGCTTCCACCACCATTTTTCAGTGGACCATTCTAGAACCTGACAAAATAAATTTGCATATCAGCAATAGATAAACCAAGACGGAAAATGTACAGAGGAAAGCCAATGGTGCAGCAGGTCGAACTGCTCCAAGTCTGTGCCACAACATGTTGTGATTTTGGTTTGTTCACCCTGTGTGACATTCAGTTTGGGTGTGCGGTGAGGTTAACAACAACTGCTAATTTATGGAGCACTTCAAAAATAATAAAAAGTCCAAAGGCATTCCTCAGAAATGTAATGAAACTAAGCACGTCAGTGAACCACAAAAAAACAGATATTAGATCAGATTACCAAAATCCTGGTCAGCGGTAGGCTTTAAGCAGTGTATTAATGGAGGGAATGAGATAGTGAGGCGGAGAGGTATCGTGAGGGAAATCCAGAGCCGTGACAACAGAAGGTGTTTCCACCAATGATGGTGAATAAAATTGTGAATGTGCAAAAGGCCTGAATTAGAGGAATGGTGATAACTGCGGGTGTGAAGCTGGAGAAGATTACAAAGATGGGTAGGGGGTGACACCATGGAGGCAATTAAAAGGAGGATGAGAATTTTGAAATCAAGATGTTACTTGACAGGGAGCCACTGTAGTTTAGTGAGCACAGGGGTGATGAGGAATGGGACTTAAGACAGGGTTGGAAGTGTTTTGAATGTGCAGCCCACGCCGGCTGACGTTCATGACCCTGGCCGTCGCGGCCCACGCCGCCTGGCCGTCGCGGCCCATGCACCATTTTGCTTACCTTTAATGCGACGGATGAACCTGCTTGGTCCTCATGATCTCACTTGCTTTTGTCATTCAGTGTCACATTTCTGCTCAGGACTTCAGCTGGCAGTTTAAGTTCTCGTTGCATCCTTTGAAAAAATCAAGAGGTTTATCCTAGAAATTGCCATGCCTCGTCTTATAATAATAATAATCTTCATTGTCACAAGTCGGCTTACAGTAACACTGCAATGAAGTTACTGTGAAAAGCCCCTACTCGCAACATTCCGGCGCCTGTTCAGGTACACGGAGGGAGAATTCAGTTTTTCCAATTCACCTAACAGCACGTCTTTCGGGACTTGTGGGAGGAAACCGGAGGACCCGGAGGAAACCCACGCAGACACGGGGAGAATGTGCAGACTCCGCACAGACAGTGACCCAAGCTGGGAATCGAACCTGGGACCCTGGAGCTGAGAAGCAACAGTGCTACCCACTGTTCTACCGTGCTGCCCAAATACTCTTCAAATACCTTTGAGGTTTTGAAGGTTTTAAACTTTAATTTGCCAGTATTTCCCTGTATATAACACTCATGGGCTTTGCATCCTGATTTGCATTGGCAAAATTAACAATGCCACACCTCAAGAAATCATCTTTATATTGCTTTAGTCCCGATTTCAGTTTCTTCTGAATTGTTTGTTCAGCAGAGCTCTGCATACAGTTGACCAGCACTGTTTTTTTTTCTGCTGTGGAGACTCCTGAGAAGCTCTCTCCAGCAGATTCAATTGGGAGATCTCTGGCCCTCTTTTCCTTTTATTACAAAATCATCCATCTTCAGTTCTTCACACCGGCCTGTTGCTTACTTGCTGGAAGCTACAAAATGAATCTATCCTCCGTGATTGCACGTGCAGAGCATACGACGTCAGTGTATAGGGCGCAAGATCTTCTCTCTGCTGCCCCTTCTGGCAGGATGGCTCCATCGAGTTTTAAACAAATCTGGTCCTGGGACAGTGCAGTGCACTGACGTAAGGAGGAGATGGTCTCTGTGCCTGCACACTGCTAGATCCGGCTGAGGGGCCCCGCATGTGTGGGACGGCCGGTATTTTTTAAAGCCGGTCACGACCGTTGGGCACCTATTCCTGCGGTCAGGAATGATGCGACCAATAGCTCCGCAAGCCTCCCAACACCCACCCGCAGGTCGTGACCCTGTGTTTGAAAATGACTGCCTTCGGCAGCACCTTCCAAACCCGCAACCACTAGCACCTAGGATGACAAGGGGAGAAGATACACCACCACCTGGAAGATCAGTTCGATGGGCTGAATGGCCTCCTTCTGCACTGTAAATTCTATGGTTAAATACCCTCCAAGTCACACATCATTCTGACTTGGAAATGTATTGTTCCATTACTCTCAGCAGAAGCCAATATCTTGGTTTTGAGAATCCTATGGGAGTTCTGCATCCCATGAAGACTGTTAACTGGCACTTGAAAGTTTTACAGTTTTATTGAACTCTGTACATAGAATTTACAGTGCAGAAGGAGGCCATTCGGCCCATTGAGCCTGCACCGGCCCTTGGAAAGAGCACCCTACTTTCACTCTAACCCCACCTCACCTTTTTGGACACTGCGGGTCAATTTAGCATGGCCAATCCACCTAACCTGTACATCTTTGGACTGTGGGAGGAAACCGGAGCACCCGGAGGAAACCCACGCAGTCACTGGGAGAACGTGCAGACTCCGCACAGACAGTGACCCAAGCCGGGAATTGAACCCGGGACCCTGGCGCTGAGAAGCATTAGTGCTAACTACTGTGCTGGCGTGGGGGAGACAGAGGGCGAGAGCAAAAGACGCGAGAACGCGAAAAATGAGAAACATCTAGAAAGAGAGAGAGAAATAGAGTGGGAGTGAAAGATGAAGGAAACACCATCTCACAATCTAATTAAACCAGTGGGTGTGCCTACACCGCGTGGACTGCAACGGTCCACGAAGGCAGCTCATCGCCTCCTTCTTGAGGGCAATTAGAGATAGGCAACAAACACTGACCTGGCCAGCAACACCCACAACATATAAATGATTTTTTTTAAACTGACCACCCTCATTGCTGATGCTGTTGTAGTGGAGGGAGCTTTACTTTGCATCTGGCTGTGCTTTACCTGATTTGAGGTTGGAACAGTTCCATATCCGGAAACTAAAAATAACCATTTTACTCCATCTTTAATGCATTACTTACAGATTGGTCCATTTCATGTAACTTTTATTAACCAAAAGCATAAGTCTTTGATTTAATTACATATATTTATTTATTGTTTCCTGTGGCTGCAGATGAATCGTGAACAGTGTTGTTTATTGTCACTTTTTAAAATAAAAGTCCAATTAAGGGGCAATTTATCGTGGCCAATCCACCGACCACATCTTTGGGTTGTGGGGGCGAGACACACGTAGAAACGAGGAGAATGTGCAAACTCCACACACTGTCCCGGGTCCTTGGTGCCGTGAAGCAGCAGTGCTAACCACTGCACCACCATGCTGCCTGTTTATTGTCACTCTTAAGAGGTCTCTTAAATATAAAGTTTTGTGTAGATAGTAAAGATAATAAAGAAAATCTTAACTTGGATTACGTGAGGTGTTAAATAATCACCTGTGTTTATTTTGCACACAAAAGGGTCATTAATCATCAACAGCCTACTAAATGATGCCATGCTCATTACTGTTGATCATTGAGAGAGTAACTGTCCGCAAGGTCATTCCCCTGTAGTTACCAGCTAGCTACTAATCATTATCGCTGGGTACATGACTTCATAGATAGCCAAAAGCAGTATTGGGAACCCTAACCTTGAGAGTTCTACTTGTGCTCTGGGAAAATGCTGCTTTCCAGCATTTCCTAAATTCCAAAGACATTGCCTCATTGTGACAGTTCCGAGAGCGAGAACAGTGGACTAGTTTTTGGTTGAAAACTCTTATTGGTTTTCAGCCCATCTTGCCAGAGAAGAAGGTTTTGCTGTCTTGTTACATGGCTGTTGTGGAAAATGTCATAAAGGCAAAGGGGATGAGCGACTCCCTTCCGAGGTTTGGGTTGAAGCATATTATCGGCATGAGTCCTTGTCAGCAGAAGATGATGGTTCAGTTTGTCTGGTTGTTGTGGGCCAGGGCGTAGAAACTCCAAAGTGTATTATGAAGCTCACCTGACCTATAACTGTTGTGTTGAATTTGGCTAGGATGAGCACACGAGCCTTCACTTCAGCTGTGATTCATCAAACCTCCTCGGCACTTTTATCAAAACAAAGTTTATTATAAGAATGTAGTTAACATACATAAAACGCTGATCAAGAATTTGATATCAATTACAAACGTGAAAAAAAACACAACAGCTACAGTAATCTATGTATATAACTCTTAATGAATCCCCCTTGGCTGTTCCAATTCAATAACAAAATCCAATAAACCAAAACCCCTTTCAAGGGTGTGGCCCAGCACACTGCAATCCCACTTGAATGAGACTGGTTCTTTCCCTGAGATTCTGATCCAGTTCCAACCAGCAGATTCAAAACTCCTTCCGGAAAGCAACTCTATCTTTAAAGTTACCAAGACAGTTTACCACACCCAATGTGCTTTCAGTTCCCTGGAACAGCTTTCAAATGAAAACCGGGAAACTGCTTCTCTTCAGTCCAAAGCAACAAACCGAAACTGAAACCCAAACACTAAACCCCCTCTCACCCGACAGCCACAGCCCAGCTCCACCCATAAATGACATCACTGAAGCCGTGCTACAAGTCATGTGGTCAAACAAAACCTTTCTTAGATGGACACTCATGACAGTGTGCATATTGTATTGCTTTCTATAGTCCTTTCTGTTTTTAGTTTGATTGTCAAAGATGCATCAACCTGATGCTGGACTGAGTGATGCCGCCCAAGTGTTTAACTTTACAATTTTAAGTACAAATTCATATCATGTTCCCACACTTGTTATGCACCTGGCTAAGCAATCACTTTTTTTCCCTCCCTCAGTGAGCAGTATAGCCTCATCATTCGCACTGTATCCAGAAGAAGACAATGTTAAAGACCAGGTTGTTAAGGATCTGAAAATCCTCACAAATGAGTGCCACCACGGAAAGAGTTATTGCCGTCAAGTCCTTAGCTTGTATGAGCTCTCAAAGGTACCAGCATTATACTCTTCTCAAGCCAACTGGTTAATAATTATTAACATTGTTCTTTTATCCAAATGCAACTAAAAGCAAAAAATCTTCATTGGAATAAATTTACAGCTCCCACAATACTAAGAAAAATATGTCCGAGTTCCCTTTTGGATGGTGTAAGTAAGATTTTTTTTTATAAATGTTTTTATTCAGTTTTCATATTTTATATTGAACAAATTACAAATTGTTAGGAGAGAAAAAGAACAAAAAAAAAACAACAAACAAACACGCAAAAATTAACATACATATTTACAGGTAAGCATCTTCGTAGTAGTAACTGCGCCCGCCCCCCCCCCCCCCCCCCCCCCCCTCAACATGTTTATTTAGTTTGGTTTTGGGCCTTAGCTAGCCATCGAACCCCCGTACCGAACCTGTAGCCCCCCCCCCCCCCCCCCCTCCCGCTACCTTCCCCCGACTATTCTTCCTCTTGTACATTGGCCACAAATAGGTCCCGGAACAGTTGCATGAATGGCTCCCACGTTCTGTGGAAGCCGTCGTCCGACCCTCGGATGGCAAATTTGATTTTCTCCATTTGGAGAGATTCCGAGAGGTCGGACAGCCAGTCCGCAGCTCTGGGCGGTGCTGCTGACCGCCAGCCAAACAGGATTCTACGGCGGGCGATCAGGGAGGCAAAGGCAAGGGCGTCCGCCCTCCTCCCCAGGAATAGATCTGGCTGTTCTGAAACCCCGAAGACCGCCACTATCGGGCATGGCTCCACCCTCACTCCCACCACTTTGGACATAACCTCGAAGAAGGCTGTCCAGTACTCCACGAGTCTGGGGCAAGACCAGAACATGTGGGCGTGGTTGGCCGGGCCTCTTTGGCACCGTTCACATCTGTCTTCCACCTCCGGGAAGAACCTACTCATACGGGTTCTTGTTAAGTGGGCTCTATGTACCACTTTTAGTTGCGTCAGGCTGAGCCTTGCGCACGTGGAGGTGGAGTTGACCCTATGCAGTGCTTCGCTCCAGAGTCCCCACCCTATCTCCATCCCCAGGTCGTCCTCCCATTTCCTTCTTGTTGCGTCCAGTACGGTGTCGTCCCTATCTACCAGTCGGTCATACATGTCACTACAGTTCCCTTTCTCTAGGATACTTGCGTCCAGTAGGTCTTCCAGTAGTGTCTGTCGTGGCGGTTGTGGGTACGTCCTTGTCTCCTTTCGTAGGAAGTTTTTGAGCTGCAGGTACCGTAGCTCGTTCCCCCCAGCTAGCTGAAACTTCTCTGTCAGTTCGTCCAGTGTTGCGATCCTGTCGTCCGTGTATAGGTCCCTGACTGTCAGTGTCCCCCCGTCCTGCCTCCACCTTTTGAAGGTGGCGTCAGTCAGTGCTGGTGTGAACCTATGGTTGTTGCAGATGGGAGCCCTGTTCGACATTTTGGTCAGGCCAAGTTGCTGCCGCAGTTGGTTCCAGGATTGGAGGGTGGCTGTCACCACTGGGCTGCTGGAGTGTTTTTTGGGTGGGGATGGGAGTGCTGCCGTGGCGAGGGCCCGGAGGGAGGTTCCCATGCAGGAGGCCTCCTCCGCACGCACCCACTCAGCCTCTGGCTCCTGGATCCATCCCCTTACTCGCTCGGCTGTTGCTGCCCAGTGGTAGAATTGTAGATTCGGGAGGGCTAGCCCTCCCCTGGTTTTTGTTTTTTGTAAGACCTTCTTTGGGATCCTAGCATTTTTACCCCCCCATACGAACGCCATGATGAGTTTGTCCAGCGCTTTGAAAAAGGCCTTGGGGATGTAGATCGGAATGGATCTAAACAGGAAGAGGAACCTGGGCAGTACGTTCATTTTGATCGTCTGAACTCTCCCCGCGAGGGAGAGCGGGAGTGTGTTCCATCTTTGCAGGTCCTTTTTAACTTCCTCCGTCAGGCTGGTGAGGTTCCATTTGTGGATCCCTTTCCAGTCATGGGCTATTTGGATCCCCAGGTAGCGGAATTTATGTCGGGCTTGATTGAACGGCAGCCCCTTTAGTGCTGCCCCCCCCCCCCCCCCCCCCCCCCTTGCGGGTGTACTGGGAAGATCTCACTTTTGCTCATGTTGAGTTTGTAGCCCGAGAAGGCTCCAAACTCTTTCAGGAGCGCGATGATTCCGTCCATGCTGCTTTGTGGGTCCGAGATATAGAGGAGCAGATCATCCGCATAGAGTGAGACTCTGTGCTCTCTACCTCCCCTTCGGATCCCCCTCCAATTTTTGCTGCCCTGAGCGCGATTGCTAGCGGTTCAATTGCTAGTGCGAACAGCAGCGGGGACAGTGGGCATCCTTGTCTGGTGCCCCTGTGCAGCTGGAAGTATTGGGAGTTGGTATTGTTGGTCTGTACACTCGCCATGGGAGCGTTGTACAGGAGCTTTACCCAAGCGGTGAACCCTGTTCCAAGCCCGAACCGCTCCAGTACCTCTATGAGGTATTTCCACTCGACTCTGTCGAAGGCCTTTTCTGCGTCCAGGGAGACGATCACCTCTTGTGTTCTCTCCCCGGAGGGGGTCATTATCACGTTCAGCAGGCGCCTGATGTTCGCGGTAAGCTGTCTACCTTTGACAAAGCCCGTCTGGTCCTCTGTGACCACCTCAGGTACACAGTCTTCTAGCCTCTTGGCTAGGATTTTGGCCAGTATTTTGGCGTCTGCATTCAGCAGAGATATGGGTCTGTATGACCCACATTCCGTTGGGTCTTTGTCTTTCTTAGGTATCAGCGAGATTGAGGCCTGTGCTAACGTGGGTGGCAATGTGCCCCTAGCTAGCGAGTCTGTGAACATCTCCCGCAGGTGCGGGGCCAGCGCTGTCGCAAATTTTTTGTAGAAGTCCGCCGGGAATCCGTCCGGTCCCGGCGCCTTCCCCGCCTGCATGGAGCTAATGCTGTCCATGATCTCTCCCAGTGCTAGTGGTGCTTCCAGATCCCGTTTTCTGCCCTCTCCCACAACTGGTATGTCCAGTCCGTCAAGAAACCGGTTCATCCCAGCCTTCCCCGTTGGGGGCTCTGAGGTGTACAGCTCTTGGTAGAAGGCCTTGAAGGTTTTGTTAATCCTCTCTGGTTCTGTTTCCAACGTGCCTCTGGTATCTCTGATTTGCGCAATTTCTCTGCTGGCTGCCTGCTTTCTCAGCTGGTGGGCCAACAGGCGGCTGGCTTTGTCTCCGTGTTCGTATAGGGCCCCGCGTGCCTGGCGGAGTTGGTGTACTGCTTTCCTGGTGGAGAGCAGGTCAAAGTTCCTTTGTAATTCTTTCCTCTCCGCCAGGAGTTCTACGGTCGGGGCCTCGGAGTATTTATGGTCTACCTCCAGTATGGAGTCGACCAGCTTCTGCCTAGCCACCCTTTCCTCCCTATCTCTTTGCGCTTTGTAGGCTATGATTTCCCCTCTTAGTACGGCCTTAAGCGCTTCCCAGAACGTGGAGGGTGAGACCTCCCCGTTTTGGTTGATCTCAGTGTACTCCGCTATGGCCCGCGCTATCCTTTCGCTGAAGGCCTTGTCAGCTAGTAAGGCACCGTCCAACCTCCATTTGGGGCGCTGGGCCCTTCCCGTCTCTAGCCGCACATCCATGTAGTGTGGGGCGTGGTCTGATATCACAATTGCGGAGTATTCCACCTTGTCTATCTCTGGAAGCACCGTTTTCCCCACCACAAAGAAGTCAATTCTGGTGTACACGTTGTGTACTGGGGAGAAGAAAGAGAATTCTTTCTCCCCCGGGTGGGCGAATCTCCAGGGGTCTACTGCTCCCATCTGCTCCATATAGTGACTGAGTTCCCTTGCCATGTTTGAGGTTTTCCCCGTTCTGGGGTTTGATCTGTCCGTCGTTGGGTCCTGTACACAGTTGAAGTCCCCCCCCATGATTAGTCGGTGCGTCGCTATGTCCGGGATTTCTGCCATGGTCTTTTGGATGAAGCTCGTGTCGTCCCAGTTGGGCGCATACACGTTAACTAGGACTACCGGCGCCCCATCCAGGGCCCCGCTGACCATGACATACCGTCCCCCTGGGTCCGTAACCGTCTTTGTCGCCCTAAACATTGTCCTCTTGCCAATCAGGATCGCCACCCCCCTGGCCCTTGCCCCATAACAGGAATGATAGGTTTGTCCCACCCAGCCCTTTCTTACCCGCAGTTGGTCCTGCTCCCTCAAGTGCGTCTCTTGGAGGAAGACTATGTCGGCCCTCATGTTTCTAAGGTGGGTGAGGACTCTAGATCTCTTCACTGGGCCATTAAGTCCCCTTACGTTCCAGGTGACTATTCTGGTGGGGGGCTTCTGCCCCCTTGCTCCTGTGGGGTTAACCATATTTGTCCGGTGGACGCGCCCCTGCCCTCTGGGGTTTCCCTTTGTTAGGGGGCCGTCCAGGATGTCCACTATCACTGCTCTCCCCATGCGGTCGGGTCCCTGCGCTCCGGGGTTCCCCCTTGTCCCGGGGACACCCGCCATGGCCGTCCACTGTGTGTCCGCCACGCGGGTAGCCCCCTGCACTCCGGGGGGCCCCTTCACCCACAGACCGTACTGGGTGGGTGTTTGCAGCAGTTCCCTGTTTCGAGCCCTTGTCTGTGGCACTTTGTGGCCCTATTCCCTTTCTGGCCTCTTTTGTCCCTTCGTCCCTGCATTTCCCCTCCCTGGTCTCTCGCCCCCCGAGTGCCCCCCCCCCCCCCCACTCTATCCCTTTCGGGGATACCCCTGTGTACCCCTCCATTGCCCCTCTCTCCCCCATTCCTGTCCCCATTTGCTCTCCCACCTTTGATGGGTGATCCCCCCCCTCCCCTGCCTGGCGCCTTCCCCCCTGTTGGGGGTGCGCTGCGGCCCTGCTCTGTTGCGCGTCCCCTTCGCTAGCTTTCCTGCTAGCACGGTGGCTCCCCGCTCGGAGGTTGCTGTCCCCCTTCCCCTCTCCCCTCTCCAGTACTCCCGTTCCCTCGTGCCGGGGCCTGGCCTCCCACCTGGAGCGGGCCCTTGGGCATTGGGTTGTTTTTCCTGGGTGCTCCTGCCAGGGGGGAGGGGGCTGGCTTTGCCTCGCCCCTCCCCACCCCCCCGTCGGCATGACGTATCTCCTTGCCATGGGCCCCTCGTCCCTACTTCCCATGGCGTTTTTCCAGCCCGTGCTCCTCAACGAATCTATTCGCCTCGGCAGGGGCTGTAAAGAAATATTCCTTGTGTTGGTATGTGACCCAGAGTTTTGCTGGGTACAGCATACCAAAACGTACTTTGTTCTTATAGAGAGCTGCTTTCGCTCTGTTGAACTCCGCCCGTCTCTTAGCTATGTCCGCTCCAAAATCCTCGTAGATTCTGATGGCGTGCCCGTCCCAATTGCAGGCTCTATTCTCCTTGGCCCAGCGCAGGATTGTCTCCCTATCCCGGTACCGGTGCAGTCTGGCTATAACTGCTCTCGGTTTTTCCCCTTCCTTGGGCTTCGGGCGCAGTGACCGATGAGCTCTGTGCATTTCCGGTGGGGTGGGAAAAGTTTCCCGCCCCACTAAGGAGCCCAGCATCGCAGCCACGAATGTTGTGGGATTTCTACCCTCTATCCCCTCTGGCAGGCCCACTATCTTAATGTTTTGCCTTCTCGAGTTGATCTCCTGGTCGTCTACCCTGCCCTTCAGGCTCCCCTGTGTTGCACTCAGTTTCGCCATTTCCCTCTCCAGGGACATGACCCGGTCGCTCACGTCAGTCGCTGCCTTCTCCAGCTCTTTAATGGTTGCCCCTTGGGCTTCCAGTATCTTCCCTTGGGCTTCCAGTATCTTCCCTTGGGCATCCACTTTCTCCTCCATTCTGGTCAGAGCCTGCTGCACCCCTGACATGGCCCTGGTCACTGCTGCCTGTGCTGCGGCCTCTGTGTCTGCTTTTAACTCTGCCTTGATTGCCTGCAGCTGCTCCCTCACCACCTCGGCAATGGCTTCCTTCCAATTCACGCCCCCCTCTAACCCCAGGGGAGAGGTTGCCCGCCCGTCCAGCTCTTTTGGATGCGGCGATACATTCTTCCCGCTGCTTCGCGTGTTGACTCGTTCGCCCAAGCTGGTTTGCCCTTTGCCCCGTCCACCTCCGGTGCCCCCTTTCTCTTGGGTCCCTTCTGGCATTTTTTTCTCCCCCTTCCCCTTCATCGTTTCTTCTCTCCTTGTTCTTCTTTTCCCCCTTTTCCGCACCCTATTTAAATTTTATTAATATATATATATATATATATATATATATATATATATATATAAAAATATATGTATATATTTTTTTTTTTAAATGAAAAATTTATTTCCCCCCTTCTTTCCTTTACCCCTTTATTTCACCCCTTTTCTCTTTACCAGTTTTCTTTTGGGTTTTTATTTTAAAAAAAGAACAGAAATATAAGTCTCTTTTTTCTTTTGTTTTCTCTCTCCACTCGCCCAGGAGAGAGAGAGAGAGAGTCCCCCTTTGTCCTTGCCACGTGGTGGTCACTGCAGTTGGGGGGAGGGGGAGGGGCGAGTGGGGCTGCTGGTTGGGGGGGGGGGGGGGGGGGGGGTGTCCCCGCTGCTGGTTGGGGGGGGGGTTGGTGTCCCCGCTGCTGGTTGGGGGGGGGGGGGGGGTTGGTGTCCCCGCTGCTGGTTGGGGGGGGGGTTGGTGTCCCCGCTGCTGGTTGGGGGGGGGGGGGGGGGGGGTGGTGTCCCCGCTGCTGGTTGGGGGGGGGGGGGGTTGGTGTCCCCGCTGCTGGTTGGGGGGGGGGGGGGGGTTGGTGTCCCCGCTGCTGGTTGGGGGGGGGGGGGGGGGTTGGTGTCCCCGCTGCTGGTTGGGGGGGGGGGGGGGGGGGGTTGGTGTCCCCGCTGCTGGTTGGGGGGGGGGGGGGGGGGGGGGGTTGGTGTCCCCGCTGCTGGTTGGGGGGGGGGGGTTGGTGTCCCCGCTGCTGGTTGGGGGGGGGGGGTGGTGTCCCGCTGCTGGTTTGGGGGGGGGGGGAAGAGGGCCCGCCGCTGCCGCACCGTTCCCGGCCCGCGTGGGGGGGGGGGGGGGGAGAGAGGGGTTGGACCTGCCGCTGCTGGGCCTCCCTGTCGCCGTCGCTCCTCGCCTCCGCCTTCCGCCGCCGCCCGCTCCTCCTCAGTTGCCGCCCGCTCCTCCTCCGCTTCTCCTCCGCTGCCGCCCGCCGTTGCCACCCGCTGCTCCTCCGTTGTCGCCCGCTCCTCCGCCGTTGCCGCCCGCTCCTCCTCCGCCGTTGCCGCCCGCTCCTCCTCCGCCGTCCGGCCTGTCGGGGGGGTTCCTTCCTGGCGCTTGCGGGAGCCCCTCTCCCTGCGACCTCCTCGCTCGCCGCCCGGAAGTCGAGTCGGTGTAAGTAAGATGCCTGAAAATGAGGGAAACGGTTTTGGGGTTGAATTACATTCCATAAGAAATCGGTCACATTTTAAACTCTTGCTGCTATTTACAACAAATCATTTGCTCTGCACTTGTACAAGACACTGGTTAAACCTCAGCTGGAATATTACGTACAGTTCAGGGTGCCACACTATTGGAAGGATGCTGAGGCATCAGAGAGAGTTCAGGAGAGGTTTAGAAGAATGAGGATACATTGGAGAGTTGGGACTGTTGTCCTTGGAGAGGAGGAGGCAGGTGATTTGATGCTCATGAGTAGCCATGGAGAAACTATTCCTGCTCATAAAAGAATCAAGGACAAGAGGGAACAGGTTCAAAGTGATTTGCAAAAGAAGTAAATATGATGTGAGAACTAAATGTTTTCACAAGGGGTTCAGGTCTGGAATGCACTGCCTCCTTCTCTGGAAATGGGGTGGAAGCAGGGGTCAATCGAGGCATTCAAGAGCGCGTTAGATGATTATTTGTGCAAGGGTATGGGGTAAAGGCAGGAGAATGGCACTAAGTCATAACGCTCGTTTGGAGAGCTGGTGCTGACAAGTTGGGCCAAATGGTGACCTCTTGTGCCGTAACAATTCTGTGATCTCTAAATAAACTCCCAAGATAATTTAGTACCTGTGTTCATGTGAACTATGAGCTTCATTCTGGGTGCAGTTCTAGGGACTTGTTTAATTCGGCCCTTTTTTAGTGTGTACAGTAGCTCAGTCTAATATTTCTTCATTTATAGCAAAAGTGTATTGCAGTAAAATGGATACTTACAATAAATGAAAGTTTGGCCACATTATGTCGGATATAAACAAGGCTTTATCTCTGTAGTCCAAAGCTATTTTGATATGTATTGTGTTAGGAAGGCTCTTTCACCTTGGTGTTAATTTTGAAAATACTGACTTTTGTACTGGCCCAGATTGTGCCCAGGGATTAGGTGTTTAGTACCAGGGCTGCTATAGTCTGACTGTCTCTGTACAATCATTCTCATTGGGGCCCATTGAAAGGAGATATCGAACACTGGGACGAAAGACTGCCGTGCATGATCCATAGAAACGGGAATCTGTCAGAAGTAGACAAATGGGAGAGGGGCAAACCAAGAAAAAGGTTAACCAATCGTCAGACAGCTAAATAATAGTAATAATCGCTTATTGTCAGAAGTAGGCTTCAATGAAGTTACTATGAAAAGCCCCTAGTCGCCACATTCCGGCGCCTGTTCGGGGAGTCCAGTACGGGAATTGAACCTGCGCTGCTGGCCTTGTTCTGCATTGCAAACCAGCTGTTTAGCCCACTGTGCTAAACCCGCCCCAAAGGGGCTTGGATCGTGCGTAATGGTGTTTTGTGGGGAAGGAAGGGTAACATTTTCAGAGACGACATGCAAGACTTGTCAAGGTACATATTTAGTATAAGATAATAAATTCGTGTAGCAGGGGAAGGAGGCCATTGTGTATCTGCTGGAGAATCTTGTCATAGCTTTTTGCATTTTTGCTGGCTTTATTAAGGAAACATTACTAAGTACGCTTCAGTATATTAAAGCACTAATACACAGTGACAAAGTTATCTCTTTTCTCTTGAATATTGCTCATGCGTTTTGTTTCATAATTTCACATTGGTTTACCATTTTGTTTTAAGATGGTTTGACATTATTAATAACTGTATAATAAGCATTAACCACTCATAGTTTACTTTGTTACCCTTAAGGAGCTTGGCTGTTCTTTCAATGATATATCAACCCAGGATTCCGACACTGTTCTGCGGGAAGTGTTGTCATCTCAACGACCTGACCGATATAAAAAAGCCCAGGCATTTATCACAACCCAGGGACTGAAGCCGGAAGCAGTGGCGGCACTTCTAGCTGAAGAAGTTGTTCAGGCTTCACTCTCCTCAGCAGAAGCCAAAGGTAAACATTATATCTCGGTTTGGGGAATCCTATGGGAGTTCTGCTCCTCATTGGACCACTAAATTGCACTTGAATGCTTTGCAGTTTTGTTTAACTCTTTCTCGCTAAATATATTCTATTTACTATGGGGGAAATATGCCCTCTTTGTCAACACCCCCCACTTTCCTCTGTGCCCCCACCCCCTTCAACCCAAGCGATGGACCGGAGAGAGGGGTTGGGTCTGGGGCGAAATTGGTGGGCATAACAATAGTACGGTTGACCTCTCCCAAACCTGTCACTGTGGTTGCTTCCAGTTTAACCGTGCGTGTGTTTGTGGATGTTCTCTTCAGTCTGACTGGCTGCAGAGCGGAAACATTAAAAAAAAAACATTTAACTTGAATGAGGTCTGGTCTCTATTCAGCAGAACCACCAGCTTTCCATTATTCCCAGTAGGTAGGCGTAAAGCTGGTGAGCTGCAATGGGGCATCTGGTTTGGCCTCTGCAGCCTGTCAAAATAGGCCAGGCCTCTTCACCTGCCTATATATCGCCATTCCTTCACTGTCCTTGGGTCAAATTCCTGGAACTCCCTACCTAACAGCACTGTGGGTGTACCTACACCACATGGACTGCAGAGGCTCATGATGGCAGCTCACCACCACCTTCTCGAGGGCAATTAGGGATTGGCAACAAGTGCTAGCCTAGCCAGCGATGCCCACAACCCATGAATGAAATAAAAGTGGGTGACCAACCCCCACATTCCACTAGTCGATTGCCCAAAGATCAAAACGTGCGTGTGGAGTATAAGCACCAGCACAGCTGGACCAATTGGCCTATTCCTACATTTTGTGCTGTATGTCAGTTAGTTTCTTAGCCAGCTGAGTGCTTGAGGTATCTAATTTATCCACCTGGAGATATTCTACTTTCCCGTCATCATCCCACCATGTGGAACCCACAAAGAGATTCAGGTTTTGTTCCTTTGTTTGTTTAATTCTCAAAAGCATTCACGGCATTTACAAAGAAAATTTAATTTTGATCATCTGTTTCATTGTGGTTTTCAGAGATAAGGTTTGATCAGAAATGCTCGCAATGCACTGATCGCTGCAAAGGTCATTTGGGATTCAGAAACCTTTCCGAATGTCAATGACTGAATGAGGCTTTGCTACAAGGTTGTTTTTTGTTAAACAAATAAAGTTTGATCAGTGAAGTCTGAAAGGAGTGTTTCCTTTTACAAAATCTGGCTCATGACTTCAAAAGCAGTTGATTTAAGTGCATACTTTTTTCATATTGAAGGAACTCCAGAGGTAACATGAGCTCTCTCGGAATACTGTAATAGATATTTATATATTAGGGTTTGAGGTCCCTGAAAAAGTGAGACATGCCTGTTCCCCAAGCAGTCCCATCTGCTTATTATTACCGTATTCTACAACCTCAACAATTTCCTATTTATATAGCATTAATCATATAATAACAGTCCAGATGTGCAGGACTGACAGCATCTGAGAGAGGTCAGAGTAACATTTCTGGTAGAGACTCCTCTTCGATCTGAATGTCTTTTCCCTGAACTTTAATTTCTTTAAGCTGGCGGCCCTGTTGCGTATACCACCCTTTGTCTGTTGGGTGCTGCTGTTGGCTTCAGAATTCCTGCACAGGGAGAGAAGTATTTGACCAACCTCTCTCTAAATGTTGGAAAGACCAAGGAACTGATCATCGACTTCAGGAAGCGTAACACGACACACACACTCTGCACCAATGGCTCTGAAGTGGAGATAGTTGATAGCTTTAAATTCCTGGTGTCACCATCACCAACAGTCTGCCCTGGTCCACTCGCGTTGATGCAGCAGTCAAGAAAGCCCAACAACGTCTCTACTTCCTCCGGAAGTTAAAGAAATTTGGCATGTCTGCATCGACTCACACAAACGTCTACAGATGTGCTACAGAGAGCATCCTATCCGGATGCAACACAGCCTGGTGTGGCAACTGCTCGGCCCAAGATTGCAAGAAACTGCCGAATGTGGTGAACTCAGCCCAACACGTCACACAAGCTTGCCACCCCTACATTGATTCTGTCTACACCTCCCGCTGCCTCAGGAAGGCAGACAGCTTTATCAGAGACCCCTCTCTCCCTTCTTCCAGACCCTTCCATCAGGCAGAAGATACAGAAGTCTGAAGACCCGCACATCCAGACATAGGAACAGCTCAACGACTCCCCCTCAGACTGATCTGTTCCCTGTAAGAACACCATTCACGACGCCCTATGCTGCTCTTGCTCATGTATTTGCTTTGTTTGGCCCCTTGTTCCGCACTGTAACCAATCACTGTTTTGTCGATGTACCATTTGTCAATGTTCTCTGCCGATTATTCTTTTTGTTCACTATGTACGTACTGTGTACGTTCCCTCGGCCACAGAAAAATACTTTTCACTGTACTTCAGTACATGTGACAATAAATCAAATCCAATCAAATCAATGTTTCCGATTTTCGTCTGACGATCCCAGCTGGAGATATGGTGAGGTCAGAATATCAGGGTCAGCTGCGTGGCTATCCACATTTAGCTGGTCTTGCGATGGCCAGTCAAACACTCACTCAGTAGGAGCCTCGGCACTCCCATGTTCCAGCAAAAAATTACTGATCATCGTCTACAGGAGAGGAAACTAAAATAAAACTAATGGAGAACAGGAAGCCCCAGACATTAGAATGCCTGACATCATGAGACAGTGACCATGAGTTCGCAGAAATTAAATACATTTTTTTTTTTTTTTTTTTTTTTTTTTTTGCTGACATGGCTCTTGCTGCCTGTGTGGCACTAGGTGGCACAGTAGCACGGTGGTTAGCACTGTTGCTTCACAGTGGCAGGTTCGATTCCCTGCTTGGGTCACTGTCTGTGTGGAGTCTGCATTGTCTCCCATGTCTGCATGGGTTTCCTCTGGGTGCTCCGGTTTCCTCCCACAAGTCCCGAAAGACGTGCTGTTAGGTGAATTGGACATTCTGAATTCTCCCTCTGTGTACCTGAACAGGCGCTGGAGTGTGGCGACTAGGGGCTTTCCTCAGTAACCTCATTGCAGTGTTAATGTAAGCCTACTTGTGACACTAATAAAGATTATTATTATTGTGAGACAATTTTAAATGCACCATTTGGCTGAGGACTTCCCCAATGCAACCATGTTCCCTAAGCATTGCTGCACAGACACATTTTGTGTATGAGTCCGCTGACCGAGCAGGGTCTCTTGTACACTTTACACATTGCAATACACATGTTACAACATCATATTACACTTGAGAATTTTTTGGGTTTAAACCAGTAACAATAAACTGGTGTAGAAATATGGCAAGCTCAGAATTGGGCTTAGCGTGGGCAGCACGGTGGCAAAGTGGTTAGCAATGTTGTGTCACGGGCCGAGGTCCCAGGTTCGATCCCGGCCAGGGCCACTGTCCATGCGGAGTTTGCACATTTTCCCCGTGTCTTCGTGGGTCTTACAACCACAACACAAAAAGATGTGCAGGGTAGGTGAATTGGCCACGCTAAATTGCCCCTTAATTGGGGGGAGAAAAAAAAGAGTTGGGTACTCTAAATTTATATATTTTTTTTAAAAATTGATCTCCGCTACATGGTCTTCCACACTTATGGATATACTCGCATGAAGAATTTTTTTGGATTTTAGTTCTTTGTCATCTCAGCCACAGAATGAGACTACTTGACTCGAAGTTTATGCTGTCTCAGTGTCACAATCCAGTCAGGCCCTTACTAGATCTGCAAGTTTATTTCCTTCAAGTATCCATCCAATTTCCTTTTTAAATCGTTGCTCATTTCTGCTTCCATTACTCATGGGCAGCAGCTTCTAAGCGCATGCTGTATAAAAATAGAGCCTTCCTCTCTTGGGTTTTTATATAACCAGCTGATGTAACCCTACCTGCAGATATTCCAAGCATAATGCCTCTAGTGAAAGGGGCCAAACATTCCACTGAATGAGCCTAAACAAAATTTATATTTGGAGCTTGTGGCATTTACCATAAGTTGTTTCCTTTGATAGCTTGGTGGTTAAATGTGCCGGTGTGCTGTAAAGAGCCATGAGGATCTGTTCCGTTCCTGATCTGAGCTGAATTAGCTGTTCTCTGGGGCAGGGTTTGGGGGGGGGGGGGGGGGGGGGGGGGGTGTCACTAAATTAGAGCCAGAAGCTCCAGAGATCCTGCTGATGTAACAAATTAAGTAAGAAGTCTTACAACACCAGGTTAAAGTCCAACAGGTTTGTTTCAGTGCTCCGAAAGCTCGTGTTTGAAACAAACCTGTTGGACTTTAACCTGGTGTTGTAAGACTTCTTACTGTGCTCACCCCAGTCCAATGCCGGCATCTCCACATCATAACAAATTAATGTATGGATGTTTGACGTAGATGGGATCAAAATTGGCTGTAATTCCCTCCCCAAAATGGAACAACTTGCCAGCACTTGCTGTAGAGGCCCAGATCAGGAGAACAGACACTTGAATAAGATGTAAAGGGGATGTCATTGCTGGTGGAAATAGTGTGACACATTACCTTCAGGAGAGAAGAAAAGAGAACTAGAAATACTTGCATCAAAATGAATTTTCATTAAACAGGTGGCATATTCTCTAGTACACACCTTTGTTGCCACAGGAGGCACAGATTTCTCCTCTTGCCACCCATCGGTAAACAAAAGGTGTTTTAATTTGTTTTCCTCTTTATAAATGTTTGCATATTCGCCAACCCACTGGTCTTGGTACGATCCAATTCTCTATTAATAACCCCACAGCAAACGGAAGATAAGGTGAACTCAAAGGGTTAGTTTATTTGCACACATTCAAAACACGAGAAGGGTTGTAATGTTGCCTCTTTTACATTCATACAGTAACAGAGGGATGCAGAGAAGAAAGATTTACAGTGCAGAGACCACAGAGAAAATAAATTTTGTTTTATGTGCTTTCCAGAGTCCAGAATCAAATTCCCAATGAGGTATTCCTTCAAAGAAGTCGGTGGGCTGAAAGACCAATGTAGAACTTACCTTTCCGGTGGTATTTATTTCACACGATGAGATAGACAGGCAGAGAATCTTCTAGGTGATGGAACAGAATTTTCAGCAGACGCAGTGTAAATGGGGGCCACATGTCCACCCAGGTCAGAGCTCCTTATTTGTGAGGCTGCTAGTTAGACGGTAAACCACAGACTGAGACTTTGCAGTCTGTATTATTAATATTATTAGTTCCACAAAGTCGAGACCCATGTCACATGACATCCACCCCTCCACACTGTCTTTGATAAAGGATGTCTTTCCCCTCATCTGGGTCCTGAAACTGTCAATAGTTGAAAGGAAGGTTGTGGGGCCCTTTTGTCTCATCAGACAAGCAGACTCCTGTTGGCCAGCCTGGGTTATGAAATTCAGATGGCCTTTGTATAACTGTCTTTGAATTTGGTCTGTGCAGCCCATATGGGGTTGTTAGTGCCACTTTGGGGCTAACGAGGCGCAAATTCCCCAATAATTTCAGTTACTCCCTTTTGTTCAGGGTCACGCAGAGACAAAGCGGCACAGTGGTTAATACTGCTGTCTCACAGCACCTGAGACCCAAGTTAGATTCCGACCTTGGGTGACTGTGACTGTGCGGCGTTTGCACTTTCCACCATGTCTGTGTATGTTTCTTCCCACAGTCCAAAATGTGCAGGTTAGGTGGATTGGCCTTACTGAATTGCTCCTTAATGTCCAACGGTTAGGTAGGATTACGGGATTAGGATGGGGGCGTGGGCCTAGGTAGTGTGCTGCTTCAGAGGATAGGTGCAGACTCAATGGGCCGAATGGCCCCCTTCTGCACTGTAGGGATTCTAGATGCAGCCATTTTAGAACTTTATCCAGTTTAAAATATTTCTTGATAATGATGCGTATATCTATATATTTTATAAAAATGATGTATGCAAAGGTAGGTTCTTTGCCCCTTACACCTTGATGAGCAAAATCATTTAGAGCTTCATTAGGAAGAATATGGTAATATTCCTTAATACTTGAGGAAGTCGACAAGTGTTTCACAACCATTATGTTTTAAAATACAGTACCTGTCATTATGTAGGGCTACATAATGCCCCATAAATTATAGCTGAAACGACTGTCCATTTGTCTTGTTGCTGTTGACACGAGTAGAATTCTCTGCCTTTCTGATTAGTGTGAAGGGATCTTTAACCTCCAGCCAAGGCTTTGATTTATGCTGAAGGGAAGGTGAATTCGGCAATGCTGCGCTTCCTCAGTATTGCATTATACGTCAACCTCTGTTACTTTCTCGATTCCTGATGAAGTGTGGCTTGGACCCATAAACTGCCAACTGACTCAGGCTGACACAGGCCAGAAGAAAATGTCTATTTTATTATTCACATCCAGGCTAATTAGAACTGCAGGCGCCAGTTGATCATAAGCCCTTTCATTACTTGTACATTAACCAAACATTTTGTCAATTGTATCACTGCTTAATTATAAACAACAATGTTCTTTACACAAAGTAGTTCACTGGGAGTATATCTACTGAAGAGTCCTTTGATTCCAAAGGAGATAAAAGCTTCATATTTTACAAAGTATATACACTGGGAGTACAGCTTTGTGGTGATGTCCTGCAGCATTTGCGAGCTGCATTCAGACTGTCCAGTTCCATTTAACTTTGCTCTTTTCAGTCAGCAAAGGGGAAAGCTTTTAGCCAGAATCTGGCACGGATCCAGGTCTAAGCATTTACAGCAGGGGTGGGCAAACTTTTCCGTGCAAGGGCCACATTCAGAAATTCACAATTCACAAAGGGCCGCATAGTATATTAAGTAAAATAATTACTTCACCCGGTTATGATTCTGGGCGCCTTATATAGAACATAGAACAGTACAGCACAGAACAGGCCCTTCGGCCCTCGACGTTGTGCCGAGCAATGATCATCCTACTCAAGTCAACGTATCCACCCTATACTAGTAAGTAACCCAACAGCCCCCCCATTAACCTTAAAAAAAATTTAAAAAAAAAAAAAAAAAAAAAATTTAAAACTTGGAGGGCCGCAGAAATTCCTTTGGCGGGCCGCATGCGGCCCGCGGGCCGTAGTTTGCCCACCCCTGATTTACAGGATAGTGATTCAACCGGCCATGTTTTGGAAAAGGGACGTTCTGTTGTTTAAAAGTGTTCTGGGAAGCCGGTTTTCGAAGTATAAACTGAATATGGGGAAAAGTCAGATGTTTGCAATCCAGGCAAGGGGACAGGAGAGGCGATTGGGGGAGCTGCCGTTTAGGGTGGTAGGGGGAAGCTTTCGGTACCTCGGCATTCAGGTGGCGTGGGAATGGGAACGGCTACACAAGTTAAATTTGGCCCAATTAGTAGACCAAATGAAGGACGATTTCCGAAGGTGGGACATGCTCCCGTTGTCACTAGCTGGGAGGGTGCAGACAGTGAAAATAATGGTCCTCCCGAGTTTCCTGTTTGAGTTTCAGTGTCTCCCCATCTTTATTCCGCGGTCTTTCTTTAGACAGGTCAATAAGGTGATCACTGGCTTTGTATGGGCGGGTAAGACCACGCGAGTAAAAAGAAAAAAAAGGGGGGCTGCTGGAGTGGAGCCGGGGGGAGGGCGGGCTGGCACTCCCAAACTTTAGTAATTATTACGGGACGGCGAATATAGCCATGATTAGCAAGTGGGTGGTGGGGGGAGGGTTGGAATGGGAGCATGTGGAGGCAGCATCATGTAAGGGCACTAGTTTGGGGGCATTGGTAATGGCGCCTCTGCTGTTCCCGCCGGCACGGTACTCCACCAGCCCCGTGGTGGTGGCAGCCCTGAGAGTCTGGGGGCAGTGGAGGAGACATGTGGGAGCAGAGGGAGCATCGGTCTGGTCCCCAATCTGTAATAATCACCGGTTTGCCCGGGAGAGCTGAGTGGAGGGTTCCGGAGATGGCAGAGAGCAGGAATTAAGAGGACGGGAGATATGTTTATAGAGGGGAGCTTTTCTAACCTGAGGGAGCTGAAGGAGAAATTTGGATTGACGAGCAGAAATTAGTTTAGGTACCTGCAGGCGCAGGACTGCCTACGCAGGCAGGTCTCAACCTTCCCACTCCTACTGCTAAGGGGGATACAGGACAGGGTAGTTTCCAGAGTGTAGGTGGGAGAAGGGAGGGTTTCTGACATTTACAAGGAGCTTATGGGGTCCAAGGACACGCAGACTGAGGAGCTGAAACGCAAGTGGGAGGAGGAGTTAGGAGGAGAGAGAGGAGATGGTCTCTGGGCGGACGCATTGAGTAGAGTCAACACGTCCACATCATGTGCCAGGCTCAGCCTGATACAATTCAAGATCGTACACTGGGCTCACATGACAGTGGCCCAGATGAGCAGGTTCTTTGAGGTGGAAGGTAGGTATGCAAGGTGTGCGGGAGGGTCAGCGAACCATGTCCATGTGTTCTGGGCATGCCCGAAGCTTAGGGGATTCTGGCAGGGGTTTGCGGATGTCATGTCCAAAGTGTTGAAAACAAGGGTGGCGCTGAGTCCAGAGATGGAGATTTTCAGAGTATCGGAAGACCCGGGAATCTAGGAGGAGAAAGAGGCAGACGTTCTAGCCTTTGCTACCCTGGTAGCCCGGAGACGGATATTAGTTTGGAGGGAGGGGTGGGTTGCACTATGTTTATATTCCCATGTACATTGTTTATTCTGTTGTTGTTATAAAACCATAAATACCTCAATAAAATGTTTATTAGAAAGTGTTCTAGGAAATGTAGCCTTAACTAAAACAAGTTGGGTAGAGAGTATTTGTCAGGTGTAATTCAGCTTGGTAATGGCTGCTGTTCTCTTCATTGCGTTTGACAGGGGTCAGGCAGATCTATAACCTCCTCGATGGCAGAGAGGCCTTCCTACACCTCGCTAAACTGTGCCAAGACCCAATCCTTGTTGGCACCAAGCTATTGGATAAAATTTCATCCATTCCAAATGGGCAGCTGGAGTGCAGTAAGTAACTAGAAATTTTACACTACCGCCATAATCTCATGCAATTAAATGACATTAACCGTTTGTGTTTAAAGAGAAAAGCCAATCTTTTTTGTAATTCTCCCTTTTATTTTCCAATTCTCAGCTCTCCAAATTGCTCAAAAACAGTTTTCCGAAATTATTTTCGGAATTAGCCTTTCTGTCCAAGAGAGCCGAACCAAATGGAGGCACAGGCCCCAAGTTAGCTGCTGCTTTAGCAGACTCCAACCTTTGGGTCCGGAATGAGTCTTTGGTTTACTGGCAGCATTCCTGCCTCCGAGTTGGAATTTCTAACACACATCCAATTGGCTCAGGGAGTGGAGTGGAGAATACAGTTTATAAATTCTGGGTTGGCCTCCAACAGGGGGCTGTCATTAGGACGGAGTGACCACTGGCTTGAGATAGTATCCCTGCCAAAATCGGGAGGTTTTAACTTTGGTCTTGCTTCCAGCAGCCCCTAGAAGTCAAACTCAGAGTGATTCTCTACATACTGTAAAAATGACCATCATTCCTGTGCCAGCTCTTTGGAAGAGCCAGTCCTGTAATCCCACTCCCTGGCCCTTTCTTCACACCCCCCCCCCCCCCCCCCCCCCCCCCCGCTCATATTTCCCTTTCACTTACTTATCCAATTCCAATTTGAAACTTGTTATTGAATACTGTATGAAAGCTCAGAGTGAGGAGCTTGTGTCTGATCAGTGTAGTTGCTGTTTACCACCATTATAAATAAAAGGTTTGGGTTCTTTAGCCTTCATTGCAGCCACCCAGGAGAAGGACCTCAACCGCAGCTCAGTGGCGTCACTCTAGACTCTGAATCAGCAGGTTATGGGTTCAAGCCCCAATCCAGAGATTTGAACGTATAATGTACGCTGACACACTCCATGCTGTGCAGTGTTGAGGGAATGCTGCACGATCAGAGGCCCACTGTTTCAGATCTGATGCCAAATTAAGCCCCTTCTACCCATCTTGGGTGGATGCTAAAGGTCCCTGGGCAGGCATCATTCGAATGCCATCATTCTTGGTGCCTATCCGACATCTATCTACTCAACCAACATCTCAAAATAGATGATTTGGTTATTTGTTGTCATTTTTCGGAGCTTGCTGCGCACCAGTGGCTGAACTCCCAAAGTATATCATTAGTTGTAAAGTGCTTTGGGAAGTAATGGAGTCATGAAAGGCATTGTATGAACTGGAAGCTGTTTCATTCTTTCTGGTGTAAAATAGCTGATACCCGTCTTTGTCTGCTTTCTCTTTTCATGGATTCTAAAGCTGTAGAACTACTCATTTTGGCACATGACTGCTTTAGCCTGACCTGTCACATGGAGGGGATCAGTAGAGTGTTGCAAGCTGCACGCCATCTCAGTCACAAACACCTGGCACCCAAAGAAGAGTACAGCCTCATGGTATGGACCCAGTCAAACATTGCTGTATATCAACAAGCAAATCTCGCTTTTATTCCAAGTATGGAGGTATAATTAGGACTACGGCTATGAACTGATGATGCTATCCTGTCTTGGGGGAGGAACTAACTACTGAAATATGGAGATTCACTAATAGTAGAACAATCCAAAATTGTGTAATTCTGTCCCACTATCGATCAAAGATACTCATGGACATCCAGATTCTTGCAGCTTATACACATCCTCTATTCTGGGTTCTCTGTGCTCCAAGTTTCTTTTATCACTTTGAAAAGTATGGAAAGTTTATATTTTGCCATAAAGTAGCATAATTGTTGCTTTGTGGTTGAGGATGTATTTCATTATCTGTCCGGGGCCATTTTGTCACTTGAACATCATGCATCCAGTTAGTAGTGTTTGGTATCTCCCTCGGTACAATGTCATCTCTGTTCATATTTTCAGCATCGTTTCAATCCAAAATCTCACCTCACTCCAGTAAGTTGTTGAGGCAACAGGGAACATTCTTGATTTCATAAATCATAGAATTTACAGTGCAGAAGGAGGCCATTCGGCCCATCGAGTCTGCACTGGCCCTTGAAAAGAGCACCCTACCCAAGGTCAACACCTCCACCCTATCCCAATAACCCAGTAACCCCACCCAACACTAAGGGCAATTTTGGACACTAAGGGAAATTTATCATGGCCAATCCACCTAACCTGCACATCTTTGGACTGTGGGAGGAAACCAGAGGAAACCCACGCACACACTGGGAGGATGTGCAGACTCCGCACAGACAGTGACCCAAGCCGGAATCGAACCTGGGACCCTGGAGCTGTGAAGCCATTGTGCTATCCACAATGCTACCGTGGTGCCCTAAAACTTGGAAAGCAGCTTTCTTTACTTCCTTAAATCTCCATTCATACTTATTTTCACTGAAACTGGTGTCACCTCGGCCCAGTTGGTAAATCTCTGAGCTCCTGAAGATTGTCGGTGGAGCCCTATTCCAGAACTAATGCACAAATTAGAGTCCAACATGTTTGTTTCAAACACTAGCTTTCGGAGCACTGTTCCTTCTTCATTCACCTGAGGAAGGAGCAGTGCTCTGAAAGCTAGTGTTTGAAACAAACCGGTTGGACTTTAACCTGGTGTTGTAAGACTTCTTACTGTGCTCACCCCAGTCCAACGCCGGCATCGCCACACAATGCACAGATTGTTAGAGTGACAGCCTCGTGCAGCATTGAGGGAGGTGTTGATGTTAAAACTGAATCACAAAGTGTGGAGAGGACTTTCTCCCAATACTTTTTATATATAGTGTCTTATGAACTGGAAGTCCATAGGTGCTGCAGTGCTAATATTTACCCCTGATCTGAGGTCGATTGTGCCTGACATTATATGGAGCTCTCCGGGGTTCCTTTTGAAAGGTTGTAAATAGAACACAGCCTTGATTTATTACCAAGTAGGATAACACAAGTGTTAGCAATATTTAGAAGACAGAATCGATCCACAGAGATTAAAGTCCCGTCATAAATTAGGTTTGTTGTACACATTTGGCAACCTATACTGGTGTTGTGAATGAAGAGAAATTCCTGTTAGCTCACTGGGCTAAATCGCTGGCTTTTAAAACAGACCAAGAAGGCCAGCAGCACGTTCGATTCCCGTACCAGCCTCCCCGGACAGGTGCCGGAATGTGGCGACTAGGGGCTTTTCACAGTAACTTCATTGAAGCCTACTCGTGACAATAAGAGATTTTCATTTTTCATTTTCATCACATGGATCCTGGCTACACAAATGAATTAACAATGGGGTCAGTGTCCTTGTACCAAGAAGATGCCTTTTATGTCATCGATGTTAATACTGAGATATTAACCATCTTCTACCAAGCATATCCCAATATGTCAACCAATCTAGACCATGAATTAAGCTCATTGTCAAGACTGTGGAGTGGTGCAGACTGGCATTTCAGGGGTTGATTGTTTGTCTCCCAAGTAATCCCTGATTGAATCAGTTTGAGTGTCAGCCATGACATTTAATAAGGCTGACCAACTCTTATTGAAAATGTAAATGAGAGGGCGGCACGGTGGCACAGTGGTTAGCACTGCTGCCTCACGGCGCCAAGGACCCGGGTTTGATTCCCCGCTGGGTCACTGTCTGTGGGGAGTCTGTACGTTCTCCCCGTGTCTGCATGGGTTTCCTCTGGGTGCTCCCACAATCCAAAGACGTGTAGGTTAGGTGGATTGGCCATGATAAATTGCCCTTAGTGACCAAAAAAGGTTAGGGGGGGGTTATTGGGTTACGGGGATAGGGTGGAAGTAAGGGCTTAAGTGGGTCGGTGCAGACTCGATGGGCCGAGTGGCCTTCTTCTGCACTGTATGTTCTATGATCCTGGTCCCGGGTCACTGTCCATGTGGACTTTGCACATTCTCCTCCCACAACCCAAAGATGAAAAAAATGAAAAATGAAATGAAAATCGCTTATTGTCACGAGTAGGCTTCAATTAAGTTACTGTGAAAAGCCCCTAGTCGCCACATTCCGGCGCCTGTCCGGGGAGGCTGGTACGGGAATCGAACCGTGCTGCTAGCCTGATTGGTCTTCTTTAAAAGCCAGCGTTTTAGCCGAGTGAGCTAAACCAGCCCCGTAATATGCAGGGTAGGTGGATTGGCCACGCTAAATTACCCCTGAATTGTGGGGGGGGGGGGGGGGGGAAGAATTGGGTACTTTAAATTTTAAAAAAAGAGAATGTAAATGAGTCTGATAATTACCCATTTTCCTGACAGTTTTTTTTTAAATGTTGCAGCTTGCCAATTAAATCACATTGTCCTTGTCTATTTTTAAACCTATTCCTTATTTGGTGTGAGACTAACTTTTCATCTCAGTTCAATTGGCTTGTTCAAGTCGAGGTTAAAGCTCTCTTTGGCCTATTGAAAGAACAGTGCCTAATCTAACATTCCACCATAAATCAGTACAATAAAGAGCACTGAACCAGTTAATTAATGAGGCCTTGTTGGCTATGAAATGTGTCTACATAATTGTCCCAGTTCACACTGTTATGCATTTTGCCAGGTTTCACTATGGTTGGATGCTAAATGAGTTCTCATCCTTCCCGCTGAACATGTATGTTGTTAAGCCATGCTTGGATCCATTTGCTTTCCAAACCCTACTGAGTTTCGTGAGTTAACGAAGAGAAAGTACGAAAGGCACCTCATTGAAGAGAATTAACTAGAGTGAATATTCTCTTCTCCCCAGGTCCGGCTGGTCACTGGTATTGGCCGATACAATGACATGACGTACATATTTGACCTTCTGCACGAAAATCATAGATTTGAAATGCTGCTGAGGAAAAATGTTGAATCGGTAGGTAAGGATTGTCTGGGGAAATGGACTGGGAAAGTAGTTAGTGCAGCAATTCATCAAGAATCTTCCCTTTACACTTTTTTAAGTTGTGGTCTATTTCGAAGATATTTTGTTGGCATCCTCATTGTTTACTACAAGGCAGAAAGGTTCTGATTTTGAACACCATATCAACATGAGAGCATATTTACTAGGTTGATAAGGTCATACACGACTGAAGGATTTCACGCTAGTCATCCTACAGATGTTTATGAAGCCAGAATTCTGTTGGCCTGTTGTGCTGCAATAGCAAGATAATAGGATTGGTGTTCGGGAACAGAATCAAAGCTTTTCTAAAGGTGTTTGTTCTATAGCTGTTTGCAACATTGGTATGGATACATTGCAAACCCCTTGTTGCCCTAAGGGCATATGAATCACCGCATAGTGCAGGACTGGAGTTTCTTTCATTCTTCCTTGCAATGTGAGCATTGTTAGTAAAGCCAGGATTTATTGTCCATGCCTAATGGTGGTGGTGAACTGCCGACTTGAACATCTGCAGTCCATGGGGTGTAGGTAAATCCACCATGCCGTTAGGTCAGGGATTCCAGGATTCTGACTCAGCGCCAATGAAGAAACAGTGATATATTTGCAAGTCAGGATGGTGTGTGACTTGGAGGGAACTTGCAGGTGGTGTTCCCACATATCTACTGCCTTGGTCCTTTTAGATGATGGAGGTCTTGGGATTGGAAGGTGCTGTCAAAACAGCCTTGGTGAGTTGCTGCTTCGTGTAGACGGTATGTACTGTGGTTGCTGGGCGTCAGTGGTAGAGGGGGTGAATGTTTCAGATAGTGGTGGATGGGGTGCTGATAAAGTCACATGTGATTCCGGCTGGTAAGAGATAGCAGGTGCACCTGATGGACCTTAGTGAACCTGTTGGATTTTTACACCAATTAATTTGATCTGATATTCCCACAAATATGCAGATTTACTGAATTCAATTTCCGATTTTGCTGTGGAGGATTTTCCTGTCAATGTCTGGATTTTGAGTCCAGTGCCATTACCACTAGGCAACTGAACCCATATAAGGTAGATCAGGATTTCATTGCGTAGAGATCTGGCATTATTAACACTGCTACTTTGGCACATCATGTGTGCTCACCAGCAATCTATCTATCTTGTTTTAATTTTGCTCATGTTCCAAATAACTTACTGAGTGAAAACTTCTTTTGCTGCAATACAGAATGGAGACCTGAAGACTGCTCTGCTTGACTACATCAAACGCTGTCTCCCTGGGGACAGTGAGAAACACAACATGGTGGCTTTCTGCTTCAGCATGTGTCGCGAGATTGGGGAAAACCACGAGGGTGCAGCCCGTGTACAACTTAAAATCATCGAGTCGAAACCCTGGGGTGAGTGTCGAATGGAGAAACTGCTCAGCTTTGTTTTCTGTTCTGAAGTTACAATAATCCATAAAACACCAAAAGAGTTTTTTCTGCTTTGGGTGCAGTTGGGAGATTCCATCACGAATAAACTCGAAATTATGTTGATCAGATTGCAGTTCTCCACGCAGACTCATTTAGTCGTCACAGCGCAAGATCTTCATGAACCTGGGCAGCAGCATGGAAATGGAAATGATATTCTATGTAAAAAGTATTTGTGTATTTAAAATGGGAAAGCTGGACAGAGAGCAACAGAAAGAGAGAGACGGAGAGAGAGCAAGAGACAGGGTGTGATTTTACTGCAGACCGAAAGTTGATTTCTCAGTAAAAGTATAGATATTATAGAGGATTTTCACAGTAACTTCATTGCAATGTTAATGTAAGCCAACTTGTGACGATAATAAAGATTATTATTATTATTATGAGGGTGTCAAGATTTCCTGTCAGCAAACCTGTCAGGTTTGAAATCAGTGAAAATGACAAAGACCAAACCAAACTATTTAATACTTTCATTAGTGTACACTAGTCAGTTTTGTAGTAAATTTACTTTGAGGAAAAGAATGATGTGTCTAAACCAGGCCTTCAAGAACCGGCTCACCTAAGAAAATGGTCCCGACTCGAGCCATCCTTTCTAAAGCAAACACAATCTGTGGAATCTCTCCATGCTGACCAGCGAGTGTGGCCTGGTTTGTAGGCGGGTCCTGATCTGCCAGATTGAATGTCCTGGAAAAAGCAAACCTAAAGTGGTTTTGGGCCAAATTCTCAGTTACATTTCCACCACCTTTGTGCTGGTTTGGTTGACTGTTCCCAGATTGTGTTGTTTCATCTGACAGAATCTCTCTCCCCACCCCGTCCAAATTTTAAAAAACTAATTTTTCATAGGATGTTAGCTTCGCTGGCTAAGCCAGCACTTGTTGCCCATCCCTAATTGCCCTTGAACAGGTGGTGGTGAGTTACCTTCTTCAACCGCTGCAGTCTGTGAGGCGAAGGTACATCCACAGTGCTGATAGGGAGGGAGTTCCAAGATTTTTGACCCAGTGACAACTAAGGAACAGCGATATATTTCCAAGTCTGGGTGGTGAGTGAATTGGAGGGGAACCTCCAGGTGGTGATTTTTTGATTTGATCTATTATTGTCACATGTATTAGTATACAGTGAAAAGTATTGTTTCTTGCAGGTGCTCCCAGGTAACAAATCTTGGTTAGTTCCTGCAGTAAATCTTGTCACTGGGAGACACGGCTGGCACTGTTCTTCAGTGGTGGAGGGAGAGAATGTTTGTGGAAGGGGGAGCAATCAAGCGGGGCTGCTTTGTCCTGGATGGTGTTGAGCTTCTTGAGTGTAGTTGGAGCTGCACTCATCCAGGCAAGTATTCCATTATACTTGTGACTTGCAGACGGTGGACTGGCTTTGGGGAGTCAGGAGGCGTTACTCTCCCTTAGCCTCTTGTAGTCACAGTATTTATATAGAATAATCATAGAATCACGACAGTGCAGAAGGAGGCCATTCGACCCATCGAATCTGTACTGACCCTCTGAAAGAGGACCCTAGTTATCCCAGTAACCCCACCTAACCTTTTGGACACAAACGGTAAATTTAGTGTGGCCAATCCACCTAACCTGCACATCTTTGGACTGTGGGAGGAAGCCGGAGCACCCGGAGGAAACCCACGCAGACATGGGGAGAAAGTGCAAACTCCACACAGTCACCCAAGTCTGGAATTGAACCCGGGTCCCTGGTGCTGTGAGGCAGCAGTGCTAACGACTGTGCCACCATTGCGCCCCCCCCCCCCCCCCCCCCCCCCCCATAGCTAGTCTATTTCAGTTTGTGATCAATGATAACCTCCAGGATTGTGTGATAGTAATGCCATTGAATGGCAAGGGACGATTGTTTGATTCTCTCTTATTGGAGATAGTCATTGCCTGGCACTTATGTGGCACAAATGTAACTTGTCACTTGACCGCCCAACCTAGATGTTGTCCAGGTCTTGCTGCATTTTCCGTGGACTGCTTCATTATCTGAGGAGTCGCGAAAGATGCTGAACGTGTACAATCATCAAAGAACATCCCCACATGTGATCTTATGTTGGAAGGAATGTATTTGATGAAACAGCTGAAGATGGTTGAGCCTTGGACACTACCCTGAGGAATTTCTGCTGTGATGTCCTGGAACTGAGATGATTGACCTCCAACCACCACAACCATCTTCCTTTGTGCCAGATATAACTGAAACCAGTTTTGTCCCTGATTCCCATTGACTCCAGTTTAGCTAAGGCTCCTTGATGCTGCACTCAGTCAAAAAGTGCCTAGATGTCAAGGGCAGTCACTCTCGCCTCACTTCTGGAGTTCAGCTCTTTTGTCCATGTTTGAACCAAGGCTGCAATGAGGTCAGGAGCTAAGTCACTCTGGCGGAATCCAAACTGAGTGTCCGTGAGCAGGTTATTGCTGAGTAAGTGCCGCTTGATAGCACTGTTGATGACTCCTTCCATCAATTTGCTGATGATGGAGAGTAGACTGATAGGGCAGTAATTGGCTGGGCTGATTTTGTCCTGTTCTTGTGTACAGGACACACCTGGGCAATTTTCCACATTGCCGGGTAGATGCCAGTGTTGCAGCTGTAATGGAACAGCTTGGCTCTGGGTGCAGCAAGTTCTGTAGCACAAGGTTTAAGTGCTATTGCCGGAATATTGTCAGGGTCCAAAGCCTTGGCAGTATCCAGTGCCTTCAGCCATTTCTTGATATCATGTAGGGTGAATCGAATTGGCTGTTGCTGGGGACCTTTTGGGGAGACGAAGATGGATCATCCACTTGGCACTTCTGGCTGAAAATTAGTCTGAATGCTTCAGCCTTGTCTTTTGCACAGGTTTGCTGGGAATATTTGTGGACATTTGTGGGGCTTCCTCCTCAAGTGAGTTGCTTAATTGTCCACCAATATTCACAACTGGGTGTGGCAGGAAAGCGGAGCTTAGACCTGATCGGTTGGTTGTGGGATCGCTTAGATCTGCTTATTTTGTTTGGCCAGTGTTGTAGCTGCACCAAGTTGACACCTCATTTTTAGGTATGCATGGTTGTAGAAGTCAGGTATTTTAAATACACTTAATATAGGTAAGAAGACTGTTTAAGACAGAAATATTAAATCCCAGTTTTAAAATGAAAGAAATATACAACTTCCAAACTCAGACATGTGTTTGGGAAAAACAGAACCACTGATAAAAGCATCACATTCTTTCAAGGACAGCAGCGAAATCCCATGGGCTGTAAGGTGGGATCATTAAAGGCTCCATTGTTCTGATTTCTGGCCACTTGTGATAACAGCCTGAACCACATTCCATAACGTATGCAAGCCGAAACATTTTAGACTGTGTCAAAATACAGTTTCATTTATATTTTCGGAATAATAGCATGATGAGATGACTAACGTCTCATTTGTTGCAGATAAGCAACAATTGGAAGTGGCGTTGCATCGTGAGGATGGATGGCTTTTTATCAAATCAAATGTGTTTTGAATATAGCTTAAACCAATTAGGATTATATTGGGGTGTGATCGGATCGCTTAAGACAGATATGAAAGAGTATATCCATGGATGATTTGGCCACCATTTTAGAAAGAAAGACAGAAAGACAGAGACAGAGAGAAAGAGACAGGAAAGAGACAAAGAGAACAAGACAGAAAGAGAGAGAGAGAGAGAAAGTAAAGGAAGAGATTTAGAAAAGAGTTCTGTATTCCTATTTCATTTTCATACTTTGACTTCAGCCTTTGACTTTTAAAGTTGTGTTCAGGCTATTGTCTCAGAAGATAATTCCTGTGATTCTTTGAAGAAAATTAAATTGTCTACAAACTACCTTTTAAATCATTTTCAAGTTGTAACCAATGAACTGCAAATAAAACAATTCTTTTTTGCACCTGACAAGTTTTTAACTTGAATTTCTACTGAGTTTCAGCAATGTCTCACCAACAACCGGCAACCGTAAATTAAATAAAACTTCACAAATCCTAAGATACAACAATGGTGCTGCCTGGCATGTTCTCCTGCACTCTTCATTCAACCAGGCTTGGTAGTAACGGTAGAGTGGGGGATATGCTGGGCCATGAGGTTACAGATTGTGGCCGAGTATAATTCTGCTGCTGCTGCTGATGGCTCACAGCACCTCATGGATGCCCAGTCTTTTGTTGCTAGATCTGTTCTGAATCTATCCCATTTAACACGATAGATGGTGTCCTCAATGTGAAGACAGGGCTTTGTCTCCACAAGGACTGTGCAGTGGCCACGTCTACTGATGCTGCATCTGCAACAGGCAGGTTGTTTTTTCCGCTTGTTGGTTCCCTCATTATGTGACTCAACCTGTTTGGTCAGCAGCTGCTGAATCACTCTTGGTGATGGACATTGAAGTCCCCCGCCCAGACCATTGTAGTAATAATAATAATAATAATAATAATAGCCGCTTATTGTCACATGTAGGCTTCAATGAACTTACTGTGAAAAGCCCCTAGTCGCCACAGTCCGGCGCCTGTTCAGGGAGGCCGGTACAGGAATTGAACCTGCGCTGCTGGCCTTGTTCTGCATTACAAGCGAGCTGTTTAGCCCACTGTGCTAAACCGGCCCATGTGCCCCTGCTACCCTCAGTGCTTCCCCCGAGGTGTTCAACATGGAAGATACTGATTTATCAGGAGAAGGGTTTCTTGCCCATATTTGACCTGAAGCCATGAGACTTCATGGGGTCCAGAGTCGATGTTGAGGTCTCGCAGGGCGACCCCACCCCTGATTGTATATCACTGTGCCGCCACCTCTGCTGGGTCTGTCCTTGTGGAACAGGACGTACCAGGGACGGTAATGGTGGTGTCTGGGGCGTTATCTGTATGGTATGACTGTCAGTATGAGACAGCTCTCCCAATTTTGGCATAAGCCCCCAGAGGTTAGTAACAAGGACTTTGCTGTTGTTGTTTCCAGTACCTAGGTCGATGCCAAGGAAAATAAATTATTTCCTTTGTATTGACTTCATTGCAGTTTGATACAACTCGAGTGTCTTGCTGGGCCTTTCAGAGGGCATTTAGAGTCAACCACATTGCTGTGGATCTGGAGTCATATGCAGGTCAGACCAGGGGTGAGGAGGCAGATTTCCTTCCTTCCAGGGCATTATACAATGGGTCTGCTCATCATTCCAGATATTTATTGGATTCAGTTTCCACCAGAGTATTACCCTGGGTCTCTGGATCACCAGCCTAGTGACAATACCGCTACGTAATACCGCTACGCCACTGCCTCTATTCCTCTGTACTGCTATCATTTTATTCCAAGCTCTGATGGTCTCCTTTTTGGGGATTTGGCTTTTCATTCAGCCAGATGGACCAGCTGCAAATGGTTTATTGGAGATGAATGGGAGGAAGTTAATTGTCTAAAACTGAACAATTGCACAAATAAATCTGAATCTTGCATCCAAAGTGTTTTTAAATGTATTATCGATCGAGAAATTGAGGTTTATTTTCAGCTGTAATTTTATTTACTTGGACGATCTTTGCTCCACTGGGTTGCCGATAAATTTTTATGAGCACTTTTATTTTTAAAAACCCTGTATCCTAATTCTGGTGCCAGATTTAGAGATTCCCTAAGGCGTGTGACCTGATTTTTCTTTCCATATTTCAGAGGTGACCCCTGAATTGAAGAAATCACTGCTGAAGGTCTTGACTTTTCTTAAAGATGCTGCTGAGAGCTACTCAAAGGTATTGATATTTGGAGTTCCATTTGCAAACTGTATTAAATGTCTAAACATGTGCAATCTATGGTTACAAAAAGTAAATGAATAGTTTCACGTATATAGAACCTTATCCTGGATATGAATTGCTCCTGAAGTGCGAAAAACTGTAGACAAACTCAATAACTCTCGAGCACCAATGGGACAAATAACCAGTTTGTGACATTTATTGAGGGAGGAATGTTGTCCAGGACAGCAGGCGAACCATAATGTCCATTTAATCAGGTTGGAGGTCAGCCCACAGTTCAATGTCTCATCCAAATAACAGATTTGTTGCATGAGATATTAAATTGTGTAGTGAACCACATCACAGGGTTTCCATATCTGAGGATTTAAGGAGGCAACGAGTGATTTTGTCTACTGTTTGCTGTTTAGTTAAAGGCCAGGATTTTCCAGATGGCGGGGTTTCCCTTGTCACCATCGATACTCCAGCAAATGCTTGGCTTCTGCCCCTCATTCAGGAGGAAGTCCTGCCTGGGAGAGCTGACAGACAGCGCTCAGTGGGAGGGGTGTTAAATGGAGGCCGCTGATGGAAGGGCCATTGTGAGGGGATGCGAAACATATTGTGATGGATGGGAGGAGGTGGGTGGGGTGGTGATATTGTCCCTGGACTAATAATCCAGAGAACCAGGATAATGCTCTGGGGAGCCGGCTTCAAATCGGCAGGTGGTGAAATTTGAATAAAAATCTGGAATTGAAAACAAATCTAGCCAATTGAGGTAGAAACCCATTCATTAATGTCCTTTAGGGAAGGAAAGCTGCCACCCTTACCTGATCTAGCCTACATGTGACTCCAGGCCGATGGTGGTTGTAGAAAGTCACTCAGTCTAAGGACTGAGGCAATTAGGAACGGACAATAAATGCCAGCTCGGCCCACGTCCCAGATAAGAAATTTTTTATAAATTACTATTCTTCACCCCATTCAAGTTGACAAATGAAGAACTCACAGTGCATAACCTGTGCTCTTCGGGGGGGGGTTTAAACTAATTCAGCAGGGGGATGGGAACCTAAATTGTAGTTCCAGTGTACAGGATGTTGAGAGTAGTGAGGTCAGGGATAGGGTTAAAAGTTCGAAAGAGGGCACCGGCAAGCAAGACGCTGGTTTGAAGTGCGTCTACTTCAACGCCAGGAGCATCCGGAATAAGGTGGGTGAGCTTGCAGCATGGGTTGGTACCTGGGATCTCGATGTTGTGGCGATTTCGGAGACATGGGTAGAGCAGGGACAGGAATGGTTGTTGCAGGTTCCAGGATTTAGATGTTTCTGTAAGAACAGAGAAGATGGTAAAAGAGGGGGGGGCGTGGCATTGTTAATCAAGGAAAGTATTACGGCGGTAGAAAGGGCGCTTGAGGACTCTTCTACTGAGGTAGTATGGGCCGAGGTTAGGAACAGTAGAGGAGAGGTCACCTTGTTGGGAGTTGTCTATAGACCTCCGAATAGTTCCAGAGGTGTAGAGGAAAGGATTGCAAAGATGATTCTCGACAGGAGCGAGAGTAACAGGGTAGTTGTTATGGGGGACTTTAACTTTCCAAATATTGACTGGAAATACTATAGTTCGAGTACTATAGATGGGTCAGTTTTTGTGCAGTGTGTGCAGGAGGGTTTTCTGACACAGTATGTAGACAGGCCAATAAGGGGCGAGGCCACATTGGATTTGGTACTGGGTAATGAACCCGGCCAGGTGTTAGATTTAGATGTAGGTGAGCACTTTGGTGATAGTGATCACAACTCGGTTGTTTACTTTAGCAATGGGCAGGGATAGGTATATACCGCAAGGCAAGAATTATAGCTGGGGGAAAGGCAATTATGATGCTATTCGGCAAGATTTAGGAGGTATAGGATGGGGAAGGAAACTGCAGGGGATGGGTACAATCGAAATGTGGAGCTTTTTCAAGGAACAGCTACTGCGTGTCCTTGATAAGTATGTACCTGTCAGGCAGGGAGGAAGTTGTCGAGCAAGGGAGCCGTGGTTTACTAAGGAAGTTGAAGCACTTGTCAAGAGGAAGAAGAAGGCTTATGTTAGGATGAGACATGAAGGCTCAGTTAGGGCACTTGAGAGTTACAAGTTAGCCAGGAAGGACCTAAAGGGAGAGTTAAGAAGAGCGAGGAGAGGACACGAAAAGTCATTGGCGGATAGGATCAAGGAAAACCCTAAGGCTTTCTATAGGTATATCAGGAACAAAAGAATGACTCGAGTAAGATTAGGGCCAATCAAGGATAGTAGTGGAAAGTTGTGTGTGGAATCAGAGGAGATAGGGGAAGTATTAAATGGATATTTTTCGTCAGTGTTTACACTGGAGAAAGACAATGTTGTCGAGGAGAACACTCAGGTTCAGTCGACCAGGCTAGATGGAATTGAGGTTCAAAAGGAGGAGGTGTTAGCAATTTTAGAAAATGTCAAAATAGATAAGTCCCCTGGGCCAGATGGGATTTATCCTAGGATTCTCTGGGAAGCCAGGGAGGAGATTGCAGAGCCTTTGTCCTTGATCTTTATGTCGTCTTTGTCGACAGGAATAGTGCCGGAAGACTGGAGGATAGCAAATGTTGTCCCCTTGTTCAAGAAGGGGAGTAGAGACAACCCTGGTAATTATAGACCTGTGAGCCTTACTTCGGTTGTGGGTAAAATGTTGGAAAAGGTTATAAGAGATAGGGTTTATAATCATCTTGAAAAGACCAAATTGATTAGCGATACTCAACACGGTTTTGTGAAGGGTAGGTCATGTCTCACAAACCTTATTGAGTTTTTTGAGAAGGTGACCAAACAGGTGGATCAGGGTAAAGCTGTTGATGTGGTGTATATGGATTTCAGTAAGGCATTTGATAAGGTTCCCCACGGTAGGCTATTGCAGAAAATAAGGAAGTATGGAATTGAAGGTGATTTAGTGGTTTAGATCAGTAATTGGCTAGCTGAAAGAAGACAGAGGGTGGTGGTTGATGGCAAATGTTCATCCTGGAGTTCAGTTACTAGTGGTGTACCGCAAGGATCTATTTTGGGGCCACTGCTGTTTGTCATTTTTATAAATGACCTGGAAGAGGGTGTAGAAGGATGGGTTAGTAAATTTGCAGATGACACGAAGGTCGGTGGAGTTGTGGATAGTGCTGAAGGATGTTATAGGATACAGAGGGACATAGATAAGCTGCAGAGCTGGGCTGAGAGGTGGCAGATGGAGTTTAATGCGGAAAAGTGTGAGGTGGTTCACTTTGGAAGGAGTAACAGGAATGCAGAGTACTGGGCTAATGGCAAGATTCTTGGTAGTGTAGATGAACAGAGAGATCTCGGCATCCAGGTACATAAATCCCTGAAAGTTGCCACCCAGGTTAATAGGGCTGTTAAGAAGGCATATGGTGTGCTAGCCTTTATAAGCAGGGGGATTGAGTTTCGGAACCACAAGGTCATGCTGCAGCTGTACATAACTCTGGTGCGGCCACACCTGGAGTACTGCGTGCAGTTCTGGTCACCACATTATAGGAAGGATGTGGAAGCTTTGGAAAGGGTTCAGAGGAGATTTACTAGGATGTTGCCTGGTATGGAGGGAAGGTCTTACGAGGAAAGGCTCAGGGAATTGAGGTTGTTTTCGTTAGAGAGGAGAAGGCTGAGAGATGACTTAATAGAGACATATAAGATAGTCAGAGGGTTAGATAGGGTGGACAGTGAGAGTCTTTTTCCTCGGATGGTGATGACCAACACGAGGGGACATAGCTTTAAATTGAGGGGTGAGAGATATAGGACAGATGTCAGAGGCAGTTTCTTTACTCAGAGAGTAGTAGGGGTGTGGAACGCCCTGCCTGCAATAGTAGTAGACTCGCCAACTTTAAGGGTATTTAAGTGGTCACTGGATAGACATATGGATGAAAATGGAATAGTGTAGGTCAGATAGGCTTCAGATGGTTTCACAGGTCGGCGCAACATCGAGGGCCGAAGGGCCCGTACTGCGCTGTAGTGTTCTATGTTCTATGTAACCTGACAGGAGACACAAATGCAGATGTGAAAACTGTGATTATCCCACCTTTCAAAAGTACTTTGCAAAAGTACTGTATAAATGGGAGCTCTTTTATATGGATACACATCCACTAAAATCCATGGTTCAGAAAGAAAAGCATTAATTTTCAGTTGTGCATGATCGATTCAAACTTGCTAATTCAGTCTCTATCCCCTAAGCACCCTACCCTGTTTCTGCAGAAATTGTCTTTGGAAATTATGATCCAAGATTTAATTTCGAGATATCCAAAGCAAGTGATTCGTGTAATTGTAAATCTTGATAATCCACAAGCCTGTCTCTGTCTGAACTCTCTGAAGACACGCGTGACATTAAGTTTGACATTTGGAACGACTGTGAAATGAATTTCCAATCTTACATCATGGACACTCCCTGGATCACTTATCACTCAGAAACAGACTGCTAAATTATCTTTCCGATAAGTGTCTCTCAGCCTGGTGAATGAAAAACAAACCTCTTGCTTCTCACAACAAGCAGCTCTCCACAAGCCTGTCATACTGGGCAGCAGGGTAGCATGGTGGTTAGCACAAATGCTTCACAGCTCCAGGGTCCCAGGTTCGATTCCCGGCTGGGTCACTGTCTGTGTGGAGTCTGCACGTCCTCCCCCTGTGTGCGTGGGTTTCCTCCGGGTGCTCCGGTTTCCTCCCACAGTCCAAAGATGTGCGGGTTAGGTGGATTGGCCATGCTAACATTGCCCGTAGTGTCCTAAAAAGTAAGGTTAAGGGTGGGTTTTGGGGTTACGGGTATAGGGTGGATACGTGGGGTTGAGTAGGGTGATCATGGCTCGGCACAACATTGAGGGCCGAAGGGCCTGTTCTGTGCTGTACTGTTCTATGTTCTATATTGGAAAGAAATAATAAGAAAAGCTCGCAATCAAATGGTGCTGTTCCGAAACTCCGGGCATCACAAAGGGCCACATAGCCAACTCAGCAATCGAGTACTGCTGTAACATAAGTGTTGTTGAAGGGTAAATATTGGCCAGGACACTCCTTGGTGCTCTTCGAAATACCATTGTGGGATATTTTACACTCCCGGAGAGGATGGATGGGATATTGGTTTAATATCTCATTCAAATTACACAAAACCTCAGATACAACTATGGTTGGATTCAGAGGTTGTCCATGGTGAGGTCGTGCCTGACAAATCTGTTAGAATTCTTTGAGGAGGTAACGAGGAAGTTAGACAAAGGCGAACCAGTGGACGTACTGTATTTGGATTGCTAAAAGGCCATTTTGACAAGGTGACAGGAGGCTGCTACATAAGATAAGAGCCCATGGTGTTTGGGGGCAAGGTTCTGGCATGGATAAAGGATAGGCCGACTGGCAGCAGGTAGAGTGTGTGAAGGGGGGCGGGGGGGGTCTTTTTCAGGATGGCAACCGGTGACTCATGATGTTCCACATGGGTGGGACGGCAACTATTCAGGATGTACATCAGTGACCTGGAAAAAGGAACTGTGGGCATTGTTGCTAAGTTTGCAGATGAGACAAAGATATGTAGAGGGACAAGTAATGTGGAAGCGGCTAGGCTGCAGATGGACTTAGACAGGCTAGGAGAAAAGGCAAAGAAGTGGCAGATAGAATATCAAGTGGAAAAGTGTAAGATTATGCCCTTTGGTAGGAAGGTAGAGGCTGGTTTAGCACAGTAGGCTAAACAGCTGGCTTGTAATGCAGAACAATGCCAGCAGCGGGGGTTCAATTCCCGTACTGGCCTCCCTGAACAGGCGCCAGAATGTGGCGACTAGGGGTGTTTCACAGTAACTTCATTGAAGCCTACTTGTGACAATAAGCTATTATTATTATTTTATAATAGAGGCATAGACTGCTTTCGAAATGGGGAAATGCTTCAGAAATGTGAAGGACTAGCATGCAGATTCAGTTGGCAGTTAGGAAGATAAATGCAATGTTAGCATTCATGTTCAGAGAGCTAGAATACAAGAGCAGGGATGTACTGTTGAGGCTGTATAAGGCTTTGGACAGACCCCATTTGGAGTATTGAGAGCAGTTTTGGGCCCCGTATCTAAGGAAGGATGTGCTGGCCTTGGAAAGGGTCCAGAGGAGGTTCACAAGAATGATCCCTGGAATGAACAGCTTGTCATATGAGGAACGGTTGAGGTCTCTGGACCTGTACTTGATGAAATTCAGAAGGATGAGGGGGGGATCTAATTGAAACTTACAGAATACTCAAGAGGCCCTGGATGGAGTGGCTAGCACTGCTGCCTCACACGCCCAGGTCCCAGGTTCAATCCCGACTCTGGGTCGCTGTCCGTGTGGAGTTTGCACATTCTCCCTGTGTTTGCGTGGGTTTCGCCCCCACAGCCCAAAGATGTGCTAGGCGGATTGGCCATGCTAAATTGCCCCTGAAATTGAAAAAATGATTTGGGTACTCTAATTTCATTTTAAAAGAGATGAGATTTTTTTCTTTGGAACTTTGCCTCACAATAGTGAAGACGGGATTACTGAACATTTTTCAGACTGGAATCAAAGGTTATCGGGAGTAGATGGGAATGTGGAATTTGAAAGACATGATCTAATCGAATGATGCAGCAGACCTGAGGGGCTGAGTTGCCTACTTCTCCTATTTTGTATGTTTGTGACGGCCATTACAGAGATGTGGTTACGTGGAAACCAAAGCTAAGACCTTAATATCCAAGTGTATGGGACATTCAGGAAGGACAGGAGCTGGGAACCGGTGGTGGGGTAGCTCTGTTAATTTAAGAGGGCGTTGGGACTGTAGTGACACATGATCCCGGGTAAAGATCAAGGTGTAACATCAGTTTGGGTGGAAGCTAAGAAACGAGAAGGGGCGCAAGCATTGGTGGAAGCTGTTTTTATCACCAAACAGCAGTGATTTCATCAGGAAATCAGAGCTCCACGTAATGAGGGTTAATACGGGGGTTGGGGGGGAATTCCATTTACTCATAGATTGGGTAACCTAATTAGTATCATGTAGACAAATTCTTGGATTGTGTGCAAAATGTTTTTATAGAACAGGATATTTTTTTCTTTATTCGTTCATGTGATGTGGGCGTCGCTGGCTGGACCAGCATTTGTTGCCCATACCTGCGGACATTTAAACGAGTGAACCACATTGCTGTGGGTCTGGAGTCACATGTAGGCCACCAGGGAAGAACAACAGATTTCCTTCCCTAAAGGACATTGGTGTACTAGTTGGGTTTTTACAACAATCGACAACGGTTTCGTGGTCATCATTATACTCTTAATTCCATATTTTTATTAAAATTAAAATTCCACCATCTGCCCTGTCAGAATTGAAACCCATGTATCAGAGTATTATCCTGGGTGTCTGGATGACTAGTCCAGTGACAATACCAACACACCACTGCCTCCCCAAACCAGCTAGGCAATGGACTATTTTAGATTTAGTATTGTGCAATGAAAAAGGGCTAATTAATGCTCTTGTAAAGAAGCCTTTCGGGAAGATGATAGAATGATACATTAAATTTGAAAGTGAGGTAGTTCATTCAGAAACTGATGGTCTTAAATCAAAACATAGGAAACTGAGGGTATGAGGGCAAATTTGTCCATAGTGGATTGGGAAACTTTGCTAAAGGAGGGCAGACAGGCAATGGCTAACGTTTAAAGAACTGACATAGAACATAGTGCAGAAGGAGGCCATTCGGCCCATTGAGCCTGCACCGAACCATTTAAGCCCTCACTTCCATCCTATATCCGTAACGCAATAACCCCTCCTAACCTTTTTGGTCACTAAGGGCAATTTATCATGGCCAATCCACCTAACAGCACATCTATGGACTGTGGGAGGAAACCGGAGCACCTGGAGGAAACCCACGCAGACATGGGGAGAACGTGCAGACTCCACACAGACAGTGACCCAGCGGGGAATCGAACTGGTACCCTGGTACTGTGAAGCCACAGTGCTAGCCACTTGTGCTATTGTGGTGCCCACGTAGTTTACAACAAAAATTTAAAGTTGAAAAACCCCAGCAAAGAAAGTATTCTAACCATGGCTCATGAAAGAAATCAAGGATTGTATTACCTTAAATAAAGAACAAAGAAAAGTACAGCACAGGAACAGGCCCTTCGGCCCTCCAAGCCTGCGCCGACCATGCTGCCCGTCTAAACTAAAATCTTCTATACTTCCGGGATCCGTATCCCTCTATTCCCATCCTATTCATGTATTTGTCAAGATGCCCCTTAAACGTCACTATCGTCCCTGCTTCCACCACCTCCTCCGGCAGCGAGTTCCAGGCACCCACTACCCTCTGTGTAAAAAAACTTGCATCTCCTCTAAACCTTGTCCCTCGCATCTTAAACCTATGCCCCCTAGTAATTGACCCCTCTACCCTGGGAAAAAGACTCTGACTATCCACTCTGTCTATGTCCCTCATAATTTTGTCGACCTCTATCAGGTCGCCCCTCAGCCTCCTTTGTTCCAGTGAGAACAAACCAAGTTTATTCAACATCTTCTCATAGCTAATGCCCTCCATACCAGGCAACATCCTTGTAAATCTCTTCTGCACTCTCTCTAAATCCTCCACATCCTTCTGGTAGTGTGGTGACCAGAATTGAACACAATACTCCAACTGTGGCCTAACTAAGGTTCTATACAGCTGCAACATGACTTGCCAATTTTTATACTCAATGCCCCAGCCAATGAAGGCAAGCTGCCGTATGCCTTCTTGACTACCTTCTCCACCTGTGTTGCCCCTTTCAGTAACCCGTGGACCTGTACACCAAGATCTCTCTGTCTGTCAATACTCTTGAGGGTTCTACCATTCACTGTATATTCCCTACCTGCATTAGACCTTCCAAAATGCATTACCTCACATTTGTCCGGATTAAACTCCATCCGCCATCTCTCTGCCCAAGTCTCCAAAAGATCTAAATCCTGCTGTATCCTCTGTCAGTCCTCATCACTATCCGCAATTCCACCTACCTTAGTGTCGTCTGCAAACTTACCAATCAGACCAATTACATTTTCCTCCAAATCATTTATATATACTATGAACAGCAACAGTCCCAGCACTGAACCCTGCGGAACACCACTAGTCACAGCCCTCCAATCAGAAAGCACCCTTAAAAGCGGGTGGAGGCGGCTTCGTGCAGGGGCACCAGTTTGGCAGCCCTGGTCACGGCTCCCCTACCGCTGTCGCCGGCCAGGTACTCCACCAGCCCGGTAGTGGGGGCGGCCCTGCGGATATGGTGCCAGTAGAGGAGGCATGTAGGGGAGGTGGGTGCACCTGTCTGGGCTCCAATATGTGATAACCATCGATTTGCCCCCGGGAACATGGATGGGGGGTTTTGAATATGGCGGCCGGCGGGGGTGAGGAGGGTGGGCGATATGTTCCTGGAGGGGAGCTTTGCGAGTTTATGGGGCTTGGAGGAGAAATTTGGGCTGGTAAGGGGAAATGATTTCAGGTACTGACAGATGCGGGACTTTGTCCACAGACAGGACCCATCCTTCCCACGCCTCCCTCCAATAGGGATCCAAGACAGAATAGTCTCTAGAGGAGAAGGAGGAGAGGGTAGAGTCTCAGATATTTATAAGGTGCTCATGAAGGGGGAAGAGTCCCAGATGGAGGAACTGAAACTCGAATGGAAGGAGGAGCTTGGCGGGGAGATGGAGGACCGGCTGTGGGCAGAAGCCCCGAGTAGGGTAAACTCAACCGCAACATGTGCCAGGCTCGGCCTGATTCAATTTAAGGTTGTTCACTGGGCCCACATGACGGTAGCTCGGATGAGCAAATTCTTTGGGGTAGAGGATAAGTGCGCTAGATGCGGGCGAGGACCAGCAAACAACGTTCACATGTTTTGGGCATGTCCTAAGCTTAGGGGGTACTGGGAGGGATTTGCGGGGATCGTGTCCCGGGTGCTAAAAACAAGGGTGGTGATGAGTCCAGGGGTGGCAATCTTTGGGATTTCGGAAGACCCGGGAGTCCAGGGGGAGAAAGAGGCCGATGTTCTGGCCTTTGCTTCCCTGATAGCCCGGCGATGAATACTGCTGGCATGGAGGGACTCAAAACCCCCGAAGACCGAGCTACGGCTTTTGGACATGTCAAGTCTTCTGGGTATGGAAAAAATTTAGTTCGCCATGAGGGGATCTGTACTGGGGTTCGCCCGAAGGTGGCAACCATACATCGACTTCTTCGCAGGAGAGTAAACGTCAGCGGGCGGGGGGGGGGGGGGGGGGGGGGGGAGGAGGAGAAGAATGAGAGTAGGAGGGGGGGGGGAGAGAATGAGAGTAGGAGGGATAAATTGACGGGTCGTGTCGATGGGAGTGGCGCGGGCTTGTGCAGTATGGTTCGATTGAAGTATTGATTTTACATTGATGTTTGCACATTTTTGCCTTTTTTTTGTTGTTATCTGTAACTGTTTACAATGCCGAAAAATACCTCAATAAAATTGTTTGATAAAAAATAAGAAAGCACCCTTAAATTGCTACTACTCTGCCTTCTATGAACTAGCCAGTTCTGTATCTATCTTGCCAGCTCACCTCTTATCCCGTGTGACTTCACCTTTTGTATCAGTCTGCCATGAGGGACCTTGTCAAAGGCCTTACTGAAGTCCATATAGACAACATTGTCTGCCCTACCTGCATCAATCATCTTTATGACTTCCTTGGAAAAACTCAATCAAGTTAGTGAGACATGACCTCCCTTTCACAAAACCGTGCTGCCTCTCGCTAATACGTCCACTTGCTTCCAAATGGGAGTAGATCCTGTCTCGAAGAATTCTCTCCAGTAATTTCCCTACCATTGACGTAAGGCTCACCGGCCTGTAGTTCCCTGGATTATCCTTGCTACCCTTCTTAAACAAAGGAACAACATTGGCTATTCTCCAGTCCTCCAGGACATCACCTGAAGACAGTGAGGATCTAAAGATTTCTGTCAAGGCCTCAGCAATTTCCTCTCTAGCCTCCTTCAGTATTCTGGGGTGGATCCCATCAGACCCTCGGGACTTATCCACCTTAATGTTTTTGAAGACGCCCAACACCTCGTCTTTATGGATCTCAATGTGACCCAGGCTATCACCACACCCTTCTCCAGACTCCATATCCACCAATTCTTTCTCTTTGGTGAATACTGATTCAAAGTTTCATTTAGTATCTCGCCCATTTCCTCTGGCTCCACACATAGATTCCCTCCCCTGTCCTTCAGTGGGCCAACCCTTTCCCTGACTACCCTCTTGATTTTTATGTACGTGTGAAAAAGGTGTAAAAAATTACCCAAAAAGGATGAGCCTCAGAACTGGAAGCAATTTAGAATTCTGCAAAGGAAGTCCAGGAAAAAGATTAAGAAAGGGGAAAGAAAATAAACTAGCGAGAAACATACAGACAGGCTAATAGCTTCTGTAGTTGTGTAAAATGGAAAGATTAATAAAAACAAATGTGGGTCCATTGCAATTGGAGTCACGAGAATTTATAACCATAAATAAGGAAATGGCAGTGAAACTAAACAAATACTCTGTGTCTGTCTTCACGGAGTAAAATACTGAAACCGCCCGGGAATAATGGCGAATCAGGGGGCTAGTTTAAAGGAGGAGCTACAGGATATTAATATTAGGGGGAAAAAGTATTAGAGAAATTAAATGAGCCTTTTAAGAAGATAAATCCCCTGGACCTGCTGATCTCCGCCCCGGGGCTTTGAGAGGTAGGGGCCTCACGGTAGCATGGTGGTTAGCATCAATGCTTCACAGCTCCAGGGTCCCAGGTTCGATTCCCGGCTGGGTCACTGTCTGTGTGGAGTCTGCACGTCCTCCCCGTGTGTGCGTGGGTTTCCTCCGGGTGCTCCGGTTTCCTCCCACAGTCCAAAGATGTGCGGGTTAGGTGGATTGGCCATGCTAAAATTGCCCGTAGTGTAAGGTTAATGGGGGGATTGTTGGGTTACGGGGTTACGTGGGTTTAAGTGGGGTGATCATGGCTCGGCACAACATTGAGGGCCGAAGGGCCTGTTCTGTGCTGTACTGTTCTATGTTCTATGTTCTAGGTAGCTATAGATATAGTAGTTGGTTAGATCGTTCAAAATTCTATAGTCTCTGGAATAGTTCCTGCAGATTGGAAGGTGACAAATGTAACCCCACTACTTAAGAAAGGAGGGAGAAAGAAAACAGGAAACTACAGGCCTGTTGGCTTGACATCGGATGTAGGGAATGTGCTTAAATCTATAAGAGAGGAAGTGATTATAATGATATCCAATATATCATATTTGTGAATATAGTATATCTTTATATATATTAGTGTGTAATTACAGCATCCAGCCACTAGATTGAGTAGGAGCACATCTCACAACCCACACGGTGGTCCACGTGCTCTCGGAGTGAGTTATGGAGAAGTTTGGATACAGTCGTGTTTTTCAGTAGTTCTGTGAATTGTAGCTATTTGATCTAATACTTCGCTTTTTCGGCATAATTAATTCACAATTTGTAGTGTGTAAATAAATTAGCTTTGATTTAGTACAAAGTCTGCAAGTTCTTTGTAGCAACACTACAACTTTTTTTATATAAATGTTTTTATTCTCCATTTTCACATTTTCCTTCAAAATCTATACCCCACCCACAAACAGTAAACGGTAACAAATACAAAGTCAATCCCCTTAACAATAACAACGATCCCATCCTCCCACCACCCCAAACAACGGGCCACCTGTCAATATATGCATCCAATAAAACAAAGAACAAAGGAGTCTAGGTCCGCCCATGGTCACCATAGAGTCCACTCCACCCCTGCCCCACCACACTCGACGCCGTCCAACCTCTGAAAGAGTGCCGTACATGATACCCAAGAGTTGTAAACCCCCACCCCTCCTCAACTCCTCCCATCCACTGCCTCTTGTAAAACTCCTTTCCCCCAACCTCTGTTCCTTCCCCCCAACTTTCCACCCCGGCTAGACCACTCGGACCCTGTTCCGCCAGGCTCCGATGGCCGCAGCCCCTCCCCCCACCTCACTCCCGTTCACTGGCCGGTGGACGCCCCTGCCTTACTAATGTACAGTGCCCTCTTCACCCGGTTGAAAGCAGCCCGCCTCCTCGCCTCCTCGACCGTAAAGTCCTGGTATACACGTATACAATACACTTATACCAGCTCCAGCCCACTACACCACCTGCTTCTGCTTGGCCCAGCACAGGACCTTCTCCTTCACACTGTACCTATGGAAGCACAGAGTCACTACCCTTGGCGGCTCACTCGCCTTTGGTACAGGCCTCCATGACCAATGGGCCCGATCCAGTTCATATCGGGAGGGATCCTCCCCCTCCCCCAATAGTTTCGCCAGCATAGCGGCAAAATACTCAGTCGGCCTTGGCCCTTCAACTCCTTCGGGCAGCCCCACAATCCTCAAATTCTGTCGCCTGGATCTGTTTTCCAGGTCTTCCATTTTTCTCGCAGATCCTTATTCACCTCCATCACCTTCCGCATCTCCTTCCCCATCGAGGTAAGTTGATCACCGTGCTGCAATAATGTCTCCTCCACTTCCTTCAGCGCCTCCCCTTGCTCCCGCACCTCCGCCACTGCGCTCGCCACCGCCATTGTCACCGGGGAAATCGCCTCCTCCACCAACATACTCAAAACCTCCCTCATCTCCTTCCTCATTGTCTCCATGTATTTTGTAAACTGCCTTTCGAATTCTGCAGCCATCACCTTAGTTATTTCTTCAGCCGTAAGCAATGCGGCCTCCCCTGGTGCTCCAGCCTCCATTTTCCTTGGTGACCCCGCGGTGACCTTTCTACTCCCCGACGAACTTTCAGCTGTTTTCACAGCCGTTATTTTACGGATACTCGACATATCCCTTCCCTGTACTTTCTCCTGACCTTCACCGCCTTCTCTGCCCCTAGGACCCGGTGTCAATCCCCGACAATGCCGTTCCCGAATGGGAGCCCTCCAACGTGCGGCTGCCTCCCTGCAACACTACAACCTTAATAATAATTTAAACAAACAAAGAACATGACCGTGATAACAGCACAAGTGATAGATTGGGCAGAGTCGACATGGATTTGGGAAAGGGAAATCATGTTTGACAAATTGGATTTCTGAGGATGTAACACGCAGTGTGGCTAAAGGGGAACTGGTGGATGGCAATATTTAACTTTTCAGAAAACATTTGATGAGATCTCACCCAAGAGATTAGTAAACCAAGTTAGAGCACATGGGATTTGGGGAATGTATTGGCCTGGATTAGGAAGTGGTTTGGGAATAAATGGGTCATTTTCAGGCTGGCAGGCTGTGACTTATGGTGTAATGCAAGGATCAGTGCTTGGGCTCCAGCAAGTCGCAATCTACATCAATAATTTGGATGTGGGGATTCAATGTAATATTTCAAGTTTGTAGATGACACAAAACTTATTCACTTTGGGTCTGAAAGACGGAAATACAGAGTATTTCTGAAATGATGCGAGACTGGGCAGTGTTGAACTTCAAAGGGACTTGGGAAAGCTAACAAACATTTACAGCAAGCAATTCAGAGGGCAAATAGTGCAGGGAAATGGTGTTGAAGTAGATCAGCCTTGATCTCACTGGCCAGTGAGCTTGAAGGACTGAATGTAATATTTCAAGTTTGTAGATGACACAAAACTTATTCACTTTGGGTCTGAAAGACGGAAATACAGAGTATTTCTGAAATGGTGCGAGACTGGGCAGTGTTGAACTTCAAAGGGACTTGGGAAAGCTACAAACATTTACAGCAAGCAATTCAGAGGGCAAATAGTGCAGGGAAATGGTGTTGAAGTAGATCAGCCTTGATCTCACTGGCCAGTGAGCTTGAAGGACTGAATGGCCTATTCCTGCTCTGTCGTTACGATCCCTTCTCTTGAAGGAATTATTATTTTTTAAATGTCTGATGGCAACCAACAGTTTTAGTTTTAAACTTTTATTCTTTTAGCAGCTGTGGTGCATCAGCGATTTTGCTATTTCACTGAAACCTGCATACAGAATGGATGACTGTAGATCAGGGGTGGGCAAACTACGGCCCGCGGGCCGCATGCGGCCCGCCAAAGGTATTTCTGCGGCCCACCAAGTCATTAAAAAAATAAAAAAAATAAAAAAATTTTTAAAAAAAAATTTTTTTTTTTTTTTTTTATTTTTTTTTAAAGGTTAATGGGTGGGGGGGCTGTTGGGTTACTTACTGGTATAGGGTGGATACGTTGACTTGAGTAGGGTGATCATTGCTTGGCACAACGTCGAGGGCCGAAGGGCCTGTTCTGTGCTGTACTGTTCTATGTTCTATATGAGGCGCCCACAATCATAACCGGGTGAAGTAATTATTTTACTTAATATACTATGCGGCCCTTTGTGAATTGTGAATTTCTGAATGCGGCCCTTGCACGGAAAAGTTTGCCCACCCCTGCTGTAGATGGTCAGAACCTCGTTTCATTTTTCTCTTGTTATGGTAGATCAACATAGAAATTCTTCTCCCATGGGTTGAAATCTCCATCGAAGCTTGCTGTCCCCTGCGGCCACTTTCATTTTCTTGCTAGCTAGAACATCTTGTCTGTGTGCTGAAACACACATCTTGAACATTAATGTTGTTTCAGAAGCAGATGGCTCATTAGGAGACAGACTAATCCATATTGAGCTCAACGTTCATCCAGATGATAAGAGGCAATTCACATGAATCACTGGCCTTGATCTCCAAGATTTGCATTTTGTTACTATTGCACCAGCCTCGGAAGGGTAACCACTTGTGGGATGTTGGGATGGTTTAACAGAATCGACCCTCTATAACCAGTCAGCTCTGCTTTCTTCTGAAAGCTGTGCCGTAGGTTCCCTTGGTCCCTCTGACATGATTTTTGAGCCCTGTGATTGGGTTTTCTTTGGATAACCCTCTCCCTCCTCAAAAACCTCTTTGAGCTGTTCTGATGTATTTTTCTTCTTTGGCTTACTGTCATTTTTTTGTCAAATTAAGTTTGGGGAAGTTGAGAATTCTTTTGAAAGCAGCCAGGTTGGAAAGGTTGGCATTGTTTTCCTTGGACGAAAAAAGGCAGAGAGGAGATTTGATAGATAGTTAAGATCCTGAGGGGCATGGACAGGGTAAATAGTGGGAAACCGATCCCTTTCAAGAATACATCAGGACCTAGAGGGTGCTGAATTAAAATAATGGGCAAAAGCAGTAGAAGTGATGTGAAGAAATAGTTTTTCACCCAGAGGGTGGCTGGAGTCCAGTTCGATCAAGGAGATTGGATTGCTATTGAAAAAGAGAGTGCCAGATTATGGGGATATAGCAGGGGAGGGGAATTTCCGAGGCAATGCAGACCCTGAGCCAACTGACCTCCTGCATTGTAAATATTGGGATTCTATGGAACAGATTTGTTTTGAAACTTAAATCTACGAACCTCAGGGGCCTGGCTTGGGTTTACCAAAGTGCTCTGGTTAGTAGCAGGCAGTGATGTTAATATTCAGTGAATATCAACAGTGGAATTGGTTTCCTGTTCTGTCCCAGCATCTTGTCCCCAGGTACCTTTGTCCATGAAGTCACCTTGTAATTCATTGGAAATGTAGGCTTGGTGATCATTTTTACTGGGCATGTGGAATGTGCTCAGCTGCTGCCCACTTGGTAAAGGTTCTGCAGCCTGGTTTAGTAAAGGTTCTGCAGCCTGACTTAGAACAAGCTCACAGTGTTGAACATGGTTTTTAGCAATAGAGGATTTCCAAGTCCTAGTATTTGGGTTCAAAGTTTATCACCTTAATTACTGAGGTTTTCAAATATGTATTAATCTTCCTCTTTCCAGGACTCGTGCATCCGACGTGCCTCTCAATGTGTGAGACTAGCCAAACTGGTGACTCTCCAGCTCCACTTGCTGAACAACAATCAGGATGTGCAGCTAATTAATCTACAGAGAAATGACCTAATGGCTTGTATCCTCTCTTTGCCGAGGTTTTATCAGGTACTTTGAGAGAATTGTCCAGTTGTATGTTTACATATACCTGCAGTTATCAGAATTGAACCGTCTTTTCAGTTACAAGTGAGTATGGCTGGACTCGTTCATTAATGAGTCTCAACAATTGCTTTTTAAAAAACTCTTTCTCTCTTCTTCCCCCCCTCCTCCTCCCCCGGCTTTGTTAGTGCTCTGCCTTCCTCCCCATAAGTACAAAATTATAATGGCAGAAACATTGGAAACATTGAGCCAGAGATGTGGCTGAGTTTCCAGATGAATATATTCTTGTGGTTGTGGCAGAAATGCTGAACCTCCCCTGATTTCCTGTCACCCAGCCGCAAAACGTAACAGAAACACAACTAATATCCTGTGGCAATAGGAAGTAATATTGAATCTCAAAAGGAAAATGATCATAATCGGAATATGTGATTGGGAAAAATAGGTGCAGACTTGATGAACTGATTGTCCCCTTCCCTTGCAATCACAGGTGCAATACCTACCCTTTAATAATTTTGTATATTGTATTTGCTACTCCCAATGCCGCCTCCTCTAGCTTGAGGTGAAGTTTAGGGAACAAGTTCCACCTGCTGGTTATTTGCCATTTTAATTCTAACCTTGCTGCTCTTGGCCTTTTGGGATCAAGATTTCAGTTGCTCTTCCAGTAATTATATTCCATCCATTAACCCACACCCGATTACTAGAATGATGGGAATCCACTATCTTTATTTTGCAGTAAAATTGACTTTGTCACTTGATTGTAATTCAGGTTTATTCTGGTTTATCCTTCAGCTATAGAGCAACAGTCCATGAACCAAAATGCAGTGTGCGATAGGGCTGACCAGCAATCACAGAATTTACAGTGCAGAAGGAGGCCATTTGGCCCATCGAGTCTGCACCGGCCCTTACAAAGAGCACCCTATCCCCGTAACCCAACCTCACTTTTTTGGGCAGTAAGGGCAATTTATCATGGCCAATCTGTCTAACCTGCACATCTTTGGACTGTGGGAGGAAACCGGAGCACCCGGAGGAAACCCACGCAGTCACGGGGAGACTCCGCACAGATAGTGACCCAGCAGGGGAATCAAACCTGGGACCCTGGAGCTGAGAAGCAACTAACCATTGTGCTACCGTGCTGCCCTCAATCATCGTGCTGCCCACAATCATCTTAGAAATCCCCCTTTCACTTGTTCCCAGGTTAATGGGATGCGATCTCGTGAGAAGACGGATCAGAGGAGAGGAGGCACTTCTTAGGGGGGCTGAATTACCCAAAGGTGGATGGGGGACTGGTAGAATCAGGCTGCAAGAAGGTTGTTAAATGTGATGATGATGCCCCCGGGAGGTAGTGGTTGCAATGGACGCAGAGAAGGCTTTTGATCGGGTAGAATGGGAATATCTGTGGGAGGTACTGGGGCGGTTCGGATTTGGGTGGAGCTTTATTGACTGAGGCGAGCGTACGGACGAATAGGACAACATCGGACTATTTTAGGCTGCATCGGGGGATGAGACAGGGATGCCCCCTCTCCCCACTGTTGTTCGCGTTAGCCATAGGCAATTGCGCTGAGAGCCTCAAGGGGCTGGTCTGGGGGGAGTGGAATAGAGTCTTGCTTTACGCAGACGACCTGCTCCTATCTGTATTGGGCCCATTAGACGGGATGGAAGCAATTATGAGGATTCAGGGGGAATTTGGCCGGTTTTTGGGGTATAGACTAAAATGCTTACAGTCCAGGCAAGGGGGCAGAAGAGGTGATTGGGGGAGCTGCCATTTAGGGTGGTAGATGGAAGCTTCCAGTACCTAGGCGTCCAGGTGACATGGGATTGGGAACGGTTGCACAAGCTAAATCTGGCCTGACTAGTGGACCAAATGAAGGACGATTTTCGGAGGGGGACGCGCTCCCGTTGTCACTAGCTGGGAGGGTGCAGACAGTGAAAATGATGGTCCTCCCGAGATTCCTGTTTGTGTTTTTCGGTACCTTTCCATCTTTATTCCGCGGTCCTTCTTTAGATGGGTAAGACCCCGCGAGTAAAAAAGGGGATGCTTGAGCGGAGCCGGGGGGAGGGTGGGCTGGCGCTACCAAATGGCAGTAATTACTATTGGGTGGCGAATATAGCGATGGTCAGGAAGTGGGTGGTGGGAGGAGGGTCGGTGTCGGAGCGTATGGAGGTGGTTTCATGCAAGGACACCAGCTTGGGGCTGTTGATAAGTGCCTCTGCTGTTCCCGCAGGCACGGTACTCCACCAGCCTTGTGGTAGTGGAGGAGGCATGTGGGAGCAGAGGGAGCATCGGTGTGGTCTCCAATCTGTAATAATCACCTTTTGCCCCGGGAAGTATGGATGGGGGGGTTCAGGATATGGCGGAGAGCAGGGATTGAGAAGATGGGAGATGTGTTTATAGAGGGGAGCTTTCCTAGCTTGAGAAGTTTGGGTTGGCATGGGGAAATGAGTTTAGGTACCTGCAGGTGTGGGACTTTTTGCGTAGGCACGTTTCAACCTTCCCGCTCCTACCACTAAGGGGGATTCAGGATAGGGTAGTTTCCAGAGTGTGGGTGGGAGAAGGGTTTTTTGACATTTACAAGGCACTCGTGGGGTCAGGAGATGCAGACAGAGGAGCTGAAACGCAAGTGGGAAGAGAAATAGAGGATGGTCTCCGGGGGGGAAGCGTTAAGTAGAGTCAACACGTCCACAACATGTGACAGTGGCCCAGATGAGCCGGTTCTTTGGGGTAGAAGATAGGTGCTCAAGGGTGGCAATGAGTCCAGCTGTGGTGATTTTCGGAATGTCGGAATCCAGGAGAAAGAGGTAGATGTTCTGGCCTTTGCTTCCCTGGTAGTCCGGAGATGGATATCATTAGCTTGGAGGGACTCGAAGCCGCCTTTCTCTGGTAGCCCGGAGATGGATATTATTAGTCGGAGACCTGGCTAGCTTTCTGTTTGGAGAAAATCAAGTTCGCCTTGAGAGGGTCACTGTTCGGTTCGCACGGGTGTGGCAGCCGTTCGTCGACTTCTTTGCGGCAAATTAATCGTCAGCAGGAAGGGGGTAGTAAAGGCAGCTTTTGCACTATGTTTATAAATTCATGTACATTGTTTACTTTATTGTTGTAAAACCATAAATGCCTCAATAAAATGTTTATTAAAAAAAAGACAACAGGCTATCATTAAACCAGTTTATTCACAAAATATACACTTGATATTAGCAGCATAAGTATAAGGCAAGATTGAAGTAGTCCAGTATGCAAGTCTGAAGCCATTTCTAGTGGCTTAGTTAGATACAATTATTGGTAAATGTTTTTGTCATTCCACTCACGTCAGTGAAATTGATTGTCGATTTCTCCTTCTCCACAGGCGTCTATCGTTGTAGAAGCGTATGATTTTGTACCTGATTGGGCAGAGGTGCTCTATGAACATGTAGTTGTCCGTGGTGAGTTTGCCTACCTGGAGGAATTTAAGCAACAGCACCCCCTGCAGCACAGTCTGTTTGAAGAAGTTTCGAAAAAGTGAGTACAGGCCTACTCCGAACTTTACACGAGCATGGCCGAGGGATTGTCTATTCTGTTATAGTTAATGCTGAGGTTTAGAAACCGCACTTGGCAAAATCACAGCTTCAGCGGGGAATATGGCAGCACCATGGTGTGCCCATCTTTGGGCTGGCTGGTACTGAGACAAAACCAGAGTGACCAAGTTACACCATAACATTTTAAACAAAATAGGTATCACCTTACAGATAGCGAATCTCATACTGGACAGTTTAATAAACAAAAAAATCTCCAGCATATGCTGGAAGTTATTTGTTGAACATAATACAGCTCTCCAAATAGGGGCTGGTTTAGCTCACTGGGTTAAATCGCTGGCTTTTAAAGCAGACCAGCAGCACGGTTAGATTCCCATACCAGCCTCCCTGGACAGGTGCCGACTAGGGGCTTTTCACAACATCATTGAAGCCTACTCGTGACAATAAGCGATTTTCATTTCATTTTCATTTCATAAGATGATGACCTGCTCCTTCTGACTGGAGCTTTTTGAAAATGTCAAACAATGGCATGCAGGAATCTGGCAAAGTCGCACAGCCCACAGAGCAATCTTGAGACTATGCAAAAATAAGTTAAATGGGGAATACTCTGATGCATTTTTCTTTACAAACATTTCCAGGTTTAAACAACACAAGGGAGATGCTGTTGCGAGTCAGAACCTGAAGAGGTTATTGCAGTACTGTGAGGACATCTACCTATTTTACAAGCTGGCCTATGAGCATAATTTCACGGATATAGCAAACAAGCTCCTCAAAGAACCTCAAACAAGCTGCTATTTGAATGATATGATTGCCAGTTAGTATTCTATTTGCATTCATGTTATATGTAAAAAAAATTGTAAATAGTTTTACTTGTACTAACGTCCCAGGACAATAAATACTTGTGTGCACAGACCTATAACCTTGTCTGCTCCTGAATGAGCATCTAGTTTCTCTTGCCAACCAGTAAACAGTTCGGGGACAGATCTTTGTGTGGGACTGGGATTTTCCACTGCACCCAGTACTGTGAGTTAAGGAGCAAATAATCGGCCTGTGCAAATCAGACATTATGGTGCACGTTTAGAATTGAAATGTGTGGAATTTGCATTCGTACAGAATCCATGCAACTGGGTTATGTTGAAGGGAAATGTCATCTATATTTCACAGCTAGGCCAGGCTCTGGATCCCAATGGCACATGGAGTAACATCGAGATGAAGAATGCTGACACTTAGAATTTAAATTCTACAATTACTTAAGGGAGTGGATAATCTGAAATATAGTTTGAGGAAAAGACCACATTGGTGATGTCTGCACCCTACAACAAAGTAATACATATGAGGAAAGACAGTGCAGAAAATAATTTGCATTATATTCATTTATTGTCTTAAAACATGACAAGTGTCCAATTGTTTACATTAATAAGCCTTCCCAACAGCAACAGATGAGATATAAAAATAAGTTACTCATCGGTTGTATAAATTGTCCTTTTTGCAGCAGAGAGAGATTTTGTATAATAAATATGAATTTAACTTGAAGGAAAGAGATATATATTTAATACAAGGACCACTCCCATTACCTGTTTATGCTCACAAGACTGCAGAGTGCCACTGTCTAATTAACACATTGCAACAGGGTGGTGAAAAAAGAATGCATATTTCCAACAAATTACATTAGGGTTGCAACCACACCTCATGATCAACGTAGAATCTGGGTAAGCAACCTTCCACATTTACTGTACTGGTGCCAATTTATATGTACTTCTAAACAATTTACAAAGGATTGTTTTGAAGTAAAATGCACATTATGTTCAGGAGATTTTTTTTTCAATCTTCACTAACACAACCAAAACAATGGGATAAATAAAAAGGCCACAGTTTCCCTTCTTTCACTCGAGCAGATTTTTCTTGAATAGATTCTGCACTTTTGTTCCATTAGTACAAGTTGGAGAAAATAATTCTTCACTCCCCTTCCATTAGCAACTTTGATTCAAAAATACTTAAAGGAAAAGAATCTAATATTTCCAACCCATCCCTTTGAACAACAAAAATGTCATTTAGTTTAAATCCAGATTCCAAATCACTGCTGTGACAACATTAAATGCCTGTATTATGAAATATTCAAGCAGGTTCAGAACATTTTCCCCGCCTGGCCTGATACCAGTGTGTGTAAGTCTGTTAATAAGCAGCAAAAAGCCATCACTTGGGTAGTCATCCTTCCCCACAGAGCCAAGACCAGCAGGAGAGGCAAATGTCAGCCAACTCAACGGGATTCTACACACTCAAAACCATCCATGGGCAGTGGATACTGATGCCAATTGCAGCATCCTCCCTAGATACCTACTTCAATCAGTTAGTTACCCTAAAAAATGCTTTAATGGTATCTAGCCTTTATTACAGACTCTGGACATACCAAAGTGCTTTACAGTCTAAGTAATTTTGATGTAATGACTTGTAACATGGAAATGCAGCAGCCAACTTGTGCACAGCTGGACCCCAGATAGATGTGATATTTGTGAAGTTGGTTGAGGGCAGAATATTGACCAGGTGACTAACCCCTGCTGTTTGAATGGCAAATGGGCTGTGGTTTAACATCCCATCGAAAAGATTACCCAACTCTTCCCAGCAACTGAGCCATATTCTTAAGCTCCTTCAAACTGCTTTTGTCAGTGAAATTTCCATAACTTTTCTACAGCAACTCCCTTTTGCAGAAACTGCAAATCGCCATCCAAACAACCACTGAAGTGCAGGGTCCTCTTGGGCTGAAAGATCACTGCTGGGTTCGGTCGCTCTGCTTCCCTAATCAGGTTTAAACCATGGCACTTTCAATGTACTATATTTAAGTTGGTCAAGTGAATAAATGGAAGGGCACTCTGGCTTCAACAGGCGTGGTTACAGAAATATGAGCAACGTCACAGGGAAGTCACATGGCTGTTGCCCCAACTCGGGGACCCTGTAAATATTGAGGGCATGTTTTTGTTAAGGCAGACTGACCCAGCAACCAAAAAGCACAACTTCAACACAAAATCAGCATCTCTAATTAGTCCATTTTAGTTTCCAAAGAAAGGAAAAAGCAGGCAAAAATTCAAGAAATTTTAAAAATAGTAATCTTACTTTGCGATTCTACAGTATCACAATAAACGTGATATTACATCAGCTCAGGTCACAATAATGATGCTGAGGTATGGTCACTGCAAGACTCCATATTTTTTCAAATATATATCGCTCTCTTCCCAAACCTCTTCCCCCCCCCCCCCCCCCCCCCCCCCCATCCATGCAGGTACTTTGTCCACACAGTGCTACGCGAGTATTGTCACCGACATAACAATGCGCAATTATGGTGCCAGTAACAAAACTTGGTGTTATCATTGGCATCTAGAGTCCTGGCTGTTTCCATAACAATGCAAGGTTCTGTGTAGCTCAAGAAGAAACCAGCAGCATGACGTTGTCTACAGAAAACATGCTGGAAGAAGCCTGGCTCACTGGACATAATCACATGAAGTCGTCGTAATCCGGTGTGTAACCATAGTCATCAAGATCATTCTTCAGATTCGCCTTAAATCCACCTGCAAGCACTGGGGCCTTTTTCTTCTTTTTGCCTTTGCTTTGCTAAAAAAAGTCAAAGAAATCAGAAGTCAGAGTTTCTACAGGAGCAGAAAACGTTCAAGGATATTAACAGGAGGGTTGTCAAACAAACTTTGAGACCATGTTAAAATATTGCTGCCCAAAAGCTTGGTCAATGTGGTTACATTTTGCAGAGAATCTCCTCACGAGGGCCGCGCAAAGTATATCCTCACCTTCTCTTGTTTCTGCTTTTCACTGCTCAGCGACGTCAAAGAGTTGTTCAGCTTTTTCAAATCATCAACTTCCACTGAAAGAGAGTCACAGGGCTGAATTTTTGCAGGTATCCCACACTAATACAAATGGCTGAAAAACTCTAGTGATGAACAGCATTTCAACACCAGATCCAAAAATAATACGTAGGTTAGAACATTACAGCGCAGTACAGGCCCATCGGCCCTCGATGTTGCACCAACCTGTGAAACCCCTCTAAAGCCCATCTACACTATTCCCTTATCATCCATATTTCTATCCAGGTTGAAGATGCCTGGGCTGCTCTCCAACCCTCAATGCGGTGTGCACTTGTATTTGCACATGCTCCTTGATGGGAGGGGCTTGCAACTGGGTTTTGACTTTGAATCTAGTCCGAGACAAGAACAAATTCTCCAGTTTAAGCCTTTTCGATATTCTACATGGAGTTGGAGTACCCTCTACTGATATAAGCTTCAACACCAACACCCTTGACTCCCAATCTCAGCTACAAAGATGGCTGTGATTGTTTCAGGTCAATCATCTCAGTTCCAGGACATCACTGCAGGAGTTCCTCAGGTCCAACCATCTTCAACTTCAATGACCTTCCTCCCATCATAAGGTCAGAAGTGAGATGTTTGCACAATGTGGAGTGTCCTTTGCTGCTCACTCCTCAGACACTGAAGTAGCTCATTCCAAAATGTAAGACCTGAACAACATTCAGGCATGTTCTATTAAATGGGAAGTAACATTTGCGTCACACAAGTGCCAGGCAATGACCATCTCCAAAAAGAGAGAATGCAACCATCTCTCCTTGATATTCAATGGCATTGCCATCACTGAAGCCCCCACTGACTAGAATTGAACTGGATCGCCATATATTGTCGCTGTTAAGAGATGTAGCATTGGACTGGGGTGAGCACATTAAGTCGTCTTACAACACCAGGTTAAAGTCCAACAGGTTTGTTTCAAACCCTCTACGTCCAATACTTCCCCGGAGCGGAGAAACTACGACATCTTCTTCACAGCCTTCAACACGTCATCGATGAAGACGAACATCTTGCCAAGGTCATCACCACACCCACACTACTTGCCTTCAAACAACCGCGCAACCTCAAACAAACCATTGTCTGCAGCAACTATGGCCTTCAAAACAGCGATCAGGACACCACACCACCCTGCCAGGGCAATCTCTGCAAGTCGTGCCAGATCATCGACATGGGTACCACCATTACACGCGAGAACACCGGGTATGCGGTACATACTCGTGCAACTTGGCCAACGTTGCCTACCTCATACGCTGCAGGAAAGGATGTCCTGAAGCATGGTACATTGGTGAGACCATGCAGACTCTGCAACAACAGATGAATGGACATCATGTGACAATCGTCAGGCAGGAATGTTCCCTTCCAGTCAGGGAACACTTCAGCAGTCAAGGGCATTCAGCCTCTGATCTCCGGGTAAGCGTTCTCCATGGCGGCCTTCGGGACGCGCGACAACGCAGAATCGCCGAGCAGAAACTTATAGCCTCTGGGGAGTCACTTTAATTTTTATTATCATGGGCCATCTCTCAAAAGAACAACCGCGGGTCTGTGTAATTCCTATTTGCTTCCAACTCCGCCAGAATGACCAAAAGCCTTTGAGGTAAGAACAGGGTTCCCCACATGAGGGACTAAAAAAAGAGTTTTTAAACTACTGACCCTGCTTTCTGCTGGATTTCCTTAAGATTTTTATTGTCTCCCCTCAAATCCAGTTCTCAGCCTGGGTTTTACTCTTACTTGGTTTCCAGACTCACTAGAATGTCCTCCAGCTTTACGGAGGAGAAATCAGAGTCTCCAACCAGGTGCTTGAGAGGTTTACCCTTTCGGGGAGAGAGAAACTCAAACGCCTCCTTCAGCTCGGAGTTCAAAACAAAACTAAAGCTGGAAACACAATCTCACGGAGGAAGGAACATTCCAGAGAAAAACCTGACCAATCAGCACGATCCATTGATAAGGCCCGGCAATCTGCAACAGCCCAATGGCCGACAGCCAAGTCCATCAGGATGCGTCACCCCTGATGTCAGATCAAACAGCACATCCGGCTGGAGGTTCTTTTTTTTAAAAAAAATTAAAGGTGTCGCCCATCTTAAAGGCACAGGTCCCATTAACTGTCCAGGTACAAAATTTGAAATAGCCAAAAGAACAGAAATCAAATGGAAAAAATGTGGGGCAGACAGGGATTAACCAGAGAATCCTTACACATTTCGGGGATAAACAAATAATGGAGATAGGAATAGAGGTTATCTTTATAGGCATGTCCTATGCTTTTCCTGTATGGAGCGATCTGGATGGTACACAAACAATACTTATCACTGTACCTCTGGTACACGTTACAATAAATCAAATCAAAAGGACAGTGCTGCCAAGGCCAATGGGGAGCATAAATATTGACCATTTGGATTAAATGCTCCATGTGGTGTGTAAACAGTTTATAAACTTCAGGTCTTCTAATTTATATCCAACCCTTTTGGATGCTGGAAGCAGTGAGGAAACAGAATCTCCATCTCTTTGGGATTATCAGTTAAGAGGTTATTAAGTATGGTGACTGGTTTCTGCTCTGGTCAAGACACACAAACCAAGTAAGATAAATCTCACATTCTTAAGGCATCAACTTACATGAAATGCTAATGTCTCGGAGTAAAGTCTCTAAGAAGTCCACGTAATATACAGACTTTTCGAACTGCGTAATTTTTTCCTTCAAGAGCCTTCCAAATTCTGTGAAGTCTTCTCTAGTGGATGGACACATGGAGTCAATTCCAAACTGCATAACACTGTTCATGCCTGAAAAGTAACATTCAATTAAAATAAATTACTTCAAACGAGCCTTAAAATTCTAGTATTTCTCCCACCCTCGCAAACGGTCTTTCAGTTTCCTCAGACAGGCTGCTTACAATTCTGCACGTCATCCCGGCCCAATCCCCAGGTTCAGCAATAGTAAAACGATCAGGGCGATCCCACTGTCCGCATTGAGGGGAGGTAAAGTCAGCACAGAGTGAAACCTCCTGTGCCTGTAAACAACATTGCAACAGAACGCTGGGCTCCTGAAGGCAACTCATCTCAATGTTTGTGGCTGGAGCATCCAGTACTGTTAAGGGACAGAGTGAGAGACACACTTCATGTCAGCCTAAAGCATTGGCAATGTCACCCACAGTGGCAGCCGTGTACACCAGCTACAACACGCACCGCAGGAACTCACCAAAGCTCCTTAAACTGCACCTTCCAAACCCATGACCACGACCATCTACAAGGACAAGATCATCAGATACCCAAGAACACCACCACCTGGAGGTTTCCCTCCAAGTCACTCACTTGGAAATATATCACCGTCCCTTCAATGTCACTGTGGCAAAATTCTGGAACTCTGTAACAGCACATAAAAAAATAAGAGCAAGAGGAAGCTATTCAGCTCCTCAAGCTTGCTCTACCATTCCATAAGATCATGACTTATCTTTGAACTTGACACCACCACCATATCCCCAGATTCTTACAGCATGCAAAAAGATCAATGATTGCTGTCTTGGATACACTCAATCGACTGACTAAAGAATTCTAAGGATTCTCAACAGTGAAGAAATTCAGTAATTCCCACTTCTAGACACTCGAGCCAGAGGAAATGGGAAGCACCACAAAGAGGCTTTGCTGGGATTAGGGAAATCTCATGACTATACGGATTCACATTCCTTCCACCAATAAACTCCAGCGGCAAGCCAATATCATCCCTCTCAAACACAGCCCAATTGTCTACCACTGGTGACAACTTCCACATTTTATTTCCTCCCCTCTGTCCATTTAACACAACTTGTTCTAGCATCTGGATTCAATGCGCCAGGGAAATACCTCCATGGAGATGTGCAGTTTGCGTTAATACACAATCAATTAAGTTATATTTATACCAGGGAAGAGTTCATGCCACATGTTCATAACTGGCCAGTATAAATGCTGTAAAATAACACTCAACCACCCAAAGTTTATTTTTTTGAAAATGCTTTATTAAAGTTAGAGCATTTTATACAAAATTACAAAAAATGCAATTACCTGTAACCAAACACAAACCTCAAACTCACCCCCCCCCCCCCCCCCGAAACAAGAACCCCCAGCCCCCTCCTCGCATAGTGACCAACTCTCTGAAATACAATATAAACAGCCAGCATCTCCGGTAGAAACCTTCAATCGACTCCCTCACAACGTATTTCACCTTTTCGAGGTGCAAAAATGCCATTAAATCCCCTAACGACACCAAAGCACTCTGCAGCATTGCTAGCCTCCAGCCCAACAGGATCCGCCTCCGTGCCACTGAGGCAAAGGCAAGGAACATCCAAAAAAACAACTGATCCAAGCCTTTGTCAGGTGCACTTGAAACACTGAAAATTGAGGCTGAACATTAAAGGATGCCATTTCACCATCCAGTTTTGACATAACCATTTCATAAAAGCAGCTACCCCAGGGACCTTGCTTTTGGTACCCGTTTACGATCTGCAGCAATGGCAGTATCTCTCACTCAAACCTGCCAGAAATTTAACATTGCAAGAACCAAAGCTCAATATTCTTCAGATTGTTTGCTCAGCTGTGATCCAATACAACGGGAAAGTGAACAAGGCTGTAAAAACTAAGTCTCAAAGCACTGCAATAAACAAAAACTTGTGAAAACAATATTCTCGCTCACAACTTAAATTATGGCTGAATTACAAAGCAGGGAATTTATTTAAAAGATCATTGTTTAACATTCACTCCTGGTTATTTAAATCAGGAGGCTACCATAGGGATCACAGCCTGTGAACCTTTTCTTAGCGTGGCAAAAACACGTTTCTTCATGAAAGAAAAATACTGCCCATGCTGAAGATATGAAGTAAAAAAAAAACTTTAGTTCCAAAGAGTCCTTTTGAACTTGAAACGTGCCAGACTTGGGTTTTTGAACACTTCTTCATAATTCCTACAGAACAGTGGTCACGCTATTAACGGTCAACGGCCGTAATATTCATGCTTCTGCTCATACTTGGCCTCAATTCCAGATTCCTCGACCAGTGGAAGTCAAATTTGTGTCAGGACATTGATGCTTCTTATTTTGAAGAAAAAATAATTGAAATAAGCTCTCATTTATTTCTAAAGTAAGAAATCTTACAACACCAGGTTAAAGTCCAATAGGTTTGTTTCAAATCACTAGCTTCCGGAGCACTGCTCCTTCCTCAGGTGAATGAAGAGGTAGGTTCCAGAAATATAATAAATATATACACAAAGTCAAAAATGCAAGACAATATTTTGAATGAGTGTCTTTGCAGGTAATTAAGTCTTTACAGGTCGAGAGAGGGGGGTAATCCCAGGTTAAAGAGGTGTGAACTGCCTCAAGCCAGGACAGTTGGTAGGATTTTACAAGCCCAGGCCAGATGGTGGGGGGTGAATGTAATGCAACATGAATCCAAGGTACCGGTTGAGGCCGTACACTTGTTTGCAGAACATGGGTATATGTTTATGTCTTTCAGGACAGTAAGAAGTCTTACAACACCAGGTTAAAGTCTAACAGGTTTTTTCAAATCACTAGCTTTCGAAGCACAGCTCCTTTCTCAGAGTCACCTGATATATCGTAGTTTGTCTTGGTCAACAGTTTCTGGGACCAACGTAACAGCTGCGCCAGTGCCCACCTCCATTTTCACCTGCTGTCCATCTAGTGGAGTGACCCAGTAACAGTTGGTTGCACCAGCAATGGCCAGCACGTTAGAACATAGAACAGTAATGCACAGAACAGGCCCTTCGGCCCTCGATGTTGTGCCGAGCATTGTCAGAAACCAAGATCAAGCTATCCCACTCCCTGTCATTCTGGTGTGCTCCATGTGCCTATCCAATAACCGCTTGAAAGTTCCTAAAGTGTCCGACTCCACTATCACAGCAGGCAGCCCATTCCACACCCTAACCACTCTCTGAGTAAAGAACCTACCTCGGACATTCCTCCTATATCTCCCACCCCGAACCTTATAGTTATGCCTCCTTGTAACAGCTACATCCACCCGAGGAAATAGTCTCTGAACATCCACTCTATCTATCCCCGTCATCATCTTTTAAGCCTCTATTAAGTTGCCTCTCATCCTCCTTTGCTCCAATGAGAAAAGCTCTAGCTCCTCAACCTTTCCTCATAAGATCACGAACAGGCTACGTTTCCCAAAGGTGCAGGAGGAGCTGGTGGAGGGGCTGGGGGCGCCGATAGAGTTGGAAGAGCTAGTCAGTGGGATTGGTCAAATGCAGTCAGGTAAGGCGCCGGGGCCGGATGGGTTCCCGGTGGAATTTTATAAAAAGTATGCGGATCTGGTGGGCCCCCTGTTGGTGCGAGTCTTCAATGAGGCATGGGAGGGGGGGGCTTTGCCCCCAACGATGTCATGGGCGCTGATCTCTCTGATCCTGAAGCGGGATAAGGACCCCTTGCAGTGTGGATCATACAGGCCAATCTCGCTCCTCAATGTTGATGCTAAGATCAGACAGGATTTGTCCCGGGAAGACAGCTTAACACGAATGTGCGGAGATTGTTAAATGTTATGATGATGCCGGTGGCGGAGGGGGAGGCAGAGATAGTGGTGGCGCTGGATGCAGAGAAGGCGTTTGATAGAGTTGAGTGGGGGTACCTGTGGGAGGTGCTGGAGCGGTTCGGATTCGGGGAGGGGTTCATCAAATGACTGAGGTTGCTCTACAAGGCCCCGATGGCGAGTGTAGTTACCAATGGAAGGAGATCAGAGTACTTCAGGCTCTACCGTGGGACCAGGCAGGGGTGCCCCCTGTCCCCCTTGCTTTTTGCACTGGCGATAGAACCTCTGGCTTTGGCACTGAGGGAGTCGGGGAGGTGGAGGGGCCTGGTGCGGGGTGGGGAAGAACATAGGGTATCGCTGTATGCGGACGACCTGCTGTTGTATGAGGCGGACCCAGAGGGGGGAATGCCAGGGGTGATGGAGCTGTTGACCGAGTTTGGGAGCTTCTCGGGCTATAAGTTAAATCTGGGCAAGAGTGAGGTATTTGTAGTACACCCGGGTGATCAGGAGGGGGGAATTGGGAGACTCCCGTTTAAGAGGGCAGTGAAGAGTTAGATACCTGGGGGTGCAGGTGGCCAGGAGTTGGGGGACTCTCCATAAGCTTAATTTTACCAGGCTGGTGGAGCAGATGGAGGAGGAATTCAAAAGGTGGGACATGGTGCCGCTATCGCTGGCGGGTAGAGTGCAGTCCGTCAAAATGACGGTTCTCCCGAGGATCTTGTTCCTTTTTCAGTGTTTGCCCATCTTTATCCCTAGGGCCTTTTTTAGGAGGGTGACTAGCAGCATCATGAGCTTTGTTTGGGCGCATGGGGCCCCGAGGGTGAAGAGGGTCTTCTTGGAGCGGGGTAGAGATGGTGGGGGGCTGGCGTTACCCAATCTCTCGGGGTATTATTGGGCGGCCAATGTGTCGATGGTGCGCAAGTGGGTGATGGAGGAGGGGGGGGCAGCATGGAAACGGTTGGAGATGGCGTCCTGTGGAGGCACAAGCCTGGGGACCTACGAGGTATACCACGAGTCCGGTGGTGGCGGCTACCCTCAAGATTTGGGGGCAGTGGAGGCGACATAGGGGGGAAATGGGGGGCTCGATGGAGGCTCCATTAAGGGGGAACCATAGGTTCGTCCCGGGGAATATTGATGGGGGGTTCCAGGGTTGGCACAGAGCGGGCATCAGACAGCTGAGGGACCTGTTCATTGATGAGAGGTTTGCGAGCCTGGGGGAGTTGGAGGAGAAATTTGGGCTCCCCTCGGGGAACATGTTCAGGTATCTGCAGGTAAAGGCGTTTGCTAGGCGGCAGGTGGAGGGATTCCCTTTGCTTCTCGTGAGGGGGTGAGTGACAGGGTGCTTTCGGGGGTCTGGGTCTGGGTCGGGAAGATATCTGATATCTACAAGGTAATGCAGGAGGTGGAGGAGGCTTCAGTAGAGGAGCTAAAGGCTAAGTGGGAGGGGGAACTGGGGGAACAGATCGAAGATGGGACATGGGCTGATGCCCTGGAGAGGGTTAACTCTTCCTCCTCAGGTGCGCGGCTTAGCCTCATCCAATTCAAGGTTCTGCACCGGGCCCACATGTCCGGGTCTAGGATGAGTAGGTTCTTTGGGGGCGAAGACAGGTGTGTCAGGTGTTCGGGGAGTCCAGCGAACCATGCCCACATGTTCTGGGCATGCCCGGCACTGGAGGAGTTCTGGAAGGGGGCGGCGAGGACGGTGTCGAGGGTGGTAGGATCCAGGGTCAAGCCAGGCTGGGGACTCGCGATTTTTGGGGTTGGGGTGGAGCCGGGAGTGCAGGAGGCGAAAGAGGCCGGTGTGCTGGAATTTGCGTCCCTAGTAGCCCGGCGGAGGATCTTGCTACAGTGGAAGGATGAGAGACCTCCAAGCGTGGAGACCTGGATCAATGACATGGCCGGTTTTATTAAGCTGGAGAAGGTCAAATTTGCCCTGAGAGGATCGGTACAAGGGTTCTTTAGGCGGTGGCAACCTTTCCTCGACTTTCTGGCTCAGCGATAGGGTACTGGGACAGTAGCAGCAGCAACCCGGGGGGAGGAGGAACGTTGACTATGTTTGTTTATTTAATTTTAATTTATTTTTAAGTTCTCTTGTTGTTTACTGGGTTTGGGGGGGTGTGATACATGCGTTGATACGGTCTTGGGGGTGTTACAGTTATTATGGTGTTTTATTGTTGCTTTTCATTGTTTGTTGCTATATTTTCTGTAAAAAATTTCAATAAAAATTATTTATTTTTAAAAAAGTAAATGCTGCATTGCAACGGCAAGAAGCAATGCATGTTTGTTTATAAAAAGAAAAAACGGTATTTAAACCATCGACTATATTGCAATATCTCTATCAGAAAAATTCCAGTTAGTCCCTTCAGCTGGCCTGTTTATTAAACTTGATTAATTATATGCAAACAAGGGCAGCACGGTGGCGCAGTGGGTTAGCACAACCGCCTCACGGCGCTAAGGTCCCAGGTTCGATCCCGGCTCTGGGTCACTGTCTGTGTGGAGTTTGCACATTCTCCCCGTGTCTGCGTGGGTTTCGTCCCCACAACCCAAAAATGTGCAGAGTAGGTGGATTGGCCACGCTAAATTGCCCCTTAATTGGAAAAAATAATTGGGTAATCTAAATTTATAATAAAAAAATTATATGCAAACAAAAGCAAAATCAATTTTTATGCATTCTGATCTAGCTTAAAATTCTACCCTGTAATTAAGTGCAAACTAGCTAGATACAGTCATATCAGGACACAATACAAATGGCATTTTAACTTCAAGCACCGTTCTTGGTGTTTTAGCCCCATCTACTGCAAAGCAGCAGAACTGCACCACGTTTAATTTGAATCATCTTCCCACTTTCTAGATTATACACACAGGCCATTCAGTCCATCGTACGCATGTTGACTCTTTGGAAGAACGATTCAATTAGTCCCACTCGCTTGCTCTTTCCCAATTACCTCGCAAGTATCTCCTTTTACGGTAAACACCGTCTCCTACAGTAATCAACATTAAAGCTTTCCACTGGGGCAGCAGTGTGTGCGACTTCTTCCAGATTGACCGTTGAGTCTGCTCTCAGGCGGGATAGGTAATGCAATCAGTTGTGCTTCCCACCAGCAGCCGAGATCAAGGGTTTTATTACAGAACCTTTCCTCTCAATCAGCAGATAGAATTTGATACACAAGCCAGCTTCCTGCTCAGGTTTCACAGCTCGCTACACAACGCAGAGCCACATACAAATAACCTTCATTCCCCCCCTTCGCCTCACTGACCACATGGACAGCAGCAGTCGAAGACAGCAACTCACCATCACCATTACAAGGGCAATTAGGATTGGGCAATAACTGCTGGCCAAGTCAGCAATATCCTCATCCCGTTAAGAATTAAACAAGAGATAACAGTATGGACAACTATTTACACATCCCTCCGCTGCCTGGCTAAGGTCTAACACAGATTGAAGTTGGGATCTTCTTGGTCAGTGCAACTCAATGATGTCACAATCCCAGATGTCATACCTGGAATGGGAAGATCCCAGAATGGAACCCTGGTTCAAACATCGTAACTTTTATTTATTTTTATAAAACTTGGAGGAAGAGTCACAGAACAGCTCATTTAGATTTAAGAAGAAAAAACATTTACTAGACATGAAAAATTTGAATTATGATACAATACTTATCTACATTGGTCTCATTAACAAAGTCCCTTTTAAGCAAACAAGATGACTGTGGGCAAATACATTATCCACTCTGAACCCAAGTTATTGTTTGCGGATGTCTCCTCAGAATCCCCCCAGGTAACTGTCCCATGAGAGTTTTCAACCACTCCCAAAAAGACACCTTAAAATCTTCTTTCGTAATAATGCTTTCCCTTAGTGGTATGCATTCCAAATACCAATTCGGGTTTTTACAAATGACACTATTTTTTTTTTTTTTTAAAAGCCTCCGTGCTCCACTTTTAATAAGAAATCCAGTCCAGGATTTTACACCAATTCCTTTAGGATTTCTTTGGCTTGACTGCTGGGGAAACTGCTGACAATGGCTTTAGCCCTTGATCTCCAGACTGTGTTAAAATGATACCAAACGTTTCATCTACCTCTGAAGTCTGCTGTTCTACTTTAAATCTAGTTACTGCAATTGTCTCTAACTCAGACTTTGTTTACTCTTCCTTGTCTTCTGAACAATATCTTGGTCTCTGTGCACCTTGACTTCTTGGACACCTCTTCATTTTTCTAATTTCCTTAACTAGCTGCTCTTCCAATCTTTGCACTTTTTTCTCAACCATTATTCCATGGTTTGCCTTTTCTTCTAGCAAAGCTGAGAGATGCCTTCTCTCTCACTACCCATCTTCAATGGCAATCAAATTAGCTAAACTAAAATTGGATAAAATCTTCTCTACTGTACATGGACCCAGTTGCTAAGCAACAGCCATATGTTCATGCCTTTTATTTATTCTTCACGCCGTAGCCCTCTCCAAGGATGTACAGGTTGGGTGGATTGGCCTTAGTGTGCAAAGGGTTAGGTGGGGTTCCTGGATTACGGGGATAGGGTGGAGGCGTGGGCTTAAGTAGGGTGCTCTTTCCAAGGGCCGGTGCAGACTCTTATGGGCTGAATGGCCTCCTTTTGCACTGTAAATTCCATGATTCTAAACAGTTGGAATTTAACCAACACCCACACATACGGCATATATCTGCATGTTCTGAGTAGATATATGCTGTATGTGTGGGAGTTGTATCTACCTATAGGTTTTGCCCATCCAGGCACAGAAACATTAAACAGACTTAAAACTATACCTTATTTCTGATGTTTACTAATACAAATATAATTCCCTTAAACTCCCTATGTTTTCCTAATAGCGATAGGTAATTAGTGTGAAATTCATGCAACTCAAGACGATTTCTGCCCAAGTCCCTGCAGAAACTCCAGCTAAAATTCAGTTCAAAATGCTTGATAACATTGGAATCCCAGACAGAGCAACAATTATCACCAACACTACTCTACGGCACCACGAGGCCATTCAAATAATGCTGCACCAACATTATAAAGTATGTGAAATTTTATTCAACTTGAGCTTACACTAATGCGGAACAGTCCAAAAACTATTGACGGAATTGAAGTTTGTGGGGGTTCAGGAAGTTATTTAACTTTTATTCCCAACTTACCAAATGTGTCCTTCGCTACTTCCAGGTCCGCTTGTTCTTGTAGCTTCGCTAGTCGGAGTTTTTCTGCTAGTTGTTCCTCTAGCGAAAGCTCCACAGGTTCTGCTTTCTCCAACTGAAAAACAACATACATGTGGAATGGCAAGTTGGGATACAAAATGACAGAATAGTTCCTAATAACACCATCAACATGTTGATTCCGTCATTTTTATTTCCCCGAGATTGAGTGTCTGTGTACCCCTGTTTTTCTCTCAAACACTGAAGTTTTTAAAATTGATTCACTGTCAGGATGTGGGTGTCTCTGTCAAGGTCAGCATTTATTCTCCATTCCTTGGTGGTGGGCCACCTTCTGCCAAGTCACTGCATATATTTAACATAGAACATTACAGCGCAGTACAGGTCCTTCTGCCCTCGATGTTGCGCCGTCCTGTGAAACCCCTCTAAAGTCCCTCTACACTATTCCCTTATCGTCCATATGCCTATCCAATGACCATTTCAATGCGTTTAGTGTTGGCGAGTCCACTACTGTTGCAGGCAGGGCATTCCACGCCCCTTACTACTCTCTGAGTAAAGAACTTACCTCTGACATCTGTCCTATACCTATCTCCCCTCAATTTAAAGCTATGTCCCCCTCATGCTGGACATCACCATCCGAGGAAAAAAGCTCTCAATGTCTACCCTATCTAATCCTCTGATCATCTTGTAAGCCTCAATTAAGTCTCCTCTTAACCTTCTTCTCTCTAGCGAAAACAGCCTCAAGTCCTTCAGCCTTTCCTCATAAGATCTTCCCTCTATACCAGGCAACATCCTTGTAAATCTCCTCTGTACCCTTTCCAATGCTTCCACATCCTTCCTATAATGTGGCGACCAGAAGGAAGAAAGTGTTAGATTTTGGAGACTCTAAATGTGTCAAAGAGTATGGGAAGAGCTTGGAAGTATGGTGCTGAGATAGAGGATCACCAATGATCATACTGAATTGCAGAGCAGGCTCAAAAGGGCCAATTGGCCTCCTCCTGCTCCAATTTCTATGTTTCTTGAACCACTGGTTCAAAGTCAAAGGAGGGGTTTACATGACTCCAGTCCCATGCCAATAAGTTCAAAATGAGCACGGATGGCAGATTTCCTTCCCTAAAAAACAGTTAACCAGCTGGATTATTAGGATAATCTGACAGTCCGACAGTTACAGAATTCCTATAGAGGTGGTCATTTGGCCCATCAAGTCTGCATTGACCCTTCAAAAGAGCACTCTGCCTAGGCACATGCCCCCACCCTATCCCCGTAACCCCACCTAACCTTTTGGACACTAAAGGGGCAATTTTAGCGTGACCAAACCCACCTAACCTGCACATCTTTGGACTGTGGGAGGGAACCAGAGTCCGGAGGTGGTGATTTTCGAGGTGTCGGAAGATCCAGAAATCCAGGAGGAGAAAGAGACAGATGTTCTGGCCTTTGCTTCCCTGGTAGCCCGGAGATGGATACTATTAGCTGGGAGGGACTCAAAGCCCCCAAAGTCGGAGACCTGGCTATCGGACATGGCTAGCTTTCTCTGTTTGGAGAAAATCAAGTTTCCCTTGAGAGGGTGACTGTTAGGGTTCACCCGGAGGTGGCAACCGTTCGTCAACTTCTTTGCGGAAAATTACTCGTCAGCAGACCGGGGGGGGGGTTTAGTTTAGGTTAGAGTAGGGGGTTAATAAAGGGGGGACCTGTAAGGGAGGAAGCAGGCTTTTGCACTATGTTTATAGATTCATGTACATTGTTTATTTTGTTGTTGTAAAACCAAAAATAACTCCATAAAATGTTTATCAAAAAAAAAACATTTGATATCAACATTCATTTTATTTCTGGATCAGAATTATGAGCTACGGGTTCACTTTCTGTAAAGACTTAATCATTTGTGAACTTTAAACAAAGGGTTAAAAGTCCTCAATGGCATCACGCAATTCCAAGCAACTGAACTTCATGTGCCAATGCCTAATGCATTGCATTTTAGGATTTATATCCTTTAACAGTATTAATGTTCCCAGTAGACCGTCATGTTTGCAGCACTGTACACAGTCAGAGGCCTTGGACCTGTGGACTGTTACATCTTGAAGGATATAGAGCAACTTACATTCTTTAACGCCTCTTGTTTTCGCTTCTTTAGTTGCTTTTCTTTTTCTTCCCTCTCTTTAATCCGGTCACTTAATTTCTTTTTTTCTGAAGTCTTGGCTCCCACTATAAGAATTTCAGAATAATCAGAACCATAGATATAGTGATGTGGTAGCTATCACAGTGACACGCAAACACATTAAAAAGATCTTTTAACTTTGTTATTGCGCCCTCATCTGCTATATCCAACAGGATGCCACCACATATTTTATTTCAAATGTGTGGGATTTATACTCCACAATCCCCAAAAGGTTACATTAGCCAGTGGATCACCACTGAACCAGTGATAGGACAAATGTTAAACACGGATCATAAATCCTTCCATGTTCAGACCAGTACAAATTTTGGAAGGTTACCTGTTCCTCCGTATTATAGCAGAGAACAAAGAGACTTTTAAGATGTGAGGTGACCAGCCATTCGCGGAGCTGGAGATTTACCATGTTATAAAATTCCACTCCTAACCCCAACCTAACCCTCTCCTGAAGGGGCTGCCCAACAAAGAGATAATGAGTCTTACGCCCCTTGGATACCGCACAGAAGTGATTATTCTTCATGTGTAATACTGCCAGTGAGTCGCAGCAGACTATTTAATCATAGTAGAAAGTCATAAACAATTCAACTGAAACTTGGCCGACATGGAAAAGCACAATGACAAGGCCACAAGGAGCTGTAATACTGGGTCTCATGGCAATTATGATTATAATTGTTATGCATTTGCATTCATTCTTATTAGCTCTAAAGAAGCTGTTTTGTATAACGTATTCACCGGACGTGACATCATAAGTCCTAGCACGGAATGAGAGAGAGAAGAGCAACCATGCAAGAGATGGCACGGGAAACAGAGAGAACAGCCACGAAGAGATAACACACTAAATTAAGCTTCTCTGTTTTAAACCTCCGTGCTCCCTATGCTGCCATCATCTTAGGGAGCGTGTTCCATAGACTGACCAACCACTCCGTGAAAGGTAGGAGACTCTATTCTCTGTTTCTGCGGTTCTGGAAAAGGTTGAAACAGCTAATCACGATCCATAAACTAGTCCCATTAGAATCCTAAAATCAGCCACTCCTGCCTTGGATGACTGCAAGTGCAGAGTTTGCACGTTCTGCCCGTGTTTGTGTCGGTTTCCTCTTTCAGTCCAAAAGATGTACTGGTTAGGTAGACTGACCATGCTAAATTTACCCTTAGTGTCCAAAGAACTGCAGGCTTGGTGGATTTACGGAGACAGGTCAGGGGATTGGGCCTAGGTAGGGTGCTCTTTCCAAGGGTTGATGAGCCATGTGGCCTCCTTCTGCACTGTAGGGATTCTATGGAAGTATGCCTTCTATCGAATAACCTCTTAATTTAAGTATAAAGAAATCCACACGTCTACCTTGCTTACCTTGTGGTTTCTTTTCCTCTTCTTCATCATCCCAGTTGTCCTATGGAAATAAAAAAAATGGTGTTTAAACTCCTAATTTTCATTCCTGAGAGTGAAGGCAAAGTTCTCAAACTGTTAATTTATTTTCGTTCTTTCACCCCACTCGTTACAACTTGGTGCAGAGCACATCTATGCAGGAAACTGGTCCCAAATTGTTGGAGCTGCAGGCTGACCAAGTCCCCAGGGCCTGATGCCCTTCAATCCAAGGTCTCAAAAGAAGTTGCTGATTATATAGTTGCTGTGCTGGTTTTAACTTTCCAAAATTTCTCGGGTTCGGGGATGGTTCCATTGGATTGGAAAATAAAGAATAGCTCCTTTATTCAAAAAGAGAGGGAGACAGAAAGCAGGGAACTACACACCAGTTAGCTTAATATCGATTAATGGGAAAATATTAGAAGCTATTAATAAAGACATTCTAGTGGGGCACCTGGAAATATTCAGAGTAATCAGGCAGTGAAAATTCATTCCGAGTTCTTTCAAGAACTAACAAGTGCTGGGGATAAAGGAGAACCAGTGGATGTACTGTACTTAGATTTTCAGAAGGCATTTGATAAAGTGCCATATCAACCGTTATTGCAGAAAATAAAAGCCCATGGTAAAGGTGGTAATATATGGCCATGGATATGAGATTGGCTGGCTGGCAGAAAACAGTAGACATAAATGGATTGTTCTGTTTGGCAAGCAGTGTGCCACAGGAATCAGTGCTAAGGTCTCAATTTATTAAATTACTTGGATAAAGGGACCGAAGGTATGGTTGCTAAAGTTGATGAACAGTAAGATGTGAAGAGGAGGTTGCAAAACGCTAGGTTAAGGATAGGTTAAGTGAGTGTGCAAAGACTTGACAAATGGATTTTGTTTTTTGCGAGGGAACTGAAGACAAAAGTGGGGAGGTTGTGCTTCTTATAGAGACCAAGAACTGCAGTAGAGTACAGTATTTATTTATTTAAGATATGATGTGTTACAACCTGCCTGATTATTACTGGCTGAGGACTATTGCCTATCCCACAATCCTTAGTGAGTATGAGCTCCCCAATGAGGGGGCAGAGAATTCATTAGCAGAGTCACCTGCATAAATAGAGTTGGCCAGTTTGGAACCAGCTAGAGGGGAGAGAGCAGTGGTGAGGTACTGCTGCTATTGTATAAATGTAATTGTAAATGAAGTTATTTCTTTCAATTCTACAAATTTGTGCTGGATTTTTTGGGGCCCTCACAAAAGGAAGTTAAAGCTGAAGTTAAAGTTCAGAGAAGATTTACTCGACTAATACTTGCAATGGGCGGGTTGTCTTTTGAGGAAAGGCTGGACAGGCTTGGCTTACTGGAGTTTAGAAGAGTAAGAGGCAACTTGATTGAAACGCAAGATCCTGATAGGTCTTCACAAGGTGGATGTGGAGATGTTTCCTCTTGTGGGAGAATCTAAAACTAGGGGGTCACTGTTTTAAAATAAGGAGTCGCCCATTTCAGACAGAGATGAGGGAAAATTGTTTTCTCTGACAAGATCATGAGTCTTTGGAACTCTCTTCCTCAAAAGGCAGCGTAAGCAGAGTATTCAAATATTTCTAAGACAGAGGTAGATTGATTCTTATGGGGGTGAAAGTTTTTGGGGTAGGTGGGAATCAGATCAGCCACGATCTTGAATGGCGGAGCAGGTTCGAAGGGCTGAGTGGCCTATTCCTGCTCCTAATTTGTATATTTGTATGTCCCGTGCAATGTAAACTGCAAAAGGGAGCCATTAAATCATTTAAATTCCAGTGTACCTTGTTTATGGAGTACAACTGTGTGCTATTAAGCCACTGATGAGAAGATCGGAGCTCAATCCCGTCTGTACTGAGCTGATCTCAAGAGCAGCCGCTGAGGTAAATTTCGCCTCCGCATTCTTGGGATAGGGAGGCGATAGTTTGTTGCAGCCTTCTGCTAATGGCTTCAGTGGCCTCTGTTGGTAAAAGGCATGTGTAAATAGCAACAGTGATAGGGTCAGCCCTCTTAACACTTAGTGCCCTGAATCAACAAGGATTCCCACTGAGGCAAGATACCAAAGGGTTTTCCCCAGTGAAACAGTACCAGAGAAGAGAGTGCACCATAGGGGAGGTGAAAATTGGTGGGAGGTAAACATTAAATGCAAAAAGAACAAAAGTAACTGAATAACAGAAAAAAACTGGTGACCTGATAGAAGACTTTAAAGCTAACATAATATAATAATAACCTTTTATTGTCACAAGTATGAAGTTACTGTGAAAAGCCCCTAGTCGCCACATTCCAGCGCCTGTTCGGGTAAGCTGGTGCGGGAATTGAACCCGTGTTGCTGGCCTTGTTCTGCATCACAAACCAGTCTAACACACAGAGCAAAACCAGCCCTGTACCACGCAGGTACAGCAGGCAGTTAGCAAGGTAAATGGTATGTTCGCCTTCAATGCACGAGGATTTGATTTCAGGAACAAGGATGCCTCACTGCAGCTGTACAGGGCCTTGGTGAGGCCACACCCCGAGTATTGTTCACAGTTTTGGTCTCCTTCCAGATGCAGCGCTGCAAAGGTTCACCAGACTGGTTCCTGGGATGGCAAGATTGTCGTATAAGGGACTGGGTTGAATGGGCCTGTATTCACTGTTATTTAAAAGAATGAGAGATGTAATTGAAAGGTATAAAATTGTGACGGGGTTGGACTGACTGGATGCAGGAATTCTGTTTCCTCTGACTGGGGGGAGAGAAAAGACAGTCTAGAACAAGGGGCCACAGTCGTAGGACAGAGGATAGGCCAATTGATACAAGGAGAAACCTGTTCACTCAGGAAGGTGAACCTGTGGAATTCTCTACGACAGAAGGATGTGGAGGCCAAGTCACTGAATATATTTAAGGAAGAAATAGCTTTTAAGACTAAAAAGTGTTGAGGGGTATGGGAAGAGCACGGCAGTATGATGCTGAGACGGTGGATCGGTCATGATGAGATTGAATGGTGGAGCAGGCTCAAAGGGTCAAATGGTCTACTCCGGTTCCTGTATTCAATGCTTGAAATGATGAAAAGGTTTGTTACATTAGACGTAGAGAAAATGTTCCAACTGCAGGCAAACGGAACCAGAGGCTATTAACGTAGATGAACACGAGAGTGAAAGGAATAGGATAGATTGGCTGGATTAAAAGGGGAGAAGATTAGCGTGGAGCATAAACATTGGCCTGACCCGACTGGGCTGACGGACCCGGGTTTGTGCTGAAAATATTGTGTAATACATTGGAATGTTCAAAATACTTGACTCCTAAGCAATGTGTGAAAAAAGTCTGGGGCAGGGGATGATGGCAAGTTAAGAATGATGATACCCCTCCCTCTTTACCTACCTTTACCAAGTCATTTCTGCCCATTATTAAATCTCATTACAATTGCCTCCTGGTACCTGCTGGTGTCAGTGTAAGCAGCCAGTTTCACACTCTCGCCTCCATTTGTCCAAACACACCCTCTAAAGGAGCTGCTAAACTTTCATCCCATGAATTCTGTAGAAACTAGGAATTTGATTATACCAATTTCTACCTTTCAAATCAGGGGCATGTTTGATGGCGCAGGTTGGAATACCAACTGGCACTAACATCTCCAAATGACACAGAGAGCAAATCATTACCTGTATGCAAATATATACACTGCAAATCACACATTACTGGCCATTGTTATTTATTTACAGTTAAATAGCAAACTTACAATTCAGAAGCAGTAAATTTGGGAACATAAGTTCTTCTCCAGTGCATGAATTGGGAGACATAAAACAGGCTGGTGAGAGTGTAATTTCCATAATAAGACATAGTAGAATTAGGCCATTCGGCCCAACGGGTCTGCTCCACCATTCAATCACGGCTGATATGTTTCTCACCCCCATTCTCCTGCCTTCTCCCCATAACCCCTGATCCCCTTACACTGTGACATAATTCAGGAAACATTTACATTCAGGGAAAGAGTCGAACAAAATATGAAAACAGGAAGCATGCCTTTGAAGACCATGATATGAAGTACGTTTTTTAATATACAGATTGGATGCCTAGTTTTTAGCTGGTTATCGCTAAATGTCCAATGTTTTCACATACGCACCACTGAAGTTCACAACATGGAACCTCAAAGTATATGCACAACTTTAAATCCTATTAAATTGCACATTATGATACACTATGCCAACAAATACTGAGTTAACAAAGAGCTCTGATGAAAAAAGGTTTCAATGAGGAACATCAATACGTTAAAAAGTAGGGAACTGGGAGCACTGGCTTACATTCGATGCCTGGTGCGGTTGGTAAACACAGACTCAACGGGTCAAATGCCTATATCGATGCTGCAGAAGCCGACAATCTCAGGTTACCAATATAAATAGACTGAGGGTTCAGATTTGTGATTTCTCCATCAATGAGACTATACTGCTAAATCCTGCTGTATACAAGCTCCAAGTGCACAAATTCAACAAGGCTTCCTCATTCGTCAATTTGGCAGTGGGTTTGGGGAGGAGGGACACTGTCTGTGGGACGCAGGCTGAAATTATCAGTCCTACAAATCATTGCTGATGGACTCAAAGTACTGGACAGCTCAAATGTAGTCACACTTTTTAATCAAACAAGCACATTGGACCTGGGATGTCTGGGATTAGCGAACAATCCAGGGGAGCATCGTCAAGATATCTTTTGAGGATTTAGAGCATTCACTGGCAACAAAACAATGAAGTCAAACATTATGCTGCCAGAAACTTACCAGCTGGAAAAATATCAATACTTTGCAGCCTATGAAAAACCAATATTTAGAGGGATGGATCGGATTCTGGAATGAATGATTACTTTTAAAGAAAGTTACTTTGTTTAGAAATAATGCAAGATTTAAGATAAGAATCTAACAGAAAACATGGAAACAAGCCAAGCAAAAGAGCAATTGAAAATGAAAAACACTTATTGTCACGAGTAGGCTTCAATGAAGTTACTGTGAAAAGCCCCTAGTCGCCACATTCCGGCACCTGTTCGGGGAGGCTGGTACGGGAATTGAACCGTGCTGCTGGCCTGCCTTGGTCTGACAGAAAAAACAAGAGGTCTGTCCCACACATCCCATCGTCATTCTACTAGGCACCACATAACCCGAGGGGCAAAAAGAGAAATTGGGCCAGAGGATAAAATAGGAACAAACACTTCAGGAGTTCCTCTCAAACCTCCAAAGACTGGGGACAACAATTTAACTTTGTTGCCTGGGCTTTTTCCACACAACTGTCTAATGCTGCACACCAGGGTCACAAAAGGAAGTCATGCCAATATCGAATTATCCCTGGACACCTCATTAATGTTCCGTGTGAGAAAACAGTCCATCGAGAAACCTTTTAGATTAGCTGGCCTCTGTGACACCCTCCCTCTAGTGCCAGTCTGAGGTAATGCAATCCTTTGCAGGACATGGGGGGGGGGGGGGGGGGGGGGGGGGGGGGCATATTGCTACGGGCTAGGATTCTTCACACTTGGTTCCATACCTCTAAAAAATTAGATATTTATAGCTCACCAATATTCAAAATAAACATTATTGAATGCTGAAACATTTACTGTGCTTAACCCATGGTTCTTCCTAATCTGACGGAAGTTGTGTGAGGTTGGTTAAATTGGGCGTGTCTCTGCTGTGACTCAGAATCAGGCAGGCAGAAACGCCACCTGTGGGTATCTCAGCAGTTTCATTTGGAGATTCAAGGACAAGGGTAGATTTCAGCGCATGGGAAACATTAAGCTGATCAATGAAAAAGTTAAAGTTCAACCAATGATGACTAATAAGTTAAGTTTGAAGCCACGCTGCCAGCAGTAAATCCCATCAATTTTTCCAGCAACTAATCTGCAACCACCTACATTTAAAACTTAGCAGGCCGATATTTTAGAGTCTATTTATTTAACATCTCGCCACAAAGATATTGTCTCATAGAAACACAAAGATATACGACAAAGGAGGTTACTAGGTTCACCATGTCCTTGTCGACCAAGAAAGAATTATCCAGTCTGAATTCACTCTCCAGCTCCTGATTCCATTGCCCTGCGTGTTACAGCATCTCAAGTGCTTTTCCAACTGCTTTTATGCTGGCTGCATTTGCTGCCAATGTCTTGCATGGACAGTTGGATGGTTTTACTGTGATGTCATTGCAAATAATGGAATAGACAGCAGCCAGGAACAGAAACACTCAAAGTTATTAAAGACGTTCATTAAAAAAAGCCTTCTCCGAGTTGAGAGAGGTGGAGCAGAGGAATGGAGCTGGAGGGGGGAAAATCGGGATGTGGAAGCTTCTGATCCACCAGATGAAGGCTGCAATTTCAGGTTACAGTCTCCATTTCCCGCAATTGCAGTTCTGGGGCTTCTTCCTGTTGGATCATATTCAGATTCTGAAGCTGTTCACCCAGCTTCTGAGACCCGTGCTGGGCAGCCATTTGGGGTCCCTGGAAGTTGCCGGAGGCCATACATATCTGCTTGCCAGCCACAGGGCTCAGAAATTAGGTGAATAGCTTTAGGGTCCAGATAAGATCCAACAAACAAACTCTCTCAGTAATAATAATTTTTATTGGTGCCACAAGTAAGCTTACATTAATACTGCAATTAAGTTACTGCAAGAATCCCCTAGTCACCACACTTGGGTGCCTGCTCATGTACACAGAGGGAGAATTCAGGAATGTCCAATTCACCTAACAAGCACATCTTTCGAGACTTGTGGGAAAAACCGGAGCACCCGGAGGAAACCCACGCAGATACGGGGAGAGCGTGCAGACTCCGCAGACAGTGACCCAAGCAGGAATCGAACCGGGTCCCGGTGCTGTGAAACGGTGCTAACCATTGTGCTACTGCGCCAGCAAATGTCGTCATTGGTTTTCTGCGTATGCACAGACTGATATCGGCAGCCACCTTGCATTGGCAGGGTATTTTTGAAATCGGATTAGTTTTTTTTGTCTCGATCACCCTGTCAGGCAGTGGGTTTCAGATTAACCCCCTCAACAACCACTAGCTAAAAGAAATTACTCAACTTCTCACCATCCTTCCAGCGGGTACTTTAAATCTATGACACCTGATTATTGACCTCTTTATTGGAAATGGGTTCTTCCTACCTACTTTACCTACAGGCACCTGAATTTTATACACCTCAATTAAACCTGCCCTCAACACCCTCAGTTCCAAAGAACGCCAGCATATTCACTATTCCTTTGAAGTAAAATTCTTCCTTCTGGCAATATTCTCAGAAATCTCTGCATCCCTCCATGTAATCTCATCCTTCCTGTAATTACCAGACTCAGAACACAGTAATCTACCTGTGGTTCAAATAATGTTTTATTCAACTCCAGCATAACCCCCCGGCTCTTATGCTCTCGGCCTCAGCTAACTGGAGGTGGTGGCATAGTGCTATTGAATTTATAATCCAGAGACCCTGAGGTCCAGGTTCGACTCCCAACATGCCAGACTGTGACATTTGAATAAAATAAAACCTGGAATTAAAATTCTGTGAAAAGGTGTTGTCATCCAGTTCGCTTTGGGGAAGGAAATCTGTGATGCTTGTCTGGTCTGGCTTACATGTGACTCATAAACAGCCTTAAAGGCAATTAAGAACCGGCCTAGCCATTGATGTCCACCTCTCATGAATGAATAAAAATAAAGCACAGTTTCTCTGATCCTATTTCTCATTCTGCTACCTTCACGGATCTGCAGACGTACATTCCAAAGTGTCTATGTTGCTCTACACACTTCAGAACTTTACTATATGTGTTTTCTCTTATCTTGCTTGTCCTCCGCAAATGCTTTACCTCACAAAATCATTACATTACCCACTATTTCATAAATAGACACAAACAGGCAATACACTATCAGTTGGTGTCAACAATGCACTAGATAGCAACACTTTTGCAGAAAAGGAATATGAAGCAATCTTTTAATTGCCCAGCTCAACCACTTTATCTCAATTACATCATTGCTGTTGTTAGTGTGCTGAACTGTCAACACTAGCCTAAAATTATGACTTTGTCTGATTACATGGGCAATATTCACAAATACTGACAAATTCACATCGCAACTTTCCAATTATTGCACCAGCTAATAATATAAGCTATACAAGCTATCGTGAAATATTAGTGCATTACATAAAATTTTACAATAGAGAAACAGGCCATTCAGCCCAACTGGTTTATGCTGGTATTTAAAGCTCTCCGCAAGTCCCTTCCCGCTAGCACAGCCTTTGATTCCTTCCATGCTCACATTCTCAGTTAGCTATCCTTTAAATACATCTATGTATCTACCACGCCACGTGATAGTGAGTCCCACATTCTCAGCCAGGATTGCACAAAACGTCACTGGCACACGAGAAGTAGCACATCAGCAACCAGTGGAGCAAAATTCAGAAATCCGGAGACCCTGATTCTTTAATGTCATGGACATATTCATGTGATGCCCCTCATCAAGTGAAATCACCCACATCACAATCACCAGAGACAGGAGCAAGTTGCAAGTCAATCTGGAAGGAATAACTTTAACTGTTTTATGCATGTTCTCTGCAGCCCAAATGGAAGTGCCCAGATTTTGCTTTTTATGAAAAACGATTGACCTGAAGCGTTAACCCGACATTCCTCTCTCCATAGATGCTGACTGGCCTGCTGAGCACCTCAAGCATTTTCCCTTTTTATTTGAGATGCCCAAGGTCTGCAGCATTTTGCATCTAGTTTTGTGGCTATCAAGTTTCATACAATGATTACCGCATTTACTAAAATCCAAGAATGATTTCATTCTACCTAGAGTTATGTGGGCCCAGGATCAAAGGATTGAAAACTAGACATGCACACCATTAAAGACCATTCAGCATTGAGCTCAGGTTCAATTTCAAGCTGATGACACATCAAGTAAATTATAATAGTCAGCAAACCAAATCCTGATTTTGCTGACAATTTAAAAAGTTTTCAACCTTGTTCTTACATTTCACACCATCAGAGAAGCTTTACTGACTGAGCCTGTCAATATATTGTCCAATACAATCGGGGTTATAACTCGGATTACAGTAAATTGAGTTCTAATTTCAGGTACCAGTGAATTGTATCAGCGTGGCTTTAGTTGTGCTGAATGAGGTTATTTCCTGACTATCACCAGTTCAACTCAGCAAAACAAGTGAGGACACCAGGCAGAGCTGTCAGAGCAGGAGCACCGATCATCAAGCCTGTGGAACAATTCCATCCACCCACAGAAAGCGTGCTGGCTCTCTCGGGCACTGCTCCTTATAGTCTGGAAAACCATCGCTGTTTAATATCATCACCGTTTCGCTCACTCCTATGAGGTCAGTGTCCTCCCTCTTGTTCTGGAGATGCTGGCGTTGCACTGGCCACAATAAGAAGTCTTCCAACACCAGGTTAAAGCCCAACAGGTGTGTTTGGATTTGCTTGTTTTTGGAGGGCAGCTCCTTCGGGTGAAGCTAATGAATCCAGACAAACCTGTTGGACTTTAACCTGATGCTGTGAGACTTCCTCTTGGTGACACAGAGAACTGGTCCCTGCATAAAAACTAGGGACCAGAATGGGAAGCCCCCCCCCCCCCCCCCCCCCAAACAGTGCTTTGGTCTTGGAAGCAGCTGCTGATAAACAGTATTGGACAGAGGAAGATGGATACTGATGACTGGGCATCAGGGCTTGGGCGGGTGGTGAGAGGACTGGGGAATAAAGTAGTTTGATCATGGTACTCAGCATTGACTGCAGAGCTGTCAGCAGAGGAACAGCCCATTTTGCCTGCTCTGCTATCCATTGAGATCATGACTCACCTGTGACCCAACACCATGTAACCGCCTTTGTCTCATATCCCTTAATGCCTGGAGATTTGTCATTTTTTTAATCATGATTCTTATTTTGCTTATGGAGTCTTTGATTTAATTAGTTCCTTTGGGATGTCTGGCTGCTATTCTCTTTCTCCATTGCAAATGGTGATGAAGTAATTATCCAATATGTTTCATTGCCTTATTTTCAATATTGACTAAGGAGCTTCCAATGCTCCCCATAACCCTTTACCCAAATTAAAGCTGCATTGATATCTTTTGCAAATTTCTTCTTGTATTCTTTTTGTAGTCCTTACAACATGCTTTGTCATTCTTTGCATTTCTCTCTGTTGTCGGGATCTGCGCAAATGTTTCTTTTTTTTAAAAATAAATTTAGAGTACCCAATTCATTTTTTCCAATTAAGGGGCAATTAATTCCAATTAGCGTGGCCAATCCACCTACTCTGCACATCTTTGGGTTGTGGGGGTGAAACCCACGCAGACACGGGGAAAATGTGCAAACGCCACATGGACAGTGACCCAGAGCCAGGATCGAATCTGGGACCTCGGTGCCGTGAGACTTCAGTGCTAACCACTGCGCCACCATGCTGCCCTATTTTTCTATTTTTGTGTGGTTTTTCTCCTTTCAGTTTATAAAATATTCTCCAGAGATGGGGACAGGGGTGTAGGGGATGTGTGGAGCGGTAACACCTTTGGTAGTGCAGCGACCATCCCTGGGCTTTGGGTACTGCCACTGGCACGCACACGCAGCACTTAACTGTTACATGGTTCCAAGTAATTGCGAGGCATGACAGCGGCTTGGGTCACTGTCTGTGCAGAGTTTGCATGTTCTCCTCGTGTATGCTTTTCCTCCGGGTGCTCCGGTTTCCTCCCACAAGTTCTGAAAGACGTGCTTGTTAAGTGAATTGGACATTCTGAACTCTCCCTCTGTGACCCGAACAGGCGCCGAAGTGTGGCGACTCGGGGCTTTTCATAGTAACTTCATTGCAGTGTTAATGTAAGCCTACTTGTGGCAATAATAAAGATTCTTAACCATTTGTCACCCTCCATGAAATGGAAGAAACCAAGAGCTCTTTGGATCAGGAATCTAGAATTTTAATACCCGTTTCATGTTTCTCTCTGAAATCACTACATTGTACCTACTTGCATTATGCTGGCTATTAGATAAATAGTTGTGCACCAATAGAATTAACTAAAACTGGCTTATTACTAAATCTAGCCAAATCTATTGTTGGTTCTAGTACATGTAGGCATCTCCACCAGTCTGACATAAGTCAGTCTGTGCATCCCAAACTAAATCAAAACCGTAATGAAAAAAAAAATGAAAATCGCTTATTGTCACGAGTAGGCTTCAATGAAGTTACTGTGAAAAGCCCCTAGTCGCCACATTCCGGCGCCTGTTCGGAGAGGCTGGTACGGGAATCAAACCGTGCTGCTGGCCTGCTGTAAAAGCCAGCGATTCGCCCTGTGAGCTAAACCAGCCCCTTTAAATAGCCCTAACTATCTTAATTTAATAGCCCCTTAATTTAATAGAATTATTTATCGTGGTGGATAATGAGGTAGTTGATTCTAAGACTAGGGTGCTGAATCTCAATAAATGTAACTATGATGGTATGAAGCATGGGTTGGCTATGATGGACTGGGAAACATGAATGAAAGGAAGGACAGTGGACAGGCAATGGCATGCATTCAAGGAACGAACGGGTTGTTTATTCCTATTTGGCGCAAGAGTAGAAAGGGAACGGTGGCCAAACCATGGCTTACAACAGAAATTAGAGAGAGTATTAGATTCAAAGATGAGGGATACAAGTTAGCAAGAAAATGCAATCGACCTGAGGATTGGGAACAGTTTAAAATTCAGCAAAAGCAGACCAAGGGATTGATTAAGGGGAAAATACAATATGAATGCAAGCTAGCAGGGAACATAAAAACAGATTGTAAAAGTTTCTATAGGTATGTAAAGAGAAAAAGATTGATAAAACCTACCGTCAGAAACGGTGGAATTCATAACAGGGAGCAAAGAAATGGCTGAGGAACTAAATTCATACTATGCTTCTGTCTTCACAATGGAAGACAAGAAAAATGTACCAGAGGTTCTGAGAAACACATGTTTTAGTGAGGAGCTGAAAGAAATTAGTTTTAATAAAGAAATGGTTTTCGGAAAATTAATGGGATTGATGGCAAATAAATCTCCACGGCCTGATAATCGGCACAGTAGCACAGTTCCTTCACAACTCCAGGGTCCCAGGTTCGATTCCCGGCTTGGGTCACTGTCTGTGCGGAGTCTGCACCTTCTCCCCGTGTATGCTTAGGTTTCCTCTAGGCGCTCCGGTTTCCTCCCAGTCCAAAGATAGTTAGGTGGATTGGCTATGCTAAAATTGCCCTTGGTGTCCAAAAAAGGTTAGGTGAGATTACTGGGTTACGGGTATAGGGTGGAGGTGTGGGCTTAGGTAGGGTACTCTTTCTAAGGGCCAGTGCAGACTCGGTAGGCTGAATGGCCTCCTTCTGCACTGTAGATTCTATGATAACTATGAATCTTCATTCCAGAGTACTTAAGGAAGTAGCCCTAGAAATAGTAGATCCATTGGCGGTCATTTTCCAAAATTCTTTGGACTCTGTAATGGCTCCTACAGATTGGAGGGTAGCTCACACAACTACGCTATTCAAAAAGGGATGTAGAGAGAAAACAGGGAACTACTGACAAGGGAGCTGACGTCGTTAGTAGGGAAGTTGCTACAGTCCATCATCAAGGATTTCATAGCACAGCATTTGGAAAGCAGTGGTATAATCAGACAAAGTTAGCATGGATTTCTGAGGGGGGAAATCATGCTTGACAAATCTATTGGAATTCTTTCAAGATGTAACTAGGGAAAGTTGACCAAGGAGACCGGGTGGATGTGGTTTGTTTACACTTTCAGAACGCTTTCAACACCGTCTCACGTAGCAGATATTACTACACCTATATAGGTCACTTATTTTTGGTGTCCTTATCTGAGGAAGGATACACAGAAGATAGGAGGCGGCCTTTTGGCCCTTCAAGCCTGCTCCGCCATTCATCACAATCATCCAACTCAATAGCCTAATCCTGCTTTCTCCCCAAAGCCTTTGATCCCATTCTTTTCAAGTGCTATATCCAGCCACCTCTTGAATATATTCAAAGTTTTAGCATCAACTATGTCCTGTGGCAATGAATTCAACAGGCTCACCACTCTGTGTGAAGAGGCGTTTCCTTATCTCTGTCCAAAATGGTTTACCCTGAATCCTCGGACTGTGATCCTGGTTCTGAACACACCCACCATTGGTAGCATCTTTCCTGCATCTACCGGGTCTAGTCCTGTTAGAATTTTATAAGTTTCTATGAGACCCCCCTCATTGTTCTGAACTCCAGCGAGAACAATCCCAACCTAGTCACTTTCTCCTCATAAGACAGTCCCGCCATCCCTGGAATCAATCTGGTAAACCTTTGCTGCACTCCCTCGAGAGCAAGAACATCCTTCCTCAGAGAAGGAGACCAAAACTGCACACAATACTCCAGGTGTGGCCTCACCAAGGCCCTGTACAATTGCAGCAAAACATCCGTGCTTCTGTACTCGAAACCTCTCGCAATGAAGGCCAACATACCATTAGCCTTCTTTACCGCCTGCTGCACCTGCATGCTTACCGTCAGCAAGTGGTGCACAAGGACACCCAGGTCCCACTGCACACTCCCCTCCCCCAATTTACACCATTCAGGTAGTAATCTGTTTTTGCTTCCAAAGCGAATAATCTCACACGTATCCAAATTATACTGCATCTGCCATTGATTTGCCCACTTGCTCAACCTGTCCATATCTTGCTGTCGGATCCCTGCAGCCTCGTCACAATTCACCCTCCCACCTAATTTGGTATCATCTGCAAACTTTGAGATGTTACATTTTGTTCCCTCATCCAAATCATTAATATATATTGTGAATAGCTGTAGTCCGAGCACCGATCCCTGCATTACCCCTCTAGTTACTGCCTGCCAATTTGAAAAGGACCCATTAATGCCTACTCTTTGTTTCCTCTCTGCCAACCAGTTTTCTATCCACCTCAGTACATTTCCCCCAATCCCATGCGCTTTAATTTTGCACAATAATCTCTTATGCAGGACTTTTGTCAAACGCCTTCTGAAAGTCCAAATATACCACATCAACTGGCTCCCCCTTGTCAACTGTACTGGTTACCTCTTCAAAGAATTCCAACAGATTTGTCAAGCCTGATTTTCCTTTCATTAATCCATGCTGACTCTGACTGATCCTGCCACTGCTTTCTAAATGCTCAGCTATAAAGCCCTTGATAATGGATTCAAGCATTTTCTCCACTACCGATGTTAGGCTTACTGGTCTATAATTCCCTGCTTTCTCTCTACCTCTCTTTTTGAATATTGGAGCGACGTGAGCTACCCTCCAATCTGCAGGGACAGTTCCAGAGTCTATAGAATCCCAGAAGATGTTCTTGCTATGGAGAGAATGGAGCAAAGGTTTCGCAGATTTATTCCTGGGATGACGGGACTGTCATATGAGGAGACACTAAATCGGTTCGGATTATATTCATTGGAGTTTAGAAGTGAGGGGGGATCTCATAGAAACTTGCAAAATTCTAACAGGATTAGGTGGGCAGATTAAGAAAGAATATTTCCAATGGTGGGAGAGTACAGAACCAGGGGTAATAGTTTGAGGCTATGGGGTAAACCTTTTAGGACTGAGGAGAGGAGAGTGGTGAATCTGTGGAATTCACTACCACAAAAGTAGTTGAGGCGAAAACATTGTGTAGTTTCAAGATGGAATTATATTTGCTCTTGGGGTGGCAGTACTGCTGCCCATGGTGCTGAAGACCCGGGTTCGATCCCAGCCCCGGGTCACTCTATGTAGATATGGTGAGGGAGAGAAAAGGCTAGATCAGAGTATTGAAATTGATGATCAGCCACGATTGCAACGAATGGCGGAGCAGAATTGAAGGGCCGAATGGCCTCCTCCTGCTTCTATTTATATGTATGTTTAATGTAAAAGCAAAAAATTTCCATTAAAACCACTTTGCTTTTACTACATGCTCATCTTATCTCTGCATTGTACAATTGACTGCTTCATAGCTGCTAACACACAACCCATAATCTTAAATCCTTTTTCTATTTTATTTGATCCGTATAGTCTCCATTACCTGCTTACACCATCCTTAAATTAGTACGGCTACTAAATGCCGATCCCTAAATGCCATTTCCTTTATCCCCATTGCCTGTAAACCTGGTATATTTAGTTCCCAGGCCTGATCATCTCGCGCTACCACGAATACACACCAAACTGAATTTGTTTGTTATACTGTGTAAACAATGCTTATTTGGCCGTCACCCAAGCCTGCCCTCTCGCTCTAATATTTTATTTGCATATTTCTTATTTTTCTTTCCTAGTTTAAATACTTTTCACTTTACATGTAGTACCCAAGGTATAATTCTGATTGTTTTTGTAACCATCCTATATTTTTATAATTATATATAGTAACTCCCACCTGCAAATCTCCACACACCCCTCCCCCACTTACAGGTTTAAAGTCATCACGACCACCCTAATTATCCTTTTTGCCCAGTACAGTAGGTGCCAGCCCAATCGTAAACTTCCTTCCAAACCCAAAAGTGGTGTCAGCATCCCAGATAATGGAACTCCTCCTTTCCTACACCATCCTTTCGCCACGTGTTCACCTCTCAAACACCTTACCCCAATTTGTGTATGACTCAGGTCAGAATCTAGAGTCCATGAAATCAGGTTTAAGTTAGCCCCTAGCACTTTGCAAACAGAGTATTTTGCCCACGCTTTCCTATCTTGTCGGTCCCAACAATATCCTTTCAAGCCTGTTCAAGATATCCCACTCTGGCATTGGGTAGTTAACATGCCAACTTTTGATCTTATTTAGAAAGACTGCCCTCTGTTACAAGAGTGCTATCTAATTATTGAATCCCTTATGTTACACCCCTCCCCCCTCACTTGGATTCAGTTTACTCTGGATGTTATCAATCACATCAACCCTATTCTGATCCTGTACCTCTCAATGAAGTGTGATCAATATTTGGGGAAAATAACAGCTCAATGACAGAGCTGGAAAACATCTAATGCAGGTGCATATTTCAGGACATCATGTCATATTGCACATATCTCTCATATTGCATTCCAGACACAATACACGCTGTTGCATTTGAGTCCCTAATATTTATAATCTTTATTAGTGTCACAAGTAGGCTTACATTAACACTGCAACAAAGTTACTATGAAAATCCCCTCGTCGCCACATTCCAGTGCCTGTTCGGGTACACAGAGGGAGAATTTAGAATGTCTAATTCACCTAACAAGCCTGCAATAAGCATACAATTTTAAATACTTATTGTCTCAAGCTTATTCGAGCTATTAAAAATTATGGAAGCAAAATGCAGCAAACCAAATTTGCAACTCAATCTACCATTAGGTAACATGGCGAGTGGGAGCAGCACCTCAATGCTGTATACAAGGTTATTTCCGCTGGTGGACAGGTGGGGAACAAGGGGAACGATACTGAGGATTCGCTTTGCATGCCCAATTTCACACAAACTCCAATACATGGAGGAATGAGACACAGCGGGTAGGAGTTCATGTTGGCAGCAAGCAGAGGGCACTCCATGCTCCAAAGAGGAAATCACAGACTGGCTACACCAGTTCTTGCAAATGAGCAACTAAACTAGTGCCATTTACCTGTTTTCACCCTCTAACTCTTCTAACTCTGCAAAGTTTATCTCCCTTTTGATAGCCTTGATTGATTGTGCCTCCACCACATTTTCAGGAAGTGCATTCCAGACCGTGACCACTTGGCATGAGAAAAAGTTTTCCCTCATGTCACTGAACTGAAAAATCAGGTTACAGTTCAAGGTGCAGGCACCATCTAGTTTACACACATTTAACAGAATTCTTTAGCATACTTAAATCGATCCAAAGCAGTTATCAGGTACGCCTGAAGGCCAGTGCGCTTTTGTACCAATTAGATTTGTTCTGTTGCAGTTTATACGGACCACATATAGTATATATCAATGCACCAGTTACCCCCAATAAATAGGCATAGTGGTCTCTTCCAAATGTATCCCAAGTAACTTCAGATGTATGTGGCCCACACCAAGTGCCAGAATACTTTACCACTGTAAATTGAGTTTGATACCCTGACTCAAGAGCTATACAAGACCAGGTTGAAATACATTATTGATCAGAGCAATTCAAGATATAGAAAAAAAAAAATTTCCTCTGTTCTTTTGGAATGAATACACTAAGTAAACCCAGCAATGATAGAACTATTTAACAAAACATTTAAACCGCCCAAATAAACCTTGCATCTGGTTTAAAGAAATTCTATAAATTAATTTAATTACATTCCTCCTTTTCAAGGCTTTGTTTTTTTTCTCAGCTATAATTGCCCTGGGCAAATAAACCTCTGACCCTTACATAGATTAACTAAGTTACCACACATTCTTCACCCCTATAAACAAATAGAGTGACGTAATTTAGATCTGTACGTGCCTCCCTTTGCTCCATCATAAACTTAATTATCGGAGGGCAGTGTGTGCTGATAGAAGGACAGCAACACCCAAAGACCTCACCACAAACATTCAACAAGCACAACGATCACTGTGACTAAAAATTACATCACAGGAGCAAACTAGCCCAAAAATCTGGTCTCCTCTAGAGGACCGATAAATAATTGGTATTTATATAGCAAATTTGATCATCCTCAGCTATAAGTCAGACAAAAGATTGACACCGAGTCAGGAAAGAAAACATTAAAAAAGTGACCAAAAGTTTGGCCAGTGGCAGGTTTTAAACAGTATTCGAAAAAAAAAGAGAAAGGGAGAGCAAGACGGGGCAATTTAGGGGGAAAATCCCAGAGGTCGCAGCGCTGGTAATTGAAAACACAGCTGCCAAAGGTGGAGTGAAGGGTTTGGAGGATGAACGAAAGGTCAGAATGAAAGGAACGCTGAATTTGGGAGGTCATAGGGCTGGAGATGATTACAGAGGAAGAGTAGAGATGAAGCCTTGGAGAGATTTGAACACGAAGATAAGAATTTTTTTCTTTACAGGCAGCACCAGTGCAGAGAATCAATTTTGGTTAGCGAGCACAAGGATGATGGTGAGTGAACACACACAACATGCGATAAGTTAAATGGTGAAGCATGGCACTGCCACTCAACTGAACAGCAGGAACAAAGTGGAAGCTAGGATGACACCTAGCTAGGGAGATTTTCCCTCCCTCCCCCGAAAGACACAGTCCCACCAGAACCAACATGCTTCAGGGGAAGGCAAGTGCCTCGCCCTGGATTGGTGTCTGCACCAAGGAGGAGGTTATGTCCGGCCCCAGCGGAGGGGTTAGTGGTCTTGCTTGGCCCCTGTTGGTGTGGCCGGGGGGGGGGGGGGGGGGGGGGGGGTCCGGGGGGGGGGGGGGGGGGAACCGGCCCCTGTTGGTGTGGAGGGGGGGAACCCGGCCCCTGTTGGTGTGGAGGGGGGGGAACCCGGCCCCTGTTGGTGTGGAGGGGGGGAACCCGGCCCCTGTTGGTGTGGAGGGGGGGAACCCGGCCCCTGTTGGTGTGGAGGGGGGGGTACCCGGCCCCTGTTGGTGTGGAGGGGGGGGTACCCGGCCCCTGTTGGTGTGGAGGGGGGGTACCCGGCCCCTGTTGGTGTGGAGGGGGGGTGCCCGGCCCCTGTTGGTGTGGAGGGGGGGTGCCCGGCCCCTGTTGGTGTGGAGGGGGGGTGCCCGGCCTCTGTTGGTGTGGAGGGGGGGTGCCCGGCCCCTATTGGTGTGGGGGAGTGGTGCCCAGCCCCTATTGGTGTGGGGGGGGGGGGGGGGTGCCCAGCCCCTGTTGGTGTGGGGTGCCCAGCCCCTGTTGGTGGGGGGGGGGGGGGGGTGGTGCCAGCCTGCTGGTGTGGGGGGTGCCCCGCCCCTGTTGGTGTGTGGTGGGGGGGGGGGGGGGGGTGCCCAGCCCCTGTTGGTGTGGGAGGGGGTGCCTGGCCCCTGTTGTGTGTGTGGTGTGGGAGGGGTGCCCAACCCCGTTGGTGGGGGGGGGGTGGGGGGGGGGTGCCCGGCCCCTGTTTGTGTGTGGGGGTTGACGCCCGGACCCTGTTGGTGTGGCGGGGGGAGTGCCCGGCACCTGCCTGGTGCCCGTCTCATGGGGGGGGGCAGTCCGCCCGTTCCGTGGGGGGGGGGGGGGGGTTGCTAGGCCCTTGTTGGTGCGGGGGGGGGGGGGGGCTTGTCCAGTGCCGGGGTGGGTCCGTGGCTTCGTTACCTTTACATCCTCCTCCTCGTCCTCGCCTTCCCATTTGTACTCGGTCAACCGGATTGGCCACCGGCGCCTGGGTCTGGAGATCGTCTTCTGTAAAGAGAGAGCGGGCAGTCAGCCACCAGCGGGGAGGGCAGGGCCGAGAATAAATAAATAATAAAACAACAGCCAGCCGTCGCGCGCGCCGTGAAGGTCGAGGCCAACACAACATGCTCACCCCAGCCGGCCGATTCCGCCATCACCGCCGCCACCGCCTGCCCGCTCAGTCACTCCGCGCGGATTGTGGGATGGCTGGAGGACTGGGCATTGTGGGAGGCGGAGGATCGGGGATGTGGGGATACTGGAGGAGCGGAGAGTGCGGGGAGGCCGGGGTTTGTGGGATGGCTGAGGACCGGGCATTGTGGGAGGCTGGAGGAGCGGAGATTATGGGAGGCTGGAGGACCAGGAGTTGTGGGAGGCTGGAGGAGCGGAGATTGTGGGAGGCTGGAGGACCGGGATTTATGGGAATCGCGGAGGTCCTAATCTGGGAGGACCAGGGGGTCTGCCAGTTGCTGCTGCTAACCTGGTAGCAATGTCCAGGGCAATGTGACCCACTCTCTCAATGTTTTTCTGCTTTTGCATTTAAATAGTTTGTGCATTTCGTATATTACACTGAGCGTTTTATGAATTATTTATTTATGTGAAAACCTGGTGACGTTAGCAACCTGCATTTATAAGCGCCTTTAACAATCCTATCACAAGCGGGTGCAATTTGAGGCGGAGGGCATAGCCGCAGACAGGGGGGGCCAGAGTACCTGATGGTACGGGGCAGACTGGAGGGGAGAAGAGTGGTGCTGGTGAATATATATGCCCCGAACTGGGATCACGTGGACCTCATTAAAAGTGTGCTGGGGAAGATCCCGGACCTGGACTCTCGCAGGCTAATAATGGGGGGGGGGGGGGGCACTTTAACATGGTCCTTGACCCGACTTTGGATCGTTCGTGGTCCCAGAACGGGTAGACTCCCAGCAATGGCAAGGGAGTTGAAAGGGTTTAGGGAGCAAATGGGGGCAGTGGACCCCTGGAGAGCCAGACAGCCGACTGGAAAGGGCTACTCGTTTTACTCGCACGTCCATAAAGTATATTCTAGGATAGATTTCTTTGTGCTAAGCAGGATTGTATAGGGGAGGTAAAGAACACGGAATATTCGGCAATTACTATCTCAGACCATGCCCCGCACTGGGTAGACCCTGCAGATTGGGGGGGGCGAACTACCAACTGCTGTCGGAGGAGGGGATCTGTGAGAGGCTTCGGAGGTGTATGCAAAGTTTACCTTGCAGGTGAATGACAACGGGGGAGGTCTCAGTGGCGACCCTGTGGGAGGCGCTAAAGGCAGTAGTACAGGGGGGAGCTGATTTCAATTGGGGCCCACAGAGCCAAGGCAGACAGGGCAGAGATGGATAGATTGGTCAGGGAAATGTGTCGGATAGATGAAAAGCACGCGTAGTCCCCGGGGGAGGTTTTACTCAGGGAGAGACAGAGACTACAGGCGGAAGTGGGGGGCACTATCCACGAGTAGGGCCATGGAACAGCTTAGGAAGGAGAGAGGCGTGGTGTACGAGCATGGGGAAAAGGCTAGCAGACTGTTAGCGGCAGCAACTCAGGAAGAGGGAGGCGGCCAGGGAAATAAGTAGTGCTGGGATGGGGAGGGGCGCAAAGTGTAGGACCAGGCAGGATTGAATAGAGTCACTGATATTTATAAGGTGCTCATGAGGGAGGAAGGGTCCCAGACGGAGGAACTGAAACTTAAATGGGAGGAGGAGCTAGGCGGGGAATGGAGGACGGGCTGTGGCAGAGGCCCTGAGTAGGGTAAGTTCGACCGCAACAAGTGCCAGGCTCGGGCTGATTCAATTTAAGGTCGTTCACCGGGCCCACATGACAGTGGCTCGGATGAGCAAATTCTTTGGGATAGAGGACAAATGCGCTAGGTGCGCGGGAGGACCAGCGAACCACGTTCACATGTTTTGGGCATGCCATAAGCTTAGGGGGTACTGGGAGGGATTTGCGGGCGTCATGCCCCGGGTGCTAAAACAAGGGTGGCGATGGGTCCAGGGGTGGCAATGTTTGGGGTTTCGGAAGACCCGGGAGTCCAGGGGGAGAAAGAGGCCGATGTTTTGGCCTTTGCTTCCCTGATAGCCCGGCGACGAATACTATTGGCGTGGAGGGACTCAAAGACCCGAAGACTGATTGCGGCTTGCGGACATGTCGAGTTTTCCTGGGTATGGAAAAAATTAAGTTCGCTTTGAGGGGATCTGTACTGCGGTTCGCCCGGAGGTGGCAACCATTTATTGACTTCTTTGCGGGAGAGTGAGCGTCAGCAGAGGGGGGGGGGGGGGGGGGGGGGGGGGGGGGGGGGGGGTGGGAGGGTGTGTGGTAGAGTAGAGATAGGAGGGATAAAATGGCGGGTAGTACCGGTGGGAGAGGAGCGGGCTTGTGCAGTATGTTACGATTGAAGTATTGAATGTACGTGGATGTTGCAGATTTTTGCCTTTTTTGCTTTCTTTCTGTTGATCTCTGTAACTGTTTACAAGCCAAAAACTACCTCAATACAATTGTTATTTATTTATTTTTAAACATTGTAACCTTCCTAAGGCCCATCACAGGAGTGATTGTCCAACACAACTTGGCACAAAAGGAAATATTAGGACCCTTGATCAAGATGTAGGTTTTAAAGAGTAGAGGGGTCTAATGAGGGAATTCTAGAGATGCCAATTAACATTCTGCTCGGTGATTCTGAGTTGTCGCACGTCCTGAAGGCCGAGTCAAGCAGAAACTTATGGACAAGTTCCGCACACATGAGTCGGCCTCAACCGGGACCTGGGATTCATGTTGCATTACATTCATCCCCCACCATCTGGCCTGGGCTTGCAAAAAATCCAACCAACTGTCCTGGCTTGAGACAATTCACACCTCTTTAACTTGGGCTACCCCTATCTCTGCATCTGTAAAGATTCAATTACCTGCAAATGCTCGCATTCTAAGCATTGTCTGCATCTTTGAATTTGTCTATATGTAGTTTTCTGGAACATACCTCTTCATTTCACCTGAGGAAGGAGCTGCGCTCCGAAAGCTAGTGTTTTGAACAAATATGTTTGGACTTTTAACCTGGTGTTGTAAGGCTCCTTACTAAGCTTGCTTCAAACAGAGCTGATTAGTCCCATGACAACTAGTTACAAAAATAGCACCATCATTGACTTTCCATTCATCAAAAGGTCAGAGATGGTGATTGCACAATATTCAGTACTATTCACAACTCCTGAACAGCTACTGAAGCAGTCAGTGCCTGGCCTGCAGGACCTGAACAACATTTGGCTTAGACTTATATCCACAATTAACATTCATGCCACGGGTCACTGTCCATGTGGAGTTAGCACATTGTCCCCGTGTCTGCAAGGGTCTCACCCCCACAACCCAAAAAGATGTGCAGGCTGGGTAGATTGGCCACGCTAAATTGGCCCTTAATGGAAAAAAGAATTGGATACTCTAAATTTTTCAGAAAGACAATCTCGGCATTATGATCAGTACCATAGGTTGAATCTCCCATCTTTTATAGACTGAGACATGTGGGATAAATGTCCCCTTTGAGACTTGCAAGCACGGATTGGTTGAGTATGATTAGTGCTCCTCTAGTGAACAGGATGTTGCCAATCACGCCAATCTTATACCGGGTGGAGCTGCACGAATCCCAACTTTTACATTGATCTGTGATGGTGGGTTTGCAAAAGGCAGCAATTCAGAACCCACTGGCAGGTTGCTCAACTAGCAGTGGTCCATTTCAAAGGTGAATTTGAGCACAAGATGGAGCCCATTAAGGTGTTTAAGGATTGAAAGCCAACATATCATCGACGTATCATAAATATGCAAGGGGGTAGGAGGTGAGGGGTCATTCCGTTGAAGATGTGTTTCCCATGGAATCTGATGTAAATGTGAGCAAGCGCTAGGCCTAGAGGGGATCCCATGGCAACACCCATCTGTACATGCACAGTGTGTTCAAACCTGAACAAACTGTGATAGTTGCTGAGATTCATAAGTTTAATGAATACAGATTCAGACAATGGCAAGCGCATCTATATCAAGGCATGGTCGCCAATGATGCAACAATGGCAATCGGGGATGTGCAAGAGGCCAGAACCGGGTTGGAGAATTCAAAATATTCAATTGTTACAGCTGGAGAATTTAATCCAATCAGTAAACAATTCTTTATTAAACCACACAGAATTTCAATAAAATGTACAGGACCATCAAACAAAAACGGGACATGAGCAATACATCTCATATTTGGAATGTTTGTAGTCAGTTCAACACAATTACAAACTCATTTATGTAATGTTCAGCAAGCACACACAAGCAAAGACCAACACAATAAGATGGATTTCAATAGCTACAGATAGGCTTCTCCTCCTGAATGTGAAAGATTACAAACAACACACAGCAATATTCCAATAAAGCTCCCAGAAATAACTCCTCCAGATGATCTTCCTACAAACAGAGAACATTTAATTAATAACCAGCCACAATTGATCCCTAACATAGTTTAATTCATTATTTAATATCAATTTTTCATCGCAGGGCAAGGAAATAAAATAGACACTGAGGTAAAGGAAGAACTTGGGAGGGATAACTAGAAGCTCAGTCAAAGAGGTAGGTTTCAAGGGGAGACCTTAAAGGAGGAAGTAGAGGGAAATAGATGGGAGGAGGTTTAGTCCCAGCCCCGGGTCACTGTCCGTGTGGCGTTTGCACATTCTCCCTGTGTTTGTGTGGGTCTCACCCTCCACAACCCAAAGATGTGCAGGGTAAGTGGATTGGCCACGCTAAATTGCCCCTTAATTTGGAAAAATATTTTAAAAGCATTACGACATTGGTGTTTGTGGAAGATGGCTGTGTGTAAATAGGCTGCAGATGCATTTACATTACAAGAGCAATTAAACGTATAAGCAAAAGCATTTAATTGGGTGTAAAGCATTGTCGAACATTACAAGGGCAAGAAAGGATCTATATAAAATTGCAAGTTCCACTTTAATATCCTCCCATGATTTTGTTCATCAAGACTCAGAGGATGTATTGTATTTTTAATGTGAAATCTATTACGGCATACAATGTGCAGGCGGTATAATGCCGGCAGCCTCTTTAAATGTTGTCCACGGTAAACTGGAATTCAACTATCTTCTACTAACCCATTTTTTTCTCAGGAGCTGAAGATTGGAAGACTCTCTCAGTCACTCCACTCAGTATGCAGGATAGCACCACCTCACCACACTTATTCTAATTTTCTTGGTGTCTCCTCTACTCTTCTCAAATTAATGTCCTGTGCCACGGCCCCAGCCTGTTATCTGTGTACAAATTCAGTACAAAATCATTCAGACTGATGTTGATTTACCCCCAGCCAGGGGAGCAAACTCTGCCGGGAACCCTTTCATGGAGGATTCGTCCCCTCCAGCCCCCTCACCCAGTCAAAGAGCACCCTATTCCCTCCCCTCGTTCCGTTCAAGAAAACATGCACTTTTTAGTGCTACAGTGGCTTTCTCCTTAGGTTGCTTGCAGCAGTGACCTAGGGCGGGATTCTCCAGGAATCGGCGAGGCGGGCAGAAACGGCGCAGTGGAGTGGCGGGAAGCACTCAGGCGTCAGGCCGCCCCAAAATGTGCGGAATCCTCCGCATCTTTAGGGGCTAGGACGGCGCCGGTGGTTTGCGCCCTGCCGGCCGGTGTGGAAGGCCTTTGGCGCCGTGCCAGCCAGTGCCGAAGGGACTCCGCCGGCCGGCGTGGGTCCGCGCATGCGCGGGAGCGTCAGCTGACGTTATCCCCGCGCATGCGCAGGGGGGCTTACCTTCGCACCGGCCATTGTGGAGGCTTACACAACCGGCACGTAGGAATAGAGTGCCGCACGGCACAGGCCCGCCCGCGGATCGGTGGACCCCGACCACGGACTAGGCCACCGTGAGGGCAACCCCCCCCCGGGGCCAGATTGCCCCGCGCCCCGCCACCCTGCCCCCCCCCCCCCCCCCCCCCGGGAGGACGGCCACGGAGCTGGGTCACGCCGATAGAGACTTACCTTGATTTACGCCGGCAGGACCCGGCAAACACTGGCGGGAACTCGGCCCATCACGGGCCGGAGTATCGCCGGGGTGAGGCCGCCAACCGGCGCGGTGCGATTCCCGCCCCCACCAAATCTCCAGCGCCGAAACATTCGGCAGCCGGCGGGGGCGGGATTCACGCCGCCCCTCCACGATTCTCCGACCCGGCCGGGGGGGGGGGGGGGGTCAGATAATCCCATCCCCAGAGATTAATCTTTAATTCCTGGAGACTCCAGGCCAGCCCCAGAGAATTGGCAACCCTACTCCCTGCCTATTAAATCACTTCCATGCAGGAAAAGGATAACACATGGCTGGTGTTAGTGCTGTTCATACACTCTGGACGCAAAGGAGCTGACCCCACCCACTAATATGACATTCGGTGATTTGCATCATTTTACATTTTAAAAAAAAATAATTTAGTGTACCCAATTATTTTTTTTTCCAATTAAGGGGCAATTTAGCATGGCCAATCCACCTAACCTGCACATCTTTGGGTTACGCAGACACGGGGAGAATGTGCAAACTCCACACGGACAGTGACCCAGAGCCGGAATCGAACCCGGGTCCTCAGCGCTGTAGGCAGCAGTGCTAACCACTGTGCCGCCAGATTTGCATCATTTTCCGACACTCCAGGAGCATATCAGAACTTTCTTTTTCACTCTGGCCTCCAAGACATCCATTCTAATTGGGTGTCCCAGTTCCATAATAGAAAGCTGAACAGCCTCATTTCCAAAGTCCAATATGGTCACACTGGCAAAAACCCACATTGATAAATAATGTGCCTTTAATGTTGTAAAATGTTGTAAGGAATTCATTATTATTATTTTCAGGAGTGTTAACCACACAGAATTTGACACCAAGCCACATAAGGGGCACGATCGAACGGCCTGAAAAGCAGCTCGCCACGGCGTAACACGGGGGACGCCGCACCCGGATCTACGCAGCTCACAACACTGAGCATGTTTATCCGCTTGTTCTCGCCAGACGTTGCGATGTAAATCCCGCCCATTGTGCGCGGAATCATTTTGTGGCAAATCTGCATATTAGGGCGAGAGAGCTAGTCTCACTTTAATGTGCAAATTCCCGAGGTACCCAACACGTTGGGATCCATCCCCTTTGTCTCGGAATCCTCGGGCGAGCGGCGTTCAGTACTGGACTTCACAAACAGGGTCCAAATGGAACGGCAATCTTGGGGGTCTCCCAGGGGATCGGAGGCCCCCAGGTGCATGTCTTCTGGGCAGGATGGTACCCTGGAACTGCTGGTGCCACCTGGGCACCCTGGAAGAGCCAAGCTGGCATTTTCTGCACAGTGGTGATCGGGCTGGAGGTGTTGGCGGGGGCTGGTGTTGGAGGGGGCCGGTGTTGGAGGGGGCCGGCGACCTTCCCATTGGGGGTCAGGGATCGCGTCGAGGACTCCAGAGTTCGGACACCATTTAAAAATGCATCCCGATCTCTCGTTACACTGAAGAGTTGTGGCGAGCAGAGGTCCTCAGTGTACAGAACTGGGCTGTGCGCGACCTGGGCCGTACATTCCCCGCTGTGAATCTCGATCTAACCGGGATGCCGTTTCATAACGAACTCTGGGAAACAGGCAGATAAACATGCTCATTATGGGACTTTGTTCCCATTTAGTTAAATCCCGCCCAAGGAGATAGTGTTCACAAGTTTAGGCAAAGAGGATGTATTGAGGAGAATTTTTAAATGAGGAAAGAGGAGTTTGGTTATTTTCTACAAATCCTGGGGTGAAGGATTGAACTGGAGCTAATCTTTACACACTAATAGGCATTTATTTACAGAATTATGCATTGTACACATGCATCTTCCCACCAACAACCACAGGTTGTCTGTTCCTTAGTTTTATGGGGCAACAAAGCAAATCCCCAGTTAATGTCCATCACCAATTAAATACAACTAATTTACACTTAACAGGTAGCCAGGCAGAGGAGTTGAAGGAGGTTATTCCAAAGCTTATTATCAGCAAGACAGCTGAACGAATGAGTGCCAGTCTTGCAGCAGCAGAATTTAGGGAGACACTACAGGCCATAATTAGAGGCACACAGAGACCTCAGATGGTGGTGGGACTGAAAGGGGGTTCAGCAGTTAGGAGAGAAGGAGGGTTACGAAGTGATTTGAAAACAAGGATGAGAGAGTTTTAAAACTGAGGCATTGCCAAAAACTATTGCTGAAGGATGTAAGGTTCCGCAGGCACTTTGGACGTCTCAGCTCTGGGTCCATTAATACAAGAGTGCATCAAAGGGTGCCTCGTGTCAAGCTGAGTAGCCTCAACATATTCCAAAATCATTTAAATTTGAAGTTCATCTAATCATTTATCATCTGTTATCCATCGTCCACCATCATTACCAGCTCATTGTAACTTGGCAACACTTCTGGTAACTACACAATTAAATAAAACCAGGAAAAGCAAGTGTGGTAGTAACCACTGCTGTATATATTAGGGTATGTATGGTAAGGCCCTGTACTACAGGTACGGGGGTAGATCCCTGCCTGCTGGCTCTGCCCAGTAGGCGGAGTATAAATATGTGTGCTCCCCGTACAGCAGCCATTTCGCCAGCTGCTGTAGGAGGCCACACATCTTAGTGTAATAAAGCCTCAATTGTATTCAACTCTCGCCTTTGTGCAATTGATCGTGCATCAGCAAGTAGCAAAGAGGCCTTTCAATAAGTACATGTTGGAGAAAGGAATAGAAGAATACGCTGTTAGGGTGATAAAGTAAAGAAAGAGAAGGCTTATGTGGAGCATTAGCATAAACAAGTTGAACCGGAAGTCCTGACTCTGTTGTATATTTTCTATACCGGCAATGGGCCAGTGTTCTACCTCTTATGTCAATTGCTGTTTTGTGCCAAGACGTCAGGACCAGATCTAAAGCTTTCTTCTGAATGTCACCAAGTTCTTTCAACTGTGCCGGAGTCACAGCCACCGCCTGCTGATAATTAAACATATGAATCTGGGTGGGACTGAACACAACCTGCCACAGAAAGGAAAGAGGAAATTAGTAAAACAAAACAAAAAAGGAATCAATTATTCCGGTACATTTGGTGACAAATTGGCTGCCAGAAACCTTTATTTTAAAAAATGACATTTCATAAAATTGATCCTGGAGTTAAGAATAATGAAATGAAAATCGCTTATTGTCACGAGTAGGGCTTCAATGAAGTTACTGTGAAAAGCTCTTAGTCGCCACATTCCGGCGCCTGTTCAGGGAGGCTGGTACGGGAATCGAACCGTGCTGCTGGCCTGCTTGGTCTGCTTTAAAGCTAGCGATTTAGCCCAGTGAGCTAAACCAGCCCCTATAAGAGGGGTGGCGCAGTGGTTAGCACTGCTGCCTCACGGCACTGAGCACCTAGGTTCAATCCCGGCCCCGGGTCACTGTCCGTGTGGAATTTGCTAATTCTCCCAGTGTTTGAGTGGGTTTCACTCCTACAACCCAAAGATGTGCAGGGTAGGTGGATTGGCCACACTAAATTGCCCCTTAATTGGAAAAAAAAAGAATTGGGTACCGTAAATTTATTTTTAAAAAGGATAGAATTATAACCAATGACCCAGGTTTGAGCGTAGACCAGTGCTGAGCTGTTTGAGGCAGTACTCGGGGGCTGTTGCCTTAATGTCATTAGGTTACTTTGCAGAAATTGGCTCAATGTTTCTGTTCCCTGCTCATTAACCCTGCTGGGAATGTGTGTACTTGGCTGTAATATTTCTGGCCTTGGACAGCCTTCTAACTCACCATCTAGGTGAGAATCACCATGATGGATATCTGTAGAATGTAGTGTTCTGGCCAGACCGCACCTTGAACGCTGTGTTCAATTGAGGTCAATGAGACACTTGGAAACATTCAAATTAGTGGAGCAGTGTAGAATAGAGTCACAGGGCTGATCCTTAATGTAAAGGGCTCACTCGGGGGGACAAATTGCAGAAACATGGGCTTTTTAGCCTGGAAAAGGAGTCATCTGATCAGTAAGCTTATAGATGGATGAAAAATGGTATGGATAAGCTAATCAGAAATATTAAATGAAATTGTAAGAGCAGGACAAGGGGGTCATAGGGTCCAAATTAATCAAAGATAATTTAGGATTGCTATAGGAAAGAGATAGCAATGGTTGAAATACATTTCCAGATGGTAGGGTGGAGGAAAACTACAGGGATCACTTGATGAACAATTAGGTTCTGCAGTAGAGGACTGAAAGCTCTTCTGAATAGACAAAATGAGGTGGGCCAAATGGTCTTCAGCACCTGTAGTTATTTTGTAGGCTTGTGAAATCTCTTCCCGGCAAGCAGTCAACATCGTCAGGAAAGGTGGAAGGAAGGGCAAGCGAAGAAAAAGAGATTCTACGTTTTAATTTGCTCCATGGAAGGGACAGAATATCAAATGATAGATCCAGACAGGAGGAAAGTACCTGTGATAATTCCCACTTGATACACTTTGATGGATTCAAGGAGAATGTTAGACACTTACTGAAAATTTCTTTGGCGGGATAGTAGCAATCGCAACAGCGGTGAATCCTTCAATCTGTTCTTTAACCAGAGCTGATAGTACAATATCTGGCAGTCCAGCTGTTGAAGTGAGGAAAAGAGAGAGAATAAAATACGAAATGTAATAAAGTGCATTCATTCAAGCAGCAACTATTATGCCCGATTGCAGGTTTCCTGTTTGTTCTTTCACGATCCCTTCCCGACCCCTCCCTTCCCCCCCTCCCGACCCCTCCCTTCCCCCCCTCCCGACCCCTCCCTTCCCCCCCTCCGACCCCTCCCTTCCCCCCTCCCTTCCCCCCGACCCTTCCCTTCCCCCCCCCCTCCCGTCCCCTCCCTTCCCCCCCTCCGACCCCCCCCTTCCCCCCCTCCTGACCCCCCCTTCCCCCCTCCCGACCCCCCCGACCCCCCCTTCCCGACCCCCCTTCCCCCCTTCCCGACCCCCCCTTCCCCCCTCCCGACCCCTCCCTTCCCCCCCTCCCGACCCCTCCCTTCCCCCCCTCCCGACCCCGTCCTTCCCCCCTCCCGACCCCTCCCTTCCCCCCCTCCCGACCCCTCCCTTCCCCCCCTCCCGACCCCTCCCTTCCCCCCTCCCGACCCCTCCCTTCCCCCCTCCCGACCCCTCCCTTCCCCCCTCTCGACCCTCCCTTCCCCCCTTCCCGACCCCTCCTCCCCCCCCTCCCGACCCCTCCTTCCCCCCCCTCCCGACCCCTCCTTCCCCCCTCCCGACCCCTCCTTCCCCCCCCCCCCGCCCCCTCCTTCCCCCCCCTCCCGCCCCCTCCTTCCCCCCCCTCCCGCCCTCTCCTTCCCCCCTCCCGCCCTCTCCTTCCCCCCTCCCGCCCTCTCCTTCCCCCCTCCCGCCCTCTCCTTCCCCCCCTCCCGCCCTCTCCTTCCCCCCTCCCGCCCTCTCCTTCCCCCCTCCCGCCCTCTCCTTCCCCCCTCCCGACCCCTCCTTCCCCCCCCCTCCCGACCCCTCCTTCCCCCCCCCCTCCCGACCCCCCCTCCCCCCCCCTCCCGACCCCTCCCTCCCCCCCCTCCCGACCCCTCCTTCCCCCCCCTCCCGACCCCTCCTTCCCCCCCCTCCCGACCCCTCCTTCCCCCCCCCTCCCGACCCCTCCTTCCCCCCCCCCCTCCCGACCCCTCCTTGATGCGACCATCAATTCACTTGAGACGGAGAGTTAAAGTGAACAGTGGCTTTAATCAGCTAGAACTGTGCCTGCCTGCGACTGCTCTTCACTGAGAGCTTCCTGCAGGACAGCAGCTCTGTATACCTCCCCGAAAGGGGCGGAGCCCACAAGGGCACCAACATGATACAATGGGGTGTAATACAATACAATGGTCTATAGGTGGGGCCCACAATGGCAACACCATAGTACAATGCAATACAGTGGTGAATGGCTGCCATAATACATTCACCACACTCCTTTCCCCCCTCCCAACCACTCCTTTCCCCCCTCCCAACCACTCCTTTCCCCCCTCCCAACCACTCCTTTCCCCCCTCCCAACCACTCCTTTCCCCCCTCCCAACCACTCCTTTCCCCCCTCCCGACCACTCCTTTCCCCCATCCCGACCACTCCTTTCCCCCATCCCGACCACTCCTTTCCCCCATCCCGACCACTCCTTTCCCCCTCCCAACCACTCCTTTCCCCCTCCCAACCACTCCTTTCCCCCATCCCGACCACTCCTTTCCCCATCCCGACCACTCCTTTCCCCATCCCAACCACTCCTTTCCCCCCTCCCGACCACTCCTTTCCCCATCCCGACCACTCCTTTCCCCATCCCAACCACTCCTTTCCCCCCTCCCGACCACTCCTTTCCCCCTCCCAACCACTCCTTTCCCCCTCCCGACCACTCCTTTCCCCGGCTCTGTACATATTTAGAAACTGTTAAATCGCAAACTTCTTCCCATTCTGATAAAAGGTGATCGATCTGAAACGTTAACTCTGTTTCTCTCTCCACAGATGCTGCCTGACCTGCTGAGCAGTCTCAGCATTTTCTCTTTTTGTTAGATTCCCAGCACCTGCAGTACACATACACACAGACACACACACACACAGACACACACACACAGACACACACACACACACACACACAGACACAAAAGGGTGCGGATACTGAGGGTCAACTGAAACATCAAGACTTGGGATTGATAAACTTTTATTAGGCAAGTGCAGTGGTGAATATGGGTCAAGGACAGGGAAATGTGCTTGGGAGGCAGATCAGTAATTGAATGATGGAAGAGGCTCAAAGGGCTGAGTTAAAGGCATTTAAAGCTATAATTCTGTTCTAGCAATAGTGAGTATGCTGCTCTGTGAAAGGAAATAAAGAAGCTGCATTTATGTAGCATCCTTAAGGATGTTGGTAATTCCCAAAGCACAGTCAAGAAAATACTTTTCCAAAGTGTAGTCATTGTTTTAATGTAGGAAACACGGAACACAAATTGGTCCTGCAGGATCCCACAAATCGCAACATGATTAGGAGGAACTTCTTCACCCAAAGGGTTGTGAATCTATGGAATTCGTTGCCCAGTGAAGCAGTCGAGGCTCCTTCATTGAATGTTTTTAAGATAAAGATAGATAGTTTTTTGAAGAATAAAGGGATTAAGGGTTATGGTGTTCAGGCCGGAAAGTGGAGCTGAGTCCACAAAAGATCAGCCATGATCTCACTGAATGGCGGAGCAGGCTCGAGGGGCCAGATGGCCTACTCCTGCTCCTAGTTCTTATGTTCTTAAATCACCGGATAATCTGTTCTTTCAGACGGGGCAAGTTGCTACCCATGCTAATGCGTGTGAAAATCTGTCTTAGCATTTTATAAAGGCGGAATTTATGGTGTATCCAAGATAACCGAAACGATAGTGACTGCTTACCTGCAACAGAACCAATTTCAGCGAATTCTTCAGCTCTCCATTGGCTGACCTCTCCAAATGTCCGTGGATGAGTGACAAGTTTGGCCAGAGCTGTGAGCTGCTGCTCCTCACAGGATAGGATCAGTCTTCCAATCCACAGAACTGCCATACTGAGATATACCGGCACATTGTGCCAGGGCACATTGTGTGCAATTTAGGAATGAAGATTTTTTTTTAATAATACAAAAAACAGAAAAGATCAGTAAAATTAAAAATAGTTTGATCAAATGGAGGGACCAAAAGAATTCGACACAAACACAATAACGCGCTTGTTACTGATATTCAATAGTTGTTACTTAGGAGTACATAAAACATACAGCACAAAAACAGGTCATTTGGCCCAACTGGTCTCTGCTGGCGTTTACGCAAGCTTCTGCCCAACCCACTTCAACATGCCCTGTGGATTATGCGGAGACAGATCAAAGATAAACCATGATCTGAGTGGAACAGGCTCAAGGGGCTAATGGCCTATCCCTGCACAGACTGGAAATGGAGCCATGATCACAGGCCAGCCCAGCTTCCTTGTGTCTTGAACTGGCAACATGTGAAAACACAGGTAATGTCGGAATTCTGACTCACCTGTGCCAGATTCCCCATGCTATAATGTAACTTTGATGGGGCTTACCTGAATTGCATTGGGTCTATTGCAGATATGTCTGCTGGTTTGATACCACAGATGAGATGCCCCAAAGCCACCAGGCTGACAGAATCCAGCTGGTCGACCGTAAGCCTGTTCGCCCGTAGGAAGGATGTAAACAGTATGGTGAGCTGGAACAGAGATTAGATTATCCTTTAATTCAAAACCATAAGAAGTATTGTGTTTGAAGTGCAGAAATATAGTAATTTTTCGATATTTATCCATTGTGGCTCGAACTCCATGTCGTAGAATGTCACTGCAGAAGGAAGCTATTCAGCACATCATACCTGTGGCAACTCCTCAGGTGAGCTATCCTAATTAGACCCACTCCTCTGCTTTTTTGACAAAGTCGGGCACATTTCTCAATTGCAAGTAGTTATCCAATTCCTATTTGAGCATTCCTATTGAATCACCTCCACCATAGGGCAGCACGGTAGCATGGTGGTTAGCATAAATGCTTTACGGCTCCAGGGTCCCAGGTTTGATTCCTGGCTGGGTCACTGTCTGTGCGGAGTCTGCACGTCCTCCCCGTGTGTGCGTGGGTTTCCTCCGGGTGCTCCGGTTTCCTCCCACAGTCCAAAGATGTGCGGGTTAGGTGGATTGGCCATGCTAAATTGCCCGTAGTGTCCTAAAAAGTAAGGTTAAGGGGGCGGTTGTTGGGTTACGGGTATAGGGTGGATACGTGGGTTTGAGTAGGGTGATCATTGCTCGGCACAACATCGAGGGCCGAAGGGCCTGTTCTGTGCTGTACTGTTCTATCCTTTCAGGCCACGGGCATTCCACATCATAAGGAATATCTGAAAAGAGGAGAGAGTGATGGAGAGGTTAAGGGGGCGAGTCCCAGAGTTTAGGGGCTAGATAGAAGGCTTCCAATGGCAGCCTTTCAACTTAGTCTCAGCTGATGGACGTTGGAGCAGGATCCCAAGATCATCATCTCCCCACTCAGTGGGTTAAATGACAACTGTAACATCAACATTGCCAGAAATGTGCTCACTAAGGACAGGCCATGGATAAAATCTGGGGCCTCTGCTGGTCGATTGAGCTACAAGAGAAACCATACAAATGTAAATGCATGGTATTCAACAGCCTGAGTGCAATAATGGGCAAGAGTGCAGCTGGCACAATTGTCACATCATTTTAGAGACGCACATTAGTTAGCAGGATCCAGCCTGTTTGGGTGCATACCAATGAATTAGTCTTCATCTTGAGCACAGGTATCGGGTGGGATTTTTCGGCCGTGCCTGCCCGAGGTCAACAGACCTTTACACAGTGCCCGTCCTGTCCATGGCGATCTTGCGGCGGGCCCGGCTGAAACTCCAGCCCATTGTGTCAGTACAGAGAGCCACCTTGGCATTGTCAGAATGTCAGCCGTGACTCACTGGGAAGCACTCCTGAGATTTGAACACAGAAAACTAAGCTGACACTCCATTGTAGTACTGAAGGAGTGCAGCACTGTCTCGGATGCTGTCTTTTAGATGAGTTAATAATAATCTTTATTGTCACAAGTAGGCTTACATTAACACTGCAATTACTGTGAAAAGCCCCTAGTCGCCACATTCCGGCGCCTGTTCGGGTACACAGAGGGAGAATTCAGAATGTCCAATTCCTCTAACAGCACGTCTTTCGGGACTTGTGGGAGGAAACGGGAGTGCCCGGAGGAAACCCACGCAAACGCGGGGAGAACGTGAAGACTGCGCACAGACAGTCACCCAAGCCGGGAATCGAACCCAGGACCCCTGGTGCTGTGAAGCAACAGTGCCACCCACTGTGCTATCGTGCCACCCTGTTGTCATACCAACAGCTGCCTCAGGTGGACATAAAAGGCCTCTTGACACTATTTCAGTAAACAGCCTGGTGTCCTGGGAAATATTTATCCCTCAATCAACATCACCAAAACAAATCATCTCACATTGCCGTTCACGGGAGCATGCTGTTCACAAATTGGCTGCTAGAGTTCCTACATTTCAACAGTGACGACTCTTCATTGTAAGCACTTAATTGACTGTAAAGTGATTTGGGATAACTTGAGGACATGAAAGGTGTTACAGAAATGAAAGTCTTTATTTCTCAGTTTCACTGATCCACTGATGCAAGGTACCTCTCTTCTGTTCCACTCGGCAATTTTACCCAGAGCTGCCACTGCTCCCAGGTCTGACAGATGCAACTTTCTCAAATCCTTTTCTGTGAACTGGGTGGCGATGCGTCCAAGCTGCTCGATCACTGTGGGTGGCATCGCCGTCACCGGTCTATAAATCTGATAGAGCAGAATAATGCTGTTACGGTTCTGTAATAAAAGCTGCAAAATTTCCAAAACTGAAGAGCTAATACCTCGCAGAAAGACTGTGGCTCTTTTCTCTAGGAAACAGGGTGACTTGATCAAAGTTTTAAAACTTTACAAGGGGTTTGGTCAGGTAGACATGGGGAAGATGCTTTCACTCGAGACCAAAACACTTGGCCAGAAATATAATATATAAATTCAGTAGAAGTGGTGAGAATGTGGAACTTGCTACCATATCAGGTAGTTGAGTTAAATAGAACAAATGCATTTAAGGGAAAGCTAAGTACACGAGGGAGAAAGGAATAAAGGCTTCTTCTGTCCACACAAACCACATCAGCACCAGCATCAAAGCATTTCGCTTCCCTGATACCCTCGACTTTCATGATTTGGATGGTGTGGAACTATAATGCACGGAGTAAAACATCACCAGATTCAATGCCAGGCACTAGTACTCTGTGTTATCAGATGAAGCAACCCTTGGAAAACTACAACCAGCTTCACTACCTCCAAGGAGGACTAATATCAGCAATGTTTCCAATCCTGGCTGCCATCGATTGGAACTTGTAGATTTTGAGTTGGTCATGGGTGTGATATGGAAGAGCCACATGGTCTGGGTCACATGTGATGAATAGTTACCTGAGCAACTGAAGGACCAATGGGCTCCAAGGTGAGTCAGTATCATCATGAAGAAAGCAAATCACAAAACAACATGTGACCAAAGTGAAGCAGATAAACAGGTGACTCAGCCCAAAAGGTCCGTGCCAGTGCTTACACTCCACACGAGCCTCCTCCGGAACTGCTTCATCTAACCCGACCAGCATAGCCTTCTGTCTCCCTCAATTACATTACCAGCTTATCTTAAATGCGCTGAATTCCCATTTTTGATCTATACAACTAAATACCTCGCTGGGTAATACTGGTACCTGCTTAACCCTTTCCAGTAATTGAAACAGTTCGAATGGTTGGAAGTGGGGATCTTCACCAAACATCTCTAAGCAGCTGATGAAGTCGTCATTAGACATGCCAGTCAACAGGTCAATGGTCCAGGCAGAAGGAAAGGTGTTCCGAATAGCACTGCAGCTGAGGACAGGATCTAGCACAAAATGAGTGGTATTAGTAGCTGATACCTGCCTTAGTTTGATCTTATGCACTGTTTACAAAGAAAAAGGTCACCTGTTAACAAACTCAATCCTGTCCCCCCTTACGTGGCAGCGCAGTGTTGGGTCCAAAGAGACACTCAGACAGCAGAGCAGCCAGCCAGCTGCAAGACATGCATGGCCCCAACAGACAAAACTAGAAACATAGACACCTTTCCTTTAGGATAAATCCTGTTGCAAATTGCTACCCGAGTGCAGGGCCAGGGAGAGATGTCATGAGGTCTGATGCTTCTCCTGTTTGTACCCCCCCCCCCCACACTTAACCATCCCCCTCATATCCCTCCAGTGCCCAGAATTGGGAACCATTGCCACAGTGCGGTCAGAACCCTCACCTTCACATGGTCCATCTCAGACACTTCCCTTCCTTTCTTTGACCTCTCCAACCACATTTCTGGTGATAGGCTGACCACCAACACTCATTACAGGTCCACCGACTCGATGGCAACACATCACTTGCTGCCTCCTGGACAGACTCGTTTCTGCGCCTCCATCGCATCTATTCCGATTATGTCACCTTCAAAAATGGTGCGTCTGACATGTCTGCCTTTTTCCTTCACCGAGGTTTCCACTCCCCCACCCACCCCTGTGGCCCTCAATGGAGTTTAAAGCATTTCCCGCACCTCTGCCCTCACCCCTTCCCTTCCCTCCCACAACCATGTTCGGGTTCCTCTCGTTCTCACTTTTCGCCCCAGCAGCATCCACATTCAAAGGATCATCCTCTTTCGTTTCTGTCAACTCCAGTATGATGCCACCACGAAACACATCTTACCCTCAACCCCCTGTCAGCATTCCACAGGAACCGCTCCCTCCGTGACATCCTGGTCCACTCCTCCATCACCCCAAACCCCTCACCTCCTTCTCCCATGCAATTGCAGAAGGTGCGAAACCTGCCCCTTTAGCTTCTCCCTTCTCACTGTCCAAGGCCCCAAACACTGCCTTCAGGTGAAGCAACATTCCACTTCCACCTCCTTCAATCTACTGTATTGGCTGCTCCCAATGCATTCTCCTCTACTTTGGGGAGACTAAACACAGACTGGTGACCGATTTGTGGAACATTCTCACTCAGCCCACAAGCATGACCACAGCCTACTGGTTGTTTGTCAATTACATCAGTATCTTGCTCTCCTGCCTATATGTCCATCCTTGTCTTGTTGCAATGCTCCAGTGAAACTCAACACAAACTGGAGGAACAGCACCTCATCTTCCGATTAGGCACGACTTCTGGACGACTTAACAATGAGTTCAACAACTTTCGGCTATGGCTGTGCTCCAGTATCTTGACCCCCTCTTTTAATACCAAAACATTTTTGTCTCAAGGCAAAAATCCCTCCCCCACTGGGCCACCTGTCACTTGTTCTTTAGTTTTGATTTTGCTGATCATAGAACGTTACAGCGCAGTACAGGCCCTTCGGCCCTCGATGTTGCGCCGACCTGTGAAACCACTCTAAAGCCCATCTACACTATTCCCTTATCGTCCATATGCCTATCCAATGACCATTTGAATGCGTTTGGTGTTGGCGAGTCCACTACTGTTGCAGGCAGGGCATTCCACGCCCTTACTACTCTCTGAGTAAAGAACCTACCTCTGACATCTGTCCTATATCTATCTCCCCTCAATTTAAAGCTATGTCCCCTCGTGCTGGACATCACCATCCAAGGAAAAAGGCACTCAATGTCCACCCTATGTAACCCTCTGATCATCTTGTATGCCTCAATTAAGTCACCTCTTAACCTTCTTCTCTCTAACGAAAACAGCCTCAAGTCCCTCAGACTTTCCTCGTAAGATCTTCCCTCCATACCAGGCAACATCCTTGCAAATCTCCTCTGTACCCTTTCCAATGCTTCCTATAATGCGGCGACCAGAACTGCACGCAATACTCCAAATGCGGCCGCACCAGAGTTTTGTACAACTGCAACATGACCTCAGGGCTCCAAAACTCAATTCCTCTACCAATAAAAGCTAACACACCGTACGCCTTCTTAACCTGGGTGGCAACTTTCAGGTATCTATGGACATGGACACCGAGATCTCTCTGCTCATCCACACTACCAAGAATCTTACTATTAGCCCAGTACTGTTATTCCTTCCAAAATGAATCACCTCACACTTTTCTGCATTAAACTCCATTTGCCACCTCTCAGCCCAGTTCTGCAGCTTATCTATGTCCCTCTGTAACTTGTAACATCCTTCTGCACTATCCACAACTCCACCGACTTTAGTGTCATCTGCAAATTTACTCACCCATCCTTCTAAGCCCTCCTCCAGGTCATTTATCAATTTATCAATGACAAACAGCAGCAGCCCCAAAACAGATCCTTGTGTTTGATCTTCATCCTCCCATGAACACATTCTGATATCTTAGCGTATACCAGCCCCTCCGCCTGTCGTTAACACTTCCTGTCTCATGACCTATACATCTTTGTCGCAATTTCTCCTAGCTCCTACCAATCACTGTCCTTCTACTCTGTCCCAGTTCCTCCACATCCTCTTATACAATATCCAACATGTCTCCCGCTCCTTAGCTCTGAAGTGGAACCATACGGACCCGAAACATTAACTCTATTCTTTCTCTCCACAGATGCTGCTCGACAAGTTCAGTTTTTCCAGCATTTTCTATTTTCCGCTCCCGGGACTAAGTGCCCGCGCCATCGTGAATGCCGCCACGTTCCACGACGGCGCGAACAGGGCCCGGGCACGACCTATTCTGGCCCCCACAGGGGGCCAGCACAGCACTGGAGCGGTTCACGCCACTCCGACCTGGCGCCGCGCCAACCCGCGCATGCGCAGTTGGGGCAGCTCATTCCTGCGCATGCGCAGTTGGGGCAGCTCATTCCTGCGCATGCGCAGTTGGGGCAGCTCATTCCTGCGCATGCGCAGTTGGGCCGCGCCATCCTGCGCATGCACGGGGAACATTTTACGCGCGCCGGCCCCTCACCAACATGGCGCCGGGTTTCTGGGGCCGGCCGTGGAAGGAGGTAGGCCTGGCGGGGGGGGAGGCCGGCCCACCAATCGGTGGGCCCCAATCGTGGGCCAGACTCCATCGGAGGATCCCCCGGTGAAGGAGCCCCCCTTCCCCTCCCACAGGCCGCCCCCCCAGCGTTCCCGCACTGTTCCCGCCAGCAGCGACCAGGGGTGAACGGCGCCGGCGGGACTGTCATTATTTTCGGTGTGATTCTCGCGCCGCTGGTTTCGGGGGGGGTGGGAGAATCGGGTGCGGGTGTCGGGGCGGTGTGGTGCGACTCACGCGGCACCCCGGCGATTCTCCCACCCGGCGTGGGGGGGGAGTGGAGAATACCGCCCGTACTTTCTGGCTTTTATACTGTATGCCTCTATTTATAAAGCCCATTGAAATCTTAGCTTTTAGTATGATCTACTTTACAACTACGGCTTTGTGAGGCAATTACACACAACTTAGCCATTCATATTTTGCAACTAGTTCCACTTATTTGAACTTATTAACAACAACATCCAGAAGACTTTTTAATAAGGACACGGGGAGTCCATGTTGCATAAATAAAGAACTTTGATATATTTACAATTACGGTATGTACACTTCCCAGTAGCTCCCTACCAGGTCTCTCTCTGATCAGGACTTACTGGCAGACCTTTTATACAATGTTAAATGGAGTTCCCCCACCCTTCAGTGGAGGAGCTTGTACTCCGTGAAAACCACAGGGAAGATAATCACTCCCACACCGTTAATCATGTGCGGGATATTACAGACTTCAACCTCAAGCACCTCAAACAACAATCCCATGTACGAACGAGAATATCTTGAGCTAATAGTGACTTTTTCTATTGGTGCATGATTCCTGGTTTCAATTCCAAGTTTTGAAACCGCAAAACCTTCCAGTAAATTAGCACCAACTCGTTCACCTGCAATAATGCGCTACTGCTTTCTACACATGTGGGCATTGTTAACAGGAACATAACACTTACAAATGTCTAGCATGGAACATATAATAGAAGAGCAAAGTACTGCAGATGCTGGAAATATGAAATATAAACAGAAAATGCTGGAAATACTCTGCAGGCAAGGCAGCATCTGTGGAGAGACAAATAGAGTCAATGCTTCAGATCTACGATCTGCAACAGTTCCGGTAACATTTCCAACAGTTCCTGTTTCGATTGAAGCAAAAAGAACCCCTTCCTCCAGACTTCCAAAGAGCAATCAGACTCTTGTGAGCCTCTCATTCTCCTTCAGTAAAAAGCTACCTGGGATCGGTTTGGCACAATACCAGACACGAGAAAAAAGTTTAAGCTATGATTAAAAACATAAAGAACAATGTCAAACCACAAGCTGATAATTTTTTAAAATGAGCAAATAATAAAGGTGACCATTAAAAAGCGTCAAGCAGCAGAACTAACCAGTAAAAACGTTTTAAAAACTTTTTTCTCAAGAAGCAGAGCTAGAGGCAAACAGGCGATGCTCCAAGTCCTGATTATCAGGGAAGGGGGAGGGGACTGGATGAAGTGAAGGAATTGGTTTGAACTATCTCTGACCTTGCATTTGCCACTGGTGCTGCACACTACAAGCTGACCTTGGCAGAATTCATACTAAAGTCTGGTTTGGAATTCGGCCTGGATTTGTCTCTTCTCAGCCCAGTGTGCGGGCTTTTTTGGGGGAGTTCATATGTGTCCCAGCACTGAGAAATCTCTGGTGTATATACATGGGCGGCACGGTAGCAAAGTGGTTAGCACTGTTGCTTCACAGCGCCAGGGTCCCAGGTTCAATTCCCGGCTTGGGTCACTGTCTGTGCGGAGTCTGCACGTTCTCCCCGTGTCTGGTTGGGTTTCCTCCGGGTGCTCCGGTTTCCTCCCACAAGTCCAGAAAGACGTGCAATTAGGTAATTTGGACATTCTGAATTCTCCCTCTGTGTACCCGAACAGGCGCCGGACTGTGGCGACTAGAGGTTTTCACAATAACTTCATTGCAGTGTTGGCGTAAGCCTACTTGTGACAATAAATTTTTTTTTTAAATATGCGCACTTGGTTCCTCCCTCGGCACTCTCTCCAACTGTCCAAAGATTAGCAAAGTAAGCTTCTTCCCAAACTCGGGCCCTGGTGACTAGCACAATCTGCAGCCCCCTCTCCCAGGCCCTGCCCTAGTGTCCTGGCTAAGTGCAACATTACAGGCGGGATAGATCATTTTAAAGGAGGGAGAAGTGAAGAGGCCGAGAGGTTTAGGGAGGGGATCGCAGAGCAAGGCAGCTGGAGGCACAGCTCCCAAATACAGAGTGACCTGTTCTCACCATTCTTGGCCTTCAGTCGCCTGCTGTTGAGAAGTCCAGCTGAGGTTTGTAATAATATTTTCTGTTTCCGAAAGAGATCACCAAGATCAGAGCTCTCCATTTTCTGCTGGCAGGTAGAACCAAATTCACTTTCTTCCCACTGCTTCTGGCTGTTAAACAACATCTCGATCCTCTCCAAGATCAAAACATCCTGAAAGCACAGAATGGTGAAAGGGTTGGCATTTCCTACATACTCTTTCTGGCTGTTGACTCTTTGTGCCACTGTGATGAGGAAGCTTTAGTCAGTAAATAGGTACATTGGTTACAGACCAAAATGCTTTTGTCCTTCACCGAATACACCCTCTCCCTCCTCTCCGGAATCTCGCCGAATGACTGATTTGGATACACTCTCACTTCTATCCCCATTCTCCCAAACGCCACGATTGCTCTTCCCAAATGATCCAACGTCCTGCCATCCTTTTCTCAGTTTTGGCCGTACTTTTCCCACCACCCCTCATGCCCCCCTCCCCTAAAACTTTAGAAACGTACAATCCCCCATGGCCCCGAAGTTGTCCTCTCAACCAATCGATGTGGTGCTCCCTTCCTGTACTGCTACACGCATCGTCTACAACATACCTCCTATATATTTGCAATATCATGGCTATCACCTTCCTCTATCGTAAGACCATAAGACATAGGAGCGGAATTAGGCCACTCGGCCCATCGAGTCTGCTCCGCCATTCAATCGGGGTAGTACAGTAGCATTGTGGATAGCACAATTGCTTCACAGCTCCAGGGTCCCAGGTTCAATTCCAGCTTGGGTCACTGTCTGTGCGGAGTCTGCACATCCTCCCCGTGTCTGCGTGGGTTTCCTCCGGGTGCCCCGGTTTCCTCCCACAGTCCAAAGATGTGCAGGTTAGGTGGATTGGCCATGATAAATTGCCCTTAGTGTTGGGTGGGGTTACTGGGTTATGGGGATAGGGTGGAGGTGTTGACCTTGGGTAGGGTGCTCTTTCCAAGAGCCGGTGCAGACTCGATGGGCTGAATGGCCTCCTTCTGCACTGTAAATTCTATGATAATCATGGGTGATATTTTTCTCATCCCCGTTCTCCTGCTTTCTCCCCATAACCCCTGATCCCCTTATTAATCAAGATATCCCCTGAGCTTTACTTAGCTTTTTTTTTAATATAATTTTTATTGGAATTTTTTTACAGAAAATATAAAACATAACGACAAACAATGAAATGCAACAAAATAACCCATAATAACTGTAACACCCCCAGACCGTATGTATCACATCCCCCCACCCCCCCCCCCCCAACCCCAATGAACAACAAAAGAACTTAAAAATAAATTAAAATTAAATAAACAAACATAGTCATTGTCCGCCCCCCCCCTTTTCCCTCCCCCTCCCCCCCGGGTTGCTGCTGCTACTGTCCCCGTACCCTATCGTTGAGCCAGAAAGTCGAGAAAAGGTTGCCACCGCCTAAAGAACCCTTGTACCGACCCTCTCAGGGCGAATTTGACCTTCTCTAGCTTAATGAAACCCGCCATGTCATTGATCCAGGTCTCCACGCTTGGGGGCCTCGCATCCTTCCATTGTAGCAAGATCCTCCGCCGGGCTACTAGGGACGCAAAGGCCAGCACACCGGCCTCTTTCGCCTCCTGCACTCCCGGCTCCACCCCAACCCCAAAAATCGCGAGTCCCCATCCTGGCTTGACCCTGGATCCCATCACCCTCGACACCGTCCTCGCCACCCCCTTCCAGAACTCCTCCAGTGCCGGGCATGCCCAGAACATATGGGCATGGTTCGCTGGACTCCCCGAGCACCTGACACACCTGTCTTCACCCCCAAAGAACCTACTCATCCTCGTCCCAGTCATGTGGGCCCGGTGCAGCACCTTGAATTGGATGAGGCTAAGCCGCGCACACGAGGAGGAAGAATTAACCCTCTCCAGGGCATCAGCCCATGTCCCGAGCTTTACTTAGCTAAAACGCTAACTAGTATCTACAGCACTGAGATTTTAACCTTCCTGTAGATTGCAAGACTCAGCCATTCTATAGATTAGCAGCGCAACATCCTCAGGAACATAGGAACAGGAGGAGGCCTTTCACTTGACAATGTTCCACCATCCCAATTAGATTAAGGTTGATCAGTACTTTGACTCAATTTCCAGCCTTTGCTCCCTATTCCTGAATATCCTTCCCGAACAGAATCTATCTTGCTCAATTAAAATTTTTTTAACTGGCCCCAGTGTCCACTGCTTTTTGTGGGAAAAGAGTACCAGGTTTCTATAGTGAAATGTAAAGTGCTTCTTGACGTCACTCTTCTATAGCCCAGCTCTGGTTTTAAGGTTTTGCCCCCTTGTTCTGGACTCCCCATACCAGAGGCAATAGTTTTCCTCTATCTACCCCATCAAACCTTCTGTCTACACCTCCCGCTGCCTCAGGAAGGCAGACAGCATTGTCAGAGACCCCTCCCACCCAGGCATTGCCTTCTTCCCGACCCTTCCATCAGGCAGAAGGTACAGAAGTCTGAAGACCTGCACATCTAGACATCGGAACAGCTTCTTCCCCACAGCTGCCAGACTACTCAATGACTCCCCCTCGGACTGATCTGTTCCCTCGTAAGAACTAGTCACGATGCCCTATGCTGCAACGGGGCTGGTTTAGAACAGAGCTAAATCGCTGGCTTTGAAGGCAGGCCAGCAGCACGGTTCAATTCCCGTATCAGCCACCCGCACAGGTGCCGGAATGTGGTGACTAGGGGCTTTTCACAGTAACTTCATTTGAAGCCGACTTGTGACAATAAGCGATTTTCATTTCAGTTCATTTCATTTCTTGCTCATGTATTTGCTTTGTTTGGCCCTTGTTCCGCACTGTAACTAATCACTGTTTGTCAATGTACTTTGTCGATTATTCTTTTTGTCTACTGTGTGCGTACTGTGTACGTTCCCTTGGCCGCTGAAAAATGCTTTTCACTGTACTTTGGTACATGTGACAATATATCAATCAATACTGTAACTATATCATCACTTAATATTCTATAATCAAGAGGAAACAAACCACATTGATATAATCTGTCCTAATAATTTAACCCTTTAAGCCCCAGTCTAATTTTGATACATCTATGTTGCACCAACCCCAAGGTCGGTATATATCTTTCCTGAGGTCTGGTGTCTCAGCCTATATGCAGTTAGTGCAAATGTTCTTGAACCGGAAATGTATGCAACATTTTAATGATTATTAGGGATGCCTACCTTTGGGAGCTTCTGTATATCATCAATTGAAAGAAAAAATACTAGGCGGTCTACCTTGTCCAAAATCAGCGAGGTCCAATTTGTTGTAACACTGAAAAATTAAAATAAATGTTTGAATCACATTAATTTCAGTGTTACGTGGTTATGAACTTTAGGCAATTTTATGCCAGACAATAACATCAAACCTCTCAGGATTTCTATGAAGCTGGTTCCATTTTCCTAAATTGAAGTTTCAATATGGCTGGCAGAAATTCCATTCCGTAATACCTCAGCTCATCGTCTCCTGGAACCTCTGCCTTGCTTTTGTTACCTCCAGACTTGATTCTTCTAATAATCCTGACTGGCCTCCCATAGCCTACCCTCGATAAACCTGGGATCACCCAAAACTCTGCTGTCCATGTCCTAACTTGAACCAAGTTCTCTTCACCAATCAGCACGGTAGCATAGTGGTTAGCATCAATGCTTCACAGCTCCAGGGTCCCAGGTTCGGTTCCCGGCTGGGTCACTGTCTGTGCGGAGTCTGCACGTCCTCCCCGTGTGTGCGTGGGTTTCCTCCGGGTGCTCCGGTTTCCTCCCACAGTCCAAAGATGTGCGGGTTAGGTGGATTGGCCATGCTAAATTGCCCATAGTGTCCTAAAAAGTAAGGTTAAGGGGGGGTTGTTGGGTTACGGGTATAGGGTGGATACGTGAGTTTGAGTAGGGTGATCATTGCTCGGCACAACATCGAGGGCCGAAGGGCCTGTTCTGTGCTGTACTGTTCTAAATTCTAAATCCTCCCTGTTCTTGCTGACCTACACTGGCTACTTGTTCAGCAATGCCTCAAATTCTCATCCTCATTTTCAAATCCCTCCAGGGCCTTGTCCTTCCCTATCTCTGTAATCTCTTCCGGGCGGCACGATAGCACAGTGGTTAGCACAATTGCTTCACAGCTCTAGGGTCCCAGGTTCGATTCCCCGCTGGGTCACTGTCTGTGCGGAGTTTGCATGCTCTCCCCGTGTCTGCGTGGGTTTCCTCCGGGTGCTCCGGTTTCCTCCCGCAGTCTAAAGACGTGCAGGTTAGGTGGGTTGGCCGTGCTAAATTGTCCTTAATGTCCAAGGAGGGTTACTGGGTTAAGGGGATAAGGTGGAGGAGTAGGCTTGGGTGGGGTGCTCTTTCCAAGGGCCGGTGCAGACTTGATGGGCTGAATGGTCTCCTTGTGCACTGTAAATTCTGATTCTATCGCCACAAGCTCCAATATATCTGTGCTCCTCTAATTCTGGCTTCTTGAGAGTCCCCACCTTTGGCCGTATCTTCAGCTGCTCCGATCCCAAGCTCTATTTCCCTCCATAAATCTCTCCCTTCTCGATGTAGCATTTGTCCTTTCAGATGTCTCTTCAACCTACCTCTGACTAAGCTTTGGGTGGTGTGTCCTAATATGCTTTGGGGCAGCAGGGTAGCATGGTGGTTAGCATAAATGCTTCACAGCTCCAGGGTCCCAGGTTCGATTCCCGGCTGGGTCACTGTCTGTGTGGAGTCTGCACGTCCTCCCCCTGTGTGCGTGGGTTTCCTCCGGGTGCTCCGGTTTCCTCCCACAGTCCAAAGATGTGCGGGTTAGGTGGATTGGCCATGCTAAATTGCCCGTAGTGTCCTAATAAAAGTAAGGTTAAGGGGGGGGTTGTTGGGTTATGGGTATGGGGTGGATACGTGGGTTTGAGTGGGGTGATCATGGCTCGGCACAACATTGAGGGCCGAAGGGCCTGTTCTGTGCTGTACTGTTCTATGTTCTATGCTTAATCTTGTTTTATAAGGCCCCTGTGAAGTGGCATGAAATATTTTATTACTTTAAAGGCATTATATAAACATACTGTTGCTGTAGCAAAGCTGAATGAAGTAAATTCCTTTGCTAATTTAACAACAGCAATAACCCATTTATTATGGGTTCATATACAAAAGACTTCAACTCAAACATACCATCGGATCATCATAAAATCAGACTATTTTTAGTGGTAGAATATCTGGAAGACTATTATGACAGAGCAGCCCTGAATATCATTATACTACAGGTACAGTTTTTATGGTTCTACAATTTATGTAGAATATATTAAAATATTACATCGTCATATTATTCCTGTCAACTTCCATTAGAAGTTCCTCAGTCCATATTTATACCAGAAGTCGCCTACATAAGCGGAGTCTGCAGTAACAGCCTCCGCCAGGTGGTGGTGCTATGCTTCTTAGTTTTGTGCCTCCATTTCTCAAGCTTGTCCCAACCAACTCCACTATCCAAACAGCATGTTTTGCTGTTTAACTACTGTGTTAAATACATATTTCAGTATGATATAAACAATAAGACAGAATGTGTGATTTTAAAATGACCGACCTACGTTTGTGTGCACTGGTTTAATTATTATCCACTCTCACACCTCCTCCACCACTAAATTAGATCATAGCTAATGTGTGCCTTACTCTCTCTGCAATAGCTCCATATCCCACAATATCCTTACCCAACAAATAGGTATCATAAGACCATAAGACATAGGAGCAGAATTAGGCCATTCGGCCCATCGAGTCTGCTCCCCATTCAATCATGGCTGATATTTTTCTCATCCCCATTCTCCTGCCTTCTCCCCATAACCCCTGATCCCCTTATTGATCAAGAACCTATTTATCACCGTCTTAAAGACACTCAGTGATTTGGCCTCCACAGCCTTCTGCAGCAAAGAGTTCCGCAGATTCACCACCCTCTGGCTGAAGAAACTCCTCCTCATCTCTGTTCTAAAGGATCGTCCCTTCAGTCTGAGATTGTGTCCTCTGCTTCTAGCTTCTCCTACAAGTGGAAACATCCTCTCCACTCTATCCAGGCCACACAGTACCCTGTAAGTCTCAATAAGATCCCATCTCATCCATCTAAACTCCAACGAGTACAGACCCAGAGTCCTCAACCGTTCCTCATACGACAAGCTCTTCATTCCAGGGATCATTCTTGTCAACCTCCTCTGGACCCTTTCCAAGGCCAGCACATCCTTCCTTAGATACGGGGCCCAGAACTGCTCACAATACTCCAAATGGGGTCTGACCAGAGCCTTATACAGCCTCAGAAGTACATCCCTGGTCTTGTGTTCTAGTCTTCTCGACAATCTCTACCCAGTGAGCTTCAAGTGAAAAATGAAAATCGTTTATTGTCACGGGTAGGCGTCAATGAAGTTACTGTGAAAAGCCCCTAGTCGCCACATTCCGGCGCCTGTCCGGGGAGGGTGGTACGGGAATCGAACCGTGCTGCTGGCCTGCTTTAAAAGCCAGCGATTTAGCTCAGTGAGCTAAACCAGCCCCTATTAAATCACTTATTGTCACGAGTAGGCTTCAATGAAGTTACTGTGAAAAGCCCCTAGTCGCCACAGTCTGGCGCCTGTTCGGGGAGGCTGTTACGGGAATCAAACCGTGCTGCTGGCCTGCCTTGGTCTGCTTTCAAAGCTAGCGATTTAGCCCAGTGTGCTAAACAGCCCCTGTGACCCCAATCATCAATATTTTAGGAAAGAGTTTTAGATTTCAACTTTGTATTATTTTATTTGAAAAGTTGCTTCATTTTAACATTCCGATTGAACTAGCTCTAATTTTAAGATTATGGTTCCGTTGTTGGTGACTCTCCCATGACAGAAAGCAGTTTTTCCCATATCTACTCCATCAAATGCTTTTAACATGTTAAACACCACAATCAGATCGCTCCTCAATCTCCTCTACTCAAGGGCATACAGTCAAGTTTATGCTTGTTTTAATTTGGCTCTATATTGTATGGACACGTTATTCTGAAACAACTGGGGGGGAACTTCTAAAGTAAATATTCTTAGTCTTAAATATTTTCACCCAAATTGAGTACTGACACTGCTCTGTCAGCCATGGAATTTGTAGCAGGATGGAACTCACATTAAAGTCAATTCAAACACAATCCCTATGAGGCAAAGCAAATAGTCTGCAGAGTCCCTTTACAGACAGTCTCTATGAATTATAGGAAATGTAACTCTTCAAAAACTGCAGCAAAGTCTCCTATTAAAAGTAAGGTGCTTACTCCAGCAAGTTCAGTGATTGGAGGATAGTTGCATAATATAAATATGCATCAAATCAATCCCAGTCACTTACAATAATGCAGTCTGCAGGCGTGGTTTTTATTTATTTAGTAAACTTAGAGTACCCAATTCTTCCCCCCCAATTAAGGTGCAATTTAGCAATCCACCTACCCTGCACATCTTCGGGTTGTGGAGGTGAAACCCACGCAGACACAGTGAGAATGTGCAAACTCCACACGGACAGTGGCCTGGGGCTGGGATAGAACCCGGGTCCTCTGTGTGCAGGCTTGATTTTTTTACACTATTGGTTCTTGGGATTGCTGGCTAGACCAGCATCTACTGTCTACCCCTAACTGTCCTCGAGTCGCTGGTGATGAGTCACCTTCTTGGACCTCTGTAGCCCACTTGATGTAGATACATTCAGGGTGCCTTTTTCTGAAAAGTTTGGTACAACTGAGTGGCTTGCTATGGTGTTTCAGAGGGCAGTTAATAGTCAATTATGTTGTTGAGGGTCACAAAGAGACCTAACAGGCTTTCCTCCCCTGATGGACATTAGTTAACCAGATGAGTTTTAAATGATACAATTTCATTATTAATAAGAATAGCATTTTACTCAGGTTGTGGGATTTGAAGTCAGGCATCCAGAACATTAGTCCAGGTCTCTGGATTACTAGTCCTGTAACATTATCAGCATGTTATCATCCCCCATGGTGGCACAGTGGTTAGCACTGTTGCTTCACAGCGCCAGGGTCCCACGTTCGATTCCCGGCTTGGGTCACCGTGCGGAGTCTGCACGTTCTCTCCGTGTCTGCGTGCGTTTCCTCCGGGTGCTCCGGTTTCCTCCCACAAGTCCCGAAAGACGTGCAGTTAGGTAATTTGGACATTCTGAACCCTCCCTCCGCGTACCCGAACAGGCGCCAGAATGTGGCCACTAGGGGCTTTTCACAGTAACTTCATTGTAATGTAAGCCTACTTGTGACAATAAAGATTATTTATTATTATTTATTTTAATGTAAGCCTACTTGCAACACTAATAAAGATTATTATTATTAATTACTCAATCATCTTCATTCTGGCCGGGACTGTGGTCACTATATGTAGCCTTTTTAAAAATCTGTCCATTTAATACGACATATCCAACATCAGTGACTCTCAGGCTTGTGACGCTACCTACCCAAACATGGTGTCTTTAGTTAACATGTCCCCCAGCAGAAATTTCTTTTGACTGTCAAAGCAGTAATCTTTAATCTTCAACAGATTGGCCTTCATCACTGTTCGAGAGATCGCCATGAATATTTCATCAGAAACAAAAGCTAGCGCAGGCCCCAGAAAATCAAACTCCCCTTCGGAAAGCGTTCTATCATATAAATCCTGAATATTAAAAAAAAGGTATACATTTGAAAATCATCAGCGTCAGCTCGGCCCGATATGAAATTTACACAGCATTTTTTAAGATGTAATTTATCAGAAGGTTAATTCATCTCAATGTACTAGAGAGGCAGTCAGAAATATTGAGGAGTTTTTTTGGGTGTAATGTGTTTAAAATTCAAGTGCATCTTTGATAAATGGCTGGTCGCGCCAAAACTCTCCACCCCAAGAGATGATTTCTTCTCCTTCACTGTGACACTACTTCAAGGGTGGCACAGTGGTTAGCACTGCTGCCGCACAGCATAGGGACCCGGGTTCAATTCTGGACTTGGGTCACTGTCTGTGTGGAGTTTTCACGTTCTCCCCCTGTCTGCGTGGGTTTCCTCCGGGTGCTCCAGTTTCCTCCCACCTGTGCAGGTTAGGTGGATTGGCCACGATCAATCCAGGGATAGGGCGGGGGAGTGGACCTCGGTAGTGCTTTATCGGAGAGTGGGTGCAGACTCGATGGGCTGAACGGACTCCTTCTGCACTGTACTATGGAAGTCTGCTAATTAGATCCATATCGAGACTTCCCTTGGGAGTTTTGAACTTCGCCTAGTGATGCTGTGCGGAAATATCCAATCTTTGAGTGGGTTGTCCGATATAACCCAATTACCAACAGTTTACTTTCTAAAACAGAACTCTTTTTTACCTCTTGTTATTTCTGTAGCTATTGATTATTGAACTGTCAGTCCCCGATCAGTGGGCAGAACATTTGCCTTTAAGCCAATGTTTGTGGCTTCAAGTCTCACTCTAGGGACGTGAACACTAAATCCAAGCTGTGCTAAGGGAGTGGCGCACTGTTGGATGTGCTAGGCTTTGGACAAAACATTAAATAATAATCATCTTTATTATTCTCACAAGTGGGCTTACATTAACACTGCAATGAAGGTACTGTGAAAAGCCCCTCGTCGCCACATTCCAGCGCCTGTTCGGGTACACAGAGGGAGAATTCAGAATGTCCAATTCACCTAACAGCACATCTTTCGGGGCTTGTGGGAGGAAACCGGAGCACCCGGAGGAAACCCACACAGACACGGGGAGAACGTGCAGACTCCGCACAGACAGTGACCCAAGCCGGGAATCGAACCCGGGTCCCTGACGCTGTGAAGCAACAGTGCTAACCGCTATGCTACCGTGAAGTCTGTCCACTCTCTCAGGTGGATGTAATATATCCCATGGCACCATCCTAAAGAGCAGGAAAATGACAGTATTTAACCAATATCACTGTAACAATTATGCTCATTCTTGCATGCCCGCACAGGCACACACACACTCCCTGTTGATCTATTCAGCCCACCCAAGGTATGACTCCCATCAAGAAAGTTGATCTGAGGGCGGACGGTGGTTAGCACTGCTGCCTCACGGCGCCGAGGACCCGGGTACGATCCCGGCATCGGGTCACTGTCCATGTGGAGTTTGCACATTATCCCCGTGTATGTGTGGGTTTCACCCCCACATTCCAAAGATGTGCAGAGTAGGTGGATTGGCCACGCTAAATTGCCCCTTAATTGGAAAAAAAAAATTGGGTCCTCTAAATTTACTTTTAAAAAAGAAAATGGATCTGGGAAAACCCTCCCACACAGGACTTGCAGAAAAATACTTTTCACTGTACCTCGGTACATGTGACAATAAACAAATCCAATCAATGCAAATTTCGCCTGGAAAAATGAATGGGAATCTTTGGGCATGACAATCAAGTTCCTGGTCTCAAATCCAACCCAACAAAAGCCAGATTTTACCCTTCCAAGAAAAGAGTGGTCCACTCTCAACAAGTTCAGGACCAGCCACGGCCCCTGCCTGGCCAACCTCCACACATGGGGCATTCGTGCCAGCTTCCAACGTGCCCATGGGTGATCGCATTTTATGCACCTCATCATTGAAGAATGTCTAATCGGCAGACTTAGCGCACTATCCGTACTCAACACGGCAGGACTAGAGGAAACTGCTTGACTGAAGGACTTTGCATTTGCTAAATAAATATAATAGTTCAATGTGGCACTTGCCTATCTCGGCGGAGCAGTAACAGCTAGATGGTCATAAAGTTCTCCTTTCCTTAAAACCCACTATTTGCCCAAGATTCTGGTCACCTGCCCAAATATCTCCTTCAGCTGTCTCAAATTCAGTCCATGTTCCTATGAAGCTTTACTATGTTACAGGTATTATATATAAACGCAAATCGCTATATATATATTAAAAAAAATAATTCCAATTGAGGGGCAATTTAGCGTGGCCAATCTACCTACCCTGTACATCTTTTGGGTTGTAGGGGTGAGACCCACGCAGACACGGGGAAAATGTGCAAACTCCACATGGACAGTGTCCGGGAACGGAATTGAACCTGGGTCCTCGGTGCCGTGAGGCAGCAGTGCTAAGCACTGCGCCATCATGCAGCCCTTAATGCAAATCAGTATATCCAAAGTTTTGTTCAATATAAGTTTGAAATGGACAAATAGGTAAACCCTGTTTTCCTGTTATACCGAGATATTACCAAGGGCTGACAGAGTTCACATCTTACCAGTACTTGCACAATCCAGTCCACCATGAGACTCTGCTTCGAACTCGGGATCTTTAAGAAAGGAACTGGATTTTCCACCAGGGTTTGTAGCAATTTCTGTGTCATGGCGATGGAAAATCTTCTAATTTTCAATAACCTACAACAAAAATCTTAACAATTTGAAAGATTGAAGAGACCAAAGCTCCTTTCTCGAGACGGCTGAGGGGTGACCAGGTAGAAGTCTTCAATATTACAAACAGGATTGATAGTAGGCAGACGTAGAGAAGATGTTTCTACTTGTCGGCAAGACCAGAAGTTGAGGGGCCGTATACATAAGACAATCACCGACAAATCCAGTAGCGAATTCAGGAAAAGTTTCTTTACCAAAGTGGTGAGAATGTGGAATTCATCAACACAGACAGTAGTTGAGGCAAATAGCATAGATATATTTAAGGGGAAGCTCGATAAATACATGAAGGAGAAATGAATAGAAGGTTATGTTGATGGGATGAGATGTAGGAGAATGTGAGGAAGCTGTTGTGGAGCATAGATACTGGCTTGGTTCCTATACTGTAAATACTTTGTTATAACCATTTTGAAACTTGGAAGAGGAGAAGACACCTCTTCCAAGTTTGAAGCCCCCGGGAGACCATATTCAGGGTGTCGGACCAGCCGGGGTTGGAAACCGGTGCGGAGACAGATGTTGTAGCCATCGCCTCGTTGATCGCCGAAGGCCGATCCTGATGGGATGGAGAGCAGCCTCTCCATCCTGTGCCCTGGCGTGGCGGGGGGAACTGTTGGAATTCTTGACTCTTGAGAAGGTCAATTTTGAACTGAGGGGAAGGATGGAGGGGTTCTACAATTCATGGGCGTTATTCATTCTGCACTTTCGAGAATTGGATCACATCGAACATTAGGGGAGGGGTTGGGAGGGTTGGGGGGAGGGGGGCTGTATGTGTTAATGGTGACTATGGGTGATTCCTCATTCCTTTTTGTTATTTATTTATGTTAACATGCGGGCTAATGTCTGGGGATTTGGTGGGAGGATGGGACCGTTGTTATTGAGGTTACGATTGACATTATATTTGTTACTGATTATTGTTTATTGTTGGTGGGTGTAAATGTGGGAGAAAATGTGAAAAAGGAGGAGAATAAAAATATTTTTAAAAAAATAACCATTTATAAACCTAATTCAAACGTCACTTCCACCATCTCCAATTGACTGTGAGCGGTTACTTACTGAAGGTCAAAGAGCAGTTGCGGTTTCATGCTCTGCATCGTCTCCATGGAAAAGGCAAACCTGTTCATTGCTTCCAAAATGCAATTTTTCTGTTAAAATAAGGACATGGAGTTGCTTTCAATGTTTAGGCATTACCGTTATTAACAGCAAATATTAAAATAAGTGAAAATATTTCCATGTTTGATTAAAGAGAGTATTCACTCTACTTCAATGCATAGAATCAGAACCGCACTGCTCCTCTGGTTACTGACCCTCCTACCAGTCAAACCAGTTTCTTTTCATCTACTCTATCCATAATCCTCCTAATTTTGAATACCTGTTAAATCTCCCCTTAAACCCGCTAAGGAGAACAATCCCAGCTTCTCCCCAAAGGGTAGTCCCTCATTGTCATTACAATCCTAGTGGACCTTCGCTCAAAGGTTCGGACAACCTCTGCAAAAAGTGGTGCGTAGAATGAGGTCTAACCAGCTTGTAATCCATATCTCTAATTATAAAGCTAAGGGTCCTGTCTGGTTCTTTTTTACAAAATTTTATCAACCTTCAAATGTGTAAGTGCATCTCCACATCTTTCTGTTCCCCTTTAAAGGATACCCTTTAAACCTGTACCAAATTAGGAGGAATATGGGTCTTCATTTTTGACAAAGGTAGTACGATATTTTCTTCACATAACAAGTTGCTGTAACTGGAATATCCTAGTAAGAAGTCTTACATCACCAGGTCAAAGTCCAACAGGTTTGTTTCGAATCACTAGCTTTCGGAGCGCAGCTCCTTCCTCAGGTGAATGAAGAGGTGGGTTCCCCAAACACATATATAGACAAAGTCAATGATGCAAGACGACACTTTGAATGCGAGTCTTTGCAGGTAATTAACTCTTTACAGGTCCAGGCGAAGCAACTGGAGAGAGGGATAATCCCAGGTTAAAGAGGTGTGAATTGTCTCAAGCCAGGACAGTTGGTAGGATTTCGCAAGCCCAGGCCAGATGGTAGCGGGTGAATGTAATGCGACATGAATCCCAGGTCCCGGTTGAGGCTGTATTCATGTGTGCGGAACTTGGCTATAAGTTTCTGCTCAGCGATTCTGCGTTGTCGCACGTTCTGAAGGCCGCCTTGGAGAACGCTCACCCAAAGACACATGAGTACGGCCTCAACCGGGACCCTGGATTCATGTTGCATTACATTCACCCCCCACCATCTGGCCTGGGTTTGCAAAATTCTACCAACTGTCCTGCCTTGAGACAATTCACAGCTCTTTAACCTGGGATTATCCCTCTCTCCAGTTGCTCCGTCTGGACCTGTTAAGACTTAATTCCTACAAAGACTTGCATTCAAAGTATCGTCTGGTTTAGCACAGGGCTAAAGAGCTGGCTTTTAAAGCAGACCAAGGCAGGCCAGCAGCGAGGGTTCAATTCCCATACCAGCCTCCCCAAACAGGCGGCGGAATATGGCGACTAGGGGCTTTTCACGGTAACTTCATTTGAAGCCTACTTGTGACAATAAGCGATTTTCATTTCATTTTCAGTTTTGTCTTGCATCTTTGACTTTGCCTATATATATGTTTCTGGAACCCACCTCTTCCTTCGCCTGAGGAAGGAGCTGTGCTCCAAAAGCTAATGATTCAAAATAAACCTGTTGGACTTTAACCTGGTGTTGTAAGACTCCTTACTGTGCCCACCCCAGTCCAACGCCGGCATCTCCACATCATGGGAATATCTAGGCAATGGAAGCAGATTCAATAATAACTTTCAAATAGGGATTGGGTAAACATTTGTGTGTGAGGGGAAATCACAAAGCTATGGGTAAAGAGCAGGGGAGTGGGACTAAATGGAAAGCTCTTTCAATGGGCTGACACAGGTCAATGGGCCTGGTCGCCTCATTCTGAGCAGGATCACTCTAAAGGTAGCATAAAAGTGATTACAGTTCACAGGAATTCAAAGGAACTTGGCGAGAAGCTTCTCAAACACGATGAGGCATGCTGTAATTTTGGCTAATGTGTGAACACTTACTATTTGTACAAAGTCAGGATATGCTCTAGATGAACCATCCTCCATCCTTCTTCATCACACACTGTCAATAACACTTTCTATTTCTTGCTCCTTCGTGTATCTAGTTTCCCCTTGGTAACAAGATTCACATTCCTATCACTCTCCAGGAGATTCACCCGAATTCCTTATTAGATTTTTCTTTTATTTTAATAACTCGTTTTTTGGTAATTGACAGAAGATTTTCTCTTCTTCTGAAATTCCAGGATAAATCTAATTAGCAACGTTACACTGTCATTGACCAGGAACATGAACTGTTTCTCTTTCCACCGATGCTGCCAGATCTTCCAAATATTTCCAGCATTTTCTGCTTTTACTGCAGGTCACCAGCATCGGCAGTATTTCGCTTTTGACAAATCCTCTTCTCACCTTCCACTCTCCGTGACTTGAGCTCATTCAAAATCTCTGCCATGCGTAACCTAACTCACACCCAAGTCTCATTCATCCATCACCCACCCCTGTGCTCACTGACCGATGTTGGCTCCAGGTCCAGCAACGGATCAAATTTAAAATTCTCATCCTCTTGCACAAATCACTGCCTGGCCTCGCCCCACCCTAACTCTGTGACCTCCTCCAGCCGAACATCTCTCCACGATCTCAGCTCCCCTCCACGTCTGGCCTCGGCAGCCTCCCCAATTTTAACTGCTCCACCATTGACAGCTCAGCCTCCAGCGGTCCGTGGCCCTGTGGCATTCCCTCATCTCTCCAACTTTCTCTTTCTTTCAGACATTCCCTCAACTGAACCCTGACTAAGCTTTTAGTTACCTGTACTAATAGCTCCTCTGAAGAGCATTCAGACGATTTACTGGGTTGAAGATGATAGATTTGATGTTACTGTTCTAGGGGTATTTGTAGCCGTGATCCACATCCGGCCAATTTCACACAGTACAACTCAGCACTGAAACCTCTGATTGAAGGATATCATGCGATTTAAAAAAAATTCATTTATGGGACACCAGGTCAGCATTTATTGCCCATCCCTAATTGCCCGTGAGAAGGTGGTGGTGAGCTGCCTTCTGGAACGGCTGCAGTCCTTGAGGTGTAGGTACATCCACAGTGCAGTTAGGGAGGGAGTTCCAGGATGTTGCCCCAGCGACAGTGAAGGAACGGCGATGTATTTCCAACTCAGGATGGTGAGTGACTTGAAGAGGAGCATCCAGGTGGTGGGGTTCCCAGGTATCTGCTGCTCTTGTCCTTCTAGATGGTAGCGGTAATGGGTTTGGAAGGTGCTGTTTAGAGAGCCTTGGTGAGTTACTGCAGTGTATTTTGTCGATGGTACACAAGGCTGCCACTGGTCATTGGTGGTGGAGGGTTTGAATGTTTGTGAAAGGAGGAGCAACCAAGTGGGCTGCTTTGTCTTGGATGAGGTTGAGTTTCTTCAGTGTTGTTGGAGCTGCACTCACCCAGGCAAGTGGAGAAAATTCCATTACACTCCTCACTCGTGCCTTGTAGATGGTGGACAGACTTTGAGGAGTCAGAAGGTGAGTTACTCTCGGCAGGATTCTGAGCTTCTGACCTGCTGTTTCAGCCACGGCATTTATGTGGCTAGTCCAGTTCAGTTTCTGGTCAATGGTAACTTTCAAGATGTTGATAGTAGGGGATTCAGCAATGGTAATGTCATTGAATGTCAAGCGGCGGTGGTTAGATCCTCTCTTTTTGGAATAGGGTGGTAATGGAAGGATACGGACTCTGTAAGTGCAGACGGTTTTAGTTTAGGCAGGTACCATGGTCGGCACAGGCTTGGAGGGCCGAAGGGCCTGTAGAACCACAAAGTGTATCATGGAGTTCACCTGACCCACAAAGTTTTATAGATTGTGGTATGGGGAGCACACGGCCCACTCTACAGGTGTGGGACAGCAGAAATGGAAAAGTATTTTTAAAGCAAAACTATGTTTATTCTATGAACTCAAGTTAAGCTTTTTAAAACATACAGTGAACATCTTAGCAACCATCAATTTAAATACAATCCTCAAAGACTACAACACTAAGTAATCCTTAACATCCATACGACTTAAAAACAAAACCTTTAACAGAAGCACATCAGGTTAAAGTCACTACTGAAAACATTTATAATTCTGAATTCACCAAATGATCAGGAGATGGTCTTTTGATGGCAGAGAGATCAACAGTACACCTGCTCTGTCTGGCTCCAGCGCCAACACTGAAAACGAAACTAAAACACACCCTGCAGCAAACAGTCTAAAACAAAAGTAAAAAGCTGACAGACAGCCCAGCTCCACCCACACTCTGACATCACTGGCAAACACTCGTTTCTTAAAGGTACATTTCTTAAACACCCATTTCTTAAAGGTACTCTCACTTGACAGTTTACAGAGTCGGGCCCAATCTCGAGCATCCTGGACCCCCAGATACCAGAAGCTGGATCTGGACAAGTAAAAGGGAAGTACCCCCCAGATTGCCTTCATTCCCCGGGGTTGCTGACCGGAAAATAGTCGCTCTTCTCCAGATTTAATTTGTATCCGGAAAAGGACCCAAGGCTCTTCAGTATCCTCATTGTATCCCCCATGGTGGACAGAAGATCCTTCACAGATAACAAAAAGTTATCTGCATACAGGGACACCCTGGGCAGAATTCTCCAAACCCAGACCCCGAAATTGGGATCGGCGATCAGGCGGAGAATGACTTCCGACGGCAGAATCGGGTCAGGCACCGGTCTGTGATGCTCTGAACACCCTCCAAACTGGCGCCATCGGCACAGTGTCCAGCGCTGCCACACTCGGCCGGGATCCGTGCCGCTGGCTAGGGAGCTTCTGGTAGGGCTGGGGGGAGTGGTGGGGTGTGTAGAGGGCAGGCTGTGGGGTCGGGGTGGGCGGGTGCGCGGTCCAGCACAGCCGGCGCCATGTTTCCCGGTGCAGCTGGTCAGCCCTGCGCATGCGCGACCCAGGACTTGGCAATTCTCCAGCGAATTTCCGTGGATGTTTCACGGGGTAGCCCCTCACTGGTACTGGGATCGGTGAGGGGCACACACCAATTTTCCCATCGATAAACACCCATAAAACAATAAGACATAGGAGCACAATTAGGCCACTCGGCCCATCGAGTCTGCTCCACAATTCAATCATGGCTGATATTTTTCTCATCCCCATTCTCCTGCCTTCTCCCCATAACCCCTGATCCCCTTATTAATCAAGAACCTATCTATCTCTGTTTTAAAGACACTCAGTGATTTGGCCTCCACAGCCTTCTGTGGCAAAGAGTTCCACAGATTCACCACCCTCTGGCTGAAGAACTTCCTCCTCATCTCAGTTTTAAAGGATCATCCCTTTAGTTTGAGATTGTGTCCTCTGGTTCCAGTTTTTCCTACAAGTGGAAACATCCTCTACATGTCCACACTATCCAGGCCTCGCTATATCTTGTAAGTTTCAATAAGATCCCCTGTCATCCTTCTAAACTCCAACGAGTACAGACCCAGAGTCCTCAAATGTTCCTCATTCCAAGGCCAGTACATCCTTCCTTAGATACGGGGCCCAAAACTGCTCACAATAGTCCAAATGGGGTCTGACCAGAGCCTTATATAGCCTCAGAAGTACATCTCTGGTCTAGCCCTCTTGACATGAATGCTAACATTGCATTTGTCTTATTAACTGCTGACTGAACCTGCACATTAACCTTAAGAGAATCGTGAACAAGGACTCCCAAGTCCCTTTGTGCTTCTGATTTCGGAAGCATTTCCCCATTTAGAAAATACTGTATGCCTAAATTCCTCCTTTCAAAGTGCATAACCTCACACTTTTCCACATTGTATTTCATTTGCCACTTCATTGGCCACTCTCCGAGCATGCCCAAATCCTTCTGCAGCCCCCTTGCTTCCTCAATACCACCTGTCCCTGCCCGCGGATCCTCTGTTGGCGCCGGTACTTAGCCTCAGGAATGGAGAATTCCACCCCCTATGTTCCACTACCCCCTAACTATCCTCTCCACTTCTGACTTTCTGATGGAAGGGAGGTCATTGATGAAGCAGCTGAAGATGGCTGGGACTATGATACTATCCTGAGGAATTTCTGCAGTGATGTCCTGGAGCTGAGATGACTGACCTCCAACAACTATAACATTTTTCTTTGTGCCACGTCTGACTCTAGCCAGTGGAGAGTTTTCCCCCTGATTCCCATTGACTCTATCTTGCTCAGTCACATTGTTGAGGGTGATTGCCCTTGACATCAAAGCAACATCAAATGCTGCCTTGATGTCAAGGGCAGTGTGATGAACGGTATTAATAACTGCCATAAACGGTACCTGACCTTTAATACCCCTTTAAGAGGCTTGGAACCCTGGGGGACTCCGCCTCTGGCTACGCCCCCAGGAAACGGTATATAGGATAAGGCTCCATGTGGTGAGCACACTTCTCTCGGATGCTGTTCAGTTCTCTGTAGATTAAAGCCTTTTGATTACCGACCTCGCTCTCATGTCGTAATTGAGGGTACCTCAGGCAGTCACCTTGAACTCAAGGTCAAGGGCAGCACGGTAGCATAGCGGTTAACACAATGGCTTCACAGTGCCAGTGTCCCAGGTTCGATTCCCGGCTTGAACGACTGTCGGTGTGGAGTTTGCAAGTTCTCCCCGAGTCTGTGTGAGATTCCTCCAGGTGCTCTGGTTTCCTCTCACCAGTCCCGAATGACGTGCTTGTTAGGTGAATTGGACATTCTGAATTCTCCCTCCGTGTACCCGAACAGATGCCGGAATGTGGCGACTAGGGGATTTTCACAGTAATTTTGACAATAAAGATGGTTATGTTTTGTCCATATTTGAACCAAGGCTGCAATGAGGTCAAGAGTTGAGTGACCCACAATGGAAGGATGCAAGGCCCCCAAGTGTGGAGACCTGGATCAGTGACATGGCAGGATTTATAAAATTGGAAAAGGTCAAATTTGCCCTGAGAGGATCAATACAAGGGTTCTATAAACGATGGCAGCCTTTTCTGGACTTCCTGGCTCAGAGATAGGTAACTGGGTCAATAGCAGCAGCAACCCGGGGGGGGGGGGGGGGGGGGGGGGGGGGTGCATTATTGTAGTGTTTATTCTGTAACTTTATAGTGTGTTAATATGCGTTGTTGTTAAAATGCTGAGTTGTTCATGGGGATGGGGCGAATGTATATGATTGTTAATATTATTGTTATTTTCAGTATTTTACTAAGGTGCGTCAATGTTGTATAAAATCAAAATTTCTCAATAAAAATTATTTTAAAAAAAAAAGAGTTGAGTGACCCTGGCGGAACCCAAACTGAGCATCAGTGAGCAGGTTATTGCTAAGAAAGTGCAACTTGAGAGCACTGTTGCTGACTCTTTCCATCACTTTACTGATGATCAGGAGTAGACTGATGGGGCGGTAATTGGCCTTGTTGAAATTATCCTGCTTTTTGTGTATTCAGATGTATAAAATTATGAGAGGCATAGATAAACAAGGAGGCAGGAAGAAGCTTTTCCCCTTGGTGGAGGGATCAATGACCAGGGGATATAGATTTAAGGTGAGGGGCAGGAGGGTTAGAGGGGATGCGAGGAAAAACATTGCACCCAGAGGGTAGTGGGAGTCTGGAACTCACTGCCTGAAAGAGTGGTGGGGGCAGAGACCTTGGTACCATTTAAGAAGTATTTAGATGTGAACTTGCAATGCCAAAGCATCCACGACAATGGACCAAGAGCTGGAAAATGGGATTAGAATAGTTAAGTAGCTGTTTTTGACCGGCACAGATGCAATGGGCCGAACGGCAAAACTGGAGAAATTTGTTTGGACCAGTACCGAACGAGTGAGAGTGTTTGGGAGTTAGATGACTATGAAAACAAAAAGGAGAGCTGGTGAGGTGTAACAACAGGGATACCCCTGGCAATCAGGGAGCTTATTCAGTGACAGGCATATGATACAAGCAGAGGACATATAAACTTACCAGGGGTAGCGGCAGTTCATTCGGCATGTCCCGGAAAAACCGTAGGAGTTTTAGGAGAGTACTGGGTGTAACTAGGCGTTTCAGAGTCGGACAATCGACACCATGTGCCACAAATCCAAGAGAACTGAAGGATACACAAAAATGTTAAAATAATCAATGTCATCAATTTCTGCTGTTTATGTATAAAACCAGCATTGTAAACTGGGGGATGCACCCAATTAACACAAAGTACTTACATTTACTGCATATGTAACCCCTATCCAGCGAGTATGTGCAACTAGTTGAAGAGATTCCTCAATAGCTTAGTGTGTAGATAATGCCCCTGACCAGTTTGGTCCCTGTACCCTGTACCAGGGCAGCAGTGGGAGCTCTGCAACTGCCCTCAGTTGCCACAACTTCTGGAAGGGAAGAAACTGCTAAAATCCCCTCTTCTGAATTGTAGGCAGTAGAGGTTTTCGAGGTGTTAGCCACGATATATTCAGCAAAACAATCTAATAACTGGGACCATCTAGAAGCTGAGACATAGAAATATAGAATTTACAGCGCAGAAGAAGGCCATTCGGCCCATCGAGTCTGCAGCGGCCCTTACAAAGAGCACCCTACTGAAGCCCACGTGTCTACCCTATCCCCGTCAGCCAGTAACCCCCACTTAACATTTTTTGGACACTAAGGGCAATTTAGCATAGCCAAACCACCTAACCCGCACATCTTTGGACTGTGGGAGGAAACCGGAGCACCCGGAGGAAACCCACGCACACACGGGGAGAACGTGCGGACTCCGCACAGGCAGTGACCCAAGCCGGGAATCGAACCTGGGACCCTGGAGCTGTGAAGCAACTGTGCCAACCACTATGCCATCACGCTGCCCACTATGCTACCGTGCTGCCCATGGTCCTATGGCATAGTGTCAGGTCTTCAATACGCTCTGTGGATCAGTGTATTGTACGTTTCATCGCTAAAAAACAAACCAACTTGGAACTCACCTGAAAAGATCTTCAGTCATGTTGTAGTCATTTGCATCCAAAATTTTCCCAAAGAGCATCTGTGCCTGCAACACGGGAAGAAATCTCGTGAAGCTTCAAATGACGCAGAAGTAACTACTCAGTTTCCATGTACACCCCTCATAAACAAACTAAGCTTTTTTAAAAAAAAACTCAATTTTATCACCTCCTGAAGTATGATTTTTGTTGGTTCTAGTTTCGAAGACACCTCCCACTATCCCAATCTTCACAAGCGGGTCCAGATAGTGAAGGCCACAGCAACAATTTTGTGCATAGTGGTGGCATCACCACCAATCCAATCTTGTCCGCCTCCAAAATGCAGAGGCGCACACATACTTACAGCAGGAGCTTCCAGGCAGGGCTCGGGAAGCAGGGACTCTGTCAATTTCTCCCTCCTCAACCCGGAAACCTTATACTAGTGAGAGACGTTTATTTATGCTTTGTTACAGGGCTTTAGAGAGAGTTAGTCAAATGATCATCAAGATTTTACCTGTTGCACAGACCACTTCATCTGGGCTGTGTCATTAGCATCGGACAGCAGCATGTTGACCTTTGACCTCAAAGATATTAGAGGAATGTATTTTACCAGAGAATCTAATCCTTTGATCCATTTCATGTTGCCAGAATCCTAACAAAAAGCAACGTTACAAGTTAAAATATATTACTTTAAAAATGAAAACACATTTTGCCTGTTTCGCACCATTCTAAAATGCACACCTCTGGACTTAATATTAGCATGCTCAGTAAAATGGCATTGACATCGCAGTGGTGGAAAGCATACAGTTTGACTGCAGTTTAACTGCATTAGGTCACCACCATGCATCAGGCATGGAATAACCTGAAGGACTCGCACCGTGCCTGACAATGTGGAGGGGCTTCAACAAGCCTCAGCATTTTCAGTATTCACTAGAGAGAGGGACCTTGTTGCCCACGAGAACAGCGTGAACCAGGTTAATCGACTTGAACAGGTTGATATTAAGGAGGAGGATGTGCTGGAAATTTTGAAAAGCATCAGGATAGATAAGACCCCTGGGCCTGAGGTGATATACCCAAGGTTACTACGGGAAGCGAGGGAGGAGATTACTGCGCCATTGGCGATGATCTTTGCGGCCTCACTCTCCACTGGAGTAGTACCGGATGATTGGAGGGAGGCGAATGTTGCTCCCCTATTCAAGAAAGGGAATAGGGAAATCCCTGGGAATTACAGACCAGTCAGTCTTACGTCTGTGGTGAGCAAAATATTGGAAAGGATTCTGAGAGATAGGATTTATGATTATATAAAAAAACATAGTTTGATTAAAGATAGTCAGCATGGCTTTGTAAAGGGCAGGTCATGCCTCACAAGCCTCATTCAATTCTTTGAGGATGTGACGAGACACATTGATGAAGGTTGGGCAGTGGATGTGGTGTATATGGATTTCACTAAGGCATTTGATAAGGTTCCCCATGGTAGGCTCATTCAGAAAGTCAGGGGGCATGGGATACAGGGAAATTTGGCAGTCTGGATACAGAATTGGCTGGCCGAACGAAGACAGCGAGTGGTAGTGGATGGAAAGTATTCCGCCTGGAGGTCGGTGACCAGTGGTGTCCCGCAGGGATCTGTTCTGGGACCTCTACTCTTTGTGGTTTTTATAATTGACTTGGATAAGGAAGTGGAAGGGTAGTTTAGTAAGTTTGCCAATGGCACAATGGTTGGGGGAGTTAGAGATAGTGTTGAGGATTGTTGCAGGTTACAACAGGACATTGACAGGATGCAGAGCTGGGCTTAGAAGTGGCAGATGGAGTTCAACCTTGATAAATGTGAAGTAATTCATTTTGGAAAGATAAATTTGAATGCTGAATACAGGGGTTAAAGGCAGGATTCTTGGAAGTGTGGAACAGAGGGATCTTGGGGTCCATGTACATAGATCCCTCAAAGTTGCCACCCAGGTTGATAGGGTTGTTAAGAAGGCGAATGGTGTGTTGGCTTTCATTAACAGGGGGATTAAGTTTAAGAGCTGCGAGATTTTGCTGCAGCTTTATAAAACCCCAGTTAGACCACACTTGGAATATTGTGTCCAGTTCTGGTCGCCTCATTATAGGAAGGATGTGGATGCTTTGGAGAGGGTAGAAAGGAGATTTAGCAGGATGCTGCCTGGACTGGAGGGTATGTCTTATGAAGAAAGGTTGAAGGAGCTAGGGCTTTTCTCACTGGAGCGAAGAAGGCAGAGAGGTGACTTGATAGAGGTGTACAAGGTGATGAGAGGCATGGATAGAGTGGATAGCCAGAGACTTTTCCCCAGGGTGGAAATGGTTGTCACAAAGGACATCATTTTAGGGTGATTGGAGGAAGGTATAGGGGAGATGTCAGAGGTCGGTTCTTTACACAGAGAGTGGTGGGTGCGTGGAATGCACTGCCAGCGGAGGTAGTGGAGTCAGAGTCATTAGGGACATTTAAGCGACTCTTAGACAGGCACATGGACAGCAGCAAATTGAAGGGGTGTAGTTTAGGGTGATCTCAGATTAGGATAAATGGTCGGCACAACATTGTGGGCTGAAGGGCCTGTACCGTGCTGTACTGTTCTAATTCTAAGGTTAGAGATGAAGTCCGGTGTTTCTAATTACTATCCAGTGACTATGAATGTCATATGAGGAAAATAATGGTTTTGGTGGTGATGTTACCCAAGGTCAGTACTCACTGCCTCAGTTTGTAAATGTAGAACTGATAATTAGAAGAGTTGAGCTGAGATGAGTTTGCTGGACTCTACAGAACCATGAGGTAAAGACAAAAGATTTTGATTTCCCCAGAGCTGTTGGCAACCGTGCCACGTTCCAAAGTGCTTTACAGCCATCGGAATGCTCCTGAATTGTAGTTACTGTTGTAATGTCTGAAACACAGCAGCCAATATATGCACAGCAAGCTTCCACAAACAGCAAGATGATAATGCGGGCGGCATGGTAGCACAGTGGTTAGCACTGTTGCTTCACAGCGCCAGGGACCCGGGTTCGATTCCCGGCTTGGGTGACTGTGCGGAGTCTGCACGTTCTCCCCATGTCTGCGTGGGTTTCCTCTGGGGGTTCCAGTTCCCCCCCACAGTCCAAAGGGGCTGGTTTAGCTCACTGGGCTAAATCGTTGGCTTTGAAAGCAGACCAAGCAGGCCAGCAGCACGGTTCGATTCCCGTACCAGCCTCCCCGGACAGGAGCCGGAATGTGGCGACTAGGGGCTTTTCACAGTAACTTAATTGAAGCCTACTCGTGACAATAAGCGATTTTCATTTCATTTTCATTTCATTTCATTTTCAAGATATGCAGGTTTGGGTGGATTGGCCATGCTAAATTGCCTATAGTGTCCAAAAAAGGTGAGGTGGGGTTACTGGGTTATGGGGATAGGGTGGAGGTGTGGGCTTGGGTAGGGTGCTCTTTCCAAGAGCCGGTGCAGACTCGATGGGCTAAATGGCCTCCGTCTGCACTGTAAATTCTATGGTTCTATGAATGCCAGGTAATCAGGGTTTTTCTTTTAGTGATGCTGATTGAAGGAAAAATATTGGCCAGGATGCCGGGGAAAACATGCCAGTTCTTTGTCAATTTATATCCACTGGAAGGACAGGCAGGGCTTTGGTTTAACGTCTCAGTCAAAAGATGGCATTTCCAACTGTGCCGCACTCCCTTAGGTGCTGCATTCTGCAATAGCCGAGATGTTTGTACTCAAGTCTCTGGAGTGGCACTTTGATGATCTTCTGACCCAAGAGTTTAGAGTGCTTGGCACGGAGTTGCAACTCCTTTGTCCCAGTGGGAAGCTGCACCTGGAGGGAGGATTAGTCAAAACCTCTGCTTACTCTGTGAACTTCACTCTCTTCAAGCATGAGTGTAGCATTCTGGAGTAAACTCTCCTATCCAGGAAGCACGATTGGAAGGGTAAAATTGGAGGAAAGCAGGAGGAACTGAGTAACATTCTGAATTAAACAACAACTATTTGAGGGGAAACATCGGTAAAACAGTATCCAACTGGAAACAATGAATAAACATAATTTAATATAATTAAGGCAATGACATATCCGCCTGATTTAGGAGACTGATTTCTATGGTCATGTTACCAAACAGTCTACCATTACTGAACTCTGCCAACTGCATGGCTCAGGTTGCTGTTTTACTGTACACTAGAACGTGTTCTTGGCTGAGGTCCAGGTAAGGTGTCTGAATACCTTAACCAGGCATACATCTCCATCAGTTTCAAGTGTCATTCCTGAATGAAACTTCACACTGCCCAAATCCCTTTACAAACGTATCTATTATTCAGGGTCCATTCAGCCATAAAGCCCTTTGCTCTGCGACACATTTATCAACCCATGCTGCCTGATAATATGATCGAATATTATTTTAAAGTGTTAATTCCCTCATGTGATTGATATGTCATCACAATCATTGCCTTCTTGCCACATGAAGGTTGGAATTGAGAAGGAGGAGGTCTGAGTTCTCAGAAACAAAGATTAACACTCAGTCTCCTGTGGCTACACTAGAGACTGCAGAAGCTCTGGGGCTGTTCTTTCTATGTTCCTGGGATGTGTGTGTTGCTGGCTTGGCTCAAACTGAATTGCCCTCGAGTAGGTGACGATTAGCCACCTTTTCGAATGACTGCAGTTAGATAGAGAGTTCTGGGATTCGGATCCAGCAATAGCGAAGCGGTATAGTTCCAAATCAGGATGGAGTGTGGCTTGGAGGGTAACTTGCAGGTAGTGGTGTTCCCATGCACCTGATGCCCTTGTTCTTCAAGGTGGTAGAGGTCACAGGTTTGGAAGTTGTTGTCAAAGGAGCCTTGGTGAGTTGCTGCAGTGCATCTTGTAGAGACAAATCACCGCTGCCGCTGTGCGTCGGTTGTGGAGGGAATGAATGTTGAAGGTGGTGGATGAGGTGCCAATTAAGTGGGCTCCTTTGTCCTGGATGGTGTTGAGCTTCTTGAGTGTCTTTGGAGCTGCACTCATCCAGGCAGGTGGAGAGTATTCCGTCACACTCTTGACTTGAGAGTGACTCTCCTTGGAGCACAGAGAATTAACAGGAGGTTTTACAGTGGTGTTTAAAATCAAGGATGGTTTTGATCACGTAAATAAGGAGAATGGGCGGCATGGTAGCACAGTGGTTAGCACTATAGCTTCACAGCGCCAGGGTTCCAGGTTCGATTACCGGCTTGGGTCACTGTCTGTGCAGACTCTGCACGTTCCCCCTGTGTCTGCGTGGGTTTCCTCCGGGTGCTCCGGTTTCCTCCCACAAGTCCCAAAAGACGTGCTTTCTGAACTCTCCCTCTGTGTACCCGAACATGTGGCGACTAGAAGATTTTCACAGTAACGTCATTGCAGTGTTAATGCAAGCCTACTTGGGACACTAATAAAGATTATTATAAAAACTGCTTCCAGTGGCAGAAGAGTCGGTAACAGAGAGCCCAGATTTAAGGTCAGTGGAGGAGAGGCTTATTCAGGCAGCCAGTTGGTGAGATGTGGAAAGGGTGGTGCCTGAAAGGGTGGTGGAAGCAGGATCAGTGGTAACTTTGGAAAGGAAATTCAATAAATACTTAAAGGTAAAAAAAATACAGGGCTATGGGGAAAGACCAGTAGGTGTATGGAATTAATTGAATAGCTCCACCAAAGAGTTGGTACAGGCTGATGGAACCATCAATTCACCAGACACTTGTTTCCGATATGAATCTAGGCTTTAATCGACTTACTTCAGAGCCAGCCTGTTACCTGTCGATGAACTCGTAGTGACCCAGGCTGACTCTGGACACGGATACTTATACAGCTGCACTAGGGGGAGGAGTCGAGGGCGGAACCAAGGGTGGAGCCCAGTACAAGTTCCTAAGTGCTCCCAGCGCTACTCCCCCTAGTGGTAGGATGGTGCTACTGCGCTTACAATAACAGTGTGAATTAGTATGTACATTCATATATTACATTCGCCACACAGGCAAGGTGGACTGGGCCCCAAATGTTCAGGGTCCTATGGGATCACCACTTTCCTTAAATAACATTGTTTCCGCCAGCTTTCGGCATCCCTATCCACCATGTTTAAAAGTTTGACTTAGCGGCTGCACTCCTGTCTCGTGATCAGGTTGTGGGTTTTTCTCCCAATCTGAGCACATCATCTAAACTGGCAGTGCCGTGCAGTAAAGACTGTCTGCCGAATGAGACATTGAACTATAATCCAGCCTTCAGATGAATGTAAAAAAAAAACAGACGGCGTGGATTAAAGAAAAGGAGGGGAACTGTCCCACCATTACTGAACTCTGACAAATGCATGGCTCAGGTTACTGTTTTACAGTTCACCCTGCAATCGGCAACACCAAAACAAATGGGAAGTGATGTACCATCAATTGAACGCGAGACGAGTTGCTGAACAAAAGTATGGCTTTAATTTTTTTTTTTTTTTTTTATAAATTTAGATTAGCCAATTATTTTTTCCAATTAAGGGGCAATTTTAGCGTGGCCAATCCACCTACTCTGCACATTTTTGGGTTGTGGGGGCGAAACCCACGCAGACACGGGGAGAACGTGCAAACTCCACACGGACAGTGACCCAGAGCCGGGATCGAACCTGGGACCTCAGCGCCGTGAGGCGGTTGTGCTAACCACTAGGCCACCGTGCTGCCCTAAGTATGGCTTTAATATACTAGATGTTAAGCCCTGCGGTCGATTACAGTAGAAGGAGGACCGCCGGGAGTACTGGGTATTTATACCCCACCCTGGAGGCGGGGTTAACTCAGCCTCTCGACCAATCGGGGAGCCGTCACATGACTGGTCTCAACCAACCGGTTGAGAGGCACATGACCAACCAGGGCCAATGGTAAGCCGGTGTTCTGCACCAATGGCAGGCAACTATGCTAATCATACCACCACAGGATGGTTACTCTTGTCCACTGAACCATCTAAATCCTGGAAGCCCATTATCGTAACGGACATGGAATGAAATGTGATAAATAATTGAATACCGAAACTGGGATTGCAACCATCTAACTTGAAGGGGAATGCACAGAAATAAATGAATAAAATGGTGAGCAACTATGCCCTTGTTCACGATTCTGTTAAAGTTCAGTTGGGAACGCAGATGCATTCTCTTGAGAGGGCTAGAATACAAGATCAGGGATGCACTTCTGAGGCTGTGTAAGGCTCTGGTCAGACCCCATTTGGAGTATTGTGAGCAGTTTTGGGCCCCATATCTAAGGAAGGATGTGCTGGCCTTGGAAAGGGTCCAGAGGAGGTTGACAAGAATGATCCCCGGAATGTACGAGGACCGGCTGAGGATTCTGTGTCTGTACTCGGAGTTTAGAAGGATGAGAGGGGATCTTATAGAAACTTACAGGATACTACGAGGCCTGGATAGAGTAGACGTGGAGAGGATGTTCCCACTTGTCTGAAAAACTAGAAGCAGAGGACACAATCTCAGACTAAAGGGATGATCCTTCAAAGCAGAGATGAGAAGGAATTTCTTCAACCAGAGGGTGGTGAATCTGTGGAACTCTTTGCCGCAGAAGGCTGTGGAGGCCAAATCACTGAGTGTCTTTGAGACAGAGATAGATAGGTTCCTGATTAATAAGGGGATCAGGGGTTATGGGGAGAAGGCAGGGGAATGGGGATGAGAAAAATATCAGCCATGATTGAATGGCGGAGCAGACTGGATAGGCCGAGTGGCCTAATCCTGCTCTTATGTCTTACGGTCTTATGTTCCAATACCTACCCATAGCTTATTTACAATGATCAGCTTCTGGACAGGACTCAGTTTAAGTTCATACTTTGCCATACTGGGCAAGGCGTGCACGAGTAAAGCTGTCGGAATGACTTGGAGAATCGATGGGCTGAACCCAGTTACGACCGACCCCAGACTGCTCAGTAACTCCTCTGTAATCTGCAGGGCCACAGAGAGAAATGGACTGTCAGCAAAGTTTCAAATCAAATTCACAGACCTTCCAAATTAATTCAAATTGTGCAATACTTACAGATCCATCCTGAAGTATCTTGTCAACTACTTCCCTTGCCTGAAATAAACGTTATAAATATTAACCCTTTAAATTCAAAGACATCCTTTCACTGGAGTTGTGTTGGGATCACTGAATCACCATCGGGCTTTACAAGCAATAAAGAGGGGCCCTGCATCAAATCAGTCCGAGCGAACCACTCCCACACCTTTGTGGCCGTAAAGATTTTGTTCCAAATGCACTAAAGTATAGATTTTCCACTCACACAAGCTGGCGCCCAGGAAATCCAGGCGCTGATTACGTTCACCAGAACCAAAAAACAGATGCTGTTTCTGTGTAAAAGGAATCGCACACTCACCAGTTAGGGAAATGCACCAGGATCCTTAACTAAAGTAAACGTGTCAGTATCATGAACAGATATGAAGAGCTCCCTCACAACTTGATCTGCTGTTTAAAAAAGTCACCTCCACAAGGTGTAGCCTGACCAGGTCTATCTTGCCCATACAGACACGGCCCAAATGGATTTCAAGTGACGAATCATCGAAGTAGCTTCCCAATCTCTCCCCATTCACTGATCGGTAGTGAAACATTACACTCTCAATTAATCTCTTCTGCCTTGGTCCTTGCCAACAACTCAACGGACTTTATCTTTCCTACTCCAACTCTATTTTCCAAGTCAAGGGGCTGGATTCTCCACGCCGATATCGCAATCGGTGCGGGGGCCAAGAATGGGCGTCAACGACGAAATCCGGGTCGACGCCGCTCCCGCGATTCTCCGGTCACCGAGTTCCCGGTGACATGGTTCAAACCACGCACTGCTTGTCGGGAACGGCCAGTGACGGCTGCAGACTCAGTCCGCGGCCGCCCTAGTGGGGCGGCGGGGGGAGCCTTCACCGGGGGGGGGGGGGGGGGGAGGAGGGGGGGGGGCAAGCGATAGGGCGGCACCGATCCACGGGTGCACACAATCTCGTGGGGACCTACTTCTTGGACCAGGGTCCGCGGTGTGAGTCCGCCATGTTTCTCGGGGCTACCGCCACACACAGCCGCTGTGCGCACGCGCGGACTCCCGAACGGAACTGCAGGGCCCTGTATCGGCAGCCGGAGCTGCGAGGACCACTCCCCGGTCCTGCTAGCCCCCTGCAGGTAGGAGGATCACTCTGGACTTTCTAAAGGAAGGTCCGGAGTGAAACGCCCGTGTTGCTGGCGTGGGGACATAGCCCCATTATTGGAGAATCCCACCCAAGATGTCCCCTTTATTTCTGTCCTCTGCCCAGGCACAGATTTGGAAGCAAGAGTTAAAAATAATGGTAAATACACTAGGATCTGTATACTGAAGTGTATCGAAGGAAAGATTACCTGGGCCGGAGAGAAACTCATTGCACTGAGCTGCGGGAGTAGTGCTTGTACTTGTACAGGTTTAAGCTGTTTTATGAAGGATATTCCGAGGATTGGAAGAAGTCCAGCCATACTCGATAACTCTTTTGTCACCGCTTCTTGGTTGATGACGCTGGTTTTTCCGACCAAAAACTCGGTGAGCTGTACAGTAGAAAAAGGAAGAACTCCTAACATTAGCCGAGGTTCCAATGCAATCTACTTCAAACATATTCTCATAGGTTGTTCGATCTTCTACGGCGTCGCTCACCGTTATTCGGACTGCAAGTTGTTTTGTAACACGACACAGATGGAAATGTATGACAAGTAAAGTGTGACAGGAAGTAAGTGTGATGCTCGTTACTAACAAGACCTTTTAGTAACTCTCCAGAGGTGTGGCTCAGGTTGAATCAGAGGATAAGCTGCCCTGCTAGTGTTGTAACCTACATGAACGAGACCCACATCGCTGGGTGGATTAGATTCCCTGTGAGACTCCTGGAGTACAAGCTTCCCTGCTGAGAGGCGGAGCTCTCTCAACAACGAAAGGGCAAATCAGGATTCAAAATCCCTGGTCCGAGTGTGGGCTGGACGCGGGGTAACCCTTTCTGGGGCCTGTGTACATAAGAGTTTTTGTTCTACTGTAAATAAATCTTTTGTTTCTCACGCTTCTTCTGTGGCAGCTTCCTTGAACGCAACAGCTAACTTTGTGGTCAGGTAGATGATCACGAGAGCATCTCTTCCTGATGAGCGTGACACATTCTATGCTCGCTTTGAGCAGGAAGCTAATTAATTAATGTGATCTGCTCCAACAGCTTTGGAAAGATTTATAGCTATACCACCAGTTACAGCCTCAGACGTCAGATTGGCCTTCTCAAAAGTGAATCCACAGAAAGCTATGGGTCCTGATGGAAGTCCCTGGCCACACACTTAGATCTTGCATGGAGCAGTCGCTGGGTGTGTTTGCAGACATCTTTAACCTCTCCTTACTCCATTCGCAGATTCCCACCTGCTTTAAGAAAACTACCATCAGACCAGTGCCAAAGGAAAATCAGGCAGTGCGCCTGAACGGCTATCGGCCGGTGGCCCTGACATCTATTATCATGAAGTGCTTCGAGAGGTTAGTGATGAGGCACATCAACTCCAACCTTCCAGATTGCCTTGATCCACTGCAATTCGCTTACCGCATTAACCGGTCTACAGTAGATGCTATTTCCCTGGTGCACTCTGATGCACTATCAATTACGACGAGACGAGAGTAGAGAGTAATCGAGGCTTTATTACACAGAGATGTTTTTGAATTTATTAGAACGAGTTCTCAAGCTTTAGTATCTTCTGCCCGATGGAAGAATTGGAAAAAAGGATAACCAGGATGGGAGGGGTATGTGATTATGTTGCCCGCTTTCCCAAGGCAGCGAGAAATATAGACAGTCAATAGATGGAAGATGGGCTTGCGTAATGGACTGAGCCGTGTTCACAACTCTCTAATCGATCTTGGGCAGAACAGTTGCCATACCAAGCTGTGATGCAACCAAATTGATCGCTCTCTATGGTGCATCTTTGGAAATTGCTAAGAGTCAGTGTGGACCTGCCGAATTTCTTTAATTTCCTGGGCAAATAAAGGCGTTGTTGCTCTTTCTTAATCGCAGCGTCGATGTGGGTGGACCAGGACAGATGATTGTTGATAATATTCACACCTAGGAACTTGAAACTGTCAACCGTCTCCACCTCAATGACATTGATATAAACAAGGGCAGGTACTACACCTCACTTCCCGAAGTCCATGACCAGCTCCTTTATAGTCCTAATAATAATGTTTTATTATTGCCGAATGGCTGGCGAAATGGCTGCTGTTCGGAGAGCACACACATTTATACTCTGCCTACTGGGCGGAGCCAGCAGGTACGGATCTACCCCAGAACCTGTAGTACAGGGGGCTTACCGTAAAACGCATATATACAATATAATACAACAGTGGTGACTACCACACACTCATCTTTAGAACCTCCCGATAACAAGGACACCTATGTAAGGCTCCTGTTTATTGACTATAGTTCTGCTTTTAATACCATAATTCCAACCAAGTTCATATCCAAACTCCAAAACCTAGGACTTGGCTCTTCCCTTTGTAACTGGATTCTCGATTTCCTGACCTACAGACCACAATCAGTAAGGATAGGTAACGACATCCCTTCCACGATAGTACTTAACACCGGGGCAGTGCAAGGCTGCCCTCTACTCTACTCTTTATACACACATGATTGTGAAACAACATTTGACACCAACTCCATCTATAAGTTTACTGGTGAGGGGGCGGCTTGGTGACGCAGTGGTTAGCACTGCTGCCTCACGGAACTGAGGACCCAGGTTCAATCCCGGCCCCGGACATGCTCTGTGAGGACTTTGCACATCCTCCCCGTCGGAATGTGGCGACTAGGGGCTTATCACAGTAACTTCATACTTGTGACAATAAAACATTATTATTAGGACTACAAAGGAGCTGGTCATGGACTTCGGGAAGTGAGGTGTAGTACCTGCCCTTGTTTATATCAATGTCATTGAGGTGGAGACGGTTGACAGTTTCAAGTTCCTAGGTGTGAATATTATCAACAATCATCTGTCCTGGTCCACCCACATCGACGCTGCGATTAAGAAAGAGCAACAACGCCTTTATTTCCCCAGGAAATTAAAGAAATTCGGCAGGTCCACACTGACTCTTAGCAATTTCCAAAGATGCACCAGAGAGAGCAATCAATTTGGTTGCATCACAGCCTGGTATGGCAACTGTTCTGCCCAAGATCGTAAGAAATTAGAGAGTTGTGAACACGGCTCAGTCCATTACGCAAGCCCATCTTCCATCTATTGACTGTTTATATTTCTCGCTGCCTTGGGAAAGCGGGCAACATAATCACATACCCCTCCCATCCTGGTTACCCTTTTTTCCAACTTCTTCCATCGGGCAGAAGATACTAAAGCTTGAGAACTCGTTCTAATAAATTCAAAAACAGCTGCTACTAGACTCATCAATGGCCCGTCTATACATTAAACTGATATTTCTATGCATTTGTCTTTTTTTACAGTTTTATTATTTTTTTGTATGTTATATGTAATATATATATATGCATGGAGTGATCTCGCTAGGTCTGTACACAGAACAATACTTTTCGCTGTAACCTTGGTACATCTGACAGATTTTATCAATAACCAAGAAAGATTGGCCTTCTGTTGCAAGTGTCATTGTGGCATCCACAGTGATGTGGATGTTAACAAAACTGAAAGTCTATTCAATATATGAGGGTGATAAAAATAAAGATTTTAATTTAGTTAATGATGCGCTGGTTATTAATGTGCAAATCAGCCAACAGGTTCAAGGGATGGAGAGTTACTCCACGAGTTACAAATCCTCAGAACTTGTTGGCCGATTTATGCTATTTGGATGTTCGCTCTGCACATCTCACTCTTAACCTTTACATTATTTTCAAGATCTTCTTGGAATCTGCCACAAATTTCAGTGTAAATGTGTTAAATTGATCATACTAGATATCTGACATGTCACAAATATGACATTAGTTTTTCCAGGCGAGAGGGGTTGTTCGCCAGTAATTATGAATTTAGCGCACCAGATTGTACATCAAAAGCTTACTGTAGAAATTGGAGCTAAAGTTTATCATAAGCAGCCTTCAGAACAAAATGATTGCCACGTCATGCCCAATGACTTTTGTGGTTTTTCTTCCGATCCTGTCTCAGTTGACCTTCCTACTCAAGCCAGAGAGAAGGTCAGTGTCTCAGGTATGTGGATAGGACTTGGGGTGTTGGGGGGGGGGAATCGAAGGTCTGGGAGCAGAGAACTCGTGAAGTTGGGGGTATCGGATCTCAGGAGGGGACATGGGGAGGGGTCAGATCGGGTTGTGGGGGGACGGGGATTGAGCAGGTGTGAGGATGAGAATATCGGGCCCCTGGATGGGCAGATGGGGGTGGGGGTGGGGAAGAATCATGTCCAGGTGGTATATTCCCATGGGGGTGAGGGGTGGAGAATACCATGGTGGGCAGTTAGTAGCGATATTGGTGTGCCCCCTCGATGGTCAGGGGTAAAGGGGGGGGTGCAAAAGGAGTCTCATGGGGGTTCGGGGGCGGGCGGTCTGGGTCCTTACAATAGTTACCGAAAAGTTAAAAGAGGTTTTAATTCTTCTAACGTTTTCTGAGTAACATTTAGTATAACCCTGTCCGAACCATCTGGAGTTTGCGATTTAAATCACATCTTCAAACGCATCCTGGTGCAGAGCAATTGCCCGAGGAAGGTTGCATTTCTGGACAATTGCCATGCAAATGCTGACCAATGAAGTTCCGAGAGGGGTTCGCCAGCCCATGTTTGGGATTAGCCCCCAACCGACCCTGGGTAGTTTGGCCCATTGTTAATGCACAATTACTCAATCTCTCTGGCTCAGAAAAGGAATCATTTAAACTGTGCAAGGGTCCTCCTGTTTATCCCTTGTTTTTACCCTTTTTAATTTATGTTATTCTGCTATTTTAATTTTTGTACATGAACAATTTAATGTGCCTATGCCTTTAAGTTGGACTGCACCTTTAATTTGAGTGGCTGATAAACTGAGGATTGATTTATGACCTCAGGGAAGGCAGGTTACAAAGAGTGGTTTATATGTTGGATCAGCAGATTCAAAGGAGATCAATGATGTTACATCTTGATGGACTTGGCTGTCGGTCAATGGACTGTTTCAAATTGCCCCATCAATGGCCCCTGCCGATTGAACAAAGAAAAGTACAGCACAGCAATAGGCCCTTCGACCCTCCAAGCCTGCATCGACCATGCTGCCTATCTAACCTAAAGCCTTTTACACTTACAGGGTCCATATCTCTCTATTCCCATCCTATTCATATATTTGTCAAGATGCCCCTTAAACATCACTATCGCCCCTGCTTCCACCACCTCCTTCAGTAGGGAGTTCCAGGCACCCACTACCCTCTGTGTAAAAAAACTTTCCTTGCACATCTCCACTAATCTTTGCCCCTCGCACCTTAAACCTATTTCCGCTAGTATCTGACTCTTCCACCCTGGGGAAAAGTCTCTGACTATCCACCCTGTCTAGGCCCCTCATAATTTTGGAGACCTCTATCAGGTCGCCCCTCAACCTCCGTCGTTCCAGTGAGAGCAAACTGAGTGGTTTTGTCGGCGTTTTCTCTGGAATGTTCTTTCCTCTGTGTGACTGTGTTTGCTTTTACTTTCATTTTGGTCAGGAGCTGGAGGGGCACAGCCCTTATCTCTCTCGCCTAATGGATTATTTCTAAGGATCCAAAGTAAAAAACTTTCTCCCTCCACCCCCAAACTGAACTGCAAGAAAATCCAGTTCAGCAGGGTCAGTTGCTTAAAAACATTTTAAAATCTTGTGTGGGAAACTGTTCTTACCTCAGTAAGGAAGTTGGTGGAATTGCAAACAAGAAATAATTAAACAGGCTTAAGGCTGTTCCTTTGAGTGAAAGCCAAGATTGGTCAAAGTTAAAATGCCTCTGCAGAGGAAAACTTATTTTCTGGGAGTACTGACTGAGTGCTCCTGCCGGGAGACCATCTCTAACTATCCACCGGTGGCTTTGATCCCTAAGTATCCTGGAGGACAACCTCCTGCAATGACCTTGACATCGGAAGCAAGGACACTTATCTTTCATTTTTCATTTTTATTCCTATTATTTTACCCCTCCCTGTGTGTGGATCTGCCTCGTGTGTGCTTAGGTAGAGGGTGGGACAGTAGAAGGGCGGGGGGATAGTAGATTAGTTGGCTGTTATGCCGTTATAATTATTGCATATTTCACCTGTGTCTGTTACAAATAAAGTTATTGTGTTCAACTTATAAATCTGGTGGCTACAACTTAATAAGCAGTCAAGGGGCCAAAGATTCTGCAAATGTTCTACAAATTATTGGTTAATTCACTTGTGTTCCGAGGTGACACAGTGACGCAGTGGTTAGCACTGCTGCCTCATGACACTGAGGACCTGGGTTCGATCCCGGCCCCGGGTCACTGTCCGTGTAGAATTTGCACATTCTCCCCGCAATATGTGCAGGGTAGGCGCATTGGCCATGCTAAATTGCCCCTTAATTGGGAAAAAAAAGAATTGGGGGGTACCCTAAATTTATTTATTTTTAAAATTCACTTCTGTTGGGACTCCGGGGTCTGCGGCTGGGATTGACCACGTGCTAGGCCAGCATGTTGTAACAACTGAGAGTCTCACTTTCTGCAGATTGTAAGTTGCTGTTAGTGATTTTTTTAAAAGTCAAATTTTAAACCTTTTCCTACTTTTCTGTCTGTTTTCTTCCCCTCTTGATCCAGTCTTCCCCTTCTTTAGTTCTGTTTCTGATTTAACTAATTTGCCTAATTCACCCAATTTCCATCTCTGTTATTTCTCAATCTCCTGAGTCAAGGAGAAAAGCTGTCAGCTCCATCATTCTCTAAGATCCCCAATCCACCCCATTGCCCACGCAGCATGGTTATCAGCTCACACCTCTGGCAAGAATGCTATTTGTACAAAGTGAACTCACCAATTCATTCGAAACAAAGATTTGTTCTCCAATACAGTTGAGCAGCTGTTTCTTGATTATGTCAAACACTTGCAGATTCTGTCGGTAGGGTATCAAGTCCTGGGTGACTGCAGAACATATCGTTCTGCCCAATCTGAAAATGGTAGAAAACAGCAGTAAGAGAGACATGGATAATTAAGGAGGGAAGAATGCACGTTTATTTTTCCAATTGCATGCAATACTAATCCCCCTTCCACTCCAAACCAGAGAACAATTGTGGAGGAAGAAGTTCAAGAAAATCAAGGACTATGATTGAAGCTGGTGTGCCTGGCTCCTTGATGTTCTACATTTGTTCCTCCCTAGTTTCACCCAGGCTAATCAAACTTTGCCTGCCTGTGTTGCTCCAGCACCCAATTCAAATTTAGTTTTGACTAACCTCGAGGTCTATTATCCTGATTTATTTTCAAGTAATACTCAGAGTTTATCTTATCTAAGCCACTGAATATTTTATATATTGCAACAAGTTTTCTTTATAGCCTGGAAAGATCAAGGTTTTTAACCATTCCTCCTGGCTCAATGAAATGACAATCGCTTATTGTCACGAGTAGGCTTCAATGAAGTTACTGTGAAAAGCCCCTAGTCGCCACATTCCGGCGCCTGTTCGGGGAGGCTGGTACGGGAATCAATCTCCACCAATCTCCGTGTTCTTGGAAACTCACTCGTCATTCATCTCTCTGAGGTTTCCAAAGCTAGCACCCAATTTGTATTAATTTCCAGTGAAAAATTGTTGAGTTCCTTGAGACATCGCACAACTCACCTCTCAAAGTCAGAAGGTGTCATTGCCTTTCCCTCTTTTAAGATGTTGTATATGACGAATCTTTCCTGGAGTGCGGTTAAATTATTCGCCAGAAGCACATCCAGTGAGTTGAGCATCTGGAAACACGTTGGTGAGAGAGAGAGACAGAGAAAGGAAAGCAGCTAGCTCAAACACTACCAGCATATCAGAGATTTGTAACCGATGCAAACGTTTATATACCACAAATGTGCTTCAAAGGCTAGCTCACTCATACAGCTTGCAAACAACTGATAGAAACTTTACAGCAAATCATTCCTTGATGTTCCTACATTGAAAAAGCATTTGCACAGGGGAAGGAATGACATGTGGATAAGTAGGAGTGTTTGTACGGAGGGGAAAGCATTTCCACGGAGAAAATCACCCATTGTTTTCCAGCTAAACTCACGTCAAAACCCAGGTCACTCACAAAAGATACCACAGATTTTTATTTTCCAAAATAAATCCATCCCATCGGCATCTGAATGGACCACCTCATCCCGAGGAGCCGTTCCATAGGTTTTCCATGCTCACTGAATAATTGGCCGGAATCTCTTTCTGATCCCTTGGGCGCGGAGAGGAAAATATTGGAAAATCCTGTTAGGGCCTAGCCACAGCTCAGAGGGGTGCCACCCCTGTCTCTGAATCAGAGGTTTGTGGGTTCAAGTCCCAAGCCTGAGACTTGAGCACAGAAATCTCAGCTCATACTCCAGTGCAGTCGTGATGGAGTGCTTCCTACCCCAGCTGCCGAATTTCAGATATGACTTTAGACCAAGGCCTTCTCTGCTCTCTCAGGTGGATGTAAAAGATCCCATGTCACTATCTTGAAGAAGTGTAAGGAAGCTGTTTAATCTGTCATGGCCTATATTCATCCCTCAACAAAATCAATATGCTTCAACTTATTGGTGCACACAGGGGCTTCTTGTGTGCAAAATTATAATGCACTTTGGGGTTTCCTAAATGTTTGAAAGCAGCCGCAGAAATTCACATTCTTTCTCTTTTGTTAATGTTATGCATTGTAACCAATGCCCTTCTTTTTATTATGTCACATGATTATGTGGTGCACCATCGGAGGCACTTGGGAGATTTCCCTCGCTTCCACCTTAGACTGATCGAGCAACACCTCTGTAAATAAAGTCTGACAGCTGGTTAAGTCACCTATGGTGTGGCAACCTGGTTATCCTTTGTCTCTGCTGTGAGGTAACGCCAACAGGCCTTGAAACATAATAGTCAAGTTGTGCGGTACCTGTAGACGGGACAGAAGCTGGAACTTTTCAAATGGCAGGTATGCCAGCAGGCTACCTACACGATGCAGAAACACCAAAGGCCACGCAGTGACATTGCTATAGCCCCCGGAATCCACTGCCCACCGGGCAAAGGCCGCTCTCTGGTCATTGGACAGTTTCCCAAAGCTAAGGTTAACCATGGACAATCTGAAATTTAAAAACAAAACATATATAATTGTGAGCATGGAGGGTATCGTAATGCAGGCGGTCCTTGATATCATTCAGTAACTCAGTAACAATTTACAGAGCATGATATTAACAAAACGAGTGACTGCACTTGATACAAATTCAAAGGACAATTCTTTCTTAATTGACACTCAACTGGCCCATCTGACACGAAGGGTCACAAAAACTGCAACTGTTGTATGTGGTAGGAAGTTGTGATTAATGTAGGAATTTCAGATATATTGTACTATATATATTTGGTGCAGTAAGGGTTAAAAGCTTGGGTAGTGTGTGTATGACTGCTGCAGTAGTGTTTTTTTTAAATTCCTGGTTTGAAAGGCAGGCAGGTGTTGTGGCTACATGAGGTGCAATTAAAGCATCATAAAAGTTGGGCTAATGGCGTTTTGTTTCGTAAAAGAGGGTTCCCTGGGGAGTTGACAATTAGAGACATTGAGTTCAGCTTAGGAAGATGATGTACTTAGTTAATGGTAGCAGCCAGGGGTTGAAGCAGTTTGGGTTTTGTGGTTTTAACGTTTAGCTTTAGATTGGGATGTGAACAGACAAGAAGCTGCGCTCTCAATACAGTGAGGTTAGATCTGACTGTGGACAGACCAGCAGGTTGTAGAGAAACAGTCAGCCAAGGGTTTGACTGTGGACAGGATAGGAGCAATTTGAAAGGCTGATAATTTAAACAGTAAATTGAGACAGGCAAGAGTCTGCAAGCTGGGTCCTCAAAGTGATTATCCAAGAATTCTCTTTACAGCATGTATTCCTCAGTCTGCTAACTGTATTTAAAAGTGGATTGTGACCAGAGACGGATTTTGTTTGATTTGAGATAAAGATAACAGTTAGGAGTTAAAGGGTTTCATTGTATTTTTAAGGGTTGTTTAATTGATAATTGAAAGCTATTTCTCTTTATGATGTTAAAGTTAGTAATACTGTGTTAGTAATAAAGTTTGTTTTAATATACCATTTCTCTACTTGTGCTTGAAATCACTCCTGGAGCACAGTCTTACAAATTAAATTAAATATTGGGGTTTCTGTCCGGTATCCTGACAATTGTTGGGATCTGGTCCGGGATCGTAGTAATGTACCCACCTGAGTTTGAGGTTCAGGGACTTTCACTTCATGTGCTGATATGAAGACTTTGTCTATATATTTGTTTCTGGAACCCACCTCTTCATTCACCTGAGGAAGGAGCTGAGCTTTGAAAGCTCAGGGCTTTCGAAACAAACCTGTTGGACTTTAACCTGGTGCTGTAACACTTCTTACTGTACCCACCCCAGTCCAACGCTGGCATCTCCGCATCATGATTTAAAGATAAGCAATCCCACCTCTGTGAATCTTTCAACAGGGTCAGCCTATGATATTCATGAGTCCCTGTGCTCTCCTCTATAAATTGGAGCTGATCCAGAACTCTGCTGCCCATATCCTAACCCACACCAAGCACCCTTCACCTTTGCAACCACTGACCGACATCGGCTCCCATTTTAGCAATGCCTCAGTTTTGAAATTCTCCTCCTCGTTTTCAAAACCTTCCCATGGCTTTGCTTCTCCCTATGCCTGTAACCTCCTCCAGCTCCACAACCCTTCAAGGCACCTGCGCACCTTTAATTTTAGCCCCTAATTTGAAATGCATTTACAAATATATTTGTACAGTATCGCAAAGGTATTTATGATATTGGCAGATATATTACCCAAAGGAAATTCTTGTGAATGCATTAATGACATTGCTAAACAAGAGAAACGGGGCAAATTTTCTACAATTGGAAAATGCAAACAGTCAAATAATCGAACAAAGGCATTTCGGTGCAGATCTTTAAGTGTTGAATGTATGTGTGACATACACTTGCTCCTTGTTCAATGTTGCCGGAAGAACCCGGATCTCAGACGCTGGCAGGAGAGGCAGGAAGTGAAGAAACTCTAGAAACTTATTTGGGTCAATGAGCGGGATTCTATTGAAGACGACCGATGCCATGACGCTCTTTAAATCATCCCGAATCTGAAATTAAAACAAGAACTTTTAAAACTGAAATTGTTGTTCAGAGTCAGAAATTCAAACAGGAATGAAAACCAATGCTTATTTTTATTTTTAAATGTGTGGTGATATAACCACTGTAGTTATGTGTACTTGCAGTAGGGGGATGTATGCCTGTACCTGTAATACAGGTTCCTCCGGTATGCCCCTGCCGGCTAGCTCCGCCCACAGGGAGCTTATGTATAAATATGCGTGTGAGTCACTCAGACCCTAATCTACAGTTGCAGATGGAGGAATAGCATCGCACAGCAATAAAGCCTCTATTGTACTAGTCTCTCGTCTTTGAGTATAATTGTTAGCGCCACAAAATGTGAGGTTTTAAGATTCCTTTGTGTGATTTTAATAGGCCTCTTGACTCGCTGGGGATTACCCTGCCTTTAAGCAATGTTTGCTGGGCCTCCTTTGCTGGATAACATAAGATGTTTTCTCAGTCAACACCCGAGACAAGCAGTCCATAAGAGAGTTGCCACAATACAAGGAGCAACAAGGATGCCAAGGGGTCACATGCACTGAAAAGTCAGGTCATCAATCGTGCTAAGTTTACCATTGCTTCAGAACATTCAGGACTAAACAACTACACAAATAACTTGGTTTCCCTTTAATGGGAGAAGGTTTCCATGGTTAATGAGATGGCTCAGACCAGATGGATGCACGTCAGTCAGAGTGGACATGATACCTCAAGCGGATCTGCTTATTTAATTGTATCACCCGGTTTATGTATCACCCAATGCCAATCAAAACATGTGTGTGCAGGTTTCATTCTCAATTAGCTGGGCAGTATTTAGTAATGTGTAGGGGTCCTTCGACTGAACCTTTGCACAAGGACCTGATCTCAGTGAAGCTGTTAGGCAAGAAGACAACAAGGGATTGTGCACAAGCCAGGGAAAGAAGGAAAGTGAGTGGGGGAATCATCTCAAAAGCACTCCGGGGTAAACTCTGGCTCAGTGGGTAACCCTCCCGCCTCTGAATCAGACTACAGAGACTTGACACTCCGAGTGCAATGCTGAGGAGCTGCTGTGTTGCAGGTGCCATCTTTCTGATTACATATTAAACCCTCAGGTGGAGGTGAAAGATCCCATGGCACTATTTTGAAGAAGAGGAAAGGAGTTATCCCGAGTGCCATGGCCAATATTTATCCTTCTCCCAACATCACTAAAACAGATTAGCCAGTCATTATCACATTGCTGTCTCTGGGAGCTGTTCATATATTGGCTACATAGAAACATAGAAAATAGGAGCAGGAAGAGGCCATTCAGCCCTTCGAACCTGCTCCACCATTCATTATGATCATAACTGATCATCCAACTCAATAGCCTAATCCCCCCCCACCACCCATATACTTTAAATCCCCTTCGCCCTAAGTGTTATATCTAAATGCTTCTTTACAATATACAATGTTTTGGCCTCAACTACTTCCTGTGGTAATGAATTCCACAGGCCGACCACTCTCTGGGTGAAGACATTTCTCCTCATCTCTGTCCTCAATGGTCCACCCCGCATCCTCAGGCTGTGACCCCTGGTTCTGAACACCCCCATCATCGAGAACATCCTCCCTCCATCTACCCGGTCCAGTCCTGTCAGAATTATGTAGGTTTCTATGAGATTCCCCCTCATTTTTCTGAACTCCAGAGAATACGATCCTAACCGATTCAATCTTTCCTCATACATCAGTCCCACCATCAAAGGGATCAGTCTGGTAAAAGTTTGATGCACTCCCTCTATATCAAGAACATCCTTCCTCAGATAAGGAGACCAAAACTGCACACAATATTCCAGGTGAGGCTTCACTAAGGCCCTGTATAATTGCAGCAAGACATCCCTGCTCCTGTACTCGAACCCTCTCGCTATGAATGCCAACATACCACTTGCCATCTTTTCTACCTGCTGCACCTGCATGCTTACCTTCAGTGACTGGTGTTTGAGGACACCCAGGTCGCGTTACACATTCTCCTCTTTTAATTTATGGCCTTTCAGTCTGCCTTCTTCCTTTTGCTACCAAAGTGGATAACCTCGCATTTATCCAAATTATATTACATCTGCCATGCATCTGCCCACTCACTCAGCCTGTCCAAATCACACTGAAGGATCTCTGCATCCTCCTCACAGCTCACCCTCCCACCCAACTTCATGTCATCTGCAAATTTAGAGATATTACATTTTGTTCTTTCATCTGAATCATTAATTCCTACATTACAAGAGTGGCTCCACTTCAAACCTCCATTGGCTATTACACAATTCAGGATGTCCTGAGGTTGTGAAAAGCATTGCAGAAAGGCACATTTTCCCAGTTTAGGATTATATTGCAACTTTGGCTAGACACAATGCTGCAAAATGGAGCCTAGAAGTGGAAACCACTAACTATATAAGTATATAAAATGGATTTTAAAAATCACTTACTGTATGATTCTCTTTCGCTGTTAGATTGCAGTAGGAGAGTTTGTTAGTTAATGGAATTCCAAAGTGTGTTAAGAGTTTAATGCTAAATGATATGAGACAGTTTACCTCCAAACCATTCCAGTTTGTATTTAAGAGCTGAAGTAGTTGTTTTGCAGTTTCAATGTCAATTGCAAACAGCAATCCTCGAAGATCGACTGCAGAAAGTTTCAGGTACTCCTGTTTTGGGAAAAAGAGTGGAGAAAGAGCTTTCTTAGGGAAACGTTTACCAAACGTTATGTCTGGATGGAGTTACTAGCTGAAAAAGAACACACAATTGTATCTCCCCATTGATGTGTTGGGTAAGCTGGGTCTGCGAGGACTGTGTTTACTGCAGCAGTGAGAGAGACAGGCTTCCAACACTTGGAGAAATGCAACTCTATTTTATTAAACTCTTAACGATTAAACATACTTTAACTGTGGGTTGACACTATGCTGAGTTGACTGGAGACCTGAGGCTAACCTGACCAGACTATCTTACTACCACATGGTGGATGTTCTAGTTGTTGCTCACGGGCTCTGACTGTCTCAGAGGCTGCATCCCAAGAGAGTGGGAAAACTGGTGCCCTCTGGCTTTATAGTGGTCGTGTCCTGTCTGGTGATTGGCTGCTGTGTTCTGTGTGTTCATTGGTCATCCTGTGTGTCAATCAATGCCTGTCTGTGCACCATATATACTTGTATGTATATTATGACACCCATCAATAGTCTATGACGGTGGAATTCTGGGTTTTAGTTTCATTGGGCTGTACGAGTGTGCAGCATAGAGGCCTGAAAGCTACTTAAATCAATGCCCCACTGCTAAACTTCTATGTAACACAAGTTGCCCATGCAGACAGATCTTAGCTTCTGATTTAGAATGTGTCCACTATTGAGACAACAACCCTTCCCAAACCTCTGGGTGCTCAAAAATACTAACAGGACAAAGCCAAAACAATGAGCAACTAGAACAGGCTACAGGGTTGGACTGGCAAGGCCCAGGAGCCAGTTCAGGAGCTGCTCGAGGGTGTCCCTTGTACAGACATGGAGTGAGTTATCCAATACAGGCTGCGGGTTAAAAAGACTGACAGTGCACACCGGAAACCCATAGGTACACTGCCCACCAATGGAAGGTGAAGCTCCTTGGCCTCCCCTGGTCTTGGGGGATCCACTCTCTGACCTCGGGCTGTTCCTTTGGCTTCAGGACGTACCCTTTTCAAACCAGGACTGAAACAATCACCTATGTACTGCAAACACTTGAGAAAACTCAACAGTTCACATATTTGCATCAATGGTTCACCTTCAGTCTCTTCTGCAATTTAATAGAAGTCCGGGTTTGCCTGAAGCCTGAATGAGTAAACGTACTGCTTGGTGTGGGATATACATCAAACAAACAGCACAGAAGCAGGCCATTCGGCCCTACTGACCCACAATGTTGATTCTGTCCCACACAAACATTCTCTCAAACTACAACATCTCACCATATTAATACTTGATATTCCTTTCTCCCTCATGTGTGCATCTAACTTCCCCATAAATATATCTATGCCTCTAAATGCAGGAGTCCCTCTTTCATCTGTATAACAGTGCTATCCCCGTGATAGAAATTATGTTATGTTTGTTTGATTCTGATGCAATACCTTTACTATGTCCAGTCCAGATGATCCTCCTTCCTTCTGCGCCAGGTCCAATAGGACAGACTAAGGAAATACACAAGAAATAAATGTGTGGTAGATATCAGACTGTCTATCGATATCACTGTCAGTTAGAGGTGGAGCGAGGTGGGGCATCACGTCAGGACTCACAGTAAAGAATTAATTTTAGTGCAGGCAGCATCTGGTGAAACAGCGTGTCACAGCAGTCTATGGAATTTATTAAAAGTGCCTCTACGAACTACGCAACACATATCACCTAACAATAATAATAATCTTTATTAATGTCACAAGTAGGCTTACATTAACACTGCAATGAAGTTACTGTGAAAAGCCCCTAGTCGCCACATTCCGGTGCCTGTTTGGGTACACTGACGGAGAATTCAGAATGTCCAATTCACCCAACAAGCACGTCTTTCGGGACTTGTGGGAGGAAACCGGAGCACCCGGAGGAAACCCACGCAGACACGGGGAGAACGTGCAGACTCCGCACAGACAGTGACCCAAGCCGGGAATCGAACCCAGGTCCCTGGCCCTGTGAAGCAACAGTGCTAACCACTGTCTAGATGTAACTATTCCTGCTTTTTTCTGTATTTCTCCAACAAAATACAGTGAGTGGAGGATAGTTACTTACTTTGTATACATGATGGGAGTAAAATCAGCCCCAATCACTTACAGCAGTGCCATCCCCAGGCGAGATTGATGGTGTAATTACCAAATCATCCCCATTCTGGCTGCAATAACAAGGTCACTATATGCAGCTAATAAATATTGGCCAGAACACTGCAGGGAACTCTCAAAACTTTCTTCAAATGGTTCCCTGGGGCCATTTACATCCAACGCAGGCCAGGTGGAGCCTCAATTTATCATCTCGCCTGAAAGATAGCACCTTCAACAGTGCAGCATTCCCTCCGTACTGCACTGGGAGGGTCATGTAACCGGACAGCAGCTTAAACTGCAACTAACTCAAAGGCAAAAACACTAGCCACTGTCCAAATTCCTTCATTTATTGTTTTAAAAGAGGTTCTAACCTGACAGACCAACAAAATAATTACTTGCGACTGCATTAATGCACTTGTTTGAATTGGGTTTGGGGTGCTTACACTAATATTAGATGAGCCCAGTTTCATGGCATATGACAATTTACCACAAGATGATATAAAAAGGGAGTTATCAGACAATCTGACACATGTGGAACAGTATAACTGAGTTCCCATAAATACAATTAGTATTAGTTATCAAGCCTTACCCCAAAACACTGGAGCAACTCTTTCCTGATGTTGTAGCTGCTCTGGTATTGCAGGTAGTTTATAATAGTGCGCAGGATACTACGTTTAGCATTCTCAACAACTGGCAGGGATGAGATTCGGTCATCTTCCAAGGTCAATAAGACCATGATGATCTTATTCATTGCTTCAGTAAGAGCCATTGTTAGGTCCTCCATGACTGTGTTGTGCAGCATCAGACCCATGTTTTCCAAACCGCACATAATTAGAGGAGGAACATCTCCCAGTTGAAATTCTTCATGCAGGCATACGTCTGATGCACCCAGACTGCATGTCCACCGGAGTTGTGAGATGAGCTCTTGCACCGGGCAGATCTTGTTGACCTCCGCAGAATTGGTAGAGATACTGATTGACATGCAGTCTGCCTCAACCCAAGTGTTCTCTGGGTCAGTGCTCAATGCATGAAGCACCACAGGATCTTGGCAGACATATTTATTGAAATTGCTCTGATCGTAGTCGAAGCAGAGTGCCACAGTGGTCGAATCCACTCGTTGCTCTGTCCATAAGTTGTAAATACACATGGTAGCAGGGTTTAGCCCTTCAGCTTGAACAGAAGAGCAGTAGCCAGAGAGCCAGGTACTATTCTTACTTCTAAGTAACCCCCACAATCGTGTTGAATTGTCACATGCAGCTTGTACAAAATTGTCCAGGTCGTACTGACTACAGAATTTAGCAGCAGCAAGATCTATGGAGGAGGAAGCTATCCACTCTTCATACAGGCAGGTTTGATTCTGATCATTTGCATGAGAATTGCCCTGGCTCTTGCAGCGAGATTTTAACCAAGCATTTTCAGGATACAGCAACAGCTCACTGACCAGTGACTCCGTGTGACAAACGAATTGCGTGAAATTTACCTGGTCATTCCTCCAACAAAAATCTACGAGGTAAGGATCAACTGGGCCGTCTGCCCACTGGGCGTACTGACAGAATGTGGCCACGTCAGCATCATTATTGTCCAAGGTGGAAGGACTATCGCAATTATCAATCAGCCAAAGGTTGAACTCATTTTTCAGTAGCTCCTCAAGAATGGCTGGGTTCTGGCAGATGCTGATGTCGAACTGCTGACTGTCGATATTGAAACACATTGCTAACACAGTGCCATCCACTGTAGCAGGGGATGTCCAAGTTTCATAGCGGCAATGATTCCCCACAGCAATCATTACATCCTCTGTTGGGTTGGCAATTGAAGGCAATGTCATGCTATCGCTGCTCTCCTCTGGAATTACAGTGGAGGCCACAGCGGAATCGGAATTGTCCACACAGAAGTCAATCAGCCAAGAATTCTCTGGATCATTCAGCAGACCCTGCAAGAGTGATACAGTGGTGCAGACGGTCCGGTTAAAAGCAGCTTGATCAGCCTCTTTGCAGAACACAACCGTATCAGAGGTTACAGAAAGAGCATCCAGCCACTTTTCGTAGCGGCACCCATTCTGAGTATTGCAGGCAGATGGTAGCCAAGCATTGTTAGGATCCTGCTGCAATTTATTAAGGAGAATTCCATCTTTGCAAACAGATTTATTGAAGTTTGTTATGTCACTGCTCCAACACAGTGAAACTATTGATGGATCTACCGGATCCTCTTTCCACCTGCTGTACATGCAGAATTGACCATTGCCGTTTAAGATGGAATAATCATTGCAAAAGCCAGCCAGCCAGAAATTGCCCTTTACAAACTGCTCCAGTGCAGAGGGATTGTTACAAATCACACTGGTGAAACGGTCACGGTCATGATCAGCACAGAAGGTGATTACTCCATCATCTATCAAGGAGAAGTCTGCCCACTCTTCGTAACGACAGTAGATGTCCACGCCATTGGCTGTCGGCTCAAGGCTGGCTGAGCTGATAGTGAAGCTATCGCCGACCACATCAGTCGTGAGCGTTGGGGTGTACATGGTATTGGGGTTGCTGGCGCAGAAGATTTTCAGCCAGAAGTGAGACGGGTTTTTCAAGATGGTTTCCAGCAGTGAGGTATTAGTGCAGAAAGTCTTTCTAAAGCCAACCTCATCTGTGATAGCACAGTAACCAAAATCTGTAGAGTTGTACAATCCTGTGGCAAACCAGGTGTCATACTTACAAGTCAGATCTTCAATTTGTCGGGTGTCACCTGAAGGAGAAAACGCCTTCACTTTTGGGCTTCTTTTCCCACAGTAATTGGCATAGCGGTTTAATCCTTCAGCGAGATAAGTGTGTATGAAATCCATTTTACTGCAAATATGATCAACCAGGGGTCCTGTCCCATTTCCCGCCAGGCCGCCTACGATACTGCAAAATACAGGAAGCCATACCAGGTCGAATTGCTGCTGCGAGTCTTTGCTGCAAAAGGTTGTGTTAAGTAAAAGGAAAACCTGCTGGTTGCAGCGAGTGGGAAATTGGGGCAAGTCCGAAATGATCTGGAAAGCTTCAGCAGTCCTGTGGAATTCAGTGGGAGAAGTTTCACCGAAGATTTGCGTAGTCTCTATTGTTACAGCTTCAAAACTCCAGGTCAAGTTGTGAAGGAGGCCCCTGCGAGGCACAAATAATTATTTAAGTAAATTATTCTGAGTGTCATCTGATTGTTTAGGCAGCCTTGACGTCATACCCGCGCATGCGCAGGGGAGGGGGTCACTTCCGCGTCCACCATCGTGAAGGCTATGGCGAACGCGGAAGGAAAAGAGTGCCCCCACGGCACAGGCCCGCCTGCCGATCGGTGGGCCCCGATCGCAGGCCAGACCACCATGGGGGCACCCCCCCGTGGCCAGATCGGCCCCCCCCCCAGGTCCCCGGAGACCGCTCGCGCCACCTGGTCCCGCTGGCAAGGTAGGTGGTTTGATTGCCGCCGGCAGGACCGGCCTGACAGCAGCAGAACTTCGGCCCATCACGGGCCGGAGAATCTCCCGGGGAGGGGGGGGGGGAGGCCCGCCGACAGGCGCGGCGCAATTCCCACCCCCGCCGAATCACTGGTGCCGGAGACTTCGGGAGACGGCGGGGGCGGGATTGACGCTGGCCCCCGGCCATTCTCCGACCCGGCGGGGGGGTCAGAGAATCCCGCCCCTTGTTCCTACCATTTGGGTGCCCATAACCCAAGAAAGAATGAAAGACAACCTCAGGAGGTCACAACATAGAACGTTCAGGTGGCCATTCAGCCCATCGAGTCTGCACCGACCCACTTAAGTTCTCACTTCCACCCTATCCCCATAACCCAATAACCCCTCCCAATCTTTTTGGTCACTAAGTGCAATTTATCATGGCCAATCCACCTAACCTGCATATCTTTGGACTGTGGGCACCTGGAGGAAACCCTCACAGACATGGGGAGAATGTTCAGATTCCGCACAGACAGTGGCCCAGCGGGGAATCGAACCTGGGACCCTGGCGCTGTGAAGTCACAGTGCTATCCACTTGTGCTACCGTGCTGCCCAAAGCCAATAAGGTATTGTCTGAAGTATAGTCACTGTTGTAATGTGAGACAAGCAGTAGTTAATTTGCACAGCAAGCTCCACGAATAGCAATAAGATTATCTGTTTATAGGGATATGGTTGAGGAATAAGGTTTTTTTTGTAGTTCATGGGATGTGGGATGAGTCACATGTAGGCCAGACCAGGTAAGAAAGGCAGATTTCCTTCCCTAAAGGATATTAATAAACCAGATAGGTTTTTACGACAATGGCTTATTGTTGATCATTAGACTTTTAATTCCAGATTTTTATTGAATTCAAATGTAACCATCTGCCAGAGCGAGATTTGAACCCAGGTTCGATTCCCGGCTGGGTCACTGTCTGTGTGGAGTCTGCACGTCCTCCCCCTGTGTGCGTGGGTTTCCTCCGGGTGCTCCGGTTTCCTCCCACAGTCCAAAGATGTGCGGGTTAGGTGGATTGGCCATGCTAAATTGCCCGTAGTGTCCTAATAAAAAAGTAAGGTTAAGGGGGGTTTGTTGGGTTACGGGTATAGGGTGGATACGTGGGTTTGAGTAGGGTGATCATGGCTCGGCACAACATTGAGGGCCGAAGGGCCTGTTCTGTGCTGTACTGTTCTATGTTCTATGTTCTATGTCCTCAGAGCATGATGCTGGGTCTCTGGATTACTAGTCCAGCGAGAAGCCCACTACACCACTGCCTCCTTAATGCCAAGACACCAGAACGTCACTACTCTTCTTCAAAACAGTGCTATGGGATCTTTTACTTTTTTTAAATTCAGAGAGCCCAATTCTTTTTTTCCAATTAAGGGGCAATTTAGCGTGGCCGATCCACCTACCCTGCTCACCTTCTTGGATTGTGGGGGTGAGACCCACGCAGACACGGGGAGAATGTGCAAACTCCACGCAGACCGTGACCCGGGGCTGAGATTGAACCCGGGTCCTCGGCGGCGTGAGACAGCAGTGCTAACCACTGCGCCACTGTGCCGCCGCGGTGGCGTCAGTCTAACATCTCATCTGACGATCAGCACTCCCTCAGTACAATGCTGCCAGCTGGACTACAGCTGACATCTGAAGGATACAAGACTCAGCAGACTGGATAAATCCTTGGAGGGTGAATAGTTTCAGGTCTGTGGGGAATGATGTGTGTTGGGTGGGGGGGGGGGGGGGGGGGGGGGGTGGGGGGGGGGGGGGGGGGGTGTTAAACTAGATAGCTCTATTAAACGGCTGATCAATAAGGGGATCAGGGGTTATGGGGAAAAGGCAGGAGAATGGGGATGAGAAAAATATCAGCCATGATTGAATGGCGTAGCAGACTCGATGGGCCGAGTGGCCTAATTCTGCTCTTATGGTCTGATAAAGGTGTGATGGGCTGAATGGCCTCCTTCTCCGCTTTATACAATTCTATAAATGGAAAAGAGCATGGAATTGACCTGAGTTGCCGCCCTTGACAATGTTCCTGAAATATTCTTACCAAAAGCCAGACAAACACTTTATTCACCTCAATTCTAACTGAGGGATCTTACAATCCAGAAAATGGCTGCTGTGTTTACTTAGAGCAACAGTAGCTTCACAATGCCAAGTGCTTGGGGATGTCTCTGAAATGTGATCAAGGGCTTATAAGTGCAAGATTGTTTGTTCTTTATTTACTCAGAATCAAGCAGAGTGTAGTCTGTCACTGAACACCCTGATCCATGTTCAAACATAATAGCATGCCTGCATGCTTATTTCGATTACAACCACTCAGATCTTCCTCATTCATTTTTCTGCTTAATGCAATCTTGCAACACTACCTTTGGTAATTCACCCAGCTCACATCGTGCCTGGGGAATAATGGGACTGAGCTTCTGTAATTTGACCGACTGCTTTGATCAATATCACAACTTGTAAGAGTGAAACTTGAACAGTTACTGATCATTAGGATTGTAGCTTCAATCTCACGCCAATGTATTTTTAAATAACATAGGAACAGTTTACATTGTCACACATTTACTCACACAGGAAAAAAAAATCTTTCTCCCACTCCCCAAGAATCTCCTATCCTCTCGCCCATTATTACTAGCGGCAGGAGGACTAGGAAAGCAAAAAAGTATTTAATTAGGGAGACAGCAAAGATTCTCTGGTACAAAAGATAGCCATGATGTGGAGATGCCGGCGTTGGACTGGGGTGAGCACAGTAAGAAGTCTTACAACACCAGGTTAAAGTCCAACAGGTTTGTTTCAAACACGAGCTTTCGGAGCACGGCTCCTTCTTCAGGTGAATGGAAAGGCTTGTTCCAGAAATGTTTATATAGACACAGTCAGAGATGCCCCGGAATGCGAGCACCTGCAGGCAATCAAATCATCAAAGATGCAGAGAGAGAGGTAACTCCAGGTTAAAGAGGTGTGAATTGTCCCAAGCCAGTTCAGTCGGTAGGCCTCTGCAAGTCCAGGCTTGTTGGTGGGGGCCGAATGTAATGCGACATGAATCCCAGATCCCGGTTGAGTCCGCATTCATGCGTGCGGAACTTAGCTATAAGTTTTTGCTCAGCAATTTTGCGTTGTCGCGTCTCCTGAAGGCCTCCTTGTAGAATGCTGACCCGGAGATCAGAGGCTGAATGTCCTTGACTGCTGAAGTGTTCCCCAACTGGAAGGGAACAGTCCTGCCTGTTGATAGTCGCACGATGCCCGTTTATTCGTTCTCGCAGTGTCTGCATGGTCTCGCCAATGTACCACGCTTCGGGACATCCTTTCCTGCAGCGTATGAGGTAGACTACATTGGTCGAGTCGCACGAGTATGCGCCGCGTATCCTCCGTATACACAGGATCTGCTCAGACAAGGAGGAGCGCAACAGACACCTACAGATGCTGAAAGATGCCCTCGTACGAACGGGATATGGCGCTCGACTCATTGATCGACAGTTCCACCGCGCCACAGCAAAAAACCGCACCGACCTCCTCAGAAGACAAACACGGGACACCACTGACAGAGTACCCTTCGTCGTCCAGTACTTTCCTGGGGCGGAGAAACTACGACATCTTCTTCGCAGCCTCCAACACATCATCAGCGAGGATGGACATCTTGCCAAGGTCATCCCCACACCCCCACTACTGGCCTTCAAACAACCGCGCAACCTCAAACAAACCATTGTTTGCAGCAAATTACCCAGCCTTCAGAACAGCAACCACAACACCACAAAACCCTGCCAGGGTAATCTCTGCAAGACATGCCAGATCATCGACATGGACACCACCATTACACGTGGAAACACCACCCACCAGGTACGCGGCGCATACTCGTGCGACTCGACCAATGTAGTCTACCTCATACGCTGCAGGAAAGGATGTCCCGAAGCGTGGTACATTGGCGAGACCATGCAGACACTGCGACAACGAATAAATGGGCATCGTGCGACTATCAACAGGCAGGACTGTTCCCTTCCAGTTGGGGAACACTTCAGCAGTCAAGGACATTCAGCCTCTGATCTCCGGGTCAGCATTCTACAAGGAGGCCTTCAGGAGACGCGACAACGCAAAATTGCTGAGCAAAAACTTATAGCTAAGTTCCGCACGCATGAATGCGGACTCAACCGGGATCTGGGATTCATGTCGCATTACATTCGGCCCCCACCAACAAGCCTGGACTTGCAGAGGCCTACCGACTGAACTGGCTTGGGACAATTCACACCTCTTTAACCTGGAGTTACCTCTCTCTCTGCATCTTTGATGATTTGATTGCCTGCAGGTGCTCGCATTCCGGGGCATCTCTGACTGTGTCTATATAAACATTTCTGGAACAAGCCTTTCCATTCACCTGAAGAAGGAGCCGTGCTCCGAAAGCTCGTGTTTGAAACAAACCTGTTGGACTTTAACCTGGTGTTGTAAGACTTCTTACTGGTACAAAAGGGTCTGGATGTCCTGATGTACGAGTCACAGAAAGTCAGCTTAAAGGTACAGCAAGTAATTAGGAAGGCAAAATGAATGTTGGCCTTTATTGCAGGGGGCTAGTGTATAAAAATAGAGAGTAGTATACTCTCAGCATTCTACAAGGAGGCCTTCATTCTACAAGGAGGCCTTCAGGAGACGCGACAACGCAAAATTGCTGAGCAAAAACTTATAGCTAAGTTCCGCACGCATGAATGCGGACTCAACCGGGATCTGGGATTCATGTCGCATTACATTCGGCCCCCACCAACAAGCCTGGACTTGCAGAGGCCTACCGACTGAACTGGCTTGGGACAATTCACACCTCTTTAACCTGGAGTTACCTCTCTCTCTGCATCTTTGATGATTTGATTGCCTGCAGGTGCTCGCATTCCGGGGCATCTCTGACTGTGTCTATATAAACATTTCTGGAACAAGCCTTTCCATTCACCTGAAGAAGGAGCCGTGCTCCGAAAGCTCATGTTTGAAACAAACCTGTTGGACTTTAACCTGGTGTTGTAAGACTTCTTACTGTGCTCACCCCAGTCCAACGCCGGCATCTCCACATCATAAAAATAGAGAGGTCTTGCGAAATGGTAAATGGCATTGGTGAGAACGAATCTAGAGAAGTGTACAGTTTTGTTCTTCTTATTTAAGAAAGGATATACTTGTATTAAAATCAGTTCAGAGAAGGTTCATGAGATTGATCCCTGGGAAGAAGGGGTTGTCTTATTGCCAGGCATATTCCTTTCTTGCGTCTTTCGCCTGTGGCTGGGTTATGGCGAGCTTTTTACTCCAAAATTCTCGATAGATTGCCTGTGTTGGATTTGTTTGGGAGGAGAGCCACCTGGTGTGCACCCGCTCAGCACATCGCCACCACCGGAAGTCCGAAGTGGTTGTCTTATGAGGAAAGATTAAACAGGTTCAGCCTATACTCATTGGAGATTAGAAGAACAGGAGATGCTATTATTGGAACATAAAAGGAGACTTGACAGAGTAGATGCTGATGTGGGGCGGCACGGTAGCACAGTGGTTAGCACTGTGGCTTCACAGCGCCAGAATCCCAGGTTCGATTCCCGGCTTGGGTCACTGTGCGGAGTCTGCACGTTCTCCGGGTGCTCCGGTTTCCTCCCACAAGTCCTGAAAGACCTTCTGTTAGATGAATTGGACATTCTGAATTCTCTCTCTGTGTACCCAACAGGCGCCGGAATGTGGCGACTAGGGGCTTTTCACAGTAACTTCATTGCAGTGTTAATGTAAGCCTACTTGTGAGAATAAATATTATTATTATATAAAGGATGCTTCTCCTTGTGGAAGAATCTAGAACTGGGGGTGACACAGTTAAAGGTCTCCTATTTAAGATGAAGATGAATTTCTTCTAACAGAAGGTCATTAATCTTCTGACTTATCTTCCGCAGAGAGCAGTGGAGGATGGTCACTGAACATATATTCAAGGCAGAATTAGATGATTTTGAGCTACCAGTGAGTAAAGGGTTATGAGGAAGGGAAGCTAGGAAAGTGGAGTTGAGGTCACAATCAGATCAGATCTTATTTTATCGGCTCAATAGGCTAAATGGTCTGCTCCTGCTCCTAGTGATTGTTTAACATAGATTGTCAGCAACAGAGGCTTAAGAAAGGCTACCCCATGTGCAGATCAAAGATACTGCCTGCTATTGCACCAAGGAACCTTCCGGAAGATTCAGGTTCTACTCAAACCACGCATCAATTGGTCTAGCACAATTAACTTTGGCAACCCTGGGCAGTGAAGCAGGAGGTACGGGTGGCAGGAATGGCAAAGTTCCGATGGAACTGCAACCCAGTGTGGACCAATGTTCACGGTGATCTGCACCCAAAGAAAATTCAAAAGGAAGGCTTTGGTGCCAGTGAAAATTCTTCACAAGCTTTGAGGTTAGATATTGGGCCAAAGAATATGAGGGGACAGATAGGACATGGTAATATCTATATTTATGGATACACAATGTATGAGGATCTGAAATCACAGAATTCCTAATTGGAAACTCTTACACTACAAAGTTCAAATAATTAATAGACTGTTCTGTAACTCACCAAATGAGGAGCTGGTTCAGATTCCCTGTAAAAACAGTGAATCAAGTGTTAAACGGAACACATAAAGTCAGCATAAATATCAAACTGTAAGGGAACTTCCACTTGTATAGAATAATATAAAGGTGCAGATTGGGTACAGAGAAGGTTCAGACCAAGGACAGAAGGAGTTGATTAAAGAAGCAGCCAAAGTAATGTGGTAGCATGGTAGAACAGTGGTTAGCACTGTTGCTTCACAGCTCCAGGATCCCAGGTTTGATTCCCGGCTTGGGTCACTGTCTGTGCAGAGTCTGCACGTTCTCCCTGTGTCTGCGTGGGTTTCCTCCGGGTGCTCCGATTTCCTCCCACAGTTCAAAGACGTGCTGTTAGGTGAATTGGACATTCTGAATTCTCCCTCTGTGTACCCGAACAGGTGCCGGAATGTGTCGACTAGGGGATTTTCACAGGAACTTCATTGCATTGTTAATGTAAGCTGACTTGTGACAATAATAAAGAGTATTATTATTAAAGTTTAATAAAGACATGGGCCAGGATTCTCCCCTACCCAGCGGGGCGGGGGGTTCCGGCGTGTCGGAGTGGCGTGACCCACTCCGTCGTCGGGTCGCCCCAAAGTGCGGATTTCTCCGCACCTTTAGGGGCCAAGCCCTCACATTGAGGGGATAGGCCCGCGTCGGAATGGTTCCCACTCTGTCGGCTGGCGTGAACGGCCTTTGGCGCCACACCAGCCAAGGCCGAAAGGACTTCGCCGGCCAGCGTAGGTCCGTGCATGCGCCGGAGCGTCAGCGGCTGCTGATGTCATACCGGCGCATGCGCTGGGGAGGTGGTTACTTCCGCCTCCGCCATGGCGAAGACCATGGTGAAGGCGGAAGAAAAAGAGTGCCCCCATTGCACAGGCCCGCCTGCCGATCGGTGGGCCCCGATCAGGGGCCAGGCCACCATGGGGGCACCCCCCGGGGTCAGATCGCCCCACGCCCCCCCCCCCCCCCCCCAAGGACCCCGGAGCCCGCCTGCTCCGCCAATCCCGCCGATCAGGTAGGTGGTTTAATCCACGCCGGCGGGAGAGGCCTGTCAGCGGCGGGTCTTCGGCCCATCATGGGCCGGAGAACCGCCGCGGGGGGCCCGCCGACCAGCGCGGCGAGATTCCTGCCCCCGCCGAATCCCAGGGGGGTCGGAAAATCCCGCCCATGATTACAATGCCAGGGCATAATGGGGGGGAGGGGGGGGATGTAATGTTATAATGGGGGAAAGAGGGGAAAATTATTCTGTGCCTGCTGCTATACATGGGTCAGAAGACAATCAAGCAGATAAAATGGGAAGAGCTGGCATTTCTATAGATCCTTTCATTAAAAATTTAAAAAAAAAATTTAGAGTACGCAAGTATTTGTCTTTTCCAATTAAGAGCCAATTTAGTGTGACCAATCCACTTAACCTGCACATCTTTGGGTTGTGGGGGTGAAACCCACGCAGACACATGGAGAAAGTGCAAATTCCACACAGACAGTGACCCAGAGCCAGGATCGAACCCTGGTCCTCAGCGCCGTAGTCACAGTGCTAACCACTGCACCACATGGCGTCCTATATCTCCTTTCATCTCCTTTGGGGCAGCGCGGTAGCATGGTAGTTAGCACAATTGCTTCACAGCTCCAGGGTCCCAGGTTCGATTCCCGGCTTGATTCACTGTCTGTGCAGAGTCTGCACATTCTCCCCGTGTGTGCGTGGGTTTCCTCTGGGTGCTCCGGTTTCCACCCATGGTCCAAAGACGTGCAGGTTAGGTGGATTGGCCATGCTAAATTACCCTTAGTGTTCAAAATTGCCCTTAGTGTTGGGTGGGGTTACTGGGTTATGGGGATAGGGTGGAGGTGTGAGCTTGGGTAGGGTGCTCTTTCCAAGAGCCGGTGCAGATTCAATGGGCCAAATGGCCTCCTTCTGCACTGTAAATTCTATGATTCATGGCCTGAGAATGTCCAAAGCAGTTCAGAACCAATGAAATATTTTGAGGCGTGCTCACTGTTGTAATGGAGGAGACACAACAGCCAAATTGTACGCAGCCAATCCTACAAACACCATCGTGATAATGACGAGATAACTTAGTTTTAGTGGTCCTGGTTGCAGAATAAATATTAGCCCAGACATTGGGGAAAACTGCGCTCTGCTCTGTTTACAATAGCGGCCATGGGATTTTGTTTACATCCACCCGAGAGGTCAGATAGGCCTCGGTTTGACGTCTCGCCTGAAAGGTGGAACTCTCCTCTAGCACTCTCTCAGTCCAGTGCTGCACTCTGGAATGTCAGCCCAGGATCTGTCCTTTTTTAAAAATATAAGTTTAGAACACTCAATTATTTTTTTTCCAATAAGGGGCGATTTAGAGTGGCCAATCCACCTACTCTGCACATCTTTGGGTTGTGGGGGGTGAGACCCACGCAGACACGGGGAGAATGTGCAAACTCCACACGGACAGTGACCCAGGGCCGGTATCGAACCCGGATCCTCGACGGCGTGAGGCAGCAGTGCTAACCATTGTGCCACCGTGCCTTCCTAACTCTCAATTCCTGGCAGTATCTGTGGAGAGAGAAACGGAGTTACCGTTTCAGGTCGAATCTGAAAAAGAATGATATTCGACTGAAAACATCACCTTTGCTTCCCTGCTGAGTATGTCCTCAGAGGCAGGAGTTCCCACGGAATCACAGCTAACACCTGTTAATCAGTTAATGTTAATCTTTATTATTGTCACAAGTAGGCTTACGTTAACATTGCAATGACTTAACTGTGAAAAGCCCCTAGTCGCCACATTCCGGCGCCTGTTCGGGCACACAGAATGTCCAATTCACCTAACAGATACTGCTGTCTTTCGGGGCTTGTGGGAGGAAACCGGAGGAAATCCATGCAGATATGGAGAGAACCTGCAGACTTTGCGCAGACAGTGACCCAAGCCAGGAATCGAACCTGGGACCCTGGTGCTGTGAAACAACAGTGATAACCACTGTGTCGTCCGTTCATTTACCCAGAGGGACCCATTCGGATTTTAATCCCTTGACTCATTGGGCAAAATAAAGTACCAGGATCAGCAAGTGCTCCTCCTTGCAAGATTTACTCTTCGGAACTGGGCCTAGTTTATCCAAAACTGACATGTTTAATGATGAGTGGAGGATGTGCACTTGGGCATGGCCCAAGTCAACCAATCAGGGAATTAGATTTTCTTCAGACCAGGACAAGACCACTCAATCCCCACTCATATGGGCTTGTTGCAGCCAACAGGGAGGAAAGAACATCATTCCGAAATGAAAGAAAACACAGTGGGTGCTGGAAATATGAAATAAAAACACAAGTGCGCTGGACATACTCAGCAGGGAAGTAAAGGTGATGTTTTCAGTCAAAGATCATTCTTTTTCATATTGGACCTGAAACGGTAACTCTGTTTCTCTCTCCACAGGTACTGCCAGACCTGCAGAGTAGTCCCAAAACTTTGTTTTCGTTTTAAAAACACCATTCCATTCTATCCCTGTTCTCGGGAGTCGGGTTAGGGTAGTGGTCGAGGATCATTATCAGATTCATTGCCCCAGGGTTAGTAGGGAATGGAAGCTCATCTGAAGTCACAACCCCGGGTTAATCTTCAGTTGTTCTTCAGAGCGAGAGAGAGAGAGAAAGCAGGGTGGGAGAGGAGAGAGGGAGAAAGCGAGCGAGCTGGGAGGGTGGAGAGTGAGAGAGTGCGTGAGAGAGAGGGTACAGGAGTGAGTGAAAGCGTGGGAGTGGGACAGAATGTGTGTGTCTGTATGGATACTAAGGGTACAAATCTGGGCTGAGCTTGATTGGTGCCCGTCGTGAAATATAATTTATTTGTTTATGCGATACGGGCAAAACTGGCATTTATTGCCCACCCCTAATTGCCCTTGAGATAGTGGTGGTGAGCTGCCTTCTCGAACCGCTAGTCAATGTGGTGTAGGTGCACCCACAGTGCTGTTTTGGAGAAGCCTTCCAGGATTTTGACCCAGTGACAGTAAAGGGAACAGCAATACAGTTCCAAATCGGGACGGTGTGTGGCTTGGAGGGGGGCTGCAGGTGGTGGTGTTTCCATGCATCTGCTGCCCTTGTCCCCTTAGCTGGTAGGTTTGGGAGCTGAGGTCAAGAATCACCCACCATTCACTGTCTTGGTTCACACGAAGAATCCCGAGAGAAGTCAATTTCAGCAGGGGAGAAAATTAGTGGGGGGAGAGAAAATAGAGTGAAATAAGATGTTACTCCTTACCTTGGGAGCACTGTCCTTTTTCATCCAGCTTAACTATATTGTTCGCCAATAACATTTGTTCTGAGACTAAATCTGTTATCTTTAAAATGGTCTGTTTCGAAACACGGCCAATATAAGATTCAAATAATGGAAAAACATTCTGACCAAAGAAATGCCAAATGGGCTTTAATCCATAGGAAAGGACCTGATTCACCTTCCCAATTAAACTCAACAGCAGATTTGGAATATTGAAGCCATCAGTCCCCATTATTGACCTATTTGACGTCATTCTGAGTGCAAGAAACACACGGACATAATCAGTGAGGGATCTTCCATTCATAATTGAAGCAACGTAACAAGCTTCATCTTGCATAGACTTCAGGAGAACTTTCCAGTTGACTCCCAATGGAGTCAGCAACTCTTCAACAAGCCCGAAGAAAGGTACAGAGCCTTCCGCTGTCTGAAAAAGTTTGAAAAGCAGTTGGAGCAGCTGTTGCTGCAGCTCTGGACTTGCGCCTCCAAACTGACCACTGGCCAGAGCTTGCAAGATGGTGTAATAAAATTCCCACTTGTTCTCTGCGGTAACGCCGGTCATCATTGCCATTCGAATGATCTCTAGTATACCACGATCGCCTTGGGATGTCCTCGCATTCAGAGCAGGATCGGAAAGGCTCCACAGCGACCTGCTGAACCGATGGTAACTGGAGTGACTGACTTCAGGAGGTAGCTGAGGGTGGTTTGAGGTCTCCCTCTCTGTTTCTCGCTGTGCCGCCTGAGTTGAAGTGTCTGTCTTGGTGAGTTTGCCGAGTGGCGAGTTCACAGATCGTGGCTGGGTTTCAGGGTGTTGTGGTTTACCAGCTCCTGAACACAATGAAGGGAAACTATTAACACTATAAAAGTCACATTAGTTTCTGAAAACCTGAATTATTGGTTTTCCATACACTTTCTCTATACAGAGGTGAATTAAACAATTTCCATCAATTACTATGCTTCCTATGCTTGAATATGGACTACCAGAGGTGATGTGTTCCCCATTCCCCCAAGATAGAGGCTGTGGATGGGGTGGGGTTGGGTGTCAGCTGAACATATGAAAATTGGCATTCAAACATTTTGTTAGGCAAGGGTTTTAAGCATAATGGAACCATGGTGTGAGTTAAGATACTGATCAGTCATGACCTAACCAAATTGTGGAACAAATTTAAAGGACTCAATGACCTTCTTTTGTTCCCATCATCCCATTGACCTTTGTCCCATTGTATTACAATACTTTTTACATTTGAGTGGCTATTTTATCATGACTTTTGGAATTTTTTCTCATTTTCAGATAAAGGTGGGCTAGTTTTCTCAAATATCTCACCCTCGAGGTCAGTTATCATCATAATAATAATAATCGCTTAGGGCACAAGTAGGCTTCAATGAAGTTACTGTGAAAAGCCCCGAGTCGCCACATTCCAGCGCCTGTTCGGGGAGGCTGGTACAGGAATTGAACCGTGCTGCTGGCCTGCCTTGGTCTGCTTTCAAACCCAGCTGTTTAGTCCACTGTGCTAAACCAAGTTCGAGCCTGGACAGCAAGTGTCTGCAGGATGGTCAACCATGGAGGTCCATTCTGGTCCTTTCCTTATCAGATGAGTATAACGCAATAATCTTTATTGTCACAAGTAGGCTTACTGTAATGAAGTTATTGTGAAAATCCCCTAGTCACCACATTCCGGCGCCTGTTCGGGTACACTGAGGGAGAATTCAGAATGTCCAAATGACCTAACAGCACATCCTTCGGGACTTGTGGCAGGAATCTAGAGGAAACCCGCGCAGACACGGGGAGAACGTGCAGACTCCGAACAGACAGTGACCCAAGCCGGGAATCGAACCTGGGACCCTGGCGCTGTGAAGTCACTGTGCTAACCACTGTGCTACCGTGCCACCAGCAACCCCTCTAATTAATGACCATGGAAGGGGCACAACTACTATCCTCCTCATCCACCCACCCCGGCCCAAGGCAAGGAGGCTCAGCTGAGGCCAGGAAAGACAGCATAGATCAGGAATCAAGGAATCAAAACGGGTCCATGTGGTACAGCATCACAACAGTAGTTTCAATTTCTACATGCAAAAAAACAAAAGCCAACACTGATGACAACCAAAAACACAAGAGGTAACGAAAGACCTGTGCACAAAACCTCGGCTCACATTCCCAGTACAGTACTGAAAGAGCTGGAGATACTGTCTTTCAGATGTGATGTTAAATCAAGGATGTTAAAGTATTCCAAGACACTATTTTGAACACAGGCAGGGGAGTCCACCCCAGTGTCCTGGGGCAATGTGTATCCTTCACCCAACATCACTAAAACACAGAGTATCTGCTCATTATCATGTTGTGGTTTTTGGGAGCTTGCTGTGCACAAATTGGCTGCAGTATTTGCTACATTATGTCACTTCAAAAGTAGTTCACTGGTTGTAAAGCGCGTGGGTACATCCTGATCTTGCGAATGGTGCTACAGAACTGCAAGTCCTTTCTTTACCTGTCAATATGCACAAAAGAAGAGCAGGAATAACTGTCTTCATTTTAGTGAATGCTCCCACTGCTCTCCGACTTGTGACTTGTGCCTCCTTCTGCTGCTACTGTTGTAGCAAGATGATTGGGTTAATGGTTCACGGGCTTGAGAAAAGACAGGAAACAATCATGAAGCATTCTTTCAAACTCATTAAGAAACCGACAGCAGTAAAGCACACCCGAATGCTCAGGCAACATTTGGTTGACATTTTTTTGTAATTTTTTATTTACCAGAATTCCCTCAATGTGGAATTGAGGCACACAGGACAACAGGCCACAATTTGATCCCCAATCTGTGCAAAGTTACGCAGCAAAGCAGCGACTGGCCCCAGTATTGGCTTCGACCCTCAGGAGTAGAGAAGGGAAATGGTCAGCTAACGTTCCCGTCCTTCATTGTGATATGGTGACCCTGTGAAGCATGCGCGCATTCTTGGATGGCAACCAAATGTAGTTCAGACTCAGCTGTGATGGGCCACACAAGTAAAGAATCTGTTAAGAGGCAAAGCGCAGACTAACACATGAAGAATGGGTTCGCAAATAACTCCAGCCCAGTCAGAGCCACACCTTCAGAAGGGAAAAATGAAAAAAAGAAGTTTGTTCTACTGTACATCGACCATATAGTTACATGTCAAAAGGAAAATAAATTGCACAACGTAATTACTAGAACCCTCTCAGCTGGAGGTAAGATCCCCTGCAATATTTCAGCAGGGGAGTTCTCCTCCGTGCTGTTCCCTCTGCCAACATCACATCATCTGTTCAATATCACATTACTGTTTGTGGGAGCTTGCTGTACACAAATTGGCTGCTGTGTTTCCTTCATGTTAATGTGAGGGTGTCCCAAAACTGCAAAGTGTAATTGGAACCCCAGTTCAAAGTGGTGTGCGTGTTTTTTCTAGTATAATGTGAGGAACGGTGTACGGCCCAGTGAGGAACAATCCAGTCAGTAGGAACAGTTAATAAAGAATATTTATTAACTTAAAAGACACACACACACAGAACAAAAACATGTCAAGGACGTGGCCTGTTTCCATGCGGTAAACATTTATGACTCTATGACTATAATACACTATGACACTTGATGGAACCATCAATTCAGCAAGCACGTGTAGTTGGATCTGAACAGAGGCTTTAATACACTTACAACAGAGCCAGCCTATTCGTCGTTGAACTCCAGATGAACTGGCAGGCTGGCTCTAAGGCTCTGATCTTTATACATTGGTCCCAGGGGGAGGAGTCCTGGGCGGAGCCAAGGGAGGAGCCCTGTACAAACTCTCGCGTACTTCCAGAGCGACTCCCCCTGGTGGTCGGATAGTGCAACTGCACTTACAATGGTGGATAGTGAACATATATACACGGAGTTATATTGGCAACTATATACAGCATTGATCTTACAACGGGTAGATAACAAACATATATACATGGAGTGATATTGGCAACTATATATAGTGTGAATCACATTCACCACAACACTTAAGTAGATTGATGACTATACTCAGAGCTTTACATGTGATATATCCCTTGGTTCCCAAGCCTACGTTACCTTAACTCGGAGACACCCCTTTTCCCAAACAACATTGAATATTAAGCAATTTAATATTGCTAAATCCAGCAAATAATCACCACAAGCAGGCTAAGGTGGCCACATCTGGGAAATAGTCTTCAGGTTCAGCGAGGTTGGAAAATGGCTGCTTATTTCAGGAGGTTATATCTGCAGCTTGCTACAGTTCTGATGTTAGCTGTCTCTCTCTGCCTTGCCTTAGTGACGGCTCTAATTTTACTGTTTCGGTTTTGATGTTATTCACCCTGTGGAGTTGGCTTTTGGCAGGTAAGAGTCCATTTTCTTATCTCTCCACTTTGAAGTTGTCACCTCTGTAGCCCCGTTGACTTTGAAGAAGGTGCAGAAGAGGTTTCTTTGCCCCATTGTTTTCTCTAATCACATATGTAAAATACATGTTTTCCACTGATGGGCAAATTCTTATCATCATTTCTCCAGACATCTGTCTCTCTTTTTTAATCTTAATTTTCCTAATTCTTAACATACAACATTATTTGCACTTCAAAGGTACTTCATTGGTTTGAGTGCTTTGAAACATCCAAGGTCCTGGAAGGTGGTATATAAATGCAAGTCTCTCTCATTGTCAGATACCGAGTAGGCGACATAGCAATGCATGATAATTGTCATGCCACGCATGCTTATAAATAAGGGTGCGGGCGTGTTCCTGATATTAACGTTTGGCGTGATTAGTTTCCAGCATTGGAAGGAGTTGCAATGTACTATTAAACCTCTTCTGCACCTTCTTCAAAGCCTTCAGATCCTTCTTATAGCAAGGTGCCAGAATTACACACGATATTCCAGCTGGGGCTGAACTACTGCTTCTTGTGAATCATAGAATTTACAGTGCAGAAGGAGGCCATTCGGCCCATCGAGTCTGCACCGGCCCTTGGACAGAGCACCCCACTTAAGCCCACACCTCCTCCTCCCCCCATCCCCGTAACCCAGTCACCCCACCTAACCTTTTTGGACACTAAGGGCAATTTATCACAGCCAATCCACCTAACCTGCTCTTCTTTGGAGTTAGGACTTAGTGAAGCACAACTTCCTGGCTTCTTATTCTATGCCTCTATTTATAAAGCCCAGATTCCGTATACTGTATTAACTGCTTTCTTAACCAGTCCTTGCACCCACAATGAATTGTAGGTGGAAGGACCAGGAAATCTCCAGGTGTCTTTGTTTTGCACCCCCTTCAAAATTAGCAAATTCCTTTCTCATTTTAAATCTTTTGATTAGATTACCTCTTAACATTCCATCAAAATGTGAGCAAAGTCTACAAACCCCGCCTTCATAATTAACCCTTTTAAAGCCTTGGTCTGCACTAATCAATACAGAGGTTGCCCACTCTATTGGAACAAACGCCTCTTTCAGATTCACAAATTTGTGAATTTTACACAATCAAAGGCAAGGAAAAATTAACTCGACTCACCCAAAGATTTAGCAGGCTGTGGACATTCGGGGGTGCAAATGGTGATTATCCTGGATGGAAGGTGATTCTGTTCAGTGTTACTCCTGATCAGCTGATCTGCTCCTGTCTGTCCCCTCTGCTTCTGTCCAGTTCCCTTCACATTCTCAAACTCTTTCACCAATTGCCATTGTCTGAGAATTATTTCTGTGAGCAGGTGATCCAGCATTAAGGATCAAGTCTTGCGACAGGCAGAAAGACACTCACCCCATTTAACACAGATGTAAAGTGGAAATTGGAAAAGGAAAGAAACAATGACTTTACACAGAAGTAATTTTATACATGGCGTAATTCTAACCTCAGCTAATTAAACCCAGAGGTGAGCTGTAAAGATTCTTTGAATGGGCAAGGCAGTTACAAAACGCGACATGTGAATAATACATAGACTTGCTTCTGACCCTGTTCTCAATAGCCTCTCTTCCAGGGCTAATGGGAAGGATATCACGTTAAACTGTAACCCAGTCGGTTTGCAGGATGATTAAAACATAAAAGGAGCCAAACATCAAGTCCAAGCCAAAGAGTCCCACCTTTGTGTTAAAAGATACAACACAGTCTAAATGTGAAGCACCATGAAGCATGCAATAATTAGTCTGTGGCAGTTTGAGGGATGATTAAGATACAACATCCCAACAAATACTATCTGCAGATGTTCAGAACATACTATCTCCCCATCAGAGGTCAAGTTTCAATCGTATTTAAATGCCATTCATTGTTTGTGTATAGGTGAATGTATATGCACAAGTATAAGGAAATTTGGCATGTCAGCTGCGACTCTCACCAACTTTTACAGATGCACCATTGAAAGCATTCTTTCTGATTGTATCACAGCTTGGTATGGATCCTGCTCTGCCCAAGACCGCAGGAAACTACAAACGGTCATGAATGTAGCCCAGTCCATCACGCAAACCAGCCAAACATTGACTGTATAATTCCCGCTGCCTCGGAAAGGCAGCCAGCATAATTAAGGACCCCACGCACCCCGGACATACTGTCTTCCACCTTCTTCCATCAGGAAAAAGATACAAATGGGCAGCACGGTGGCGCAGTATGTTAGCCCTGCAGCCTCACGGCGCCGAGGTCCCAGGTTTGATCCCGGCTCTGGGTCACTGTCCGTGTGGAGTTTGCACATTCTCCCCGTGTCTCCGTGGGTTTCGTCCTCACAACCCAAAAAATGTGCAGGGTAGGTGGATCGGCTATGCTAAATTGCCCCTTAACTGGAAAAAAGGAATTGGCTACTCTAAATTTATTTTAAAAAGGAAAAAGATACAAAAGTGGCCGGTCACGTACCAACCAACTCAAGAACAGCTTCTTCCCTGCTGCCATCGGGCTTTTGAATGGACTGCCTGTATTAAGTTGATCTTTTCTCTAGATCCTAGCTACGGCTGTAGCTTTACATTCTGCAGTCCCTCCTTCCTTCTCTATGCACGGCATGCGTTGTTTATACAGCATGCAAGAAACAATACTTTTCACTGCATACTAATACATGTGACAATAATAAATCAAATCAAATCAAATGGGCAGTATTTTATATATTTTATATCAGCGATATATTTTATGGGATTTTTAAAATCATACTTTGTGCTTGAGAGGGAAATGTAGAAAACGAGGTAGGGAAATGATTTGATGGATGGGGAGGGAGAAGAGAACTAACTTAAGATGCGGTAATACAATTTTTAGCAATATCACTGGACATAATAGATCGAGCATTTCGTATATAACCTTGGTTCAAGCACATTTGGAGTACTGTAGAGTTTCCAGTTTCTTGACGATAAAAAGGAAATAGAGACAAAGGGAGAAGGTGCAAAAAATATTTACCAGCACAACACCGGAACTGGGAAAGAATGAAAGGGTTAGAGCACTTTTCTCAATAAAGATGACCCGTCAGAGGACTTCAATGTTTGGAATGGGCTTGAAGAGGTAAATGTTGAGACGATGTTTCTGTGATGTTCCTTGTACAGTTCTCCAAGATAGCTAAAAGTCGTAGTGTTGACAAAGAACATCAAGCTGTGTATTTAAAACAAAGCTAGTTTTTTTGACACTACTTTAAATGGTTTGCACAGTCTACTAAATAATAGGTAATAAAACAGTATTAAATCTATGCTACAGTAATCTGTAATGTATTTCCAATACAACCAACACTCAATCTCAAACGCTCACTATCCTTTTCTTTAACCTTCTCCCAGAGGGGTGGCACGTGGTGCAGTGGTTAGCACTGGGACTACAGCGCTGAGAACCTGGATTCAAATCTCAGCCCCGGTCACTGTCCATGTGGAGTTTGCACATTCGCCCCGTGTCTGCGTGGGTCTCACCCCCACAACCCAAAGATGTGCAGGGTAGGTGGATTGGCCATGCTAAATTGCCCCTTAATTGGAAAAGAAAATAATTGGGTACTCTAAATATTTTTTTAAAATAATTTTTTTAACTTCTCCCAGAATGCTTGGAGACGCAGCCTTTTATAAGACTACTCAGTGATGCCATCTAGTGTTGAGATACATGAAATCATCTTGTTAACCCTTTACACTATTTACATTATACATATTGTTACAGTTTTTACTTGGGAGAGTGAGACAAGAATTAGGGGCTATAAATATACAAGAAAATTACCAATAAATTCAAAACGGAATTCAAGAGAAATGTCTTGACCCAAAGAGTGTTTATGATGTGGGACTTGTTACCACAGGGAATAGAACAGATGCATTTTTGGAACTGGCTAATTACGAGGGAGAAAGCAGTACAAGGATATGTGGATAGGTGGCGATGAAGAAACGTGGGTGATGGGTAGAACATAAAACAGATATAGACTAACTGGACCAAATATCTAGTTTATGTGTTGCAAATGCTTTTAAATATTTATTTGTAGCTAAATTATTAGGAAAATGCAATAAAATGGTCAGTGGCAGCTTCTAAACCTCTAAGAAATGGTTTTTCAAAGAGCGGGCTGCGACTCGCGGGCAGGTTTCGGAAGGGTCGGGGAAGAAGCGCTCCAGGCTGCAGCCAGCTTTAAATTGAGAATGTCAGGCCACAGCCAGCTTTTAAATGGAACAATGCAGTCTTCCGGCCAGAAGCGGCAGCAGAGAGCAGGCCATGCCCGCGCCACGTACACTGACGTCACATGACTTGTCCATCCATGCTTTCCCTTGACCTGTAAATCCTTTCGGCGCAAAATCAGGGAGGAGAGATTCCTCCATTTTGTAGCTGTGAGCAAGCAAGGCAAGGAAATGTGAAGAACTGAAGATGGATCGTTTTGTTCTAAGGAAGAGAGGGCCAGAGACACAAACAGGCAGTGTATCTCCTGGCCAGTAACTCACAACTGAATATGATGGAGTGAGCTGCTCAGTAGAATCCAAGGCAGGACAAAGCAGTGCTGGTGTTGGCTTTGTACAAAGCTTCAGGGCCTCTGGTGAACAGCCAACAAAAAAACTGAAATCGGGAACAGAACAGTATTAAGATGATTTCCTGATGTATGGCTTTGTTAATTGTGCAAATGCAAATCAAGATGCAACGCCCATGTGTGTTATATGCAGGGAAGTACTGACAAATGAGTGTTTAAAACCCTCAAAACATCAAAGGCATTTGAAGACTAAGCAGGACAAACCTCTTGATGTTTTGTAGCAAGGAGGCAGCGAGAACTTAAATCATCAGCTGAAGTCCTTAACAGGAATGTAACATTGAATGACAAAGCAAGTGCGATTGTGAGGACCAGGCAGGCTCACCTATCTCATTAAAGGTAAGCAAAAATGGTGTGTCATGAAGGTCGGCCAGCGTGGGTCGTTAAGTTTGGCTGGTTGGTAAAAGTGGGTCCAAGGAAAAAAATATTTGAAAAACACTGCTCTAAGGAATAGCAAGCATTGCGGTGAACATTGGGTTTTTGGACTGAAGGGGAGTATTTAGTGCAGTGCTCCAACTGTGAGGTGTGGCAGATCTGTGATGCTACCAGCGTTCTGGTCGACTACACCTGCAGCAAGTGTAACCAATGGCAGCTCCTCACAGACCGCGTGGTTTGGTTGGAGCAGCAATTCAATGCACTGAGGAGCATGCAGGTGGCGGAAAGTGCCATAGATAGCAGTTATAGAGATGTGGTCACACCCAAGGTTCAGGCAGAGAGATGGGTGACCACCAGAAGGGGCAGGCAGTCAGTGCAGGAATCCCCTGTGGTTGTCCCCCTCTTGAACAGGTCTACCACTTTGGATACTGTCGGGGGGGGAATAGTCTATCAGGGGAAAACAGCAGCAGCCAGAGCAGTGGCACCACGGCTGGCTCTGATGTTCAGCAGGAAGGGTCAAAGCGCAGAATAGCAATAGTCATAGGGGACTCTATAGTCAGGGGCACAGATAGGCGCTTCTGTGGACGTGAAAGAGACTCCAGGATGGTATGTTACCTCCCTGGTGCCAGGGTCCAGAATGTCTCAGAACGGGTAGCGGGCATCCTGAAGGGGGAGGGCAATCAGGCAGAGATTGTGGTACATATTGGTACTACCGACATAGGCAGGAAGGGGGATGAGGAGTTCAGGGAGCTAGGCAGAAAGTTAAAAGACAGGACCTCTAGGGTCGTCATCTCGAGATTACTCTCTGTGCCACGTGCCAGTGAGGCTAGAAATAGGAAGATAGAGCAGCTAAACACGTGGCTAAACAGCTGCTGTAGGAGGGAGGGTTTCCGTTATCTGGACCACTGGGAGCTCTTCCGAGGCAGGTGTGACCTGTATAAGAAGGACGGGTTGCATCTAAACTGGAGAGGCATAAATATCCTGGCCGCGAGGTTTGATAGTGTCACATGGGAGGGTTTAAACTAGTATGGCAGGGGGGGTGGGTACCGGAGCAATAGGTCAGAAGGTGAAAGCATTGAGGGACAACTAGGGAATAGGGCCAGTATGGCTCAGAAGAAGAGCAGACAGGGTGATGTTGCTGAATACAGCGGGACTGGGGCTGCAGTGCATATGTTTTAATGCAAGACGTATAACAGGTAAGGCAGATGAACTTCAAGCTTGGATTAGTACTTGGAACTATGATGTTGTTGCCATTACAGAGACCTGGTTGAGGGAAGGACAGGATTGGCAGCTAAACGTTCCAGGATTTAGATGTTTCAGGCGGGATAGAGGGGGATGTAAAAGGGGTGGAGGAGTTGCGCTCCTGGTTAGGGAGAATATCACAGCTGTACTATGGGAAGACACCTCAGAGGGCAGCGAGGCTATATGGGTAGAGATCAGGAATAAGAAGGGTGCAGTTACAATGTTGGGGGTTTACTACAAGCCTCCCAACAGCCAGCGGGAGATAGAGGAGCAGATAAGTAGACAGATTTTGGAAAGGAGTAAAAGCAACAGGGTTGTTGTGATGGGAGATTTTAACTTCCCCAATGTTGACTGGGACTCATTTAGTGCTGGGGGCTTGGACAGGGCAGAGTTTGTAAGGAGCATCCAGGAGGGCTTCTTAAAACAATATGTAGATAGTCCAACTAGGGAAGGGGCTGTACTGGAACTGGTGTGGGGGAATGAGCCCGGCCAGGTGGTAGAAGTTTCAGTAGGGGAGCATTTCGGGAATAGTGACCACAATTCAGTAGATTTTGAAGTGCTGGTGGACAAGGATAAGAGTGGTCCGAGGATGAATGTGCTAAACTGGGGGACGGCTAATTATAACAATATTAGGTGAGAACTGAAGAACCTAGATTGGGGGCGGATGTTTGAGGGTAAATCAACATCTGACATGTGGGAGGCTTTCAAATATCAGTTGAAAGGAATTCAGGACCGGCATGTTTCTGTGAGGAAGAAGGATAAATACGGCAAATTTCGGGAACCTTGGATAACGAAAGATATTGTAGGCCTCGTCAAAAAGAAAAAGGAGGCATTTGTCAGGGCTAGAAGGCAGGGAACAGACGAAGCCTGTGTGGAATATAAGGACAGTAGGATATAACTTAAGCAAGGAGTTAGGAGGGCTAGAAGGGGTCACAAAAAGTAATTGGCAAATAGGGTTAAGGAAAATCCCAAGGCTTTTTACACGTACGTAAAAAGCAAGAGGGTAGCCAAGGAAAGGGTTGGCCCACTGAAGGATAGGCAAGGGAATCTATGTGTGGAGCCAGAGGAAATGGGCGAGATACTAAATGGATACTTTACATCAGTATTCACCAAAAAGAAGGAATTGGTGGATGTTGAGTCTGGAGAAGGGTGTGTAGATAGCCTGGATCACATTGAGATCCAAAAGGACGAGGTGTTCGGCGTCTTGAAAAATATTAAGGTGGATAAGTCCCCAGGGCCTGATGGGATCCACCCCAGAATACGGAAGGAGGCAAGAGAGGAAATTGCTGAGGCCTTGACAGAAATCTTAGGATCCTCACTGTCTTCAGGTGATGTCACGGAGGACTGGAGAAGAGCCAATGTTATTCCTTTTTTTAAGAAGGGTCGCAAGGATAATCCAGTGAACTACAGGCCGGTGCGCCTTACGTCAATGGTAGGGAAGTTACTGGAGAGAATTCTTCGAGACAGGATCTACTCCCATTTGGAAGCAAATGGACGTATTAGCGAGAGGCAGCACGGTTTTGTGAAGGGGGGTCGTGTCTCACTAACTTGATAGAGTTTTCCGAGGAGATCACAAAGATGATTGATGGAGGTAGGGCATTGGATGTTGTCTATATGGACTTCAGTAAGGCCTTTGACAAGGTCCCTCATGGCAGACTGGTACAAAAGGTGAAGTCACACGAGATCAGAGGTGAGCTGGCAAGATGGATACAGAACTGGCTAGGTCATAGAAGGCAGACAGTAGCAATGGAAGGATGCTTTCTGATTGGAGGGCTGTGACTAGTGGTGTTCCGCAGGGATCAGTGCTGGGACCTTTTCTGTTCGTAGTATGTATCAATGATTTGGAGGAAAATGTAACTGGTCTGATTAGTAAGTTTGCGGATGACACAAAGGTTGGTGGAATTGCGGATAGCGATGAAGACTCCCAGAGGATACAGCAGGACTTAGATCGTTTGGAGACTTGGGTGGAGAGATGGCAGATGGAGTTTAATCCGGACAAATGTGAGGTAATGCATTTTGGAAGGTCTAATGCAGGTAGGGAATACACAGTGAATGGTAGAACCCTCAAGAGTATTGACAGTCAGAGAGAGATCTAGGTGTACAGGACCACAGGTCACTGAAAGGGGCAACACAGGTGGAGAAGGTAGTCAAGAAGGCATACGGCATGCTTGCCTTCATTGGCTGGTGCACTGAGTATAAAAATTGGCAAGTCATGTTGCAGCTGTATAGAACCTTAGTTAGGCCACACTTGGAGTATAGTGTTCAATTCTGGTCGCCACATTACCAGAAGGATGTGGAGGCTTTGGAGAGGGTGCAGAAGAGATTTACCAGGATGTTGCCTGGTATGGAGGGCATTAGCTATGAGGAGAGGTTGAATAAACTCGGTTTGTTCTCATTGGAACGATGGAGGTTGAGGGGCGACCTGATAGAGGTCTACAAAATTATGAGGGGCATAGACAGAGTGGATAGTCAGAGGCTTTTTTCCAGGGTAGAGGGGTCAATTACCCCGAAAAACATGCTCATCCTCGCCGCCGTCATATGTGAAATGCCAGGAAGTTATGCTGAGCCTGTATAAAACACTGGTTAGGTCTCAGTTGGAGTTTCGTGCTCAATTGTGGGCACCACATTTTATGAAGTAAACCCAGACCTTGAAGACAGAACAGAGAAGATTTACTGTAATGCTGCCAGGAATAAGAGCCATTGGCTATGTGGGGTCGGGAAAACCTGCGCCTGTTCTCTTTACAGCACAACAGTTAAGAGGAGGTTTCACCGAGGTGTTCAAAATAATGAATGGGTTTGGTAGAGTAAATAAGGAGAAACTGTTTCAATTAGCAGAAGGGCCAGAGGATACCAATTTAAGGTGGTTGGCAAAAAACAGGGGACACAAGAAACCATATTTTCATATGCGGTAAGTTGTGGTCTGCAATGTGCTGCCTGAAAGAGTGGCGGAAGCAGATTCAATAGCAACATTTAGAAGACAGTCCAAAGAGGGCAGCACAGTGGCAGAAGTGGTTAGCCCGGTTGCCTCATGGCGCTGAGGTTCCAGGTTCAATCCCGGCCCTGGGTCACTATCCGTGTGGAGTTTGCACATTCTCCCCGTGTTTGCGTGGGTTTCACCCCCACACCCCAAAAGAGATGTGCAGGGTAGGTGGATTGGCTGCGCTAAATTGCCCCTTAATTGGAAAAAATAAATTGGGTACTCTAAATTTAGAAAAAAAAAGAGAATCCAAAGGGAAAAAATGTCTTGGGCTACGGGGAAATGGGATTGATTGGATACCTCCACCAGATAGCCAGGACAGGCATGATGGGCCGAACAGCCTGCTTCATTGCTGTACGATTGTGCAATTCCATTTGTTGCACGTGATAAGCGATTAAACTTAGAAACTTTTAAAAAGTTATTACTCGACTAAAACTACATCTTATTATAAATCTTGCCTCGCGTGCACACTGAAAATCACAATGTGAACATGTCTCACGTGAATTACGCTAAGTGCCAATACTGATCTGTAACCATTCACTCACACCAGCTGGTGCTCTGTCACCTTTTCCAAATTATTTAATCAATCAAGTTATATAGCACCTGAAATGTCCCTGTTCAAATAAGGATTTAAACAGTAAAAATTTGACATAAGAAATAATATTACAAGAACATGGTTATGTTTATCCACTGAATTGTCTTTCATGATCTTTTTTTAATTAATGTCACAAGCAGGCTTACATTAACACTGCAATGAAGTTACTGTGAAAATCCCCTAGTTGCCACACTCCGGTGCCTGTTCGGGTACACAGAGGGAGAATTCAGAATGTCCAGCTCACCTAATGGCACGTCTTTCGGGGCTTGTGGGAGGAAACCGGAGCACCCGGAGGAAACCCGCGCAGACATGGGGAGAACGTGCAGACTCCACACAGTGACCCAAGCTGGGAATGGTACCTGGGACCCTGGAGCTGTGAAGCAACAGTGCTAACCACTGTGCCACCGTGCCGCCCATCTGTATCTACTTTGAAATTCTGTGAAGTGATAAAATGATTACAAACTTCAGTGCCTCTGGCCTTCCTGTGTCTTAATTGCAAGAGCTTTTACAAATAAAAAGGTATCGAGTGTCAGGACAAAAGGGACAGAGGAACTGCTTAAAATATTAAAGAGTGATTTTGCATATTTGGCATGTGATTCGATGGGCAGGAAGGAGGTTGAGAAACTGCATAATTAAAAAGATTCTTTGCGCTTTTAGTTTTTAAAAATCTAACTTCACATTTTTCTCTTATGAGCTGCTTCTGTCCCATAGTGAGCTACCTGAAACAGATATAAAAAACAAGCCACTCTGAAGCAACAAAGACCAAATGATGTCTGGGCTTAGCTGAGGGCATGTCAGAGAAACAGTCAAAGTGGAGGAGGATCAAGCAGAGCTTCTCCTCCTGATTGCTATCTAATGACCCAGCCTGCAATCCAATGATTCACCTGCAATATGCAGTGTCAGAAAGGGAGGGTGTGTGAGTTGAGATGCGATCTGATCAGTCAGCAGCTTATGAAAGAGAACTGCCATTTCTTTAACACTTTTCACAAACTCAGGATATGACAAAGCACATTATTACCAATAGAATACTTCTGAAGTTTGAGGAGCTTGGAGGAGAAATTTGGGCTGGTAAGGGGAAATGATTTTAGGTACCTACAGTTGCGAGACTTTGTTCGTAGACAGGTCCCATCTTTCCCACGCCTCCCGCCAATGGGGATCCAAGACAGAATAGTCTCTAGGGGGGAAGAAGGGGAGGGTAGAGTCTCTGATATTTATAAGGTGCTCATGAGGGACGAAGGGTTCCAGACGGAGGATCTGAAACTTAAATGGGAGGAGGAGCTAGGCGGGGAAATGGAGGAAGGGCTGTGGGTAGAGGCCCTGAGTAGGGTAAGTTCGACCGCAACATGTGCCAGGCTCGGGCTGATTCAATTTAAGGTCGTTCACCGGGCCCACATGACGGTGGCTCAGATGAGCAAATTCTTTGGGATAGCGGACAAATGCGCTAGGTGCGCGGGAGGACCAGTGAGCCACGTTCACATGTTTTGGGCATGCCCTAAGCTTAGGAGGTACTGGGAGGAATTTGCGGGCATCATGTCCCGGGTGCTAAAAACAAGGGTGGCGATGGGTCCAGAGGTGGCAATTTTTGGGGTTTCGGAAGACCCGGGAGTCCAGGGGGAGAAAGAGGCCGATGTTTTGGCCTTTGCTTCCCTGATAGCCCGGCGACAAATACTATTGGTGTGGAGGGACTCAAAGCCCCCGAAGACTGAGTTGTGGCTTGCGGACATGTCGAGTTTCCTGGGTATGGAAAAAATTAAGTTCGCCTTAAGGGGATCTGTACAGGGGTTCGCCCGGAGGTGGCAACCATTTATTGACTTCTTTGCGGGAGAGTGAGCGTCAGCGGGGGGGGGGTTAGAGTAGAGTAGAGTAGGAGGGATAAAATGGCGGGTAGTACCGGTGGGAGAGGAGCGGGCTTGTGCAGTCTGTTACGATTGAAGTATTGAATGTCCATGGATGTTTGCACATTTTTGCCGTTTTTGCTTTCTTTCTGTTGATGTCTGTAACTGTTTACAAAGCCAAAAACTACCTCAATAAAATTGTTTATTAAAAAAAAATACTTCTGAAGTGTAGTAACTATTTGGAATATAGGAGATACAGCAGCGAATTGGCAAACAGTGTAGTCCCACTAACACCAGTAATAACAAGGTAATCCGTTTTTCGCGATGTTGATCATTTGTTACATTTTAAATGTACTCAATGGCCCACTGGTTAAAGGTTAATGTTGAGGGATACAGCTGGTCAAGACAGCAAATCTTGATAAAGCGATATCCGCGATGTGAATGATCCTATTTTAACCTACTATCTATGGAAGCGTACTTGTTGGTAGGAATCACTTGCTTAGTGCTTCCATTCGATGCTTTGCTCCCTCTCTCTCTACTGGATATTGAGGCTTATTACAGCACCCCCCCCAACCACTGCCCCAGGTCAATGAGGAGAATACTTCTATCAAACCTGACATCCATTTCCACTATTTACTGCATTCATTATAAACCTCAATTTTCAGTACATGACGTACAGGCTTAATCCTCAATGACAGTCCCTAAAGATGTGCTTGTTAGATGAATTGGACATTCTGAATTCTCCCTCTGTGTACCCGAACAGGCACTGGAGTGTGGCGACGAGGAGATTTTCACAGTAACTTCATTGTAGTGTTAATGTAAGCCTACTTGTGACATTAATAAAGATTATTATGGATAAATTTTGGCCAGGTGGCCACAGAGATTTCTTCAAAGGTGTCATAGGTTTGCTATGTCCACTGAAGGAGCAATGAGGGCCTTAGTTAACAACTCATCGGAAGAACTGAAACTCTTGTCGGGATATCATGGTTGTGTTATAATTCGCCGACTGACCACTCGGGGTCTCACTAGTATATAAGTGAATGCTAGAGTCAGGTGACCCTCAAACTGGCTGGAGGAAGCTGGAGAGAGGTTCCTTGTGCTTGATCTTACTGTTATTCATCTGTTATTTTGTTTCTAGTTTACCCACAGTTAATGTTAATAATCATTTATAGCTTTAGCTATAAGTGTTCTTGTAATATAAATCAGGCCATCCGACAAGAACATTACATGGTACCAGGACTAAATGGTATTAAACACAGAGAGAAAACTATCAGCCTGCCACAAGGCACACAGAGATTTGAAGATTTTGCAGACTGCAAGGATGGAGTCCTTGAAGCCACCAATGTGTGGCAGATTTCATGGTAATGTGGACAGCAACTTGTGTGTGTTTAAACAATTTAATCTGTTTCTTACTGCAGTAAATTTAGAACATCAATCAGATTTGTGTAAGGTAGTGGTGCACCTAAAGCAACAGCACCCAAAACAATTGCTGTGTTTAATACGATTAAATTTGCAAACAATAAATGGTAGAATTTACACTGCAGAAAAGGCCCATCAAGTCTGCACCGGCCCTTGGAAAGAGCACCCTACCTACGCCCACACCGCCACCCTATTTGTACATCTCCACCCTATCCCCATACCCCACCTAACCTTTGAACACTAAGGGCAATTTAGCCTGGCCAACCGACCTAACCTGCACATCTTTGGACTGTGGGAGGAAACTGGAGCACCCGGAGGAAACCCACGCTGTCACAGGGAGAACGTGCAGACTCCGCACAGACAGTGACCCAAGCCGGGAATGGAACCTGGGTACCCTGGAGCGGTGAAGCAACAGTGCTAACCACTGTGCTACCGTGCTGCACTGACAATAGTAAAAATTTTAACCAAGTAATTTGAAGATTTGATGCACATTGCAGTCCCAGAAAGAATGAACTTAATGAGCACTACGTGGTTAGATCACGTTTGCCGAAGACAGGAGGGTCCGTGGATCATTTCACCACTGATTTGAAGTTAATAACTAAAACTGCAATTTTTCTGAGGTGGAATCTTCCATGATTCGGGACCAAATAGTGTTTGGTGTGAATGAAAATAAGCTGAGGGAAAGGTTGCTGAGGGAATCGGAGCTGTTTTGGAATAAACAGATGTGGTTTGTCAGGCTCACGAGCTAACAGCGCAGCAGTCTATAATGTTTCTCAGTAATGGCGGCATCTTCTTGGAAGAAAACACTCCGGTTGCTCCCCTTTTACCAAAAAGGTGGGAAACCTCAAAAAATAGGTGGGAAACTACAAAAAAAGGCGAGAAAATTCCTGCAGCTCCTCGCACACCAACAAACAGGTTAAAGACCAGGACAATGTATTTCTGTGTGAAGGATGTGGTCAAAGGCACAAATTAAGGCAATGTCCAGCGTTTGGAAAGTTTTGTTCCAGATGCAAAGGGAAAAAAAATCGCATTCCTCAGAATTGTTACTTTAAGCTCAACCCCAGATCAGTCAGCGTAGTGGAAGACACAGTCTCCAGTGATGAAACATAATTGTAATAACAGAAGAATAATTTTTTGGAGACATCAAAAATTCTCCAGCACTTAAAAAAATGCAAAACTGGAGAGACTTCCGGTGGCAGCCATGGAGGAGTAGGCCGCACATTTGATAGCTCCTGCTTGTGATGGAATTTTTGGACCTTTTCTCCCAGTTTTTTCAGAATTTTACTGGAAAAATCGGTGGAGAGCGAGATGGTGAGGAGAAATCCCCTTCTAGTGTATGGAGAATTGGACTAGGAGTGGCTGTGTAAGAAGACAAAGTTCAACAAGAAAGACGCAGGTAGAGCCGGCAATGCGGGAAAACATGGCGGAGAAGCAGGGCCGCGGGGAGATGGCACAGTGGTCAACGGAACAGCTGGTTAAGTGTTTTGAAGAAATTTTCGCCAAGCTTAAGAAAGACACGCTGGACCCGATTAAGGCATCGATTGATCAGGTGGTGCAGGGTCAAGGAACCCATGGGCGTGCGATTCAGGAGGTGGAGAAAAAGGTGTCTGAGTATGAGGAATATAGAACATAGAACATTACAGCGCAGTACGGGCCCTTCGGCCCTCGATGTTGCGCCGACCTGTGAAACCATCTGAAGCCTATCTGACCTACACTATTCCATTTTCATCCATATGTCTATCCAGTGACCACTTAAATGCCCTTAAATTTGGCGAGTCTACTACTATTGCAGGCAGGGCGTTCCACACCCCTACTACTCTCTGAGTAAAGAAACTGCCTCTGACATCTGTCCCTTAATTTAAAGCTATGTCCCCTCGTGTTGGTCATCACCATCCGAGGAAAGAGACTCTCACTGTCCACCCTATCTAACCCTCTGACTATCTTATATGTCTCTAATAAGTCACCTCTCAGCCTTCTCCTCTCTAACGAAAACAACCTCAAGTCCCTGAGCCTTTCCTCGTAAGACCTTCCCTCCATAGCAGGCAACATCCTAGTAAATCTCCTCTGAACCCTTTCCCAAGCTTCCACATCCTTCCTATAATGTGGTGACCAGAACTGCACGCAGTACTCCAAGTGCGGCTGCACCAAAGTTTTGTACAGATGCAGCATGACCTCGTGGCTCCGAAACTCAATCGCCCTACTGATAAAGGCTAGCACACCATATGCCTTCTTAACAGCCCTATTAACCTGGGTGGCAACTTTCAGGGATTTATGTACCTGGATGCTGAGATCTCTCTGTTCATCTACACTACCAAGAATCTTGCTATTAGCCCAGTACTCTGCACTCCCCTGTACTCAATATATAAGCGTGCTGGAGGCCAAGGTGGAGATGATGAATGACCGCCAGAAAATAATACAGGAGAAGCTGGAGGACTTGGAGAACAGGTCCAGGAGACAGAACTTGAGAATCGCCGACCTCCCTGAGGGCAGTGAGGGGTTGGACCCTAGTGCTTACGTGGCAAGTATGTTGGAAAGGTTGATGGGGGCTGCGACATTTCCACAGCCCCTGGAGCGAACACAGTTGAGGTTCCCGAGGGTGGAGGAGAAACTGGTGGAAGGGCTGGGAGGCCCAATTGAAATTGAGGAAATAATGGAGGGGTCGGAGGGCATGCAGTCAGGCAAGGCCCCAGGGCCGGATGGCTACCCGGCGGAATTATATAAGACGTTTTCGGAGATAATGAGCCCACTGCTGGTGAGGGCACTTAATGAAGCAAGAGAGAAGGGGCCCTTCCCCCAACAATGTCACAGGCCTCGATCTCATTGATTTTGAAATGGGAGAAGGATCCGGAGCAATGCGGGTCATACAGGCCAATCTCCCTACTGAATGTGGACGCCAAATTGTTGGCTAAGATTTTGGCCACAAGGATAGAGGATTGTGTCCCGGGGATGAAAGGGGAAGACCAGACGGGATTTGTAAAGGACAGGCAACTCATGGCCAATGTTAGAAGGCTCTTAAATGTTATTATGATGCCCTCAGAAGGAGGGGAGATGGAGGTGGTAGTCGTGATGGATGAGGAGGCTTTTGATCGGGTGGAGTGGAACTACCTGTGGGAGGTGCTAGGAAGGTTTGGGTTTGATGAGGGCTTCATTGACTGGGTGCGGTGGCTCTATCAGGCACCCGTAGCAAGTGTGCGAATGAACCGGTTGAGGTTGGGTTATTTTAAACTACACCGAGGGACATGACAAGGGTGTCCCCTCTCCCCGCTACTGTTTGCTCTGGCCATAGAGCCATTGGCTATGGCGTTAAGAGATTCTAGGAACTGGAAAGGGTGGTTTGGGGGTGGGGGGGGGGGGGGGAACGTTTTACACGGATGACTTGCTCCTGTACATCTCAGACCCGTTAGGGGGGATGGGGGAAATGATGCGGATCTTAGGGGAATTTTTCGGGGTATCAATTGAGCATGGGGAAAAGCGAGATGTTCGCGATCCAGGCAAGAGGGCAAGAGAAGGGACTGGGAGAGCTGCTGTTTAGAATGATAGGAAGGAGCTTTCAATATCTGGGAATCCAGGTGGCCCGGGAATGGGAGGCACTGCACAAGTTAAGCCTGTCCCGGCTCGTAGAACAAATGAAAGAGGACTTTAAGAGATGGGCCAACTCCCGCTATCACTGGCGGGGAGGGTACAGACCGTGAAAATGGCGGTCCTCCCCAGATTTTTTTTGTCTTTCAGTGCCTCCCCACCTTCATCCTGAGGGCCTTTATTAAACGAGTGAATAAGGTGATTTTGGGTCTGTGAATGAAGAAAGTGTTGCTGGAGTCCAGTTGGGAGGGGGGGTGGGGGGGGGGGGGGGGGGGGGGGTGTTGCCGCTGCCGAACTTCTGTAACTACTACTGGCTGGCTAATAGGTAGTGGGGGTGGGGGGCCGGTGTGGGAGCAAGTGGAGGTAGCATTGTGTAAAAACACAACTTTGGGGGCACTGATACTGAGTATCGCCAGCCCGATACGCCACAAGTCCGGACGTAGTGGCGGCTCTGAGAATCTGGGTGCAGTGGAGGAGATACGAGAGAGTGGAGGGAGCATTAGTTTTTACCTCGATCGATAATAACCATCAGTTTGTACCGGGTAGACTGGATGATGGGTTCCGGAGATGGCAGAGAGCAGGTATTAGGAGGGTGGGGGCTTCCCCAGCTTGAAAGCCTTGAAGGATAAATTTGAATTGCCAGCAGGGAATGGGGCTAGATATCTGCAGGTACGGGATTTGCTGAGAAGGCAGGTTCCGGCCTTCCCACTCCTGCCACCGGGGGGGGGGGTTACAGGACAGGGCAGTTTCCAGAACATGGGTGGGAGAGGGGAAGGTATCAGATATCTACCAAGAACCTACGGAGTCGGAGGAAACTCCGATAAAGGACCTAAAGGGCAAGTGGGAAGACGAGTTGGGGGAGAGATAGAGGCAGGTTTGTGGGCGGATACCTTAAGCAGGGTTAACACATACTCATCATGTGCCAGGCTTAGCCTGATACAGTTCAAGGTAGTCCTCCGGGCACACATGATGGTGGCCCGGGTGAACAAGTGTTTCGAGGTAGAGGACGAATTTGCGAGGTGCGCAGGAAGTCCGGCGAATCTGTTCACAATTTACATTGATGATTTGGAGTTGGGGACCAAGGGCAATGTGTCCAAGTTTGCAGATGACACTAAGATGAGTGGTAAAGCGAAAAGTGCAGAGGATACTGGAAGTCTGCAGAGGGATTTGGATAGGTTAAGTGAATGGGCTCGGGTCTGGCAGATGGAATACAATGTTGACAAATGTGAGGTTATCCATTTTGGTAGGAATAACAGCAAAAGGGATTATTATTTAAACGATAAAATATTAAAGCATGCCGCTGTTCAGAGAGACTTGGGTGTGCTAGTGCATGAGTCACAGAAGGTTGGTTTACAAGTGCAACAGGTGATTAAGAAGGCAAATGGAATTTTGTCCTTCATTGCTAGAGGGATGGAGTTTAAGACTAGGGAGGTTATGTTGCAATTGTATAAGGTGTTAGTGCGGCCACACCTGGAGTATTGTGTTCAGTTTTGGTCTCCTTACTTGAGAAAGGACGTACTGGCACTGGAGGGTGTGCAGAGGAGATTCACTAGGTTAATCCCAGAGCTGAAGGGGTTGGATTATGAGGAGAGGTTGAGTAGACTGGGACTGTACTCGTTGGAATTTAGAAGGATGAGGGGGGATCTTATAGAAACATTTAAAATTATGAAGGGAATAGATAGGATAGATGCGGGCAGGTTGTTTCCACTGTCGGGTGACAGCAGAACTAGGGGGCATAGCCTCAAAATAAGGGGAAGTAGATTTAGGACTGAGTTTAGGAGGAACTTCTTCACCCAAAGGGTTGTGAATCTATGGAATTCCTTGCCCAGTGAAGCAGTTGAGGCTCCTTCATTACATGTTTTTAAGGTAAAGATAGATAGTTTTTTTGAAGAATAAAGGGATTAAGGGTTATGGTGTTCGGGCCGGAAAGTGGAGCTGAGTCCACAAAAGATCAGCCATGATCTAATTGAATGGCGGAGCAGGCTCGAGGGGCCAGATGGCCTACTCCTGCTCCTAGTTCTTATGTTCTTATGAATCATGTCCACATGTTTTGGGCATTCTCGAAGCTTGGAGGGTTTTGGCAGAGGTTCGTTAAGGCTATGTCCACGATATTTAAAACACGGGTGGTGCCTAGTCCAGAGGTGGCGATCTTTGGAATGTTGGAAGAGCTGGGAGTTCAGGGGGTAAAAGAGACTGACGTCTTGGCCTTTGCCTCCCTGGTAATCCGGAGACGGATCCTACTAATGTGGAGGGACTCGAAGCCCCTGAAATTAGGGACCTGGGTCCAGGGCTGGCCCAAGGTACCGGCAACTCGGGCAGTCGCCCGGGGCGCCATGTGTTAGGGGGCTGTAGCCATGCTGGCCACGCAAAATGGACACTGAGCCAAACTAAAATGGAAGGCTGCTGAGAAACAGACAGTTCAGCCAGAACAGCAGTCTGCAAAGAGCAGTTTGCATTCTGCAGCAGCAGAAACCAGTTTGGGCTCAGGTGAAGAGACCTTAGCTAGGTGCAAATGGCAAAACGCTTTGCATGCTAATGAGGCCATCAGACTTGAACACCCACACAATAGATACATTTGGTTCTGAATGGACACATTCCAATCAAGACCCAGACATCGAGGCACCAGAAACCTCCGAACAAAAGGACATAAGAAACGCCCCCTCCATCACGGAGACCCCCTCGCATTGGGGAATTAATCCAGTATCGATAAGAAATTGATCCAATAGGTAGAGCCCGCCCGAGAAGAGGGAAGGACAACGGAACCCCTATAAAAGATAGGGACCTCGTGTTGTCCGGTCTGTTAAACCTGTGCTCCGGCCCCGACTGACACCTGGTATCCTGACTCCAGCCGTTGAGCACCAGCCGCCGAAACCGTAAGTTCAACGCTCGCTACGCGATCCAAGCCCGCTAGACTCCCAAGTGCCAGAACGCTTGCTGAAGGCTGCAGACAAAACCAGGACGAAGGCCTCGTTCTCTGACCTTGCCTGTTCCTGTTAGATAAGTATTCTGTTTGCTTATGTTTAGTTGTAGCTTAGTCTCTTAGTGTGTGTGCATGAGTATTTATTATTAACTGTATAATAAATATTGATCGTTTGAACTTGACTAATCGGTGTATCGTCTTTATTACTTTGAACTTGACCTTGGAATACTTGTGACGTTGCCTATACGGCAGCTGGCGACTCCAGAGCTTAAATAATTACATAGAACAGAGCCTAGCAGTGTTAAGCACACGTCGAACTCGGAGGCGTGTTAATACACTCCAATAAACGCGTTTTACGCCCATAGTAAAACGTGCAACATTTAGTGGCGACATCCGCCGGGACCCTGTTGTAAGTGGAAACACCACAGTGTTCAGGACCCTGAAATTTGAATTAGAACTCCAAATTGCAGAGAAAGAAAGAGATCACAAGTATTCAAGGTGTTCAAAATAATAAGCGAAATTCGGAAGTGTGTTTAGTGCATGCGTACTAACAGGGCTGTAAGGTAAAACTGGAAGCTTTTTGTTGCGACAAACTTTCGGTAGTTTTGTAATCGGAAAATAGCGTAAGCCGTACCCTTTTCACGAAACACCACCCCAGCAACCCCCTGTTCCAAATTATAAAAAGAGAGTCAGAGGAAATGGCCATGCAGGCAATGGAACGTCTGATGGATCCAGCAAAGTTTGTGGTCGCAGCGACCAGCAGCAGTAGCAGAGTAGGCCAGTGTCCCACGTGGGAGCTGGAACTCCGCAAATATCTGCAGGGAAAGGGATGGCCCCTTTGGAAAGAGTTTTGTGCAAATGAGGAGACAGGTCCCGGAAGTATAGGTCATACTTGGTGGGAGAACCTCTCTCAAATACACAAAAAGAGTTTAGGAAAAGCACGCAAGCCGATGGCGATTGTGTCCTGCTTGGCACAGTTGCGAGGCGCAGAGGAGGTCATCAGGACGCTCCGGGCAGATTTAGAGGAAAGGAACCGAATGAGTAAGGTCGATGTCAGGGACATCGAGAAAGAAAACCTGGATCTTAAAGGGAAGTTGGCAGAGAAGGGTAGAGAGGTGGATGATGCCAAGAGGGCTCACCAGTCTTGTCTAGCTCATCTGAACAGTTCCCAGACCCAGTATGAGAAAGCCTATCAGGACGTGCAACGTGCCGTTCTGATAAGACAGGAATCGGAAAAGCAGGTGGAGGCATTGCAGAGGCAATGTTCCGATCTCAAAGCAGCTTTGAGAGCACTCCATGCTGCAACGACCGAACAAAGACAAAGCACAGTTGACCACGCGAAATGCAGGAAACAGATTGCGGAACTGCAATCTCTGCTTTCGGTGCAGAATGGCTTCCAAAGCACCTTTGGAGCTCAGTTAGATGGGGAAAACGCCCCAGATTGGCAGGAATTAAGCGAGACAGCGCAGCGTTATGTTCAGGGAACATGTGCGCCCGCAGCTCAGCAGAAACGACAGGCACCCCAACCCCCCACAGCTCAGATCATAACCGCACCCATGAATCCCGTAACCACACAGAGGAAAGCCGAATCAGAAGGCGCCCCAGACATAACTTACACCACCCCTTTAACAGTAACCCAGCTAAGGGACGCTTGTGAAAAGATCACTCCGTTCCTCCCCACCGCAGACCCCCACCAGTTCTTCGCAAAAGTAAAACAGCAGGCTACCATGTACGGCCTGGATGAGAGAGAGCAGGTTAAGCTCACCGTGTTGAGCTTAGACCAGAGTGTAGTGGCAGCCCTCCCCGACCCACAGAACGTGGCAGGAGGCAGCCTAGAGGAGATGCACACTGCCATTTTAGATGCCATCGGGTACAATAGAGGTGACCCCGTAGAAGGATTGAATAAGTGCAGGCAGAAGAGATCCGAACACCCCACAGCATTCGCAGGAAGGCTGTGGATTCATTTCAGCGCAGTTTTCGGACAGCTAGATAGAGCGCATTTAACCCGCGAAAACATGGTTAAGTGGACGCGCACAATTATCTCACACGCAACAGAAGCAGGACAGAGCGCTTGCAATAGTTACGACCCCTCAGAAGAGGCCCATAACGAAAAATGGGTCCTGAAAAGATTGTCCCGCGCTTGGGAGCAATCGCTTCAGGCAAAAGGAAAGGTTAGATCCCCAGAAGAGGCTCAGGCTGCTGCAGATATCCAAGCAGTCAGAGAGCACCAGAAGCCCGCATGGGTAAATGAAGGCAAGAGCAGCCCTCAACAGAAAGGACAGGAATGCTATAACTGTGGACAGTTAGGGCATTGGGCAAAAGAGTGTAATGCACCCCAGCGATCTCAGAGAGGCCAGCAGACAGGCACTCTGAACCGCAACAAAGCAAAACCCATCCACAATGTAGCAGTACAGTCAGGACCCACCAATGTGGACGAGACGAACTGACGGTGTTCGGGCTCCCCCACTTGGGTCTGTGACACACTATGGGACTCATCAGGGAGACCCGTAGTCACGGCAAAAGTCAAAGGGAAGCCCATAGAGTTATTGTGGGACACAGGAGGATCCCGCACCACCATTAACTCCACAACCACGGCACACGCAGACACGTGGCCGACCACCTCCACCATCACACTTAGCGGGTTCACCGGACACTCGCAGCAGGGACATATCACAGCACCCGTAGCGATCCAGCTAGGGAACATTAGCACAAGGCACCCCGTAGTTTTAGTAAATCTTCCCCGGACAGCAGAACACATCCTGGGGATAGATTTTATGAACGCTCACAGCTTGTCGTTCGACCCAGTGAACCAGTGTGTCTGGCGAATGGCGAGATCAGACAGAGCCCCAGCCACCCTCACAGTAGGAGACTACGCTAATCGGATTAGCGCAGTGGGAGAGTACACATTCGACCTGACTACACTCCACACCGACAGACAAATTAAGGCCCTACTAAACAAACACAGGACAGCATTTGCAAGTCACCGTCATGACTGTGGCAGAATGACTGGACAAGTTCATGTTACCGGACAGGACCCCCGACCGCAAAAGCAGTATAGATTTCCCCTCGAGGCAGAGGTGGAAATAGAAAAGGTTATAGGCAGCTTGTTGGACCAAGGTGTACTGAGAACGGTAGCCTCCACCAACAATGCCCCTATTTGGCCAGTGAGGAAGCCCGATGGATCATGGCGTCTGACCATCGATTATCGGGAACTCAACAAAGTAACCCCCGCAGTAGCCCCAACGGTAGCTACTAGTCCCGAGACCATGCTCAAGCAGGGTCTCAACGCCAAGTACTTCACGGTATTGGACATCAGTAATGGATTCTGGTCAATACCATTGGCAAAAGCGTGCCAATACAAATTCGCATTCACTTTTAAAACGCAGCAGTACACGTGGACATGCCTCCCACAGGGATTCCACAATTCACCCTCCATTTTCCACCGACAGCTGGCAAGTGGATTAGAGAAATTTTCCCGACCCGATTGTCTGGTACAGTATGTAGACGACCTACTACTGCAGACAGACACAAAGGCAGAGCACATTTCGCTTCTGGCCGAACTCCTGGAACTCTTAACTGAAATTGGCTGTAAAGTTAACCCGAAAAAGGCCCAAATATTGGAAAGTAAAGTGATGTATTTGGGATCAGTCATCACGCACGGCAAACGCGAGATCGAATTCAAAAGAATTGATTCGATTGTCAAATTGCCCCTTCCCCAGAATGTATCAGCCCTCCGGTCGTTTTTAGGACTGGTTGGCTATTGTCGGAACCACATAGACGGATTCGCGACAAAAGCCGCCCCACTTTCAGACCTCCTTAAGAAAGGAGCCCCCTGGGAATGGCTTCCGCAGCATACAGGCGCTGTGGAAGAGTTGAAACGAGCCCTTAGTGCAGCACCCGCGCTGCTAGTCCCCGACCAACTTTCCCCGTACGCAATCGAGGTAGCTAGCACAGATCTAACCCTCTCGGCCGTGTTGCTTCAAGAACGGCACGAGCAGCTAAGACCAGTGGCTTATGCCTCCCGACTGTTAGACCCAGTAGAACAAGGATTTTCGGCCTGTGAGAGGCACCTCCTTGCTGTCTTCTGGGCAGTGCAGTATTTCTCATACATCACCGGACTCAACCCCATCACCATTCTAACCGAACATACACCCACACAGCTACTACTAGACGGTCGACTGAAGGACGGTTCAGTTAGCCAGATTAGGGCAGCTAGGTGGACCCTACTTTTACAAGGACGGGACATTACAGTGAAACGGACACGCACCCACACATACTTAGCAGACAACCTCCAATACCCCGGACAGCCCCATGACTGTGAAATTGTAGCTCCCCTGCATAACACAGGACCCTTTTTAGCAAAAACACCCCCCAGGAAGATAGGGAACCCGAAACAAAGCCCCCAGCCCACAGACACGTGTGGACCCTTGAGGATTTATGTAGACGGTTCCTCCACAGTTTTAAATGGTGAGCGTATCACAGGATGCGGCATCTATGTAGAGGACGCGCAGGGGCGCGCTCTCGAAGAAATCGCTCTTAAGTTACCAGGTCACTTAGGCGCGCAGGCAGCAGAGCTAGCAGCCATAGCGTACATAGTGGACCACCCCGATTCTTTCCCCAGCCCAGCAGACATATATTCAGACAGCTTATATGTCTGTAACAGTTTAACCGATTTTCTGCCCCTGTGGAGGACACGAGGTTTTGTCTCCGCAGACGGGAAACCCCTTCCATCAGCCCCTCTACTCCAGCATATTTTAGCGAAAGCGAAGGACAGGACCTTCGGCATAATAAAAGTAAGAAGCCACCATAGGTCATCACCCCCTGGGAACGTAAAGGCCGACGCATTGGCTAAGGCAGGTTCCAGGAGAGGACACTTATGGACCCCCCCAGCTAGCGCACCAGCTAGCGCCCCTGTGAGCGCAGTCCAAGTCTCACAGACTGATATTAAAGATCTCGTGGCAGCACAAAAACAGGACGGAGACCTCAGGGAGGTTTTCAAGGGAAACTTTGTGCCTGCTTACGAGCACTTTAAACACGCACTGACCACACATGAGGGTGTGATCATTAAGGACCGACTTTATGTGGTCCCACAGCAGGACAGGAATCAGATGATTGCCTTGTTCCATGACGGACACGGGCATCAGGGAATTGATGCAACAACGAGGCACCTCAGGCAACTCTGTTGGTGGCCTGATCTCAGGAATGATGTAACGCACTACATAGAGAATTGCCTGATTTGTGCTCAGAATAACCCGGAGAGGTATTCTAAGAAAGCACAACTTCGGCATACTCGCCCAGTTAACGGCCCTTGGACAAACCTCCAGATCGACTTTATAGGTCCATTGCCCCCTTGTCGGAATGGCTATAAATACGTTCTGGTGGTGATAGATACCTTTACCAAATGGGTAGAGGCATTTCCCTCACGAACAAATACAGCAAAGACAGCTGCAAAGATCCTGACCCACCACATCTTCACGAGATGGGGTTTACCCCGAAGTATCGATTCGGACCAGGGATCTCACTTTACAGGACGGGTCATGAGGAACGTCCTGACAATATTCGGAATCAAACAGAACTTCCACATTGCGTATCATCCACAGTCCAGCGGGATTGTGGAGCGCATGAATCGGACCCTAAAAACTACCCTTAGGAAAATGGTTCAACAGAATAATTCCACATGGGATTCAGTGCTCCCCTTTGCACTTATGTTCATAAGGAACACTGTCTCCACATCGACAGGATACACACCACACACACTCATGACCGGACGCCCTATGAAAGGTACAGAATTCCTTTTAGGACTGGACATGACAAGCCCCGAAGTGACGGCCCTCACACATGAAAAGGCAGTTAGAGATCTAGTTGAGACTGTGAGGTCTGCACAGCTCGCAGCCGCAGTCCAGCTAGGGAAACGCCGACAGCAACGGACTGCCTGTTTCAATAAGACCGTACACACCACAGAATTCCAGGTTGGGCAACAGGTAATGTTATCTGTTTATAACCCCAGCAGTTTTTTGGCTCCAAAATATTCCGGTCCCTACTCAATTTCGGACAAAATTAGCCCCTCCGTTTACAGGATCAAATATCCTAATGGGAAGACCGCGTGGTTCCATATAAACCAGTTAAAGGCATATGGAACACAGGCCAACCATGCTCACCATGTCCTGCTGGATGCAGCAGAACACTTCACCCCGCCCACCAGAGACACTTTTCCACCATCCCCCTCACAGACCAGTTCATCAACGGACTCGCCCACGACTCCGCCCACAGACCACCACAGACCACGCCCCGACACGCCCACAAGCTGCCACAGCAGAGACAGTAGGACAGACACTGACTCTGAAGACAGCGACAGCACACAGCCATACAGCCCACACTGCACCAACTACGACCCCGACTCCAGTGACCCCATGGAAGTCACTTACCTCAAAAACCCCGAACCACCACCCGACCCCGACTACCCCGACAACACACTCGACGCTACACAATGGCACAGGGACAATTCCTACAGACTTGTCCGCAATGATGAGAGTGACCCCCGGTCACACAACTCCAAAATAGCATGCCTGATCCACACAAGGGTGTGGGATCCGGGAGAGCAGGACGACACGGTGTCTGACTCCCGACACGGCAACCCCTTTGTGACCCTGTTCACAGAGGCAGAATCAAAGTGAGGTGTCCAGATGATGTAAGATAGGAATCGTTTGAGGGAAACGATGTCCTTTCTGATGGAACCTGCACGTATGTTTGTCTTCGTTTTATGTTTGTTTGTTTTCAGGAATGTAAATGTTTCAGCTGGAGGATGGACATCTTCTTTTCAGCTGAAAAGATTGTGACCACCTCACATACACGTTAGCTTGTCTGCCGAAACTTTTGAGAACTTCGGTTTGATTGGAGATCCTTTCCAAAGTTGTAAGGCCACACGCCAAATAGCTTGTCCGCAGATATCTCTGAGAACTTCAGGGATGTCCTCAGTTGGAGCATCTTGGCTCCCTTGGTTTTTTAGGTGCCCCTCTATTCGGCGAAATAGAGGCTGCAAGTCATGGTCAACACATTCGTACCCGTTTCCTCCAGGTTACTCAGGCAGTGGACAAACGGCACTGAGGACCCGCCCTGTCTGAGAACCAACCCTTGGTCAGCCAAGCTCGGGTATGGCACAGCACGCCCTACCCGGGGATCCCATCCAACTCATACCCGTAGCGGCCCATACGCAACTCATTCGGACGTTTCTTTCCAAATTTTGTTTTCATTTTACGTTAGGTAGCCCTTCGGCCACCATCCCACATGCTATTTACATCCGGGAACATTCGGATGGTAAATCAGCAAAGCCTGCGAGACGGCTCGCAGAAGGAAGGATTGTTAGGTGTATGCTGGTCTTTAAATTCGCTTTTTGAAAAAAAAAAATGAGGGGAGTCACAGGGTGTGACTTAGCCAGTCATTTTAAAGGGTCAATTGGGTTTTGAAAGACAGATGCACTAACAAGTAAAGGTCTTAAACTGTGTATTGACAGATACTGTGCTTGATCCCAAAGGTTTCAAAGGACGAGACAGAGGTCGAAGCCAGGATTGTCAATACCGGAGGAAGAAGGAAGAGAAAGAAGAAGAACAGCAAAATGATGGAAGCCCACTTATTACTATTTAATGTCATATGTATATGTGTGGAAACAAGACACGTTTCCCCCACAACCCCCACCGTAAATGCTTCAATTACAGCAAACCCCCAGTGCTCAGCTCTGATCAGCGAGGTTCAGACCTGGTGTACTAAATTCATGACGTGGTACTCCATGTCCTACATAATCGAATCACTGTTGGTGATTGCGATCCTCACCATCCTAGTGCAGACCCTCAGGTTGAGGAAATGGAAGAGGAGAGCCTCTCGTTCCAGCACCTCACCCATCTATAGAGTGCAATCCCCCATCTTCGGATTCCACCAAACCCCTCAACCCCTCACTGATTACAACACTCTGTAAATAAAATTCAGCCATGTATTATATTGTTCCATACTCGACTGCCGAGTTGGGAAGTGTGATGTTGTGGTGTGAATGGTTAAGGTTTAGAGTGATTAAATGTTTAAGTTAAGGCTAATAGTGATAGGTAGAGGTTCCCAATTGTAGTAATGCATGTCCCTTTGACATAGGGCCAAGTAGAAATGTTAGTTAAATTTTTTTTCTCTTCTTCCCATAGTTTAGAACAGAGTAGAACAGGAACCGGCAAGAGGTCAGAACACAAGGAGGCAAAGCACATAGGTGATCCTTCACAATAGTATGATTGTGAGGATCACAAGGAGGGAATGTAGCCATGCTGGCCACGCAAAATGGACACTGAGCCAAACTAAAATGGAAGGCTGCTGAGAAACAGACAGTTCAGCCAGAACAGCAGTCTGCAAAGAGCAGTTTGCATTCTGCAGCAGCAGAAACCAGTTTGGGCTCAGGTGAAGAGACCTTAGCTAGGTGCAAATGGCAAAACGCTTTGCATGCTAATGAGGCCATCAGACTTGAACACCCACACAATAGATACATTTGGTTCTGAATGGACACATTCCAATCAAGACCCAGACATCGAGGCACCAGAAACCTCCAAACAAAAGGACATAAGAAACGCCCCCTCCATCACGGAGACCCCCTCGCATTGGGGAATTAATCCAGTATCGATAAGAAATTGATCCAATAGGTAGAGCCCGCCCGAGAAGAGGGAAGGACAACGGAACCCCTATAAAAGATAGGGACCTCGTGTTGTCCGGTCTGTTAAACCTGTGCTCCGGCCCCGACTGACACCTGGTATCCTGACTCCAGCCGTTGAGCACCAGCCGCCGAAACCGTAAGTTCAACGCTCGCTACGCGATCCAAGCCCGCTAGACTCCCAAGTGCCAGAACGCTTGCTGAAGGCTGCAGACAAAACCAGGACGAAGGCCTCGTTCTCTGACCTTGCCTGTTCCTGTTAGATAAGTATTCTGTTTGCTTATGTTTAGTTGTAGCTTAGTCTCTTAGTGTGTGTGCATGAGTATTTATTATTAACTGTATAATAAATATTGATCGTTTGAACTTGACTAATCGGTGTATCGTCTTTATTACTTTGAACTTGACCTTGGAATACTTGTGACGTTGCCTATACGGCAGCTGGCGACTCCAGAGCTTAAATAATTACATAGAACAGAGCCTAGCAGTGTTAAGCACACGTCGAACTCGGAGGCGTGTTAATACACTCCAATAAACGCGTTTTACGCCCATAGTAAAACGTGCAACAGGGCGCCAGAGACTCGGGTCCCGTGCATGCGCAGTTGGGCCGGTGCCAACCAGCGCATGCGCGGTGGCCACCCTCTCCAAAGCGCCCCCCCCCGCCTCGGCCCCCCCCCGCCTTGGCCCCGCCTCGGCCTCCCCACCTCGGCCCCGCCCCCCCCGCCTCGGCCCCCCCCGCCTCTCGGCCCCCCCGCCTCTTGGCCCCGCCCCCCCGCCTCGGCCGCCCCCCCGCCTCGGCCCCGCCTCTCGGCCCCTCCCCCCGCCTCTCAGCCCCGCCCCGGCCCCCCCCGCCTCGGCCCCGCCCCCGCCTCGGCGCCCCCCCCACCTCTCGGCCCCGCCCCCGCCTCGGCGCCCCCCCCCCGTAGGGCACTGAAGTTCAGCCTGCCCGGGGCGCCAGCAACCCTAAGGCCATCGCTGCCTGGGTCAGTGACATGGCTGGGTTTCTCAGTCTCAAGAAAATAAAGTTCGCCCTAAGAGGATCAATGGTAGAGTTCACCCGGAGGTGGCAGCCGTTTGTCGACTTTCTCGGAGGTAATTAAAAGGTCAGCAGAAGCAGAAATCCAAAGGCGTGGGGGGGGGGGGGGGGGGGGGGCTAGACTATTGTTTTATTGGTGGGGGGGGGGGGTGAAGAATGTGACAGGGATGCAAATGTTTATTGTACCATGTTTATGTTGCTGTTATTGTTATTATTATGAAAATTACACATACACTAATAAAAATATTTTTAAAAAAGTGCAAACTGATACTCCATTGAAAATAAATGTAGTTGATGAGGACAAATGGCTACTACCATTTGAAGTGAATGGTATAGTGGCCCAATTGACGTTAGATACTGGTGCCAAAGCCAATTTAATCAGCAAGACTGATATTAAAAATCTTTTAGAAGAAATCACAAAATATCTCAAGAGGTTATAATGGTTCAAGCATTAAATGTTATGGTGTTTGTGACCAGAGTGTGGTGGTGAAGAACACAGTTTATTCGGTCCCATTCTATATTGTATCCGAGGGCTTGGATTCATTATTAGTTGATCAGCCCTGTGAAGAATTAGGTCTAGTGCAGTTGGTATATAGCATGCACAAAGGATTGGATCAACACTCAACGATTCTGAGAACATTATCAGCAAATTCAGCAATGTGTTCACAGATTTTGGTACACTACCATTCACCTACCAGATCCAGCTCAAAGAGGATGCAAAAGCTGTGTTACAGGCACCAAGAAGAGTACCTGTTCCTCTTCAGGATCACCTGAAAAAGGAGCTAAAAGAATGACAAAATGGAAATTAATCAGAAAGATAGAAGAACCTACCGATTGGGTAAACTCCATGGTTTGTGTAAAGGAAAAGAATGGCGATATTCACATACACATGGATCCTAAAGATCTGAATGAGGGTATCAAAATAGAACATTACCGAATACCAAAGCGTGAGGAAATCACATCCGAGATGGTTGGTGCAGAATTCTTTATGAAACTTGATGCATCTCCATGTTTCTGGCAACTAAAGCTAGAGGAACAAAGTACAAAATACTGTACTTTTAATGGGTCATTTGGATGGTACTGCTGTCTGAAAATGCCTTTTGCCATAATTTTAGCATCAGAGATTTTTCACCGTGCTATGGAGCACATAATCGAAGGCATCGAAGGTGTGTGTGTGTGTGTACGTGGATGATATCATCATTTGGGGCTCAACCACGGAAGAGCACAATACGAGGCTTCTATGTCTGCACTCCAAATTAATACAGTTTGTGAAGCACTTTGCAATGCTTCAAAATGAGGTACTATAAAAACATCTTATGAGGAAAGGTTGAGGGAGCTAGGGCTTTTTTCTTTGGAGCGGAGGAGGATGAGAGGCGACTTAATCGAGGTTTATAAGATGATGAGGAGGATAGATAGAGTGGACGTTCAGGGACTATTTCCTGGGGTGGATGTAGCTGTTACAAGGGGGTATAACTATAAGGTTCGGGGTGGGAGATATAGGAGGGATGCCCGAGGTAGGTTATTTACTCAGAGAGTAGTTAGGGTGTGGAATGGACTGCCTGCTGTGATAGTGGAGTCGGACACTTTAGGAATTTTAAAGAGGTTATTGGATAGGCACATGGAGCACACTAGAATGGAGCACAGGGCGCATATGACTGGGACAAGGCTGAGCCGGTTCTTGGGGGAAGAGGACAGATGTGTCAGGTGTTCGGGAAGCCCAGCAAACCACACCCACATGTTTTGAGCGTGCCCGGTGTTGGGAGGGCTTTTGGAGGGGCGTTGTGGGGACGTTGTCAAGGGTGGTTGGTTCCAGGGTGGAGCCGGGCGGGGGGCTCGCAATTTTCGGGGTAGCATCGGAGCCGGGAGTGCAGGAGGCGAAAGAGGCCGGTATTCTGGCCTTTGCATCCCTGGTAGCCCAGCGCAGGATTCTTTTGCAGTGGAGCGAAGCCCCCGAGCACGGAATCCTGGATCAACGATATGGCTGGGTTTATCAAACTGAAGAGGGTCAAATTTGCCCTAAGGGGGTCAGTGCAAGGGTTCTTCCGGCGGTGACAGCCGTTTCTAGACTTCCTGGCGGAGCATTAGGGGGTGGTCAACTTCAGCAGCAACCGGGAGGGGGGATGTTCTTTGTTCGCTGCAGGGGATGTGGATTTGGTTTCATGTTTATTATTTTTGTTAATATATTGCTTTTGTATTGGGGGGTTACTGTTTTTCTTCTGTTTTGTTGGTTAAAATTTGTTGAAAATTTGAATAAAAATTATTTAAAAAAATATATACATTATATATATTTATTTGTTAAACCAGTTGTAAACATTTAGTAAAAGAAATTAATGCTATTACTCATAGGCTTATGCTATCACATGTAAATATACTGATGATAATGTATTCATTTATTCGTTCAAAGAGGATGTGCTGATATCGATTTCTGGCTTGGTTCACTTGCAGAGTCTGCACGTGTTTCCTCCGGGTGCTCCGGTTTCCTTCCACAAGTTCCAAAAGACGTGCTGTTAGTTAATTTGGACATTCTGAATTCTCCCTCCGTGTACCCGGGCAGGCACCGGAATGCGGCAACTAGAGGCTTTTCACAGTAACTTCATTGCAGTGTTAATGTAAGTCTACTTGTGACAATTAAAGATTATTTTAAAAAATGGTTATGTTGTAATTCACCAACAGACCACTAGGGGTCTGACTAGTATATAAGTGATGGTTAGTCAGGTGACCCTTCAGACTGGCTGGAGGAAGCTGGAGAAAGTTTGCTTGTGCTTGATCTTACTGTTATTCACCTGTTATTTTGAACATAGTTTACTCACAGTTAATGTTAATAACTTGTTTATAGCTTTAGCTATGAGTGTTCTTGTAATATAAATCAGGTCGACCGACAACAATCTTACACCTCTGACATGGAGCACTCCCTTAATGGTGCACTGGGATGGTTAGACTGGGTTTTCTCAAGTGCTTAGACTAGACTTGAGTCCACAACACTCAGAATCCAAAGCCAGCATGCTACCCACTAAGCCATGACTGGTCCAATTGAATGCAAGCTTTAATCTAACACATTAGGTCGGAGCTGCAGTATGTCAGATTGTCATCCCTCAGATCCAAAGCATAGGTCTTCAGATATGATTTGAAACAAGCTTAAAAGCCTTTGAACTCTTTGATTGTACTGCATCACTGATAACTTGCTGGCAGCCACTCAGCACCCTCTTGTACTGTTAATAGACTAGCATTGAAGAGGACAGCATGTTGGTGCCGAGGTCCCAGGTTCGATCCCGGCTCTGGGTCACTGTCTGTGTGCAGTTTGCACATTCTCCCTGTGTTTGCATGGGTTTTGCCCCCACAACCCAAAGATGTGGAGGGTGGGTGGATTGGCCACGCTAAATTGTCCCTTAATTGGAAAATATGAATTGGATACTCTAAATTTATAAGAAAAAAAGCATTGAAAAAGGATGCAATTGGAGAGGCGGCATGGCAGCAGAGTGGTTAACACTGCTGCCACTCAGCAGTGAGGACCCAGGTTCGATCCCTGCTCCGGCTCACTGACTGCGTGGAGCTTGCATTCTCCATGTCTGCGTGGGTCTGACCCTCACAAGCCAAAGATGTGCAGGGTAGGTGGATTGGCCACGCTAAATTGTCCCTTAACTGGAAATAAGAATTGGGTACTTTAACTTTAAAGAAAAAGGATGGAATTGGAAACGATACAGTATTCCTAACAAATCAGAATTAACTTGACCATTGGTAAACCAACAGCAAATTGAGGGACGGCAAAGTGTAGCAAAGCTTATTCATAAAGTTTTGTGATGCTTTGATTAGGAACTGAAAGATGAGGCTGGACTTATTTCCATTCGAGTTGTTCAATATAGATTTTGTGCTATTTGGTTTCTTTTTTTGCACAAGTCATTCAGGATTAAGCCTGGTTTAGCTCACTGGGCTAAATCACTGGCTTTGAAAGCAGACCAAGGCAGGCCAGCAGCACGGTCCAATTCCCGTACCAGCCTCCCCGGACAGGAGCCGGAATGTGGCGAATGAGGCTATGACAGGTGAGGACCTTGAGAGGATTGTTATCACTAAGGAGTTAGTGATGGGCAAGCTACTGGGGCTAAAGGTAGACAAGTCTCCTGGCCCTGATGGAATGCATCCCAGAGTACCAAAAGAGATGGCTAGAGAAATTGCAGATGCACTAGAGATGATTTACCAAAATTCACTAGACTCTGGGGTGGTCCCGGTGGATTGGAAATGAGCAAACGTGACACCACTGTTTAAAAAAGGAGGTAGGCAGAGAGCAGGAAATTATAGGCCAGTGAGCTTAACATCGGTAGTAGGGAAGATGCTGGAATCTATCATCAAGGAAGAAATAGCGAGGCATCTGGATAGAAATTGTCCCATTGGGCAGACGCAGCATGGGTTCATAAAGGGCAGGTTGTGCCTAACTAATTTAGTTGAATTTTTTGAGGACATTACCAGTGCAGTAGATAACGGGGAGCCAATGGATGTGGTATATCTGGATTTCCAGAAAGCCTTTGACAAGGTGTCACACAAAAGGTTGCTGCACAAGATAAAGATGCATGGCATTAAGGGTAAAGTAGTAGCATGGCTAGAGGATTGGTTAATTAATAGAAAGCAAAGAGTGGGGCTTAATGGGTGTTTCTCTGGTTGGAAATCAGTAGCTAGTGGTGTCCCTCAGGGATCCGTGTTGGGCCCACAATTAACATAGATGATTTGGAGTTGGGGACCAAGGGCAATGTGTCCAAGTTTGCAGATGACACTAAGATGAGTGGTAAAGCGAAAAGTGCAGATCATACTGGAAGTCTGCAGAGGGATTTGGATAGGTTAAGTGAATGGGCTAGGGTCTGGCGGATGGAATACAATGTTGACAAATGTGAGATTATCCATTTTGGTAGGAATAACAGCAAACGGGATTATTTAAACGATAAAATATTAAAGCATGCCGCTGTGCAGAGACCTGGGTGTGCTAGTGCATGAGTCACAGAAAGTTGGTTTACAGGTGATTAAGGCGGCAAATGGAATTTTGTCCTTCATTGCTAGAGGGATGGAGATTAAGACTAGGGAGGTTATGTTGCAATTGTATAAGGTGTTAGTGAGGCCACACCTGGAGTATTGTGTTAAGTTATGGTCTCCTTACTTGAGAAAGGACGTACTAGCACTGGAGGGTGTGCAGAGGAGATTCACTAGGTTAATCCCAGAGCTGAGGGGGTTGGATTATGAGGAGCAGTTGAGTAGACTGGGACTGTATCGTTGGAATTTAGAAGGATGAGGGGGATCTTATAGAAACATTAAAAATTATGAAGGGAATAGATAGGAAAGATGCGGGCAGGTTGTTTCCACTGGCGGGTGAAAGCAGAACTAGGGGGCATGGCCTCAAAATAAGGGGAAGTAGATTTAGGACTGAGTTTAGGAGGAACTTCTTCATCCAAAGGGTTGTGAATCTATGGAATTCCTTGCCCAGTAAAGCAGTTGAGGCTCCTTCATTAAATGTTTTTAAGGTAAAGATAGATAGTTTTTTGAAGAATAAAGGGATTAAGGGTTATGGTGTTCGGGCCGGAAAGTGGAGCTGAGTCCACAAAAGATCAGCCATGATCTCATTGAATGGCGGAGCAGGCTCGAGGGGCCAGATGGCCTACTCCTGCTCCTAGTTCTTATGACTGGGGGCTTTTCACAGTAACTTCATTTGAAGCCTACTTGTGACAATGTGATTTTCATTTCATTTCATATTCTGAAAATTGAGGATTATAATGAAGGCAGGAATCAGTGGAAATGGATGTCAGGTTTGATAGAAGTATCCTCCTCATTGACCTGGGATAGTGGGGGGGGGGAGGGGGGGGGCGTAATACACCTCAGTATCCACTGGAGAGGGAGGGAAGCAAAGCATCCAATGGAAGCACTAAGCAAGTGATTCCTACCGACAAGTATGCTCCCATAGATACTAGGTGAAAGTAGGATCATTCCCATCTAGGATATCTCTTTATTGAGATTTGCTGTCTTGGACCAGCTGTATCCCTCAACATTAACCAGTGGGCCATCGAGTAAGCTTAAAATGCAACAAATGATCAAGATTTTGTAAAGAGGCTACAAACAGTATTTAAAAAAAAAATTTGAGTACCCTATTCATTTTTCCCCCCAATTAAGGGGCAATTTAGCGTGGTCAATCCACCTACCCTACACATCTTTGGGTTGTGGGGGCGAAACCCACAGAGACACGGGGAGAATGTGCAAACTCCACACGGACAGTGACCCAGAGCCGAGATCGAACCTGGGACCTCGGTGCTGTGAGGCAGCAGTGCTAACCCACTGCGCCACCGTGCTTGACAGGAATTTTTGTGTGTGGCTAGGAACAGTATTAAGAACTGACCAAACTTGTTTAAAATCAGATCTGTCTACCACCATGTCTGTGTGTGGCAGAAAACAAAGAGAAATTAATGTCACCATCAATAATTCTTTCAAACAAGTTCAATGGACCTCATAGGCTTTTATCCTTTTACTTTCCAATGCGTTTCCTTGTGGCAATGTAAGTACTTGAGACATTGACATGTCACCACTGAAGTATTCAATTTCTACCATTAGATGGCGCCACATCTCCAATGAAAGAATGTAAGTAAACAGAAAAATAAAGTTACCAGAAACCCAATAATAAATCACATGGGAAGGCGGCACTGCTGCCTCAGGGCACTGAGGTCCCAGGTTCGACCCCAGCTCTGGGTCACTGTCCGTGTGGAGTTTACACATTCTCATCATGTCTGCGTGGGTCTCACCCCCAAACACTGCCCCTTAATTGAAAATAAAATTGGATATAAATTTTTTAAAAAAGGAATAGCTTTTAACTTCAATTACACTTTTTAACTAGCCCCTCTGAGTCTCATTCATCTTAGATCTGAATTAAAAGGCAAAATATTGAATGCCTTTGACAAGGTACCGCATGGTAGGTTGTTGCATAAGGCTAAATCTCTCATGGGATCTGGGGTGAGGTAGCCAATTGACTAAACAGAAGACAAAGGGTGGTTGTAGAGGGTTGCTTTTCAAACTGGAGGCCTGTGACCAGCAGTGTGCCTCAAGGTTCAGTGTTGGGTCCACTGTTATTTGTTATTTATATTACTGATTTGGATGAGAATTTAGGCGGCATGGCAAGTTTGCAGATGACACCAAGATTGGTGGCATAGTGGACAATGACGGTTATCAAGGATTGCAACGGGATCTTGATGATTTGGACCAGTGGGCCGATGAATGGAGTGTAATTTAGATAAATGTGACGTGATGTATTCTGGTACACTCAATCGGGACAGGACCTACTCAGTTAATGGTAGGGAGTTGGGGAGAGTTATAGAATAAAGAGATCTCGGAGTACAGGTTCATAGTTCCTTGAAGGTGGAGTCACAGGTGGACAGGGCGGTGAAGAAGGCATTCAGCGTGTCTAGTTTCATTGGTCAGAATACAGGAGTTGGGACGTTTTGCTGAAGTTGTACAAGACATTAGTACGGCCACACTTGGAATACTGTGCACAGTTCGGGTAAGAGATACAATTGGGTCCAGAGGGGCAATGTTTTCACACAGACGGTGGCGAGTATCTGGAACTGCCAGAGGCAGTAGTAGAGGTGGGTACAATTTTGTCTTTTAAAAAGCATTTAGACAGTTATATGGGAAAGCTGGTTATAGAAGGTTATGGGCCAAATGTGGGCAATTGGGACTAGCTTAGTGTTGAAACTGGGCGGCATGGACAAGTTGGGCCGAAGGGCCTGTTTTCATGTTGTAAACCTCTTATGTTTTGTTTGTGTAGTCACTGTGGTGGTCTAGGAAATGCGACAGCTAATTTGCGCACAGCAAGGTTCCACAAATAGCAATGACATAACGATCAGATTATATGGTTTAGTGATGTTGGCTGAAGGATATTATTGCTCAGGACATTGGAAAATTCCAAAGTTTTCCTTCTTAACAATGTCAGTCATTTGTGTTCTGAGGGGACGGGGGTCTTGGTTTAATATCACACCCAAAATACAACAGTTCATTGCTGGCTTCAGCCTAGATTGTGTGTTCAAGATTCTGGAGTGGGACTTGAACCCAATACCTGCTGACTCAGAGGTGAGAGGGCTGTCCACGTAATCAAGGCTCTTCAAATCAGAGGACAACGTAATGCCAAAAATGGGTGAGAAGAAGAATAAAACAAAAGACAGAGACGGAGCAGGAATCTTTCATTAAAAAAATTTATTGATTGTATATACTTTCCAATAGTAACAAAAGCAAACATTGTTTATTATGGACTTTGTTCGATTACTCCATGGAGACAGCATTGTTTATAAAGCTTGGGGGGTTTGCTTGTGGTTATTCATCCAATGTTGGATAAAGTTGCAGAGTCCACATTGATGCAAAACACAGTTTCTTGGAAGGGTGAAATTGATAATCGTTTCCTTAATCCAGGTTTTATATTCAACCCTGCCAGTGTTGCAGACTCAAGTTATCCAAATAGTCCAGCGAAACAACCAGTACAAAGTATACAAGTGGCACCAAATAAGTTTGGAGATCCTAACAAAGTTTAGTGGATATGGAAAGTTAATGGGTTTCAATATTAATTAGATGCCAATTTGTAAGGATGGAACTGGAGAAATGGGGAGCAGTGAATAATTCGTAAAAGAAAGTAGCTAAAGCAAAGCATCAGAATCAGCAAACATAAAAGGACAAAAAGAGGTTAAAAATTTTCACAACTAGTCCAAGAGTGGCAAAGGAATGTGGTACAGTCTGAATGAAGGGTTTCATTCGCTTTTTTCTTTTAGTCTCAACGCCTTCTCGCCGACCCTCAAGATCTTAACTCAGTGATGAGCTACAGTCCCACAGCACCTTGCCCAAGTGAATATTAATGTGAGCTTGCAGGTCATTCAGCTATGGTCACCAGGCATCCACACAAGTATTTATACAGATTAGAGCAAGAATCCGAATCAGCTTTCCTCTAATGGCGAGCATCCCATACTCCACGCAAACGGAACACAAATTCCAAGTCTGTCTGGATATTCTGCTCACTGTCTAAACAATCAAGCTATGAGGAGAACTAGTTCCCCCCCAGTACATGTGCAGGTTTGACTGCTGCAAAGAGACCTGCAACAACCATTAAAGAGTTTCGAGGAGCAGGAGAAGCTCACGGATGAACTTTGCAGCTATCTATAACATTGGATCCAATTCCAGAACCGTGAATGTTTTGTTTCAGGTGAAGGAGGGGAGGAGAATCAGCACCACCATGATCAGTGCACCAAATCTTCTGTTTCTGCGTGGTTCATTCCATGTAATTCCATAATTCAATCAGAATTAGTGTCCAACTTCAAGTGACTGTCAGATGTGTGTGAGAAATTTTTATACCATGTATACACATACGCAGGCAGTAAGAGCAGGACAGATTCCTGGTCAGCCATATGATGGAAATAAATTGCAGCCTCTGGCTCCAGGCTGCAACATGCATGTAAAAATGTTTATTGCCACAGCAACTTGGGACTTCTTTGGAGGTCGATTGCCTCAGTTGGCTAGGCAGCCGGTGTGGATCACACTGGTGCCAACAGCAGGGGTTCAAACCTTATATCCTATGGGGTGGATTCAGGACCTGCCACCTTGCCCGACCAGTGATGGAGGTTTTGAGGCTGTAGGTCGGACCTGTCTTCAGGCACAGAATTCAAGATGATACGACACTGGTATGTGATCAGTATGCAGAACCTGGCAGAATTGAAATCACACTTCCCTCAACTGGATCGTACCATGTGACGCCCAGGGGTGATTTTTACGCTAATTAATGACGGCTCAAACATAAGCCAACTCGAGGCCTGGTTTCAGCAGGACAAGAGCACACAAATGATGCCTCTGCAAAGAGCCCATTACTCATAGTGGAGCCTTGAATTGAACGTTGACAACAGTTGGGCAAATTAGAGCCCTCAAACCTCAACATACATTCAACTCCAGCTTATCTTGCTGGATAATGGGGAACCCCTGGGTGATTCTGACACCTCCATATACAGCTGGAGAGCAGGACAAAACCAAGGTTGCATGCAGAACTACCATAGCCAAGATCATATAAATCAACATAAGAGGGACGGGTAAGCCACTGAATCTCCATATCCTATTCGACCTGCTTAACTACACACTGGATAAAGATTTTGGATCAACAAGGGAATCAAGGGTTATTGGGAAACAGACAGGAAAATGAAGTTAAGGCCACAATCAGATCAGCCATGATCTTATTGAATGGTGGAGCAAACTCAAGGGACTGAATAGCCTACTCCTTCTCCTATTTCTTCTGTTCTAATGTAAAGGATGCTTCACCACAAGAGCAGCAGCTTTGACATTTGAGTCCAGATTAATACCGATAACATCCAGAATTTCATCCATGCAGCTGAATTTCTTTTCAGACAAAGTGAGGAGGGTGAAGAGGAGCTAGATTTCCTGTTGCTCCCATCCACCCAAATGAGGGGTGGCTCACTAACTCATATTGACTCTTTGCCTCAACCCTAGTAAGGAAATCCAGCTTAAACTTCCTACTTTTGCTGCCTTCTTAAGGCATTAAATGCAAAACATAAAGTTAGAGCATGAAATGTTTTGTCACGGGGAGAAGTTGGGGCACAGACCGTTGCTCCTTTTGAAGAAAAATCAGATTATTTGAAGCAGAGCAAGGTACAGAGATAAGAGAGCGAGCAGGTGCCGCGGACTCAAGTTTGGGTTACTCTGACGCGGAGTTTGGAAAACTTCAAAACGTTTGTAACATTTGTAAAAGTAATGTTCTGTACATTTTTATTTCAATAAAGACAAAATGACAAACAGCATAAAGAAAGATGCCCAGATGCCCTAAAGGTACTTAAATACATCTCAAAGGTTATCATTAAAGTGAATCTGTAGTAAATAGATTCCTGCAAGCAAAATACCTTTCTTTAAATACAAAATCAGTATTTCTCTGAAATGCAAACGCTTTTCAAATTATTTTCTGCAGAAAAACCTGCCATGATTAAAATATTTTAATGAAGGATAAAAGGGTTTTCTTCCTCCCGACAAAAAACAGGCTTATTTCTACATGCTAGATTTTAACGTTTCAGTGTCACAATGTGCTAACTACATACACAATAGATAATAGTAAGAAAAACGCTCAACCTGATGAAAAGTTAAAATCTTCATTAATACACAGAAAAAGTAGACATAACTCATGCCTTTTGTAAAATCAAAAATACAAAAATTAAACCGCTTTCTTTAAAAAGATTTTTCCTTATTTTAAGGATTTTTTTTTTTAAAATGAAGCTGCATGTAGTTTTGTACAAGAAAGTTTTGTACAGGTAAATTGGTAATATACATAAAAAAATTTAACTGGCATCCTCATTCATGTGCTGCTCACCTTTTCTTTGCGACCACATACCTCGTCCTGAACAATCTTCTAGAGATTTAAACCAAAGAAAATGCATCTAGTTCCCTCTTCACAAAAAAAAGTGCCGCTTTCTCCAGCTTCCTTTTAGGAAATGAATCCATGGCGATGCCTGTGGCATATCGATGCAGTCTAGAGGCAATTCATGCTATGCTTCTGCGAGAAAACGATACTGTGGAAAAAGTAAGCCAGCAAATGGACCAGCAAATGGGGCAAAGTATTTTTACAAGGTGCCTGGGACCGGGTATCTTTTATTGTTGGGGATGGGGAGGGTGAAAATGAGTGGGGAGGGGGGGGGAAAAGAGGGGAAGGGAAGAACAACCAGAACACGGGCCCACAAATTTAGTTAGCACACTTTCATTCTCCTGCTGCGCCTGCCACCACTGCTCTCGCTTCCCTAAGGATTTCACACAGTAGGACAAATGTTTAGTGCAACAATAGATGCTTGAAAAGCAGACTGGACACTGAAAGGATCCTGAGCCTGTTGGATTTTGTTGCAATCTTTCTTACTTCTTCCCCGTCCCATGTCCTCTCTGACACCCCACACCTCCCACAAAAAAATTGAAGTCCAAGTTACAGCCAGGCAGAGACTGCAATTTACGAACGTCGGATCAAGACTAAAATCTCATCGCTATACTTTGAATTTTTGTATCAGTCTCTCCTCTTGTACCCTCATCCCTTCTTTTAAAAGGTTGTAGCTACTGTGGGCGAATGCTTCTGTTCTTTAATATAAATAAATTTGTCTGTTATGTATCCGATTTAATTTTGACTAATCTATAGATTCTTTATTTAATTTTAACAAATATACATTACTTCACAGGCAGACAAAGCAGGAAGGTGGTGGATCAAATTAGGAAAGATTCTCTCCTTTGTTTTGGAAGGGGGTAAAAAGGGAATCTACAATGCATTATAGTTAAAAGGAATGCTTTTATAATTGGATATAATTTCATACACTAGGGAAAACATAAAAGCCTAAAACCTGAACTGGTAAAATGTTTGTGTTTAATATACTGGCCATTCCTGTTGAAATGAGACCTACATTTTAAAAAGTGGGCACAGGCCCACTTTAAGAAGCACCAGAGGGGAAAACAGAATCAGTTTTCTCCTCTTATGTAAACCTGTGACAATACAGGTTAAACAAAATGCTGGTGGCAGAAACAGAAGTACTTTTAGAAAGTGTTGATTTTTTTTATGCAACAAAGAAAAGCGCTAACCATTTACAGCAGATACAGTCAAAAAGTGTCATCAACATGTATTGCAATAGACCACAGCATTTCATACTTGTTATCCAGCAGTCTTTAGAAGCACACCAACTGGGACAACAGTACATCTATTGCGTGCTATATATGTGCTATCAAGATCTGCGTGCTTGGATTTTTGACTGCATATACCGTTTCCTTTTTTGATTTAAAAAACCCTGCAATATCCTTTCCGGTTCAGACCCACCTAAACTTCAAGACTGTGTTCACTCTCTGCAACCCCTTGGTTAACTGTGGGTGCCCAAGACAAGAAAAGCAAGACGAGGTACAAAAATGCAAATTTCAACAGCAATGGCAATGTCTTGTAGTCCAAAGGGTCCTGCTTTTGTCTTCTCCGCCCCCCCCCCTCCCCCTTCAGAGATGGTGTTGGCAATGAGTTCTTAATCCGGAGGGAGCAAATCGTGCAAACGAAATTTCTCTCTGATATGAGGTCGAACATCTTCATTCTGAGAACAGCATATTAAAGGAGAAATAGGCACATTTAAATTTTGGATTTGATGGCAACACCTTTGCTTCATTACCAGATAACAGAATCTCCTGTATAATTGCCCCTGGGTTAGGGAGTGGTGAGAGTCAGGTCAAAGCCCTCAAAATGCCCTTGTGCTGCTTCTGCAGTAGGGTTGGGGAGCTTAAGAAGCTGTGTAGGTTCAGGCATCACAGAATGTGAGATGCTCAACGGCTAAGCATTGTGTAGCATGAACAGCAAGTTTAACATCTTAGTTAGGTACTTATGACCTTCAATACCTGATGGCTAACAATTATAACTTGAGAACCTTCTGTAAAGAGCACTCCTTTATTTCTACTGGTATTTGTTTGCTCTGCCATTTGAATCCATAGATCCCAGCAGAACTATTCAACCAGCAGGGCAGCAGAGTTAAATCCATGCCTGCCCTCAGACATCCCCATATGCATTTCCATCCGGAGCCCTTGAGCAGAAATTTGAGATCAGGGACGTTGGGTGATATGCCTGCCTTCCAAAGGCACGGAGACCAACTACAGCATTCAATCACTAGTTTGGATTCGCTAACTTGACCAAGACAAATTATCAAGCATTGGATCGTCCTCTCGTTAAGGAATATATCTATGAAAATAGGACTTTATTAAAAAATTTAAATCAAACTGATCTATTAACAGGCACCATAACTTACCAGTTCTACAAGTTTCTCTAAAAAGGGAATCAGTTTCAAAAGCTCGGTGTCATTCTTATCCATGAACCAGCTCTCAATTGGAATACCGTTGGACAGCTGTGAGAAAAAGAGTGAAAGAACATTTGAACATGGCAGTAATGTGTACAGAGTGTTAAACGTACTACTACAGCTAAAGCTGCAAGACAAAAACTCCCAACTTTCACACTAATTATACCTCCAACTGGACAAGCGGGCTCATTCAAGAGGTCACATGAAAAAGGGCAAATAAAAAATTCATAGTACTTTCAAACTTAAAGCCAGTGAATACTCACAGAATATCTCCTCCACACAATGGGCAAAATTCTCCCCTACCCGGCGGGGCGGGGCGGGGGGGGGGGGGGGGGGGGGTCTCGGCGTAGCGGAGTGGCGCCAACCACTCCGCCGCCGGGCCTCCCCGAAGGTGCGGAGAAGGGGCTAGGCCCGCGCCGGAGTGACTCCCGCTCCGCCGACTCGCGCCAACGGCCTTTGGCGCCGCCCGGCGTCGGGGCTGGCTGAAAGGCCTTCGCCGGTCAGCGTGAGTCCGCGCATGCGCCGGAGCGTCAGCGGCTGCCGACGTCACCACCGACACATGCGCGGTGGAGGGGGTCTCTTCCGCTTCTGCCATGGTGGAGGCCGTGGCGGCGGAAGTAAAAGAGTGCACCCGCGGCACAGGCCCACCCGCCGATCGGTGGGCCCCGATCGCCCCGCGTCCCCCCGAGGCCCGCTCCCGCCGGCACAGAGGTGGTTTAAACCACGTCGGCGGGAGAGGCCTGACAGCGGCGGGACTTTAGCCCATCGCGGGCCGGAGAATCGCCGCGCAGGGCCCGCTGACCGGCGGGGCGCAATTCCCGCCCCCGCCGATTCCCGGGTGGCGGAGAATTTCGGCCACGGCGGGGGCGGGATTTACGCCGGTCCCGGGTGATTCCCCGACCCTGCGGGGGGTCGGAGAATTCCGCCCAATATCACTCACAATCAGGAAGGCAGCCAGAAATTCCTGCAAAGTCAACACTAACTTCCCCAAAGACAAAGTGTGCGCATGAGGACCGATATATCGTCCATGTTACACAGACACACCACCACCCCTATCGAGAATATATTGGTATCACAGTGTATTTACAGCACTTAAACAGACCATTAGCCCCAACATATCCATGCCAGTGTTTATGCCCCACAAAAAGCTCCTCTCACCCCTTTTCAGTTACCCCCATCAACATATCCTTTTTCCCCTTTCCTCCCTTGAAGTGCATCGACCCTAGTCCCCGCAACTATTTTTGGTGGAACTGAGCCCCACATTCCAACCACTCTCTGGGTAAAGATATTTCTCCTTTTGCTGAATTCCCGCTTGAACTTATTGATGGTCAGCTTATACTTATGGCTCCTAGTTACGATCTCACCTGCAAGTTGAAACATCTGTATCTACCCTGCCAAACTCCTTCATTATCTTAAAGACCTCAGGAACGTAACAACAAAAGAAATAGGAGCAAGAGTAGATCACATTTCCCGTTGAGCCTGCTCTACCATTCAATACAATCATGGCTTATCTTGTGTTACATACTCCATTTCCCCTAAAATTCCTGATAAAAATCTACCTAACCCAGCCTTGAATGTGTTCAAAGCAGAGCATCCATAATATTCTCCTCATCTCAGTCCAAAATAATCAGACCCATATCCAGAGACTGTGCCCCCATATTTTTGACTGTCGGCAGCAGAAACTATCTCTCCACATCCACCCCATCAAAGAAACCACCCCCCTTCAGAACTTTGTGGATTTTGAGCTCACATCTCATTCAGGGGCTGGTTTAGCACTGGGCTAAATAGCTGGCTTTTAAAGCTGACCAAGGCAGGCCGGCAGCACGGTTCAATTCCCATACCAGCCTCCCCGAACAGGTGCCAGAATGTGACGACTAGGGGCTTTTCACAGTAACTTCATTTGAAGCCTACTTGTGACAATAAGCGATTTTCATTTCACTTCATTTTTCATTTCATTTCATTCAGTATATAAGCCAAATTTACTTAGACTCTTGTTATGTGACAACCACTTCATCCCAAGGACCAATTTAGTGAACCGTTGCTATACTGCCTCCAATATAAATGTTAAGTTCACATGAAAAACATAGGTCTTACGACAAATACACAATGTAAATACACAGACATAGGCATTGGGTGAAGCATACAGAGTGTAGTACTACTCAGTAGAGAGGATGTGGGATGTGTGAAAAGATCAGTTCAGTCCATTAAAGGGTAATTCAGGAGTCTGGTAACAGCGGGGAAGGAGATGTTTTTGAATCTGTTAGTCCGTGTTCTGAAACTTTTGTATCTCCTGTCCAATGGGAGGTTGGAAGAGAGAATAACCCGGGTTGGAGGGGTCTTTGATTATGCTTCCCGCTTTCCCCAGGCAGCGTGAGGTGTAGATGGAGTCAATGGATAGGAGGCGGGTTCGCGTGATGGACTGGACTGTGTTCACCACTCTGTAGTTTCTTACGGTCTTGGGCAGAGCAGTTGCCATACCAGGCTGTGAGGCAGCCAGATAGGATGCTTTCTATGGTGCATCTGTAAAAGTTGGTAAGAGTCAGTGTTGACATTCCGAATTTCCTTAAGTTTCCTGAGGCAGTATAGGCACTGTTGTGCTTTCTTGGTCGTAGTATTGACGTTGGTGGACCAGATTTTTGGTGATGTGCATACCGAGGAATTTGAAGCTGTCAAGCATCTTCACCTGATACAGACAGGGGTGTGCACCATACTTAACGTCCTGAAGTCAATGACCAGCTCATTAGTTTTGCTGACGTTGACGGAGAGATTGTTGCTGTTAGACCAGGCCACAAAGTTCTCTATCTCCCTCCTGTATTCTGACTCATCGCTGATCGAGATCCGACCCACTACCGTTGTGTCATCAATAAACGTACAGATAGAGTTGGAGCCGAATTTTGCCATGCAGTCGTGTGTGTACAGCGAGTATAGTAGGGGGCTACGTACTCTGCCTTGCGGGGCCCCGGTATTGAGGTCTATCATGGAGATGTTGTTGTTTATCCTCACTGATTGTGGTCTATGGGTCAGAAAGTCAAGGATCCAGTTGCAGAGGGAGGAGACAAGTCCGAGGTTTTAGCGTTTTGATATGAACTTGGCTGGATTATGGTGTTTAAGTTGGAGCTGTAGTCAACGAATAGGAGTCTGACTTAGGAATCCTTGTTATCGAGATGCTCCAGGGATGAGCGTAAGGCCATGGACATAGCGTCTGCTGTGGGATGGTTGCGGCGGTATGCAAATTGCAGTGGATTAAGACATTCTGGGAGTATGGAGTTGATGTGTCTGGTGACCAACCTCTCAAAGCACTTCATAATGATAGATGTCAAGGCCACCGGACGATAGTTATTGAGGTACGTTGCCTGGTTCTTCTTTGGCATTGCTATGCTGGTGGCCTTCTTGAAGCAGGTGGGAACCTCGGAACGGAGTAGGGAGATGCTAAGATGTCCATGAACACACCCGCCAGTTAGTCCGCGCAGGATCCGAGTGCACGACCAGGGATTCAGTCAGGACCCGTTACCTTCCAAGGGTTCACTTTCAAGAAAGCCGATCTGACTTCGGAGGCTGTGACGGTAGATTAGAGCAAAATTTAACCAGCTGTGTGATAGCAGTCTAGTGAAACTTATTGGGTGTATCTCATACGAGATGCCTGGTCACCCCACAGCAGCTTGGTTGGGATCAGCAGCCTGCACCACTAAGACTTACTTAAGTTGCCAGATAAATGCTTGCAAACGTTAAGAGGAGAAATAGGTCTGTGCCTCAGATACAACTTGCCACATCCAACCTCACTTGAACGCTCAGTTATTCATCCTGAAACAAATGATATTAATACTATTCCTACGAAGCAAGCACCAAAATAATGAGAACACAACTCGGAGCTCTCTAAGCACTCCACTCTGTATCTTGCCTCTATTCAATGATTATTGCACTGACCTGGTATGCAAAGGCTTGTGGAGAGTTGTCAATAATGATTGTTTTCGAAAGATCTCGTCCAAGGATATTCAAATCCTTTATGTAGTTTCCCTGCACACACACACAATGCTCACGGAACAACCTGTGCCTAGGTGACAAAATACATTGAAGAATAAGCACAACAATGGACATGAGTGAAGATTAAGAGGAGGATACAGTCAAAGAAAAATATCTTGAAGCCTGAATGAAATGAAATGAAAATCGCTTATTGTCACGAGTAGGCTTCAATGAAGTTACTGTGAAAAGCCCCTAGTCGCCACATTCCGGCGCCTGTCCGGGGAGGCTGGTACGGGAATCGAACCGTGCTGCTGGCCTGCTTGGTCTGCTTTAAAAGCCAGTGATTTAGCCTGGTGAGCTAAACCAGCCCCTTGGTTGCACAAGCATTTTAAAGATAGACATAAACTGATCAACCAAGGCATCAAATGTGACCTCTGGCAGGTTTGGTGACAGCGACCCTATCGGAAATGTACAACTGCAGTGAGCATAACTGCTATTTGTGCACAAACATTAGCTGGAGTTCGGGAAATCAGGTAGCAGATCATCACAGCCAGTCTTACATTGATAAGTAGTTTGAGCAGAAGAGAGAGAAACCTGGTCACTCAGTCAATGAATCACAATTGGGAGATCAGAGTAAAACATAAAGCCGTGTTGATTCCGGAGTCGAGAGGATTAGCTTACGAGGAGAGACTAAGTAGACTGGGACTATACCCATTGGAATTTCGAAGAATGAGGGGGGATCCTATAGTAACATATAAAATTATGAAGGAAATAGATAGGATAGAAGCAGGGAGGATGAGTGAAATGAGAACTAGGGGGCATAGCCTCAAAATAAGGGGGAGCAGATGAAATGAAAACTGCTTATTGTCACAGGTAGGCTTCAAATGAAGTTACTGTGAAAAGCCCCTAGTCACCACATTCTGGCACCTGTTTGGAGAGGCTGGTATGGGAATTGAACCCGCGTTGCTGGCCTGCATGGGTCTGCTTTAAAAGCCAGCTATTTAGCCCTGTGCTAAACCAGCCCATATGCATTATGACTGAGTTGAGGAGGGACTTCTTCACACAAAGGGTGGTGAATCTGTGGAATTCCCTACCCAGTGAAGCAGTTGAGGCTACCTCATTAAATCTTTTTAAGGCAAAGGTAGATAGATTTTTGAACAGTAAAGGAATGAAGGGTTACGGTGAGCGGACGGGTAGGTCGAGCTGAGTCCAGAGAAAGATCAGCCATGATCTCATTGAATGGCGGAGCAGGCTCGAGGGGCCACTCCTGCACCTAGTTCTTATATTTGATCATAATATGAGCAACGAGGCCTATAGGGCTTTAAATCAATTTGAAATCAGGCAGGTTTCTGCACCATATTGGTACCTCATTGACCTTCGGACAGCACACATTGGACAAGGGCAGGATTGTGTCCGCAAGGTGCTCTGTGACCAACTTTGCACTTTGGATTAATGCAAAGAATTATCACTTTGCCAAGGAGGAAGAAAAGAGTAATATTCAGCACTTAACAGAGGATAATTGAGGGGGGAAAAGAAAAAAAATACCTCAAGGTTCCTAACAGTTAACGTATTTGTCAGTTTGGCTAACTCCACAATCCTACTTTTAAAATAAAATATATCAGAGAAGGACCTTCTGTAAGCTGCTCTATTCTGGTGGCTCCACAGTGGAGTTGGGCAGGGTACTTCAAAAGCTGCTTTAATAAACTAAATTTAGTGCATCTCTACCACAAATCCCGAGCTTCATTCAAAACACTGTTTGTTGCTTAATGAACACAAATGTCAAGGCTCAAAATATTGGTCTTCAGATGGAACTTCATCACTCATTTACAGATGACTTGCTGTCTTCCAAATCATTAAGCTAGACAGCATTGACAGGAAGAAACGATCCCCATTGATGGAAGGGTTGCTAATCTGAGGACACCGATTTAAGGTGATTGGCAGAAAACCAAGGCCATAGCGAAGGCCTTTATTTTATACACAGCAGTGGTTAGAATCTGGAATGCGCTGCATGAGACAGCAGTGGCGGTACATTCAATCATGGTTTTCAATAGAGAATTGGTTAAGCACCGAGGGGGAAAATTTGCAGGGATACAGGGAAAGAGCAGGGGAGCGGGACAAGTAGAGTTACCCGTGCACAGCTGGCAGGTGAATGGCCTTCTGAGATTTCATACAGCACCTCTAATGTAAGTAAAATTTCCCCAAACCAATTCACAGGAGTGCAGACAAACAACATTTTACACCATTCAACATAGGAAGATATTAGGACTGATAGTATAATTCTTGGTCAAAGTGGTAGGTTTTAAGGATCATCTTAAAGGAAGATTTTGATGGGGTTAGGCCCAGGCAGCTTAAGGCATGAAGCCAACAATGGAACAATTGAAATCAAGAATATGCACAAGGGCAGAATTGGAGTGCAGCAATCTTGAAGGAGAGAGAGAGAGATTATAAAACAGAGGAATGCATCGTTCTAAATAAATCTCCAGTTCTCATAGATTTTGCTTGTGTGTGTTTGGGGGGGGCAAAGAGTGAGGAGGGTGAATTACAATGAGAAGGTTTTAAATGCTCCTTTTTCCCCTCAACATTCTTGTTCACTATACCACAATCACTCCACAGGCACTTACCTGACCAGTTGTTTTTTAGGGTCCAGAATATTCAGCAATTTGTCTGCATAGACTTTTTTGGAGGCAGTGAACAGAATAATCTGCAAGATGATCAGGGAAAGATTACAATGTTGCATCTGCTAATGTCTGATTTTTCAATTTCTCTGTACTTAATCACAGCAGCAGTATGTAGAGTACAAACAAATACATTATTTTTCAATGTTAGGTGCAAGGAACCTCATGCAGAAGTTACAAAAAAAAAAACAACTTAAGCCAAGAATGAGGCAAATATAGAGATTTTTTGAAGATGAAGAGACCACAGAGCAGCCTAGAGCCCCTTTTGCCATCAAATTGGAACTTCAAACTGGGCTTCTTGGGTCGGTCCGATTTTCAACTTGGCCTATACAGCACCCTTTTACTTCAACAAGGCCACATGTGCAACCTCTAACTGTTGCTGCACAGCTGTTGTGAACCAGCAATGTACCAGAGCAACACTTTGTGGTGGGCAGAAAAGACAGAACACAAACTCCAAAACAAACCCCACTTAACCCATAACGGGCGGAACGGTAGCACAGTGGTTAGCTCAGTTTCGTTACAGCGCCAGGGACCGGGGTTCAATTCCCAGCTTGGGTCACTGTCTATGCGGAGTCTGCACGCTCTCCCCATGCCTGCATGGGTTTCCTCCAGGTGCTCCGGTTTCCTCCCAAAAGACGTGCTGTTAGGTGAATTGGACATTCTGAATTCTCCCTCAGTGTACCCGAACAGATGCTGGAATGTGGTGATTAGGGGATTTTCGCAGCAACTTCATCGCAGTGTTAATGTAAGCCTACTTGTGACAATAAAGATTACAAAAAAATATGCAAGCTGTTGAAAAATTTATTGCGTAACATTTCTTAGTGCACTATTTTACGTCGAGCTGCGGAGATGTATTAGTCTTCTTAAAAAAAGGGTTGGGTAGTTTGGAAAATATTGAAGTGGTGATAAATTTTCGTTTTTCATTTCATGTCTACGGGAATGTAATAGTTATAAATGATCATACAGCACCTTTTTTTCTTTACAAATTCTTTTCAAACTTACCTCATAAATCTGAGACATCCGTTCCAGGAATTCCCGAAAGAAGGGTCTCAACCGTACGTATACCTACAGCAGGACATGTGGAAAACGTTATTGCATTTTGCAACAATGTAAATAAAAATACAATAAGGACTACATTAAGGGCGAAAGCAGCATGAGCATTCTAAACAATAAACAAGTAATTCCTCTAAAGGACAGAAAAATATAGGTCTTTAAGAATATGAGGGAGGAAGAGTCAGAGGAGGAAGGAGCATATCAGGTTGTTTGAAGTTTATTATTTTTCTATGAATATGCCCCAAATGAGTTGTGCTAAGAGTTCAAGGATTCCCCCTTACAACCAAGAAATGACTTGGATAAGAGTATTGAGAGCAGTTTTGGGCCCCGTATCTAAGGAAGGATGTGCTGGCCTTGGAAAGCGTCCAGAGGAGGTTCACAAGAATGATTCCTGGAATGAAGTGCCATATGAGGAATGGTTGAGTACTCTGGGTCTGTACTTGTTGGAGTTTAGAAGGATATGGGGGGATCTTATTGAAACTTACAGGATACTGCGAGGCCTGGATAGAGTGGACGTGGAGAGGATGTTTCCACTTGTCGGAAAAACTGGAACCAGAGGACGCAATCTCAGACTGAAGGGACGATCCTTTAAAACAGAGATGAGGAGGAATTTCTTCAGCCAGAGGGTGATGAATCTGTGGAACTCTTTGCCGCAGAAGGCTATGGAGGCCAATTCACTGTGTCTTTGAGACAGATAGATAGGTTCTTGATTAATAAGGGGATCAGGGGTTATAGGGAGAAGGCAGGAAAATGGAGATGAGAAAAATATCAGCCATGATTGAATGGCGGAGCAGACCCGATTGGCCTAATCCTGCTCCTACGTCTTATGATTTTTCTTTTCAAGTTGGAGTGTGTGACTCATCGGTGCTACTGGCAGGGACAAAGGAGGATGTCATAGTCTTTGCCTCGCTAATAGCCTGGAGGCGAGTTTTGTTTGGGTGGAGGTCCTGCTGCAACTGTCAGGCGAAGGGGAGGGGGTTTGTCTTCTTAGTTGGGTTAAGGGCTTGCTCCAGTTTTGTTCTCTTTATGGGAGGGATTGTAGGTTAATTAATAGAAAGCAAAGAGTTGGGATAAATGGGTGTTTCTCTGGTTGGCAATCAGTAGCTAGTGGTGTCCCTCAGGGATCCGTGTTGGGCCCACAATTGTTCACAATTTACATTGATGATTTGGAGTTGGGGACCAAGGGCAATGTGTCCAAGTTTGCAGATGACACTAAGATGAGTGGTAAAGTGAAAAGTGCAGAGGATACTGGAAGTCTGCAGAGGGATTTGGATAGGTTAAGTAAATGGGCTAGGGTCTGGCAGATGGAATACAATGTTGACAAATGTGAGGTTATCCATTTTGGTAGGAATAACAGCAAACGGGATTATTATTTAAATGATAAAATATTAAAGCATGCCGCTGTTCAGAGAGACTTGGGTGTGCTAGTGCATGAGTCACAGAAGGTTGGTTTACAAGTGCAACAGGTGATTAAGAAGGCAAATGGAATTTTGTCCTTCATTGCTAGAGGGATGGAGTTTAAGACTAGGGAGGTTATGTTGCAATTGTATAAGGTGTTAGTGCGACCACACCTGGAGTATTGTGTTCAGTTTTGGTCTCCTTACTTGAGAAAGGACGTACTGGCGCTGGAGGGTGTGCAGAGGAGATTCACTAGGTTAATCCCAGAGCTGAAGGGGTTGGATTATGAGGAGAGGTTGAGTAGACTGGGACTGTACTCGTTGGAATTTAGAAGGATGAGGGGGGATCTTATAGAAACATTTAAAATTATGAAGGGAATAGATAGGATAGATGCGGGCAGGTTGTTTCCACTGGCGGGTGACAGCAGAACTAGGGGGCATAGCCTCAAAATAAGGGGAAGTAGATTTAGGACTGAGTTTAGGAGGAACTTCTTCACCCAAAGGGTTGTGAATCTATGGAATTCCTTGCCCAGTGAAGCAGTTGAGGCTCCTTCATTACATGTTTTTAAGGTAAAGATAGATAGTTTTTTGAAGAATAAAGGGATTAAGGGTTATGGTGTTCGGGCCGGAAAGTGGAGCTGAGTCCACAAAAGATCAGCCATGATCTAATTGAATGGCGGAGCAGGCTCGAGGGGCCAGATGGCCTACTCCTGCTCCTAGTTCTTATGTTTGGGCTGGGTGTGGTTTAGGGATATGATGGGGTTGTATTGTTGGTGGGTTTGTGTGTCCTCATGAAACTTTTGCTGATTAAAAATATTTTTAAAAGCTGAATGTGTCCTTCTTGACCATCAAGTCCTGAAGAGGGGCTTGAACCCAGAGCTTCTGGCTCAGAGGGAGGGACGCTACCCACTGCGCTACAAGACCTCCTTATGAGGCACGATTACACCAGTACACATTAGGCAGCAACATCCTGACCATCATACTATTCAATTAAATACGTTCTTCCCTCTTCTCCCTTAAGACACAATCTCCTGTTGGATTACTGTCCAAGTAAGTCCAAGAGTACCTGGCCCATGTGGTCACTATTTGTGCAAATGCCTGCACATAGGACACCCCAATTAAACTTGCTAAGTTATCTATTGCCGAATCTTGACTTCAGAGATACGTTCCAAGACTGAATAGGCAAGGAACACAAAGGATCAAATGCAGCTCTGCATCTCCTAAATTTGGCAGATACACTCCAAATATGTTTATTTTACCTGGTAAATTACATCTTGGAAAAGGACAGGAAAGGTCAATGCCGCATCATCCAGTTCATTGAGACTGCAGTGCACCAATGTCTCATCCTGTCAGGGAAAAACATTTGGAAATATAAAACACCAGCAAACTTCAGGGAATGTGGAAATTAAATTGGGAGTTTAACAAATTGCAACTCAAGTCAGGATTTGGCATGAGAGGATCAAGCGAATAGATGGTAACTTTTTTAAAAAACCATTAAAGAAATGTAACCAGCCTCTAATTTTCCAGTCCAAATCAAGTATGGGAGAGGCAATAACTTGAGAACATTGGTTAGCACTGCTGCCTCACAGCGCCAGGGAACAGGGTTCAATTCCGGCCTTGGGCGACTGTATGTGTGGAGTTTGCGCGTTTTCCCCATGTCTGCATGGATTTCCTCCAGGTGCACTGGTTTCCTCCCTCAGTCCAGAGATATGTGGGTTAGGTGGATTGGCCATGCTAAGTTGCCCCTCAAGTGTCCAGATGTGCAGGTTAGGTTACAAGGATAGGGCAGGGGAATGGGACTAGGTTGGGTGCTCTTTCCGAGGGTCAGTGCAGACTTGACATGCCGAATGGCCTCCTTCTGCACTTTAGGGATTCTACGAACATATTTGAATCCAGAAATTCTGCCAGTTGAGGTCACAGATGCCTCTGTGGGCAGATGTTATCCCAATTCACTCTTTCAAAAACTAAAATCATTAATCTTACACATACAAAAACAAATATAACAGAGGTTAATTAGTATGTAGGTATCACATTCTATGATGTTAATTTTTTACATAATGAACTGTAACGTCTGTTTCACTACTTTTTCTTATTTTATAAGTCAAACCTGGTATGATTTTATTCATTGAAAAGTACACTGTCACTCACCAAGTCTAGGACCAAAGAGAATTCAGGTGTACTTCTGGTTTTAAGTGGCAGGGCTGGCTTCCGACTTAGCTGCTCCTCCGTTAGCGGTGGCACATGTTTGATGAAAAAATAACTATCAAGCAAACAGGAAAAAAACTATTAAAATGCATGGAAAAAAACCAAACATTCACAATGGAATTAAAGCCCAATAGGTTGCAAATCCTAAATGGCAACTTTAAAAATAACAGGCATCTCTGCTGAATAGAGTCATTACAACACAGGAGGCCATTCGACCCATCAAGTCCATGTCAGCTCTCAGTAGAGCAACTCGACCAGTGCCATTACCGCGTTCTTTGCCTGTAGCCCTAAAAGTTTATTTCCGTCAAGCGTCCATCTTATTTTCTTTAAAAATGGGATCTTCCCTTAGGGCTCATTTACACTCATTTATGGGTACTCATGTTTTCATGTGCAGCGAACGTTTCAAACCTCCTCGTGGGATTGCGGAGCTGACAATGTTTACACACCGACATGAGCATCACATCACCTGTGAGGTAGAAACTGCTGCTGGGGTACTAAAGTCATGCATTCGGTAAACCAACCTTTCATGATTAATTTTAAAAAGCCAGGAGGGGAAATAAAAGGACACTTGTCTTTTCTAGAATATTTAGTGATAATGTCAACACAAGGTTCTGACAATCATCAAACACTAATTTCAAAGATTTGTGCACGAGAATCTTAATTCTGATGATGCTGTTCTTTCTTACAGTGACTGAGATCAGACAAATGGTGCTTTAGTGAGCATGGAAGAACATCCACTATTCCATCTATACAAAATAATAATTTCAACCATCAGGAGCTGCTGTACAGCAGACAGTTGTTTTGCCACACAGTGGGGACATGTCAATCACTACAGGCAGCTTGTGTGAACTTCCAGACAGCGAGCAGCAATAGCAGCAATCTAGGAAGAAGCAACTCAGCCAGGGATGGTACAGCAACCACTGATGACATGGAAAGAAAATAAATTGAGGCGAGTTACAAAGAGGATTCTGTGTTTAAGCAAAATGCATGACGGCACAATGAAAATAAGCTATTGGAAAGTTTAGTCCAAAAACTGAAAGCAAAATATTGCAGTTGTGGGGAAAAAGAGGCAAGAAATGTTGGAATCATTCCACAGGTCAGGTAACGGATAGCAAGATGTTGGTAAATATTTTGGTTAATGGATATACAAGACAGTCAGTGCCACAACTCGACCCACGTGATTTGTTGCAATAAAAGGTTAAAAGTCAAAGTAGCAAAAGCAGTTAACAGATCAGAAAGAAATACTCACTAAAATATCAATTTAGTGTTTATCATTTGGAATGTGATATGAGACTGTGCACTTATACTCGGTCCTCTGTTGGCTAGATAACAACCTGACAAGTTACTTCTTTCAAAGTGTTAACTGCATGTTAGCTGGTACAATCTAATGCGATAAAGTCAGTGACTTTCATTATTTGCTAAAACCAATACGCTTGGCTAATTGCTAACACAATAAAAAAAAATAGTCAGAGGAATTTATCAGCTAGCTCTGTCATTTTCTTTACATCCCAAACTGTAGCATCAACAGATCACACACAGAACACTATTCCTATACTCCTGTGCCAGCCTTGGCTCAGGAAGTAGCATCCAAGTCAGAAGGTTTGAGTAAATGCCCCACTCAAGGAACTGGAGCATAAGAAAAATCAGGCCAATTCTTCCGAGCAGTATTGAAGGTATACAGGTGCCGTCTTTTGGATGAGAAGTTAAACCAATCTCCCGTCTGCTCTCTAAGGTGGTTATCAAAAATCCCATGGCAGTATTCCAAGAACAGGAAAATCATCACAGCAAATGCATTATCTGGTCCTTATCACAATATTGTTTGTGGGACCTTGCACAAAATTGGCTTCTGCGTTTCCTACAAGTGTCAACACTTCAGAACTATTTAATTAGCTGTCAGGTGCTTTGGGATGTATAGAGGTCATGAACATCCCTGTAGAAATGCAAGTCCTTTTTTAAGCACATGCGCCACTATATGTTAGTTACTTCACCGCTGCTGCACTGTGGTCAAAGCCCACAGCTGTAGATCAAAGCTAGATTTCAAAGTACAGTCTCTGGCAGGGAGTGGTCAACATCTCACTCTAATAAAAGCAGCAATACCAGCCCATCTTTAAATGGCATTATGTATTCCCACACATAAGAGTACCACAGAACTTAAATTTCACAATAGAAAATGAATAAATGCTGAAAGATACAAACAAGAAAAATCAACAGCATCCAAAAGGTCTTTTCTCTTCCAAATTTCTGCAAGAAATAGACACTTCAAGCATTTTGTTCTTATTTTGATCACCATTGTCTTTAGATTGTTCTTAACCTCAGCTGCCTGACAGTTAGAAACTCTCTTTTTAATTTTCTGCAGACTCTCACTATCAGCACTCAGCATAATTACAACTGAAATTATGACTTTGCCAGAATGAAGAGACATTGGCACCACATGATGCATTTTTGTCATAATCGTAACATTTTTCTTTCAGGATCCACTCCCTTTGCAACCGCTCCAAAACAAAATCAATGTAGGTTAGATGTGATTTTCTTTAAAGGGTTTAACACAGTCTAACTCAAGTTCAAAGTTCATGGCTTTTAATTCACGGTGCAAAATATGTATACTCATTGGCCACTAGATAGCACAACGCCAGTGTTCAATTCTTGCATTAGCACAAAGCCACACACCGATAGGCTTGTAGAGCTATGATTTTGCCTTAAAATCTACAGTAGAGGTTACAAGAAACAGAAGCAAGAGATGGCCATAGAGCTGTTTGAGCCTGCTCCACCGTTCAATAACGTAATGGCTGATCTCCACCTCAACTCCACTTTCCTGCCCCATCCTCATGTGAATCTCAGTAAAGGTAACTATGATGGACTGGGAAACATTACTGAAAGGAAGGACAGTGGACAGGCATTTAAGGAACGGATAGGTGAACTCCAAAAGTTGTTTATTCTTATTTGGAACAAGAGTAGAAAGGAAACTGTGGCCAAACCATGGCTTACAAGGGAAATCAGAGATAGTAATAGATTCAAAGATGAGGCATACAAGTTAGCAAGAAAAAGCAATAGACCTGAGGATTGGGAACAGTTTAAAATTTAGCAAAGGCGGAGCAAGGGATTGATTAAGAAGGAGAAAATACAATCTGAAAGTAAGCTATTGGGGAACATAAAAACTAACTGCAGAAGTCGGGGCAGCATGGTAGCATGGTGGTTAGCATCAATGCTTCACAGCTCCAGGGTCCCAGGTTCGATTCCCGGCTGGGTCACTGTCTGTGCGGAGTCTGCACGGTCTCCCCGTGTGTGCGTGGGTTTCCTCCGGGTGCTCCGGTTTCCTCCCACAGTCCAAAGATGTGCGGGTTAGGTGGATTGGCCAGGCTAAATTGCCCTTAGTGTCCTCAAAAATAAGGTTAATGGGGGTTGTTGGGTTACTGGTATAGGGTGGATACATGGGCTTGAGTAGGGTGATCATTGCTCGGCACAACATCGAGGGCCGAAGGGCCTGTTCTGTGCTGTACTGTTCTAATTCTAAGTGTCCAAAAGTATGTAAAGAGAAAAAGACTGATAAAAACAAATGTAGGCCCCTTACAGTCAGAAATGGGGGAATTCATAACGGGGAATAAAGAAATGGCTGAGGAACTAAATTCATACTTTTCTGTCTTCACAGAGGAAGACATGAATAATGTACCAGAAGTTCCTAAAAAAAAACACCCTCTAGTGAGGAGCTGAAGGAAATTGATATTAGTGAAGAAATGGTTTTGGGGAAATGAATGGGATTGAAGGTGGGTAAATCTCCAGGATCAAATAATCTTTATCCCAGAGTACTTAAGGAAATATCCCTAGAAATAGTAGATCTATTGTCGGTTATTTCCCAAAATTTTTTGGTCTCTGGAATGGCGCCTACAGATTGGAGGATAGCTAATATAACCCCACTATTGAAAAAGGGAGGTAGAGAGAAAACAGGGAGCTGTAGACCAGTGAGCCTAACGTCAGTCGTAGGGAAGTTGCCAGTCAATTATCAAGAATTTCATTGCACAGCATTTGGAAAGCAGTGGCGCAATCAGACAAAGTCAGCATGGATTTATGAAAGGGAAATCTACTGGAATTCTTTGAAGGTGTAACTTGTAGAGTTCATGAGGGTGAACCGGTGGATGTCAGAATTGACAGTGTAGAAGGAGGTTGTTCGGCCTATCGAGTCTGCACTGGCCCTTGGAAAGAACACCCTCCTTAAGCCCTCACCCCCACCCCATTCCTGTAACCCAGTAACCCCACCTAACCTTTTTGGACACTAAGGGGCAATTTAACATAGCCAATCCACCTAACCTGTACAGTTTAGGACTGTGGGAGGAAACCAGAGCACCCGGAGGAAACCCATGCAGACACGGAGAGAAAGTGCAAACTCCACAGTGGTATATTTAGACTTTTAGAAGGCTTTCGACAAGATCTCACGTAACAGATTAATATGCAAAGTTAAAGCACATGGGATTGCGGGTCGTGTCTTGAGATGGATAGAAAGTTGGTTAGCAGACAGGAAGCAAAAATTTGGAATAAATGAGTGTTTCTCCGATTGGCAGGCAGTGACTAGTGGGGTACCGCAGGGATCTGTTCTAGGATCCCAACTGTTCACATTATATATTAATGATTTGGACGAGCAAACTAAACGTAGTATCTCCAAATTTGTAGATGATACAAAGTTGGGTGGGAGGGTGAACTGTGAGGAGGATGCAGAGATACTTCAGCTGGATTTGGACAGGCTGAGTGTAGGCATATGCATGGCAGGTGCAGTATAATGTGAATAAATGTGAGGTTATCTGCTTCGGTAACAAAAATAGGACGGCAGATTATTATTTGAATGGGTGTAAATCGAGAGAGGTGGATACTCAACGAGATCTTGGTGTCCTTGTGAATCAGTCGCTGAAAGTCAGCATACTGGTAAAGAAGGCAAATGGTTTGTTGGCCTTCATAGCGAGAGGATTTGAATACAAGAGTAGGGCAATTGTATGGGGCATTGGTGAGGTCACACCTGAAGTATTGTGCGCGGTTTTGGTGTCCTTATCTGAGGAAGGATGTTCTTGCTATGGAGGGAGTGCAGCGAAGGTTTACCAGTCTGATTCCTGGGATGACGGGACTGTCATATGAAGAGAGACTACGTTGATTAAGTTTATATTCATTGGAGTTCAGAAGAGTGAGAGGGATCTCGTAGAAATTTATAAAATTCTACCAGGATTAGACTGGGTAGATTCAGAATGTTCCCGATGATGGGAGAGTCCAGAACTAGGGGTCATAGTTTGAGGCTAAGGGGTAAACCTTTCAGGACTGAGGTGAGGAGAGATTCATTCACCCAGAATGGTAAATCTGTGGAATTCACTACCACAAAAAGTAGTTGAGGCAAAAACGTTTTGTAATTTCAAGAAGGAATTAGATATAGCTCTTGGGGATAAAGGGATATGGGGGGGGAGGGGGGGGGGAGAGAAAGGAGGGATCAGGGTATTAAACTTGATGATAATCAGCCACGATCATACTGAATGGTTCAAAGGGCCGAATGGCCCTTCACCTGCGTCTATTTTCTATGTATGCTTCGATGAGTCTTAAACGAAACATCTCTCAACCCACAACTTCACCCAATTTTCTGTAGGCACAATTTTTTTTTGGCTACTCAGGATGAGGAAAGATAAGAACAGGAGAAAGCCATTCAGTGCCTCAGGCCTGTTTTACACCTAGATCCTGACTGAACTGACATCTGATTTTGGTTCTATCTTCACTATAGTGCCATGATAGGCAAGTGAGTAGGCCACATGAATGGCCCTCCTGCACCTCAGTGGGCTGCAAGATTGAAATTGGGCTCTCCACAAACCATGAGCACTTGAATAATATTGAAAACATTTTATACACGCTGAATATTTCATAGCGTGTTATAGAAAATGTTTAATCATTCATATGTTAATTAAGAGAAAGTAAAGTCGCCAGAGTCCCAGATGACCATAGACTGCTTTCCCCTTTGAGGGGGAGAGCTGACTGGTGGTGATTTAACCCGAGGATCACATCTCAGGTGAGGGGCAAGGTTGAGAAGGTGGGGCCTCCATGACTAACCTCAGCCGTACATGGATTGAACCAGCAGCATTGGCCTGACTCTGCTTCACATATCAGCTGTCGAGCCAACTGAGCCCGGTCTCTGGATTACTAGTCCAGTGACAATATTCTTGATTAATAAGGGGATCAGAGGTTATGTAGTTGATTAAATGGTGGAGCAGACTCTATGGGATGAATGGTCTAATTCTGCTCCTTCTTATGGCCTTAATACCACTATGCCACCGCCTTCTCCAAAATGAAAGTGGGCAAACTGCAGGTCAGATAGCTTAACATCTGTCATGGGGAAAACGTTTGCACTGTTATTGAAGAAGCTACAGCACGGCACTTGGATAAGACCATGGAAATCAGACAGTGTCAGTATGGTTCTGTGAAAGGGAAATCATGTTTAACCAACTTATTGGGAGTTTTTTTAAGGAGGTAACGGTTGTGGATAAAGGGGGAATAGTCGATGTATTGTAGTTAGATTTCCAGATGCATCGCATCAAAGGTTATTGTGGAAAATAAAAGCTTATGGTATGGGGAGAGGTAATATATTGACATGGATAAAAGATTAGCTGGCTAACAGGAATCAGAGAGTAGGCATAAATGGGTCTTTTTTGTCAATAGTGGTTCTCATGTGGAGCTGAGCCAATACTGAGATTAGCACTTTTGGGGAAGCCGATATGAGCAGGACAAATTACTGAGGTACAACTACTCTCTCTATGTTGAGAATCTGTCGTTTTATACTACCGAGGAACAGATGTACAAACTCTTCTCAAAGAACAGTGATGTTGAGCAACTCATCATAGGTTTGAACACGAGGGAGGTCATGTCTCACTAATTTAATTGAATTTTTTGAAGAGATGACAAAAATGATTGACAAGGGAGCGGCTGTGGATGTTGTCTACGTGGACTTTAGTAAAGCATTTGATAAGGTCCCTCATGGCAGGCTGGTGCAAAAGATTAGATCACATGGGGTCAGGGGTGAACTAGCTGGATGGATCCAGAACTGGCTTGGCCATAGAAGACAGAGGGTAGCAGTGGAAGGGTATTTTTTGAATGGAGGTCTGTAACTAGTGGTGTTCCGCAAGGATCAGTTCTGGGACCTCTGCTCTTTGTAATATATAGAAATAACTTGGAAGAAAACGTAGCAGGTCTGATTAGCAAGTTTGCGGATGATACTAAGATTGCAGGAAATTGGGCAGAGAAATGGCAGATAGAATTTAATCCGGACAAATGTGAGGTGATGCATTTTGGTAGATCCAATTCAGGTGGGAGCTATAAAATAAATGGCAGAGCCATCAGGAGCATAGAGACTGAGAGAGATCTGGGCGTGCAGGTCCACAGATCCTTAAAAGTGGCAGTAGAGGTGGAAATGGTGGTAAAGAAAGCATCTGGCATGCTTACCTTCATAGGACGGGGTATCGAGTATAAAAGCTTGAAAATTATGTTACAATTATATAGAATGTTGGTTAGGCCACATTTGGAATATTATGTCCAATTCTGGTCACCGCACTACTAGAAGGACGTGGAGGCTTTGGAGAGAATACAGACAAGGTTTACCAGGATGCTGCCTGGTATGGAGGGTATTAGCTACGAGGAGAGATTAAATAAACTGGGATTATTCTCCCCAGAGAGACAGAGGCCGAGGGGCGACATGATAGAAGTTTATAAAATTATTAGGGGTATAGATAGGGTGAATAGTTGGAGGCTTTTTCCCAGAGCGGAAATGACAATTACAAGGGGCACAAGTTCAAGGTGAGGGGGGGGGGGAGAAGGTTCAGTGGAGATGTGCGGGCAAGATTTTTACACAGATGGTGGTGGTGGCCTGCAATGCACTGCCAAGTGAGGTGGTTGAGGCAGATACGTTAGCGACCTTTATGACTGATCTAGATAGGCACATGAACAGATGGGGTATAGAAGGATACAGGTGGTTGGTTGGTCTAGATAGGACACACGATCGGCACAGGCTTGGAGGGCCGAAGGGCCTGTTCCTGTGCCGTACTGTTCTTTGTTCATGCGGATTAGTTTTGTAGAATATTACACACAGGGTCGCCGAACAGAACATGAGATTTATTAATGAAACATGCTTGGATGCTCGAATAATCAGAACGACTGAGATACTGGCCACAAAGAAGGCAGGCAGTTTGGGCGTGTGAAATCTGGTGGTCAGGTATGTGATGGATATAGGACAGATTATGATGCTGGCAGAGATGGATTTGGAAAACTGGTCCAGATGCAGAAAATCTCAGAACCGAGACAGAAATTCTCGACTTTCACCGACTGTACATTTGAGATCTGAAGTTAGAATCTTCATAGAAACCTGGTATTGAAGAATACAGCTGACACATTAATGCCTATAGCTTTGTGCTGTTCATTCTTTCATCAGCGCAATGAACTCTTTTTAACAATTTGAAAAAAGAAGCGCCCAATTTCTGAGGTGCAATTATTGTGTCCAATTTTGGTTCCTTCTAAAGTTGTAAATTTTTGTCACTCCTCATAAAAACCTGAAGAAAAAAGAGAATGCCAGAAGAGGCAGCAGAGAACAGGTCACGCGCCAGGGCGTGAAATCACAGCGGGGAGATTCTTTCATTTTTTAGCAAGCACATTCTCCCTGTCTGCATGGGTCTCACCCCCACAATCCAAAGATGAACAAGATAGGTGAACTGGCCACGCTAAATTGCCCCCTAATTGGCAAAAAGGATTGGGTACTCTAAATTTATTTTAAAAACAAGATCAGCCATGATCTTATTAAATGGCGGAGAAGGTTCGAGGGACTAAATGGCCTATTCCTGCTTCTTGTTTGTATGCTTCTTCGTATGACCATGGAACCAGAGGATGTACAATATCCTAAAAGCAAAGTCTTTTTCTTTTTAAATTTAGAGTACCCAATTATTTTTTCCAATTAAGGGGCAATTTAGTGCAGCCAATCCACCTACCCTGCACATCTTTTTGGGTTGTGGGAGGGGGGTGAGACCCACGCAGATACGAGGAGAATGTGCAAACTCCACACAGACAGTGACCCAGGGCTGGGATCAAACCTGGGTCCTGAGTGCCGTGAGGCAGCACGAAAAGCAAATCCAATTAAAATATTTCAAAAAAAGAGAATGTACAAAGATATGGGGTCCAAGTCCACCCTTTGCAGAATTCTGGCATTGGTGCAATGAGCTGAAGGCCTACTGCAAAATTTTACAATTAAAGGCAGCTTGTTCACAAGAATGATCCCTGGAACGAAGAACTTGTTGTATGAGGAATGTTTGAGGACTCTGGGTCTGTACTCGTTGGAGTTTAGAAGGATGAGAGGGGATCTTATTGAAACGTACAAGAAACTGCGAGGCCTGGATAGAGTGGACGTGGAGAGGATGTTTCCACTTGCAGGAAAAACTAGAACCAGAGGTCACAATCTCAGACTAAAGGGACGATCCTTTAAAACAGATGAGGAGGAATTTCTTCAGCCAGAGGGTGGCGAATCTGTGGAACTCTTTGCCGCAGAAGTGGTGTGGGCAGCACGGTAGCATAGTGGTTAACACAATTGCTTCACAGCCCCAGGGTCCCGGTTCGATTCCCGGCTTGGGTCACTGTCTGTGCGGAGTCTGCACGTTCTCCCCGTGTGTGCGTGGGTTTCCTCCGGGTGCAGGTTAGGTGGATTGGCCATGCTAAATTGCCCTTAGTGTCCAAAATTGCCCTCAATGTTGGGAGAGGTTACTGGGCTATGAGGATAGGGTGGAGGTGTGGGCTTGGGTAGCGTGTTCTTTCAAAGAGCCGGTGCAGACTTGATGGGCCGAATGGCCTCCTACTGCACTGTAAATTCTACGATTTCTATGAAGGCTGTGGAGGCCAATTCACTGAGTGTCTTTAAGACAGAGATAGATAGGTTCTTGATTAATAAGGGGATCAGGGGTTATGGGGAGAAGGCAGGAGAATGGGGATGAGAAAATATCAGCTATGATTGAATGGCGGAGCAGACTCGATGGGTCAAGTGGTCTAATTCTGCTCCTGTGTCTTATGGTTGTAGGTTACACTTCTACGCCTCAACCTCCTTTCGAATTAGCGAAATGAAAAACGTGTCAAAACTGATCTATATTTATGTTAAAAGAATTACGTTAATTTGTTTAGTGCCGTTCACAACATTAGTACACCCTAAAACAACTATCAGCCAATGCAGTGCTTTTGAAGTGCAGTCACTGTTGTAATGTCCAAAACACAGCAGCCAATTTACACACAAGTTCCCACAAATAACAAAGCGATAATGAACAGATAACCTTACCCAGAGCTAAAATTACACTAACAACCAATTTATCAGTCAGGCTCATATCGTGGCTCACCTATGCTTGCTAGAAGCGATATAAATGCAGGACCCTGTCCTCTGCCAACAGAAAAAAAATGTCCAGCCATTGCCCCCTTTTCAATTAGACAAAGCATGAGGATAAAGATTTATTAAGAGGGGAAACATAGAGGGAAAGATTAAACTTGCATGCAATATAAAAAGCTGACAGCAGGAGCTTCCAGTGGCGCCCTCGTGGAGACAGGTCGCAGGTCGAATCGCTCCCGCCCGCGATGGGAAAACGGACCTTTTTTAACGGACTTTTTTGGGACCTAGCAGCCTGAATCGGTGGAGGAGACAATAGGGAAGAGGCTTCCTTTCCGGGGTATGGGCAGCTGGACTAGAAGTGGTCGAGTGGAGCGGCAAGGATTGAAGCGGGAGCAGCGGGGACCCCAGACCGGGCGGCCAAGCATGGTGGACGGCAGGGACCGGGGAGCGGAGGCTCACTGGCCAAGGGAGGAACAGATGGAGTTCTTCAAGAACTGCTTCGCCGAGCTGAGGGGGGACACGCTGGACCCGATGAGAGCGGTGATGGACCGAATGGCCGAGACACAGGTGGTCCAAGGGAAGGTGCTCAGGGAGGTCGAGGCGAAGCTCTCCAGCCAGGCGAGCACGGTAATGGAGCTGGAGCACGAGGTGGAGGAGCTGAACGCCCGTCAGAGGAGGATGCAGGGGCAGCTTGAAGAGCTGGGGAACAGAGCCAGGAGGCAGAATTTAAGGATCATTGGCCTCCCCGAGGGCTGCGAGGGGTTGATGTGGGCACATGTGTGACGGGTATGCTTGAGGCGCTGATGGGACCGGAGGCCTTCCCTCAACCCCTGGAGTTGGATGGGGCACATAGAGCCCCCCCGCAAGGAAGCCCAGGACGGGCAACCGACCGAGGGCCTTGGTGGTCCAATTTCACCGGCTTGCTGACAGGGAACGTGTGCTGCGATGGGCCAAGGCGGAGAGGAGCAGAAGATGGGAGAACTGTGAGGTGCGCATTTACCAGGACTTGGGAACGGAGCTGGCCAAGAGGCGTGCAGGATTCATCAAGGTAAAGGCAGCCCTCTACAAAAAGGTGAGGTTTGGAATGCTGTATCCTGCAAAGCTCTGGGTTACGTTTGAGGAACTCCACTACTATTTTGAGACACCAGAACAGGTTTGGACCTTTATTAAAGATAAGAAACTGGACTTGAACGAGCGCCTGGACGGGAGACAGGTAGGCGCCAAGGGCAGGGGTCAGCATAGCTAGCGCAGGTCAGGGGGCACCAGGGAGAGTTGGAGGTGGGGCGGGGCGGGCTAGGGCCAAGCGCAGCGCTGACCTGGCAGGTCAGGCCTCGGGGGGGAGGAGAAGAGGGTTAGGGCCACGTTAGTTTAGTTGAACACGTGTGGCATGGGCAAACAGAGCTGGTAGGGGAAGTGCCTTATTAACATGTTTATTCTTTCCCACTGTTCGTTTTCACTATGTTAAGGCTCTTTGCACAGGGCCATTTTTCTCTCTGTAACTGTTACAAATTTGTGTTAAATAAAAAAAATTTAAAAAGCTGACAGCAAAACCTTCTGTAAGTACATAAAAAGAAAAAGATTAGTGAAGGCAAATGTAGGTGCATTACAGTCCGAAACAGAAGAATTTATAATAGAAAACAAGAAAACTGCAGAACAACTATTTTCATGGAACTGTCTTCATGGAGGAAGACACAAATAATTTCCCAGAAATGCTAGGAAACCAATGGTCCAGTGAGGAGGAGGAATTGAAGAAGTGCTGGAAAAATAGTGGAGAAATAAATGGGACTGAAAGCCAATAAATCCCCAGGGCCTGATAATCTACATCCCAGGATACTAAAGGAGGTGGCCATGAAAATAGTGGCTGCATTGGTCACCATCTTCCAAAATTCTGTAGATTCTGGAATAGTCCCAGCAGACTGTAGGGTGGCAAATGTATCCCCACTATTTAAAAAAATGAGATGATGGGGAGAAGGTAAACACCGTTCACCAGACTGTTTCCTGGGATGGCAGGATTGTCGTATGAGGAGAGATTAGGTCGACTAAGCCTGAATTCACTGGAGTGTGGCGACTTGGGGCTTTTCACAGTAACTTCATTGCAGTGTAAATGTAAGCCTACTTGTGACAATAAAGATTATTATTATACAAACTTAAATAAAAGTTGAGGGGATCACCGTTCCCTGGTGCACTCTCTGTGGCAACGCCTTGACCATCAGAGTTAATTCGCAGACCCTTCTCATGCAGTATAAATTATTGTTCCCTTCGGAATGTGGTATTCTTGCAACTGCCTGATAAATTCAAGACAAAATGTTTGGACAGCGTGTCTCTTTTTTCAGCAATATCTGTTTTTCGATATTGATTTGAGGCCAGGTCTGAAGAAAACCTCCCCTGCTCTTTAGAATAGTGCCATAGGACCTTTTATATCTACCCGTGGGGGCAAATGGGGCCTTGGTTTAATGTCTCGTCAAAAAAGACAGCACTTTAAATAGTGCAGCACTACCTCAGTACTGTAGTGCAATGAAGTGTCAACCTTGCCTTTTGTGCTCAATCCTGGAGTGGGACTTATGGAGGGAGTGAAGAACAGCTCACAGAATTCATACACGATGTGCCATTTTTACAAGCAACCATATATATGCAGACACTTACGGATCAAAAACTTCCCAGTCTTCTTCATAGCTTGCCTCCGGGTGAGCAGGTGGCTCTGGGTAAGAGTCCGGGGAAGATATCGTCTTGCACAGTTCTACATTTGACACATTCAATTCTGGTGCTGAAAATTAAGAAATGAACATCTCAAACTTTTTTCAATGCCATCAAAATTTTGAAAAGACAGCATACTGCCCGAAGTTATCCAATTTAAACGAGTACTCATAACATTGTTCTAACATTTGTTTAACCTCACAAGCTTTACAAAGAGCATACCTACCTACTCCCCTCTCAATTTCTTTCCCTCGCCAAAGGTACAATTAAACTAGGCTGATACAACTAAACCGGTCTGACCAGAGGTTCAACAAACAATATAGAGTACAAGCAACATAGGACATGATTGCTCTGCCAGTCAGATGACCAGAACAGAGATGTTTTGTCACTGCCTAGCACTTAGAACAAGACACCAGAGGAGCAACATCTTCTGCTCATGGCCATTAGTTTAAAGCCATGTAGTTATAGGCTCTGAAGAAATTTATTCCCCCACTGCCTGGTAGAGGTCAGTTCCATTCATCTACCAGCATGAAGCACATTTCAATGCCAACATATTGTGCTTGGATTTCACATGATACTATGGTTACAACTTAAAATAAACTAGGTGAACAAATAACTTACCAAAAGTCAACACAGCAGTTTGTTATACTAAAGGGACTCAGGCTTGGCTAAGAGCACTGTTTAGACTGGCAAAATGTATGGAAAAATCATTCACTTTATGGAAATTGTGTCTGCAGCCAAATGAAGAAGTTCAATCATCAAACTGGCTACATTTTACAGGGCTGTCTCCACTTAAATTAAAGCTGGTTCCTGGGCACTCTACTGGGCTTTTAAAAATAAAGCTACATTTAGTGTTGGACAGCAGTTATATCTCGCCTAATGTGGGCTGACTGCCTGGAGTTGTTCTCTCCCGCTTGGGCATAACATTTAGAGTGCAAACCACTTTGTAGCAATGCAAATCTGGTAGTATTGCTGGCTATCAATGCACACAAATGAGGATATTTGCTCATGTTGTCTCAGGTCATCAGTCAAGCTCCTAAGCCGTACTACTGAGCAGTCTTTGTTGATCAACATACAATTTGATATATTTATACAGCCACATACTATTCGTCAGCCAGGATGCACTCTGCATTAGGCAACATCATATTTTGAGTAGGAAAATATAGTTAAATCCTAATCATTCAACGTCAATTTCTACATTGACGTAATTTGAGTTGAGATAAAGAAAGCAAAGAATTTAGACAAAAAATTTGAATTGAACAACCATGAATTAAGAGGAAACTACACTGATTATAGGGCAATTATTTTGAAGTCAGTCTAAAGCCGAGAAGATACACTATCAGTATAAAAACATTCCAGGTGCCCAGGTGAAGTAGTGTCTGTTATTTTAATAGATACTAACCATTTTAAAATCCTTATTTAATTTAATGGGAAACTAATTAATCGCTAAAGCACTAATCAATCATTTAAAGTATCCTATTTTTATTTGTTAAATATAGATACATTTTTGTAAAATTTTGCTACTGAATGCACGATTTAATTCAGTGAATTGGAAACTTTGTTTAACGAAAAGAAACCGGTGCCAGCAGTACAAACAGGAAGCCTCTAGACTACTGCCAAGTTACGATGCAGCTTCACGGCTCATGACGAGTTTAGCTGCTCATCATACCCCTCTCAGCAGGTCTAACTGGCACCTGAAGATCACCAAGGAGCACTCAAATCTACGCTGGTCACTTGCCCAAAGACCAAAACAAACTTGTTTTGAGGTGTTCAAAATTGTGAGGGGTTTCAATATAATACATAGAGAAATTATTTTCATTGGCAAGAGGATCAGCAAGTAGAAGCTACAGAATTACAGTAACTGCCAAAAGAACCAGAGGGAACATAAGGAGTTTTTTAATGGATGGTGTTCTGATCTGGAATACATGACCTGAAGCAGATTTAACAGTGACTTTCAGGAAGGAACTGGATACGTGTAAAGGAAATAACTGCAGAAATCTGGAGAAAATAAAGGGCAGGAGAATGGGACTGACTGGACTGCCCTTTCAAAGAGCTGGCACAGGCATGAGAGGCCAAGTGACCTTTTGTGCTGTACCATTCCATTTTTCTTTCTAGGGCGGGTGATAGAAGGTAGGTAAAGTCTCTCTAGTTGAGCCGAATGAAATTTGGAGGGTCTCCATTCTGCAAGGCACACTTGGCAATCCAACACATAGGGTTGAAAGGTTCATGGTACTCCCAACGCACATTGGACACCTAACCAGCCAGCCTAGCTCATTATAACTAGAACAGCAGTTCACGGAAACCTGCAATTCTAACAGGTTAAACTCTAGCCCAAACTTTGCTCAGCATGCTTACAGGTCCTCAAATCGTAGCTCTTACCAACCTGTGGCTGTGGTCTCTAAGTTATGAGAAAGAGACTCTGGATCTATGGCGACAGGAGTGTGCATGACAGATCAGGCAAACAGCAGTTTGGGATTCTGAAGCATAATGATGAAGCATCATGTTTCAGTGGATTAAAGGAAAATCAAAAGGTATTGAACAATCTGCCAATTACTACAAAAATCTATTCTTGATGCTCTGCCAGTAATTCTTTAGTAACTATTACATAACATTCACATTGGCTCACTAATTCTATCTATGAAATTTAACATTTGATTAACTGGTGAAAGAAGTCAACAACTACTGACTAACTGTTAGTGCAACAAAATGGCTCATATGAACACTTTTGTGACAAAACACAGCGTGCATCTATGAAAAATTCACAATCACCCAGGAACCTGGTTGAACTCACCACAGATAAGAAGCTTGAAATCACATCCACGAGGTACTCTTGTGTGACATAAGTCTCTGTGGACAGGGGTAGTAGCATTATGTCCTATCCTTGTCGCGCTCCCTCGCCATCAGCACACAGGCCCATTTTCTACCAGAATTTACAAATGCGGAGAATTGCTCATTTAAAAGGTTTACCATACCTGGCATAGGATGAAGTTCATTAGTGACCTCATCCTCTCCATCATTTGAGCTGCTGTCAGGAGACAAAGGTGATTGTGCTGTCACTGCCTGTCCGCAGTACAGTCCTCCAGTGGCCGACGTTGCCGTGCTGGTAGTGATCTCGTCCACCTGCTCCAATTCCAGTTGTTTAACAATTTCTTCAGCCTCTACTGCCTGACCTGGAGAGTCAGAACCCGACGTTCCTGCAAACATAAGCGTCAAATCACATTACCTCAAATAACCCAAAAGGAGAGGTCACTCACCATAGTGTACCGGTCATCACTCTTCCAATGAAATTAAGATTTAAACTATACACATTCAACAAACAGTGCAGCCGCAAGAGACAAGAAGAGCAACATTATTACAAAAGTGTTGGTTCGTTAATAGTACTTTTTTCCCTGGGTCAGAAGGGATTCATGAATGATATAATTGACGAGATTTATGCAAAGAAAGTTTCTCAGGAACTGTTGAGGCGTGATGTAAGAATGTATTCCAGATTGACGTAGGAGTGCTTCAGATGAGCAGAGCCCATGACGGCATTGAAAGACGACCGTTTGCCCAAACATCTGAGCCGTCCAAAAGTCAAGCCGAGCACTATTTTTAAAAAAGATTCATTCATGGGAGGTGGGCATCGCTGGCTGGGGCGGCATTTATTGCCCATACCCAATTGCACTTGAACTCAGTGGCGTGCTAGGCCATTTAAGAGGGAGCTTAAGAGTAAAAGGGTTTTTACGAGAATCGACAATGGTTTCCAGATTTTTAAAAATTGAATTCAAATTCCACCATCTGCCATGGTGGGATTTGAACCCCACTCCCCAGAGCATTACCCATGGTCTCTGGAATACTATTCCAGTGACAATACCGCTATATTGCCACCTGTCTACTATTCCCTCAGTAGTTTGCTGGATCTTGTCACATGCAAAACAGCAGGCACATTTGGCAACATGAGTCAAGGCATGCTGAAACACCTTTAAGACATTACAGGCAACTGGCACTTTACTTTAAAAGCAAAATACTGCAAATGCTGGAAATCTGAAACAAAGTCAGAAAATTCTGGATAAACTCTGGCAGCACCTTTCCTTGTTCTCAAACACCCTCTTCAACATTTTTATTTACTTAAAACTTCTCTAACTTTAAATATCTCCAACTTTAACCAATTCTGGTGAAAGGTCATCGACCTGAAAAGTCAACTCCGGATGCTGCCAGATCTGCTGAGTACTTCCAGCATTTCCTCATTTTATATTTCATAAAATTAGAATTCAACGAATGGACAGGTATTTGTCGAAAGAATGGAAGAGGAGTTTCAATTTCAATCATCGTTATACAAATTTTTAAAGAATAAAATTACACATGAACATTATTTTATATGAAACAACCTGGTAATTACAAGTATAGAATTAATTCACACACATTTTGTGAAATGTGGAGGGATTTTCTCAAAAGCCTTTGTGCTTCAGCACAGAGGAATCTGAGTGTCATTGTGCATGAATCTCTAAAAACGTGTGCAGGTACAGCAGGTATTAAGGAAGGCAAATTTCGGCTATTATAGCTAAAGGAATAGAATATAATAGTAGCGTAATGTTGCAGCAACTGTACAAGGCATTGGTGAGCCCACATCTGGAGCACTGTGTATAGTTTTTGTCCCTTTATTTGAAGAAGGATGTAATTGCATTAGAGGCAGTTCAGAGGAGGCTCACTAGATTGATTCAAGAGATGAGAGGTTTGTTTGCCTTATGAAGAGAGTTTGAGCAGTTCAGGCCTGTACTCTGTTGCCGCACAGTGCTAGGACCTAGGTTCAATTCCGTCCAGAGGTAACTGATGGAGTTTGGACTTTCTCCCCGTTTCCTCCAGATGCTCCGGTTTACTCCCACAGTCCAAAGATGTGCAGGTTAGGTGGACTGACCATGCTAAAATTGCCCCTTTAAGTGTCCAGGAACATGCAGGTTAGGTGGGGTTATGGGGATAGGACAGGAGAGTGGGCACAGGTAGGGAGCTCTTTCAGAAGATCGGTGCAGATTTAATGGGCCGAAAGGCCTCCTTCAGTACTGTAGCGATTCTATGATAAAAGGTATTGACAAAATAGACGTAGACCAGATGCTTCCTCTTGTGGGGAAATCTAGTTGGAGAGGTCATAGTTTTAGGGTAAGTAGATTGAGGAGAAATTCAAGGAGTAAATTTAAGGAAGAGATAGACAGATTTAAATTAGCAATGGGTTGAAAGGTTATGGAGAAGTGGAGTTGAGGCCGAGAGAAGATCAGCTAATCTCGTATTGAAAGGCGGAGCGGGCTTGAGGGGCTGAATTGCCTGTTCCTAGTTCCTACGTTGTGCTTGCATTAAAGTTGCCTTCTTATATGGCAACTACTACTGGGTAATTCAGATGCAGGAAGTACTCCAACATTCTAAAAAGGAACGGTGAAATATACATTATCTTAATCTACTGTCTGTTGTATCACGTTTTTGGTGAACAGCACGAAGGAAGGGTAATCATTTTGATTTTGATGTGGAGATGCCGGCGTTGGACTGGGGTGAGCACAGTAAGAAGTCTTAAAACACCAGGTTAAAGTCCAACATGTTTGTTTCAAACACTAGCTTTCGGAGCACTGTGATTCACCTGAGGAAGGAGCAGTGCTCTGAAAGCTAGTGTTTGAAACAAACATGTTGGACTTTAACCTGGTGTTGTAAGACTTCTTACCATTTTGATTTTGTCACATAGATTGGTCAGGATAATTCAAAAGTAAAACAAAAAGCCATAAGAAACTGGTTCAGTGTTAGTCCCAGGATTGTACTGCTTGAACCAGTCAACCAATCCATCAATCTTAATAGCCATCAGGCTCAGAAGCAGTGATTGTGTTAACATGATCTTTCCTAGCTCTGGTTCAATTGCTATATTGCTATATATTCAATTGCTATATTGAATAAATAACGTGAATAAACGAGAAATAAAGTGTAAGGAGGAACGATTTATCCTATCTCCTTGTTAAAAAATTGTGTTACCCTCATCAGATTGTCCTCAATTACAACAGTATAAAGCAGTCTACTGACTTATTAACATAATTGTTTCAAAAAAGATGTTTGCCCTCCTCTCTTCCCTTGAGCATACGGACTCATGTCAAGTCGGCTGACAATTGACCCTCTCACAGACCGTTGCTATTGCTGCTGCTATAATTAAGCAGCGAAAATTTGCACCAGCAGCTTGCGCTCTCCAAATTCCTTTCCTTTTCCTCCAGGAAACACATGACATTCTCCTGCAACAATAAGGCCCAGAACTGGAACCCGCCACATGGAGATAATATCCCACCACGTCATCACTTCAGAATTTGCTATTTTATTTCTTCTGACTGGTTAGTTGGTATTACCAGAGGTCATGACTTGAAAATAATTTGCAAAACAAAAGGGGACATGAAGGAAAACGTTTTCACAAGGGGGTGGAACGAGAATGTACTGCCTGAAAGTCTGGCGGAATTAGATTCCTTATTTGGGCATGCACTGCTTGAAGTGGACAAAGTTCCAGGTTTATGAGGGAAAGGGCTGGGGAGTGGGATTAATTAGATTGCTCTTTCAAAGAGCCAGCACAAGCACGACAGGCCAAATGGCTGCCTTCAAAGTTGTATGATTCCACTGCACTTAAAGCTCACTGCAAAAGGAATATTATGCGTGCTGTTTCTTGACATTAGCAAGGCGCCCTACAACAAAATGCACAAATACACTGCATCATGTATAATTGCTGGACAAAGATTTTATAAGTATCCCATTACATTTAATTCCCCCCCCCCCCCCCCCAATCTTATCCACCTTTCCTGCACCTTCCTCCTCTTTGCTTCCCCCTTCCCCTCACATTTAGTTTCCCTGCTGTTTGACCGTTCACATCTTTTGTCCTCTTTGGGGACCGCCAATAGCACACTTTCCCCTTGGTTTCTGTAGCCATTAGCACCCGGTTTCCCTGGGTTTCTGTGGCTATGACGCATCTTTCATTCTCACTCCACAGTATAAATATTTCCCGCTTTCTCTGTCCGTTAGCTTTGACAAAGAGTCATCGGACTCGAAGCGTAAGCTCCTTTCTCTCCCTACAGATGCTGCCAGACCTGCTGAGATTTTCCAGCATTTTCTCTTTGGTTTCAGATTCCAGCATCCGCAGTAATTTGCTTTTATAAGTATCCCTTTTCCCCAATGACACAGGTACTTACCATTTTTGTTTGCTGGTGAGAAGAAACTGAAAACAGGAGAAAAGATAGTCCCCAGGAGGGCAGTTCGCGGAGGGCTGACCACATCATTAACGATTGGTAGTTTTCCATTTTGTTTACTGCTGTAGCCTCCAGTCTCTTAAAAAAAAATCACATAATAGACTTTAAAATTTGTCACAATTATTGCAGATAGGCAAATAATTCTGAGTGTGCAATGTTGCTTCAGTCTTCCACAAAACAAATTACAGCATTTTTGGGGGTCGGGAGAGAGGAGGAAAGAAAGATGGCATATATTAAATTATAAACTGCTACAACACTTTGGCATGTCCAGTGGTCACTATTACTTGAGAATGTAAGATTTGTTGCTCCATGTGCATCTATTTTACGACGTATCAGTCGAAACATAGCATTACGTTGCTCATCCGACCATAACAGCAATTTGGATTTATACAGCACCTTTATCCCAGTCAAATATCCCGTACTAGCCCCATGGTCAGACATCTATCACATCCTGGTAACAATATTCAGTATCATTTCTAATTAGACATGGTTGTTTGGAAAACTGAACGAATCACACATTCCACCATAAATCAATGCTTATGTGGCACCCAACCACAATGTCAGTACCCTGTATCTTGACCATTATTAAATGGATGCTATTTATTGACTGCATTTAATATAATTGTAAATTATATTGTCTTGCATGCTGTAAGCAATAAATCTTAACTTAGCTCACATCTCCAATCCAAATGTTATCTGCTGCCAAGCTCTCTCTGCTCCAATCCTTCACGCATGCACTGAGCATTCACACAATACACTGTGAACTAACTATCCGTGTCGGCCCTCAACTTTCCCCAGCCTATCCCCCATTCCAACGCAACTTGGCCTCCAGCACTAAGAGAGAGGTTGCCTGCTACAGAACAGCACAAAACTTGGAAATGCCTGGACCCAGATCTTTGTTGGAACAATGGCAAGCACTAGGAAAGGTTAATTATATATAATCCTACAATTCATTGCTGGACTGTGACAGATAGTAATCTGTCTCACCGGACATGCAGAATAATTTACTATCTGGCTGAGATCTACGCCAATAGAATAATCACAATGAAAGCTTAATCATCATCTGGAATCAATCACTCACAGATCAAATGCAAGGCAGTGAGGGGAGACAAAGAACCATACTATAGAACAATAGAATTTACAGTGCAGAAGGAGGCCATTCAGCCCATAGAGTCTGCACCAGCCCTTAAAAAGAGCACCCTACCTAAGCCCATACCTCCACCCTATCCCCACACTTCCACCCTATCCCTGTAACCCCACCTAACCTTTTTTGGACACTATGGGCAATTTAGCATAGCCAATCCACCTAACCTGCACATCTTTGGACTGTGGGAGGAAACTGGAGCACCCAGAGGAAACCCACGCAAACACGGAGAGAACGTGCAGACTCCACACAGACAGTGACCCAGGCCGGGAATCAAACCTGGGACCCTGGAGCTGTGAAGCAACTGTGATAACCACTGTGCTGCACAGAGGAGAGAAGATAGGACAGGCTTATGATACGAGGTAAAGAGGAAGAGTATAATCAGACAACTGGGGTAAAAAAGATGGAAACAAAAGGTGCAATATTTATTTTTAAACTTTGTTCATGTAAAATGCGACAGTACATCAACCAGTTTTATATCAAAGGATTCTATTTTACAGAAAATTCTAGAGAAGGCACGCAAGCACTCACTGATGACAAAGGTCCATTACAGTTGGTCAATTAAAAATTACTGTGGAAATTTAAAGTTCTGAATTTACTTGCACATTTTATTATCTGAAAACTTTCCTACTCAAACACTTCCAACCCTCATCATTAAGGTACAAACACAAATCAGGAATTGCCCTCTTAAGATTTTTCCTGTCCACATGGCATTAACCTGAGAGAAAACACAGAAACGTCCAAAAATATGGCAAAATCTGTTGAATTTAGTTAGATATTGCTCAAATTTATTTTTTTCATGTATTCACTCACAGGATGTGGGCATTGCTGACAAGGCCAGCATTTATTGCCCATCCTTAATTGCCCCTGAGAAGGTCGTGGTGAGTTGCCTTCTTGATCTGCTGCAGTCCATGTGGTAACAGGCTATGCAGTCCAATTGGGTACAAGCTTGCTTAGAACGCATATAGCTCACTTTTAACAGGACCTTAAGCATCGCTGAAATGAAAGAGAAAATATTTACACAGAACAAACTTGCTCGAGTCAAACATCCAGCAAATTTAAGTTCCAACGCTGGTGGGTTTACAAACAAGATTCGCAACCAAATACTGTAGGCTGCAAGTAGGGTAGGAAAACCTCTTTATCGATCAGACTAATCTTGGGGCAGTTATTCAGAGCGGTCAGCCGACAAATGCAGATCATCGGTTTGCTTACTACTTCCTTTCTCAAAGGTCAGCCTTTGGTTCAGATAGTGATTTCAGATAGAAATCCTGTCGGGTCATAAAGAAACCTGGCCCTCCTATGGATCTTAATTAAACACAGGATTTGTAGTATAGAATTCTGTGGAGTGCATGTTTTACTCCAAGGAAAATCATAGGTAGTTTGCTCAATAAGGAAGAGCGAGCTCAGGATAAAATTAGTCAAAATCACAATTGGGCAGCTACATAAATGGGAAGAGTACGAGAGAAAAGTCTTGTTGTAGCTATCAGCTGTTCCAACATTCTGGTTTCAATTATGCTGTCGATGTTCTTAATCCTTTTCCAACTGTAATTTGATTAAGGGGAATGCACAGACAGTGTGCAAAGTCCAACAGGTTGTTTCAAATCACTAGCTTTCGGAGCACTGCTCCTTCACCTGAGAAAGGAGCAGTGGTCCGAAAGCTAGTGATTTGAAACAAACCTGTTGGACTTTAACCTGGTGTTGTAAGACTTCTTATTGTGCCCTAAATGATGTAACAAAGTTATTTTAATAACTTCTTCCTTACGGGGTTGTAAGGATACCTTCATCAAGAACATCTTTAAAATATTAAAACCTACCAAGTGCCAAAGTACATATACCAAATATTATCCATATTCTCCCAATAGCAAAGCTCTTTCTTAGAGGCCTGTCACCAGCCTCTACTTACACCAAAACCTTTATATACCTTGCTAGTACAGGGTTTAAGAGGTGGATTTTGCCTTCTTAAATTGCCCATGCATTTTCCTCAGACTTTTTGACCTATACATTTGTGTTAATTTATAAATGGGATCATAATCAATGATCTTGATTCAGAGCTGTGCAAATATGTTAGTGGTATGCCATCAGAAGATGCCATCTGTTCATGGGGTTGGCACAATACTTTCAGATATTCTCAACCAACTTTTTCGACAGCCATACCAAGTTGCCTCCCAAAAACATTTGTAACAGGAGCAAAAATGCGTCACATTCAAATGTAATGCGTTAAATTTAACAAGGAAGATAGGATGACCAGAATACAGAACGGATGTGATTTAGCAACTGAAGGTCTTAAGTTAGAATTATGGCATATGTTTGCAATACGGCAAACTTTGTGCTCAGAGGAGCTTTACTCTATAAATATCTGGTGTTACAACTACCCTGGGGGTCCACACTTACATTCACATGCACACACACCCCTCCCAGGCATCCATCCTTCCCTCACAACCCCTCTCTCGTTTCTCCACCTTCACACCCTCACCCCAGGGCCTCTCAGCCATCTTCTCCATTACACCTGGTCCCTCTGCCGTAGTCTCCCTCATCCCTGGGACCCTGCAGCCAGCGTCTCTTTCACACCAGAGTTCCTGCAACCAGTGGCTCTCTCACTCTTGCCCTCCCCACCCCCAGGTTCTGCAGCCAGTTTCACTCTCACCCATGGGACCGCGCAACCAATGTCTCTCTCTCGCTCACACCCAAGGCTCCGCAGCCAGTGCCTCTCTCACCCCCAGGGTCCGCAGCCAGTGTCTCTCTCATCCCCATGAAAACTTTGTTTTGCCGCACCTCCAATATATCAATATGCTATATGCTGAATACAGGGATAAATGCAGGATTCTTGGAAGTGTGCAGGAACAGAGGTCCACGTACATAGATCCCTCAAAGTTGCTACCCAGGTTGATAGGGTTGTTAAGAAGGCGAATGGTGTGTTGGCTTTCATTAACAGGGGGATTGAGTTTAAGAGCCGCGAGGTTTTGCTGCAGCTTTATAAAACCCGAGTTCGACCACACCTGGAATATTGTGTCCAGTTCTGGTCGCCTCATTATAGGAAGGATGTGGATGCTTTGGAGAGGGTACAGAGGGGATTTACCAGGATGCTGCCTGGACTGGAGGGCATGTCTTATGAAGAAAGGTTGAAGGAGCTAGGCCTTTTCTCACTGGAGCGAAGAAGGCAGAGAGGTGACTTGATAGAGGTGTACAAGGTGATGAGGGGCATGGATAGAACATGGAACAGTACAATACAGAACAGGCGATTCGGCGCTCCATGTTCTGCCGAGCCTTGTCCAAAACCAAGATCAACCTATCCCACTCTCTGTCATTCTGGTGTGCTCCATGTGCCTATCTAATAACCGCTTGAAAGTTCCTAAAGTGTCCGACTCCACTATCACAGAAGGCAGTCCATTCCACACAACCACTCTCTGAGTAAAGAACCTACCTCGGACATCGCTCCTATATCTCCCACCCTGAACCTTATAGTTATGTCCTCTTGTAACAGCTACATCCACCCGACGAAATAGTCTGTGAACGTCCACTCTATCTATCCCCGTCATCATCTTATAAACCTCTATTAAGTCGCCTCTCATCCTCCTCCGCTCCAAAGAGAAAAGCCCTAGCTCCCTCAACCTTTCCTCATAAGACCTATCCTCCAAACTCGGCAGCATTCTGGTAAATCTCCTTTGCACGCTTTCCAATGCTTCCACATCCTTCCCATAGTGAGAACATTACAGCAGTTGGGCTGCATGTATTGCATCCAATCTCCTCTAATTGAGGAGAGGGGGGAAATTGTACAACATGATTGGCTGAGACAAGGAGTGGGGCAACATGGGGGGGGGGGGCGTAAAATGCAGATAGCAAAATTACACTTGCACCTGGAATAGCAGTTACAATTTCAAGATGGTCAGCAAGAGAACTAGGAGTCAGATGAGGAAAAAATTCTTTATTCAGAGAGTTGTTGGGAGTTTGGAATGCACTGCTGGGAGAGTGGTGGAGACAGATTCCATGGGAGGTTTCAAAAGATGGTTGGATATATATTTGAAAGTGATTAATTTAGAGGGCTAGGAGGATAGGAGGGCTGGAGTATGGGACTAGCTGAGTAACTCTTTTGGGAGCCGGTGCAGACACGATGGGCCAAATGGCCGCCTTCTGTGCTGCAAATAACAAAAAAACAAAAAGAAATGCACACAAATTCAGGGCCAGCAGGTTGATTATTCTGTACTCAGCACATATCAAATTAAAAACATTAATTTTCAAATTGCTGTTCCTGCAACTGAAACTATTTCAATTCTGTTTATCCCCAATTATGTTCTTTACAAGTGCAAAAAGTGCTCAAAGCTTTGTCAACAGCACTAAATTTCTTCATCAAAATTGAGTATATGCAACAAAGGAAAAATCTCCACTGATCTATGCAATCACTGAACATTCTGTGGACCAATATTTCTGGTTAACCTCCAGTCATGCCTCCATTAATCACATTATATAATCACACAACAATCTCAATCTCAACTAACAGTCTATGCTGGGGCACATGCTAAAAAAAAATCAAGACTTTAAAAAAATTATAAATAACCCCTCTATTTGTATACACCCCTCTCCCCCAACTCTGTTGTCTCTATGTCACAACTCCATCCATAACTAAAGGCAGCCAGAGACTTTTCTCCAGGGTGGAAATGGCTGTCACAAGGGGACATCATTTTAAGGTGATTGGTATACGGTATAAGGGTGATGTCAGAGGTAGGTTCTTTCCACAGAGAGTGGTGAGTGTGTGGAATGCACTGCCAGCGGAGGTGGTGGGGTCAAAGTCATTAAGGACATTTAAGCGACTCTTAGATAGACACATGGACAGCAGTAAATTGAAGGGGTGTAGGTTAGGTTGATCTTAGATTAGGATAAATGGTCGGCACAACATCATGGGCTGAAGGGCCTGTACTGTGCTGTACTGTTCTGTGAAAATCGCTTATTGTCACAAGTAAGCTTCAAATGAAGTTACTGTGAAAAGCCCCTTGTCACCACATTCCGCCGCCTGTTCAGGGAAGCTGGTATGTTCTATGTATGTTGATGGTTAGATGCGGCGCATTGGAACGCAAAGAAAGACATGCTCCTCTGGGGCCGAAAGACCGGTTTCTGTGCTGTATATACTTCGGAATACCGTGTAACTTTGCAAGTCATTCTTCTGAGAGATGTTTGGAGTGACATTCTAAAATACCCCTGCAAAACTCAGAGAAGTTATTTTGCCAAGAACTAGGAGAGGGAGAGCAGCTATAGACAGCAAGGCACTGTGGTTCATCATGCAGGCATTCAAGTGAGAGCTCGCCCTCAGACTTAAGAAAACAAATTCATTGGGAGTTAAACCGAGGCTGGAATGGTCGCCTATGTTCTACACCAGGAGAATCTCTGGGGGAAAATCCACACTGCAAAAGACAGATTCAAAGTTCCCAGGCCAGGAAAGAAAAAGAACAGGAGCTAAGAATCATCTTCGTCTTGTTCCTACAAAGATGGTATTTAGTCCATACTTGTTTTAGTAGTTTGTTACAGTAAGTCTTTTAAAACTTGATGTCATCCTTTAGCTATTAACTTTCAAAAAGAAATTCGAACTTCTGATTATTAGGCTCTACGGAGATCGTACCCCAACAAAAGAGAGAAATTGTCTCCACTAACCTCCATTCACCTGACTTTTCCGCCTTACTCTGGAAATTGGTTTGTTGGGTTTTGAGCCGGTATGAGGTGTTGATGTGATCATGTTATCATCTAGGTCACAGTCAAGTCTACATCTTTTTTTCGGAGGATTCTCTGCTTCTGCCTGTGGGTTAGACATGAAAATGATCCTCGATTTACTCCATTTCTGGCATCTCTTGCAATTCATTCAAAGACACATTTCTAACAAGAGTAAACCCAGCGCAACCACAAAAACATGGTCACACACAGTATTTAAATCACTCCAATTTCCAAAATTCTAACAATTCATTCTATTTGATCTAAATTACGGGTGACAGTTACAAAAGTGGTAATCTGAAAATTAATCAAAATTTTAAATTATTCTCCATCCCACCATTGGAGCAAGATGTAGTCTTTAAAGATATTTTCTGGATATCCAGATCACTTCCAGCAGAATGGCTGCATGCAGGCCACTGAGACTGGCACGTCTTTGAGTATAGTTCATGTTTACCTTTCTCCGAATTTCCCTTTCCTATTGGAAGAGAAAGATGAGCCAGAAGTCTAGGTTTTCTGCAAGAGCAGAGTTGAATGTAACAGGACTCACAATCACTAATCAATATGCTTCCATTCTATGTTGCAGTTTATATAAGTTTCTGCTGCACTTAAAGTTGTTAGACACACACTGAAATGAACAGCACTAACAATTCATGATACAAATAGCATTTCGTATTTTTTAAAAATAAATTTAGAGTGTCCAATTCATTTTTTTCCAATTAAGGGGCAATTTAGCATGGCTAATCCAACTAACCTGCACATTTTTGGATTGTGGGGCAAAATCCACGCAAACACAGGGAGAATGTGCAAACTCCACATGAACAGTGACCCAGAACCAGAATCGAACCTGGGACCTCGGCGCCGTGAGACAGCAGTGCTAACCACTGCGCCACTGTGCTGCCCTGCATTTCATGTTAACCATGAATTAAATCTTTCGTCTAAATAATGCATTAAAGCATTTGTGTATAAAATCTCATAAAAAAGCAGAGGCACTGATTTTAAACAGAGTATATAAGCAAGTCAATATCAAAGATGGTGAAGGTAGGGATTTCACTGTTTTGAGTCAAATATTTCCTCTTAAAGTTTTTTTTAAAAATAATTTTTATTGAAAAATTTTGTATTTATATAACAACGAACCGCAATAAAATACCAACAATAACAATAATGATAACAATCAAACATTCGCCCATCCTCAATGAACAAACACGTTAACAACTTAAATTAACACAATATTAAGTTAAATAACCATAGAAAAAATAGAAACAATAATAATAAAGAACACCCCCCCCTTTCTCCTCCCCTCCCCTTCCCCCCCCCTTTCTCCGTCTCCTCCTCCTCCCCCCCTCCCCTTTCTCCCCCCCCTTCTCCGTCTCCTCCCCCCCCCCCCCCCCCCCCCCCCCCCCCCCCCCGGTTGCTGCTGCTATTGACCAAGATACCTATCTTTGAGCCAGAAAGTCCAGAAAAGGCTGCTACCGTTTATAGAACCCTTGTACTGATCCTCTCAGGGCAAATTTGACCCTCTCCAATTTTATGAATCCCACCATGTCACTGATCCAGGTCTCCACGCTTGGGGGCCTCGCATCTTTCCACTGCATCAAGATCCTCTGCTGGGCTACTAGGGACGCAAAGGCCAAAACACCGGCCTCTTTCGCCTCCTGCACTCCCGGCTCCGCCGCAACTCCAAAAACCGCGAGTCCCCAACCTGGTTTGACCCTGGATCCAACCACCCTCGACACCGTCCCCGCCACCCCCTTCCAGAATTCTTCCAGTGCCGGGCATGCCCAGAACATATGGGCATGATTCGCTGGGCTCCCCGAACACCTGGTGCACCTGTCTTCACCCCCAAAGAACCTACTCATCCGAGTCAGAGACATATGGGCCCGATGCAGCACCTTAAATTGGATGATACTAAGCCTCGCACATGAAGAGGAAGAGTTGACCCTCTCCAAGGCATCCGCCCAAGTCCCATCCTCTATCTGCTCCCCTAGTTCTCCCTCCCATTTAGCCTTCAGCTCCTCCACTGACGACTCCTCCACCTCCTGCATTACCTTATAAATGTCAGACACCTTCCCCTCTCCGACCCACACCCCCAAAAGCACTCTGTCCATCGCCCCCCGCGAGGGCAGCAAAGGAAATTCCTCCACCTGTCGCTTAGCAAACGCCTTTACCTGCAAGTATCTGAACACGTTCCCTTGGGGGAGCCCAAATTTATCTTCCAGTTCCCCCAGGCCCGCAAACCTCCCGCCAATAAACAGGTCCCTCAATTTACTGATGCCCACCCTTTGCCACCCCCTAAATCCCCCATCAGTGTTCCCCGGGATGAACCGATGATTTCCACCTAATGGAGCCTCCATCGAGCCCCCTGTTTCCCCCCTATGCCGTCTCCACTGTCCCCAGATTCTCAGAGTCGCCGCCACCACCGGGCTCGTGGTATACCTCTTAGGAGAGAGCGGCAACGGCACCGTTACCAGGGCACCCAGGCTCGTACCTCTACAAGACGCCATCTCCATTCTTTTCCACGCCGCCCCCCCCCTCCCCCATTTACGCACCATTGACACATTGGCCGCCCAATAGTGCCCCAAAAGGTTGGGCAGCGCCAGCCCGCCTCTATCCCTCCCTCGCTCCAGGAAAACCCTCTTCACTCTCGGAGTCCCATGTGCCCACACAAAGCTCAAAATACTGCTAGTCACACTCCGAAAGAAGGCCCTGGGGATGAAGATGGGCAGGCACTGAAAGAGGAACAAGAACCTCGGAAGCACCATCATTTTGACGGACGGCACCCTCCCCGCCAACGACAATGGCAGCATGTCCCACCTCATGAACTCCTCCTCCATCTGATCCACAAGCCCGGTGAAATTATGCTTGTGAAGAGTCCCCCAGTCCCTGGCCACCTGCACCCCCAGGTACCTAAAACTCTCCCCTGCCCTCCTAAGCGGGAGCCTACCAATTCCCTCCTCCTGGTCCCCAGGGTGCACCACAAACACCTCACTCTTGCCTAGATTTAGATTATAGCCTGAAAAAGTCCCAAACTCAGCTAGCAGCTCCATCACCCCCGGCATCCCTCCCACCGGGTCCGCCACATACAGTAGCAGGTCATCGGCATACAACAACACCCTATGTTCCTCTCCACCCCGCACCAAACCCCTCCACCTCCCTGAATCCCTCAACGCCATCGCCAATGGTTTGATTGCCAATGCAAACAACAATGGGGACAGGGCGCAACCCTGCCTGGTCCCTCGGTAAAGCCGGAAGTACTCCGACCTCCTCCCATTCGTGGCCACACACGCCATCGGGGCCTCATATAGCAGCCTCACCCATCTAATAAACCCTTCACCAAATCCAAACCTCCCCAACACCTCCCATAAGTACCCCCACTGCACTCTATCGAAGGCCTTCTCCACATCCAGTGCCACCACTATCTCAGCCTCCCCCTCAATCGCCGGCATCATGATGACATTCAACAACCTCCGCACATTCGTGTTCAGCTGCCTTCCCTTAACAAAACCCGTCTGGTCCTCGTGTACAACCCCTGACACACAGTTCTCTATCCTGGTGGCCAGGTTCTTTGTCAGCACCTTGGCATCCACATTAAGGAGAGATATGGGCCTGTATAAACCACACTGCTGGGGGTCCTTGTCCCTCTTTAAGATTAACGAAATCAGCGCCCGCGACATCGTCGGGGGCAAAGTCCCCCCTTCCCACGCCTCATTAAGTGTCCGCACCAGCAAGGGGCCCACTAGGTCCACAAACTTTTTATAAAACTCCACCGGGAACCCATCCGGCCCCGGCATCTTCCCTGACTGCATCTGCCCGATCCCCTTAACCAGCTCCTCCAGCTCAATCGGTGCACCCAACCCCTCCACCTGCTCCTCCTGCACCTTCGGGAAAGATAGTCCGTCGAGAAAACTCTCCATTCCCCTCCTCTCCACCGTTGGCTCCGACCGGTACAGTTCCCCGTATAAGTCCTTGAAGACCTCATTCACCTCTACCCGCTTCCGCACCACATTCCCACTCTTATCTCTCACACCAGCAATTTCCCTAGCCGCATCCCGCTTGCAGAGCTGATGAGCCAGCATCCTACTCGCCTTTTCACCATGTTCATACACTGCCCCTTGTGCCTTCCTCCACTGTGCCTCCGCCTTTCTAGTGGTCAACAAATCAAATTTAGCCTGTAGGCTGCGTCTCTCCCCCAACAATCCCTCCTCTGGTGCCTCCGCGTACCTCCTATCTACCTCCAGCATCTTCCCCACCAGTCTATCCCTCTCACTCCTCTCGCTCCTCTTCCGGTGCCCGGATGGATATCAGCTCCCCACGAATTCAGGGCTTCCCAGACCATCCCCACCCGGACCTCCCCCGTATCATTCACCTCGAGGTACCCCTCAATACTTGCCCGGACCTTCCTGCACACCTCCTCCTTCGCCAACAACCCCACATCCAACCGCCACAATGGGCGCTGGTCCCGCACCTCCCCCATCTCCAACTCCATCCAATGCGGAGCGTGGTCGGAGATTGCAATGGCCGAATATTCGGCCTCCTCCACTCTCGGAATCAGTCCCCTACTCACCACGAAGAAGTCTATCCGAGAATAGACCCTATGTACATGGGAGAAGAAAGAGTACTCCCGTGCCCTCGGCCTCACAAACCTCCATGGGTCCACCCCTCCCATCTGGTCCATAAACCCCCTCAGCACCTTGGCCGCCGCCGGCCTCCTACCCGCCCTTGAACTGGACCGATCAAGTGAAGGATCCAACACCGTATTGAAGTCCCCCCCCCCATAATCAGACCTCCTGCCTCTAGACCTGGGACACGTTCCAGCAAACGCCTCATAAAGCCCGCATCATCCCAATTTGGGGCATACACACTAGCAAATACCACCTTCTCTCCCTGTAGCCTGCCCCTTACCATAACAAACCTACCCCCCTTATCCGTCACCACCTCAGATGCCTCAAACGACACATTTTTCCCCACCAGAATCGCCACTCCCCGGTTCTTCACATCCAACCCGGAGTGGAAAACCTGCCCCACCCACCCCTTCCTCAGACGGACCTGGTCCGCCACCTTCAAGTGGGTCTCCTGAAGCATTGCCACATCTGCCTTTAGCCCCCTCAGATGAGCAAGTACCCTAGACCGCTTCACCGGCCCATTCAGTCCTCTCGCATTCCAGGTGACCAACCGGATCAGAGGGCGTCCCGCCCCCCTCCCCGTCGACTAGCCATAGCCCGTCGACTGCCCGCCCCAGGCCAGCACCCCCCACCCAACCCAGTCCCCACAGCGACAACACCTCACCTCTGTCCCCCCGGCCCACACCAGCTCCTTCCTGACCCTGCCAGCAGCAACCCGGTATTCCCCTCTCCCCCCGTCCCTCCCCCCCCCAGGTTAGGAACCCTCCTAGCCGCGAACCGTCCTCCATTGTACTTCCGTGGGTCAGCTAACTTCTGCTGACCCCGGAAACTCCCGCCAAAAACCCGACCCCTCCCAAAGTGGGATCATCCCCCAACCTGTCACTCCTCAAGGCACCGCTCCTGCGCGGGGAGGAACCAGTTAAGGCCCCCCCCCCCCTCTCCCCCCCCCGTCATCATCTCCACCCCCCAGCCCCGCAACGTGGGAAATCAGAGGAAAGCCTGCGCTTTCGCACTGCCCCACCACACCCTTCTGACGCAGCTCCCAAATACCGGCCCCACTCCATACCCCCAACCCTATACAGAATACAACAAACCCCCACCCCCCCGCAAAATACAAAACCCAAACAATGCCCCCCAACAAAAAACAGAACACGCCAATAAATAACCATATCAAAATTACAAAAGTACAGAAAAAACACAGCAACAGTAGAAACCAGCAATAAAGCATTAAAACCGACCCCGCAACCCCCGACCCCTAGTTCGAGTCTAGCTTCTCCGTACGCACGAAGGCCCACGCCTCCTCCGGGGAATCAAAATAATAATGCCGCTCCAAATAAGTTACCCACAAGCGCGCAGGCTGCAACATTCCAAACTTTATTTTCTTCTTATAGAGCACCTCCTTCGTCCGATTAAACCCGGACCGTCGCTTAGCCACCTCCGCACTCCAATCCTGGTAGATCCGTACTACCCCATTCTCCCAATTGCTGCTCTTCACCCTCTTGGCCCGGTCAGCACACACTCCCGATCACTGAACCGGTGGAACCTCACCAGCACCGCACGCGGGGGTTTGTTCTCCTTAGGCCTCCTGGCCAGTACTCTGTGGGCTCCCTCCAGCTCCAGGGGCAGATGGAAAGATCCTGCCCCCACTAGCGAGTTCAGCATCGTGGCCACATAGGTTGTCAGATCCAACCCCTCCAGCCCCTCCACAAGGCCCAAGATCTTCAGATTCTTCTGCCTCATGCGGTGATCAAGCTCCTCGAAGCGGTCTTGCCACTTCTTATGGAGTGCCTCGTGCCCCTCCACCTTACTCACAAGGACCACGGCCTCCCTCCTCTCATTCAGCGGCCTGCGCCTGCAACGCCTGGATGGCAGCACCCTGGGTCGTCTGAATCTCCGAAAGCTTTTTATTCGTTTCCTGCAGAGAGCTCAACACCTCAGCCTTAAAATCTGCAAAACAGCGCAGGAGAGCAGCTTGCTGCTCTTGCGCCCACAGCCTCCACTCCTCTGGTGCTCCACCGGCCGCCATCTTGGAATCCTTCCCCTGTTTTTTCTGGGGAGCTGCTGCCATTTTTTTTCCCCCTTTCCACTCCGCGTTCGAGTCATGAAATGCGGAGAAAATCGATCACCATACCTTCTCCCACCGGGAGACGTCGAAAAAAATTCAGTTTTGGGCTCTAAAAAGAGCCGAAAAGTCCGTTTGAATCGGGAGCTCCCAAATGTGCGGCTTCCTACGTCATCGCCGCCACCGGAAGTGCTCCTCTTAAAGTTAATCTTTGTCTAGTGCCAACCTATGACAATTCTCCAAACAGATCTTTCCAATAGCTGGCTGTTAAAAATGACAAACTCAATTCAGATTCATTTGCGCAATGCTCAATTTCAATCAAAATCCTGCCAGAGAAATGGGTCAACTAAAGCTGACCAATAAGTGTCTGACATTCAGCAAACTTTAATCACAGGCTTTTTGCTTTAGAACTGCAAAATATGAGGCAACCAAAATCTGATATAATCACGTTGCATCATACAACACTCCCTTCTTGTAAGAACATCCAATTCATGTTATTTTTTAATCAAAATACTTTCTTCCCATTCTTTGCTAGAAGATGCCTCTTTAATTATCACGGCTCCCAGCCAAGAGGACAGGCAAACAACTTCTCCCAGCATACAAAGTGTTTCTGTAATGGGCTGCCAGGAACAGTAAGAGAGTAGGTTAAGTTGACAAATATTCTCAGTTTTCCCTCCTTCTTTCTGGGAAATGTGCTTGGCTTCTTCAATTGAATCCTAAAACTTGCAGACAGGGAACTGCAACATGAACCATCTTATTTATTGAAGACAGGTAAGTAATGATAGTCAATGAGGCAGGAGCAAGATTGAAAGCAAGGAGGGAAGTCCCCAAATTTTTAATTCTGCAAAGTTATCAGCATTGCTTAAAAAGTAACTTTACAGACTGGCGGCCTTAATTCTACCTCTCTTTAGTTTGAGCTTGGATACATTATTATTCTACTCAGGGCCGTCTGGTTAAATTCTTCTTTTCAATTCATGCACTGAATGAGATGAAAGAGTACGGTATACACTGGGCAGGAATCTATGACAGAACCTCAGCTAGTACCCCTGATGTGAGCGTTCTTCCTTTGAGACTCGGGTTCAAACCCACTTCAAGAGATGGAATTTTGCTCTGTATTCTGGCCATAAACATCTTATAGAAAATAAACAACTCCAACCAGGTTACTTTTGGATAAGAATCTACAGTTCAAAACATCAATTAATTTGCAATATCACTGAAAAGTCGCTTGATAAAAACACAATGTCTAGCACAGACATTTCCTCAGATGTCAGTAAAAGCATTTTTGATTGCCTCCAATTTATTTAATCTCCAAAGAGAGGTGAATAACCAAGGTAAGAACAGTCATGAACAGAAGAGTAAGCAACATCGTGAAGCAAAGGCAATTGAACACTAGCATATCACAAGCTATATTTATCTTATTACCGCTGCAAATATTTTCTTTTTCCAAGCTCTTACTTATATTCCGGCTGTCTACAGAGCTCTAGTTTGAAGTGGAGATAACTTTAAGTTATCAGTGTGTTTATAAAACATTAGGATTATGACATTCAGAACCGGTCCCGCAGTTACTTGAGCATCGTACCTTTTCTGCAGTTCCTCGGATAAGTCTTTTAATGGATGAGAGCAAACCGGTTTCTTTCTTCTGTGGTTTTGCCCCCATAACAGGTATCGAATCGTCTGCGTCAGAGCGCTTCCGCTTCTTTTCAGGTCGTGGTGCATGGCCAGGGTTTGTCTGCTGAGAAGCCTTTCGCATTCTCAGCCTCATTCTCAAAAGGTGTCACATGAACAACTGCAGGAATAGGGAAAAAGTATATATTAACTAAATTAGTTGTCAATGAATATGAAGGACAAAAAAGTAAGCAGCAAATCAACCCATGTGAAAATCAGCATGGAACCTGTAACAGTGAAAGTAAGGCCTGATGAATTGGACCGGTAAAATCATTCTTGCTTCTCACGTTAAACTCACACGTGCAGGAAGGTAACTCGCCTGACAACATAAAGATACTGTTCATTTTTTAAAATTTGTTTTTGCTGCATTGATGTTAAACAAAATTACTAGCTTTTAACATCTTTGTTTCTTTGACTACAGCAGCTACTACAACGCTTTCAAGTTAAGAGATACCAGGATCAAATTTTCTGTATAATGAGACAGATGGTCAAATTGTTGAAGCTGGTTAAGACATTAAAACATGCACCACTGTAATATTTATGGCAATTATTTAAACCAGGGGTTAACACCACATCACTAATGGAAGCTGTCTAACAAAACAGTCACGCCCCTTCATCATTTTCTGGTTAGCAACATTAGCCGTAAAACAAGAACAGAAAATAGAAGTATTAATGGTCTTGATGCAGAGATTCAGCCACATATGTGAATACGGTCATTCCCAAAATCCATACACCTTCCTGTAATAAAATGGTGCTATTCGACTCCATTAGCAAAATAGCTTATTTTACATTTACAAAACAGACACGCAAAAATAGTGTTCAAATTAACTACAATATTCAAAGGCAAATTAATAAGGATACAAAATATAAAAGTAATAGGTTTTAAATACTAGACCTGCTGAGAATTAAGTGCCTGAAAAATCACAGAATATGAAATAAGTTGAGAAGGGGAGAATTTAGAGGTAGCAGAGATACATTAGGAAACAATAGCTTGATGAGTACAGCAGCCAGATTGCATATTGATCAAGACCATGTGCCTAAAGTTGGCTCGTTTACAACTTTGTGGGTTTTTTGCGTATTATAGAGTACTCCTTACAAGTGGAGTACTTTATAATGTTCAACTTGTTAAATACTTACCACCCCATTGCAAAATGTGTTTCAGTAAATGCCCAGTTTTTTTGAGACCATGAATCATTACTTGCTAACGGTTCCTTTCTCCCCTTTGCCATGATTGTACCATCTGCAGCCAACCCATTCTTAAGCCACAGCTAATTTAAAGGAAGACCTAGAAGTTGGAAGTTGCTTTTTTGTAATGGGTTGTTATTATTATTTGTGAAGATTTTCTCTCCTTCCACCCTGAACAAAAGCATCAAGTGCAGCTTTGATTCATAGCAATGCTTCCTTTGCTTAACTTACCAGTGTTTCAATCTTAGTTCCTAAGAGCACTTAGCACATTCTCACTGCCCACACAAATCAAGCAAGAAGAAACTGTACCAATTACAAGTTATGGTAAGTTCTGCTGTAAATTCAACCCAGTAGTAATTGAATAGACAACGGTGTCAAATTCCTTTCACTTAGGACAAGTGGACATGTTTGTCCTATAAGCCGCGTGTGGAACATAGACATCAACAAAAACTAGATGAACCAAATGAACTTTGAAATTATACAATTCCATGTATATCAGTACAGATTTGAACTCAATGCCGGAGGGGTAAAAGACAATGCTAAAAATGGGCCAGTTCAGTGATTAAAATTGTATTAAACTAAATTAGACAAACATAGACCAAAGACATTTTTATTTCTTACCATGCAGCGTTAATTTGGTGAAATTATATAATAGACAATAGAAAAACTAGGTCGGACTACTTCTTCAGCTGTTGTAGCTTTGCTCCTTCAGAGTCATTCACATAAGTCAAAGGCCAGAGATTTTACTTACAATCTAAGCAAATAGTGCAGGACAGGATTGTTTCTTATTTTGACATTGGGAATGAGCAGTGGAACAGCACGGTACGGAAACAAGTCAAGTCACGTGGTGCAAAACCTGGAAACAGAAAGAATTAGAATAGAGTGAAGACTTCAGAGTACAATGAGTCACATGAGAAATTGCAACTGATCTTTGCAATGTTTTAGTGCACACCTACTCAAATTTTACTAATGACTCTCATTATCACAAAACTATAGGATACAATTTCATGTTTCAAGCTACATTAACAAGGGCAATTAGCAAAAACATGATTTGTGTGGTTCATGCAACAGATTAACAATATATCATTGTTCTGCACCAAAAATACAAGTTATAGTTTTCTATCTCTTCTATACGGGGAACCTGTAACATATACTGACATTCCTCCCAACCCTACTTGAACTTCAAATGTCTGCAGGCAAGCAGTGCGATCATTTAAGGAAACATTATTTCAAATAGTATACAACAAACATGTTACAAAATTACCAAATGCAGAGACCAGTATAAAATCAACACCAGAGGCAATTAGAATGAATTCAAAGGAAAATTATGGAGAAACATTACAGCAAATAAAAAGCAAAATTTCCAGATGTCTCACTGTTAATTTAGAGTAGATGGTTAATTATGACAAAGACAGCAACAATCAGGAAACAAACAGGCTGATGAAACAGCCAGTTCAAACTGAAATTATACAATGGCAGCCAGAAATTCCAAGGCCATTCTAGAAACCAGAGGTCCGAGAGGTGATCTGATAAAAGTATTTTTTGATGGTGAAAGGGTAGATGTAAAAAAAGATAAATTTCGATTCGGACGGGAGAACAAAACTAGGGTCCATAATATAAAGAAAGCCACCAACAAATCCAATGGGGAATCAAGAAGAAATTACTTCACCCGGATTATGATTAGCATGCTGGACACGCTACCACATGAAGATTGCAGAGCAGAGTCGCATTTTAGAGGAAGCTCAATAAACAAATGGGGGAGAAAGCGACAGAAGGAAATGTTGGTGGGTCGGCTGAAGAAGGGTAGGAGAAGGAGGTCTCTGTGAAGCATTAACATTGGCATGGAATTGCTGGGCTGAATGGCTTGTTTCTGTGCTCTAAATATGTACTGAATATGGTTATCACCAGGTATCCAAGTAAGATATCAGTAATTGCTACATTCACATTCTCCCATTCGAAAGAAAAATCTCTTCACTCAACTCCATCCCCACTGCTCTTGCTGAGCTGCTGCTCTATGGCTACACTGAATGTATAAATCTCTTTCCCCTTTTTATGACCATGGAAACAAGCACACCCATGTCCACCACCATCATCAAATGCATTTTTCCAGAAAGAACCACTGGATAATTCATTCAATACACTCAACCACCTTTAATCCCTTTGCCAGCCCAGTTAATTAACCATTAACATACAATCTGCTTAAAAGCTAAATTTGAAGGACATTATCAGGAACATTGTTTTACTCTGATGAATTTTCAGTTCTGCTACATTGGATTCTTTTAACACAGAATCCATTAATCCAACTGCAACCTGTGAGCTCCTGTGATGTGCTCCACGAAGCTCCGGACTGCTATCCTGACACTTGCATGTAAATCACATGGTAGCAGCTTTGGGCGTCAACTTTTTGAAGATGGTCAAATTCCAACAAGGGAAGAATGAGGAGCAAACGTAATGACGGGAGTGGGAAATTTTGCTTTAATGCATTAAAATATGCAACTGATTGTGACATGTGTATTGAGCCCTTAGCTCCAATTGATGGACATCCCCGGTCTCTCAAAGTATGGATCTTCACCCTAAGTCCTTAAATGTTAGGCTCAGATTCTGCATACTGAGTGAACCTGTCGACTTTTGACACAGAAGTATACACATTCAATTTGTGGTGGTCCAGTGTGCACGTTCAGTACTTGCAGATTCCTCGAAGTCTTAGCAACATTTCAAATTCCTGTACATCTGATTGAGTGGACTCCTCAGAATTCGGTGTATTAGGCCAATGTGCACTTTTCACAGAAACAAGAGCATAATCGTGCAATACATTCCTCACAACACCAGAAATCCTGTGTAATGAAAACAGAATTTGTCTGATTCAGTTACTGCGCAACAATGGCTCTTGTTTAAATATAGGGTATTACAAAAATGAACCCCCTTTTGTCAGTTAGATTTATTTATCAGATTCCTTGTGGCCACAAACACAAACAAAGCAAAACCTGCTTTAGCTGTTCCTGAAAGCATTGTTAGTCACACTCGGGACTCGGGTGTGACCTTCTGGGGTTTTTGTTTTAACTAATGCATGGGATGAAAACGTGGGTCTTTTCATGATAGGGTAGAATAGCGATTCTTTGTATGTCATCTGATTCACACCCAGGTCTGTGCACATGCATATTGAATGTCCCAGCTAAGATCACCAGTCAATGTGAAATTCACAGTAACAGTGAACTAGGTAGCGCTACAGGAATGTTCCACCATATAGCAAATGACTGACATGTTTCGAAAGTTAGCTCAGAAGATTTGTAAAATATGTAATTAACATAAACATACTTTTTGCGTTGAGTAATATTTCTTCACTTATTTAGGTTTTTCTGCTGGTTAAGAGGCTGGGCCACTGAATCAGTACACATTCAACCACCGAATGGATCACATGGTGGAACATGGATTTTTAAATTCATTTTTACGGGATGTGGGCTTCGCTAGCTAAGCCAGCATTTGTTGTCGATCCCTAATTGCCTTCAAGAAAGTGGTGGTGATCTGCCTTCTTGAATCGCTGCTGTCATGTGGTGCAGGTACACCCACAGTGCTGATAGGGAGGGAGTACCAGGAACCAAAAGAGAAAATGCTGGAAAATCTCAGCAGGTCTGGCAGCATCTGTAAGGAGAGAAAAGAGCTTACGTTTCGAGTACAGATGACCTTTTGTCAAAGCTGAGTGGGAAATTCCAGGAAGTGGGGAATCCCAGGATTTTGACCCAGCGACAGTGAAGGAACAGCGATATATTTCCAAGTCAGGATGGTGAGTTACTTGGAGGGGAGCCTCCAGCTAGTGGGGTTCACAGGTATCTGCTGTTCTTGTCCGTCTAGATGGCAGTGGCCATGGTTTTGGAAGGTGCTGCCCAAGGAACTCTGGTGAGTTCTTGCAGTGCATCCTGTCGATGATACACATGGTTGCCACTGTGCATTGGTGATAGTGGAGGGAACTAATGTTTCTGGAATGGGTGCCAATCAAGCGGGCTGCTTTGTCCTGGATAGTGTAGAGATTCCAGAGTGTAGGTGGAGCTGTACTCATCCAGGCAATTGGGGAGTATTCCATCACGCTCCTGACTTGTAGGTCGTGGACAGTCTTTGGGGAGTCAGGAGGATAGTTATTCACAGCAGGATTCCTAGCCTGACCTGCTCTTGTAGCCACAGTATTTACATGGCTAATCCAGTTCAGTTTCTGGTCAATAGTAACCTTTTGATAATGGGGGATCTATTGATGGTAATGTCACGAATGTCAAAGGGCGATGGTTCAATTTTCTCATATTGGAAATGGTCATGGTCTGACATTTGTATAGCAAGAATGTTACTTGAAGACTTGTCAGCCCAAGCCTGGATATTGAACAGATCTTGCTGCAGTTGCATGTGGATTGCTTTAGTTCTGAGTCACTGTGAATGGTGCTGAACATTGTACAATCATCAGCGAACATCTCCACATCTGATCTGATGTTGGAAGGAAGGTCATTGATGAAGCAGCTGAAGATGATTGGGCCTGGGACATGCCATTGTCCTAGGTATACTTCAGTGGGCAGGAATATAGCAGCAGAGTTAAACCCAAAGGCTTGCTGCATTTACCCAGACACTAGGCAAAAGCATAGCGGCTGCAAGGTCCAGATACAAGGAGACAATCTGGCACACAAATACAAAACGGAGAGGTGGAGGAGAAAACCATATATAACTGCTAAAAATCAGTTACCTCGCAGATGAAGATAACGGTTCCAGACACCACCACTCTTGGCCAGGTGGATGGCAGGTGAGTAACAGATAATATTTAAATCTTCAGTACAAAGTGAGACCTAATTTTGAACCAATATTCCCCACCCCACAGCTGCCGTGATCATAAGACTTTCTGAAATCCTATGAATTCTTGAAACTGAATTCACTGATTATGGCTCAGCTGGAGAGTTGAGTCCAATTCTGGGCAGCACACTTTAGGAATAATGCAAAAGCCGCAGAAAGGACAAAGAGTAGATTTACCAGGATGAGCACCCAGAGGAGACCCACGTAGACATTGGGAGAACATGCAAACTCCGATCAGACAGTGACCCAAGCTGGAAATCGAACCCGGGATCCTGGCGGTGAAGCAACAATGCTAACCACTGTGCTGCTGTGCCGCCCAACTGTGCTACTCTGCCGTCCGATTAGAGTAGCAGGAATTATCCTCCTTATAACAGAGAAGGGTAAAAGGAGATTTAATCAAGTGTTCAGAACTATGAAACATAGAACGATACAGCGCAGTACAGGCCCTTCGGCCCTCGCTGTTGCACCGACATGGAAAAAAAAACTAAAGGCCATCTAACCTACACTATGCCCTTATCATCCATATGCTTATCCAATAAATTTTTAAATGCCCTCAATGTTGGCGAGTTCACTACTGTTGCAGGTAGGGCATTCCACGGCCTCACCACTCTTTGCGTAAAAAACCCACCTCTGACCTCTGTCCTATATCTATCACCCCTCAATTTAAGGCTATGTCCCCTCGTGCTAGCCACCTCCATCCGCGGGAGAAGGCTCTCGCTGTCCACCCTATCTAACCCTCTGATCATTTTGTATGCCTCTATTAAGTCACCTCTTAACCTTCTTCTCTCTAACGAAAACAACCTCAAGTCCATCAGCCTTTCCTCATAAGATTTTCCCTCCATACCAGGCAACATCCTGGTAAATCTCCTCTGCACCCGTTCCAAAGCTTCCACGTCCTTCCTATAATGAGGCGACCAGAACTGTACGCAATACTCCAAATGCGGCCGTACTAGAGTTTTGTACAACTGCAACATGACCTCATGGCTCCGGAACTCAATCCCTCTACCAATAAAGGCCAACACACCGTAGGCCTTCTTCACAACCCTATCAACCTGGGTGGCAACTTTCAGGGATCTATGTACATGGACACCGAGATCCCTCTGCTCATCCACACTACCAAGACTTTTACCATTAGCCAAATATTCCGCATTCCTGTTATTCTTTCCAAAGTGAATCACCTCACACTTCTCCACATTAAACTCCATTTGCCACCTCTCAGCCCAGCTCTGCAGCTTATCTATGTCCCTCTGTAACCTGCAACATCCTTCCGCACTGTCTACAACTCCACCGACTTTAGTGTCGTCTGCAAATTTACTCACCCATCCTTCTGCGCCCTCCTCTAGGTCATTTATAAAAATGACAAACAGCAACGGCCCCAGAACAGATCCTTGTGGTACGCCGCTCGTAACTGAACTCCATTCTGAACATTTCCCATCAACTACCACTCTCTGTCTTCTTTCAACTAGCCAATTTCTGATCCACATCTCTAAATCACCCTCAATCCCCAGCCTCCGTATTTTCTGCAATAGACGACCGTGGGGAACCTTATCAAATGCTTTACTGAAATCCATATACACATCAACTGCTCTACCCTCGTCTACCTGTTCAGTCACCTTCTCAAAGAACTCGATGAGGTTTGTGAAGCATGACCTACCCTTCACAAAACCATGCTGACTATCCCTAATCATATTATTCCTATCTAGATGATTATAAATCGTATCTTTTATAATCCTCTCCAAGACTTTACCCACAACAGACGTTAGGCTCACCGGCCTATAGTTACCGGGGTTATCTCTACTCCCCTTCTTGAACAAAGGGACCACATTTGCTATCCTCCAGTCCTCTGGCACTATTCCTGTAGCCAATGATGACCTAAAAATCAAAGCCAAAGGCTCAGCAATCTCTTCCCTGGCTTCCCAGAGAATCCTAGGATAAATCCCATCAGGCCCCGGGGACTTATCTATTTTCAGTAACGTTTCAGTAAAGTAAATAAGGATTCGATGGCAGAAGGGTCAGTAACCAAATAATACAGATTCAAATAATTAGCAAAAGAACCAGAGATTCAAAGAGAATATTCTTTTTAATACAGCGACTTACAATCTGCAACTTGCGGCCTGAAAGGGCAACTGAAGCAGATTCAAAAGTAACTTTCAAAAAGGAATTGAATAAACACTGGCAATGGGAAAATCTGCAGGGAAATAGAGAAAGTCAATTAGGCAGCTCTTTCAAAGAGTTGGCACAAATACGAGAGGCTGAATGGTCTCCCACTGTGTTACAATCATCTTACAGATTTTTTTATTTGTACCGAAATTCAACATTTAAGCAAAAGCCTTCGGGTCAACTGCACATAAACGGGAACTCGCAGCTAAAGCACGAGATGTGTTTAAGTGATGCACCATACTCTGATCTCTCCCAGCTTTTGGTGCACAATGTACAAGATATATGCCAGCTAAACTAGAAGATCTCAAAAGCTGAAAAAAAGGTCATGGATGCCTGGAGGGGGCAGGCTAAAAGAATCAACATCTCAGGTGGTAGGTAAGCTGTAAGCTTTGTGAAAGTGCTTCACAGAAGGTGGATATAGATAGTATATTCTGATGCCAAGCGCCTCGTAAAAAATAAAAACAGACCCGTTTAAGTGGGCTGAGCAACTGTGGTATTTTTGGTGTTTGGAACAAGATTCATCATGCCGAGTGAGACAGGCACATTTTACTTCAGACAAAAGGAGCTGGAATTGTTATTGTTTGAAGCAAATCATCAGTGGACCCAATTTACAGCACGGTAGCACAGTGGTTAGCACTGTTGCTTCACAGCGCCAGGGTCCCAGGTTCGATTTCCGGCTTGGGTCACTGCGCAGAGTCTGCACATTCTCCCTGTGTCAGTCTGGGTTTCCTCCGAGTGCCTGATGAAGGAGCTGCGCTCCGAAAGCTCGTGATTCCAAACACACCTGTTGGACTTTAACCTGGTGCTGTAAGACTTCTTACTGTGCCCACCCCAGTCCAATGCCGGCATCTCCACATCATGGTTACCATCGACACATTTACCCAAGAAATGTAAAAATGTAACACCTAATAACTGGTGTTTATAGCTTTGTTCATTTACAGGTGGATTTTTCATAGACAGGACAGAATTAAACAGGGCAAAATTTTGTTAGTTTGTTGACTGATTCAGCACCTTAGAGACTATAGTCAATACAAAGCATTACATCACAGAAACCACTTGACAGTTTGATGCCAGTGTGTTTTTGTTATAGTGCATTCCTAGTATATTCCCAGAGATGCCCTTGTGTCAATATCCTATTATGACTTGTACAGTTTGGATGAAGTATTCAGCCTGCATGCCAGCATCACTTCTATGACAAAAGTGAGAGAGAAGTGTAACCATAAGATAAGTTTAATGCTAAATAAAAATGTTCTACACTCATAGGAGTTGTCTCACTTTCCAAAAATGCCATGCCCACAAAAAACACTGCAGATAGATCTGCGGCACTGAGGATAGTGTTGGAAGATACTGCAATCCAGAGGATTAAGATCAGTTGCTCTTAAGGCTCATATTGGACAGTGGAGTAAAACAGATATGGCAAAAAACATTTTTTTTCCCATTAATCAATCATATTTTACTAACTGTGGAGCTACAGTGCCACCACGTTATGCCAACACATCTGGTCTGTCTCTCTTGGTGCCTTGAAATCAAAGCCAATTACAGATGGCATAGGTTGGAAGATCATGTGTTTTTGATTGCAGTGAAGTCACTCACTACAAATGCACAGGCAGGAATTAAGTAGCCTGAAACAGTGGCTTTTGAGTACTTTATGTGAAACAGTGAAAATTATGGTTACAACATGCAGATTTCAGAATAGAGTAGAACTCATTCATAAAAATGGACGTTATAGAAATAAATCATAATCCAGGGTAGGATTTGAGTCATTTAATTCAGCTTTACAAGACAAGTGCAGGCAAGCTGAAAGGAACAGGCACTACTTCCATTTTCAGAAATAAACATTATATAACTTTCATACACATAGCATCATTCCCCTGCTATTTTGACAGATAGGATGATGAGTTGTAGGTATTAACAGTGACTGCTCAATTTAAACAGCTGTGTTTAAATGGTTTTGGACTTACTCCATCCATGCAGAAACTCAATCAATTAGTGTTCTTGAACACTGAGCATATATTTTGTCTTTTTTTGCTTTTTACTTCTTCCCAACTTGCATTCTTCCTTTAAGTACTAAAACCAAATTTTGAGAGCCTTGTGTTATGGTAGCCTCATAGCAGTGTCAGGCAGATTTCCAGGATGTCAGAATTCCTAAACGTTTTCAGTCATAACAAACATTTGGTGCAAAATACTTTCATAAACTCAGTAAAGCTTCTCAAAACTCTGGGACCTATCTCTTTCCTTCCCCGACCAACTTCATTCTACAATGTGCCAAAAGGTCAGGGGGATGGGAAACTGTGCAAAGAGTCTGAGGAGGGGGAATCAAGGACAAAAACAAAAGACAGAAAGGAGAATAAGAAAAGTGTCAGGCAGAGAAATCAAGGGCCAGATTCATATAGGACCAGAGTGAAAAATATTGGGAGCGGGACAAGTAATGTTAAAAATACACGGCTAAATAAAGGCTTTGTGCCTGAAGGCGCGGAGCATTTCCAATACAGCAGATGAACTAATTGTGCTAATAGATGTAAACGGCTAGGGGCTTAGGTAGGGTGCTCTTTCCCAGGGCCGGTGCAGCCTCAATGGGCCGAATGGCCTCCTTCTGCACTGTAAATTCTATGATAGTCTATGAACAGCTTTGGGAGCAGCTTAGAATTCAGCAAAGGAGGACCAAGGGATTGATTAAAAAGGGGAAAATAGGATACAAGAGTAAGCTTGAAGGGAACATAAAAACTGACTGTAAAGATTTTGAGCAGACTATAAGATATAGGAGCAGAATTAGGCCATTTGGCCCATCGGGTCTGCTCTGCCATTCAATCATGGCCGATACGTTTCTCACCCTCTTTCTCCTGCCAGCTCCCTGAAACCCCTGATCCTTTTATTAATCAAGAACCTATCTCGGTCTTAAAGACACTCAGTGATTTGACCTCCACAGGCTTTTGCGACAGTGAGTTCCACAGATTCACCACATTCTGGCTGAAGAAATTCCTCACTTCAGTTTTCAAGGATCACCCTTTCAGTCTGAGACTGTGCCCTCAGGTTCTAGTCTCTCGTACTGGTGGAAACATCTTCCCAACGTCACTCTATCTAGGCCTTTCAGTATTCTGTAAGTTTCAATGAGACCCCCCCCCCCCCCCCCCACCTCATCCTTCTGAACTCCATCGCGTACAGACCCAGAGTCCTCAACTGCTCATATGACAAGCCCTTCATTCCCAGGGTCATTCTTGTGAATCCCCACAAAGGCCAGCACATCCTCCTTCCTTAGATACGGGGCCCAAAACTGCTAACAATATTCCAAAAGGGGTCTGACCAGAGCTTTATACAGCCGTAGTACATCCCTGTCTTGTAGTCTAGACCTCCCGAAATGAATGGTTACATTGAATTTGCCTTCCCAACTGCAGTTGAACTTGCATGTTAATCTTATGAGAATCTTGAACCAGGACTCCCAAGCCCCTTTGTGTTTCAGATTTCTGAAGCCTTTCGCCATTTAAGAAAATATTCTATGCTTGTATTTTTCTGCCCAAATTGCATAACCTCACACTTTTCCAAATTGTATTCCATCTCCCACTTTGCTCATTCTCCTAGCGTGTCCAAGTCCCTCCAGAGCCTCCCCTTTTCCTCAACACTACCTGTCTCTACATATCTTTGTATCATCTGCAAACTTAGCAGCAATTCCCTCGGTTCCTTCCTCCAGGTCGTTAATGTATGTCATGAATAGTTGTGGTCCCAACACTGACCCCTGCGGAACACCACTAATCACTAGTAGCCATCCTGAAAAAGATCCCTTTTATCCCCACTCTGCCTTCTGCCATTCAACTAATCCTCTATCCATGCCAGTAGGTTACCCCTAACACCATGGGCTCTTATCTTATTGAGAAGCCTCTTGTACATTATCAAAGGCTTTCTGGAAATCCAAATACATCATGTCCACTGGCGCTCCCTTGTCTAACCTCCTTGTTACCTCCTCAAAGAACTCTTAACAGATTTTTCAGCCATGACCTCCCCTTGACGAAGCCGTGCTCACTCAATCCCATTTTATCATGCACTTCCAAGTACTCCACAATCTCATCCTTAATAACGGACTCTAAAATCTGACCAATGACCAAAGTCAGGCTAACCGGCCTACAATTTCCTGTCTTCTGCTTCCCTCCCTTCTTAAACAGGGGTCTTACATTAGCCATTTACCAGTCCTCCATGACCCTTCCTGTCTCCAGCGATCCTAAAAGATCACCACCAATGCCTCCACAATCTTCTCAGCTGTCTCCTTCAGAACCCTTCCTCAGAACCTTCACTTAGTGATGGCCACTATACTCACCTCTGCCCCGTCTCTCCTGAAGTTCTGGTATCCCACCGGTGTCTTCCACCGTGAAGACTGATGCAAAGTAACTATTCAGTTCCTCTGCCATTTCTTTGTTCCCCATTGCTACTTCTCCAGTCTCATTTTCCAGTGGTCCAATGTCCATCCTTCCCTCTCTCTTACCTTTTACATATCGAAAAAAACTTTGTAACCTTCTGTATGACAGTCATATTTTCATCTTCTCCCCCTTATTGCTTTTTAAGTTGTCCTCTGCTTGCTTTTAAAGGCTTCCCACTAATCCTCACCACATTGCATCCTTTTTCTGTTGCTTTTATGCTGTCCCCGACTTCCCTTGCCATCCATGGTTGCCTCGCCATCCCCTTGGCATGTTTCTGTTGTGCCTCCCGAATAACCCCACCAAAACACCTGCCATTGTTGTTCCACAGTCTTCCCTGCTAGCCCCTTTCTGGCACCACGGTGGTTAGCATTGCTGTCTCACAACTCCAGGGACCTGGGTTCAATTCTGGCCTTGGGTGACTGTCTGTTCTCCCAGTGTCTGCGTGGGTTTCCTCTGGGTGCTTCGGTTTCCTCCCACAGTCCAAAGATGTGCAGGTTAGGTTGATTGGCTATGCTAAATTGCCCATAGTGTCCAAAAAAAGGTTAGGTAGGGTTACTGGGATAGGGTGGAATCGTCGGCTTAGCTCTTTCCAAGGGCCTATGCAGACCCAATGGGCCAAATGGCCTCCTTCTGCACTGTAGAGATTCTATGAACTCTGGCCAGCTCCTCTCTCATGTCTTTACAGTTACAGCTACTCAATTGTCATACCGTTACATCTGATTCCAGCCTCTCCCACTCAAACTGCAGGGTAAATGTATCATATTGTTGTCATTGCCCCCCCCAAAAGGTTCCTTCACCGTAAGCTCCCAAATCTCATTACACATCACCAAATGCCTCATTACACATCACCAAATCCAAAATTGTCTGTTCCCTTGTGGTCTCTACCACAAGCTGTTCCAAAAAACCATCTCGTAGGCATTCCTTTTCATGAGATGTTACCAACTTGATATTCCCAGTCCATCTGCATATTGAATCCCATAACACTGACTTTCTTATGTGCCTTTTCTATCTCTTGATTTATTTTCTGCCCCACATCCTAACTACTGCAAGGGGGCCTGTACATAACTCCCATTGGGTCTTTTTTCCTTTTCAATTCCTCAAGTTTACCCACACAAGATTCAACACCTTCCAGCCCTAGAGGTACATGAAGAGAAAAAGATTGGTGAAAGCAAATGTGGGTCCTTTACAGTCACAAACCGGGGAATTTACAATGAGGGGGACAAACAAATGGCTGAGCAACTAAATATATACTTCGGTTCTGTTTTCACAAATGAAGATACAAATAAGATAACAGAAATGTTGGGGAATGCAGGGTTTAGTGAGGGAGGAACTGAGAGAGATTAATATTAGTAGAGAAATGGTGTTGGGGGAAATTGATGGGATTGAAAGTTGATAAATCCCCAGAGCCTGATCATTGACATCCCAGGGTACTTAACTGGCTCTAGAAACGGTGAATGAATAGGTGGTCATCTTCTAAGATTCTGTAGACTCTGGAACTGTTCCTACGGATTAGAAAATAGCCAATGTAACTCCACTATTTAAAAAGAAAGGTAGAGAGAAAACGGAATTATAGACCAGTAAGCCTTAAATCAGTAGTTGGGAAAATTCTAGAATCCATTTTATCCATTTGGGAAAAAGACCAGTTAATTTTTACTCTCTGTTTCCTTTCTGCCAACCAGTTTTCTATCCATCTCAATACACTATCCCTAATGCAACGATCCTTCAGTGTAATTTGGCCAGGCTGAGTGAGTGGGCAAATGAATGGCAGATGGAGTATAATGTGGATAAATGCGAGGCAATTCACTTTGGTAGCAAAAACAGGGAGTCAAACTATTAACAAAATAACCATAAATTAGGAGAGGGGAATGTGCAACAAAACCTGGGTGTCCTTGTACACCAGTCGCTGAAAGTAAACATGCAGGTGCAGCAGGCAGAAAAGAAGACAAATGGTATGTCGGCCCTCATAGCAAGAGGATTCAAGTACAGTAGCGATGTCTTGCTGCAATTATATAGGGCCTTGGTGAGGCCACACCAGGAATATCTGAGGAAGGATGTTCTTGCTGTAGAAGTGCAACAAAGGTTTATCAGTCTGATTCCTGAGATGGCAGGACTGACATGCAAGGAGAGATTGAGTCAGTTAGGATTGTATTCCCCAGAGTTACAAATGGGGGGAGGGAGGGAGAATCAAGAGCGGCAAGGCAGCACAGTGGTTAGCACAGCTGCCTAACAGCGCCAGAACCTAGGTTCAATTCCGGCCTTGGGTGACGACTATCTGTGTGGTGTTTGCACTTTCTCCCCATGTCTGTGTTGGTTTCCTCTGGGTGCTCCGGTTTTCCTCCACAGTCCAATGATGTGTAGCTTAGGTAGACTGCCTGTGCTAAATTATCCTTAATGTCCTACGGTTAAGTGGGGTTATAGGGATAAAGTGGAGGAGTGGGCCTAGGTACGGTGCCCTGTCAGAGGGTTGGTGCAAACAAGATGGGCACACTAGGAATTCTAATTCTATCACATAGACACCTATAAAATTTGAACCAGACTGAACAAGGTAGATGCAAGATGGATGTTCCCGGTGGTGGGGATTGTACAGAAGGGGTCACAGTCTGAGGATACGAGTCGTCCATTCAGGACAGAGACAAAGAGAAATTCCTTCACCCAGAGAGTGGTGAGCCTGTGGAATTGGTTATCACAGGAAGTAGTTGAGGCCAAAAGCATTGTATGCTTTCAAGAAGTAGTTAGATATAGCATTTGGGGCAAAAGAGATCAAAGGATAGTTGGGGGGGGGGGGGGCGTGGGGATTAGACTATTTAATTGGATGAGCAGCCATAATCAAAGTGAATGGAGGAGCAGGCTCGAAGGGCAAAATGGCCTACACCCACTCTGACTTTCTATGTTTCTATGTACCATATTTCTGCCTTACAGGTTTGACTGCCTTCCCTACATACTTTACCTAAATTAATAGTAAACCAACAGAACTTCAACTGACAGCTAAAAAGAAGTCTTAAGAATGAAAAGGTCAAACATTAATCTGTTAAATATGATACTTATAATAGCAATCTTTATTGTCACAAGTAGGCTTACATTAACACTGCAATGCAGTTACTGTGAAAAGCCCCTAGTCGCCACATTTCAGTACATGCTCAGGTACAGAGGGAGAATTCAGAATGTCCAAATTATCTAGCAGCATGTCTTTCGGGACTTGTGGGAGGAGTACCCAGAGGAAACCCACGCAAACACGGGGCGAACGTGCAGACTCCGCACAGACAGTGACCCAAACGGGAATCGAACTTGGGACCCTGGAGCTGTGAAACAACAGTGCTAACCACTGTGCTACCGTGCTGCCAACTTAATTATTTCCCAATTTTGTGGAACAAAAACAAAGAACTTGGAGCAGTGGAGGGCAGGAAGAAGTAATAACACTCAAGAACTATTAATCCACATTGGATCAGTGATTCAAAGAGTAGTTTATGACTATGGATGACAAATTGTAGTTTTGCACCGAACTATTAAATATAACAAACTTGATTTTTGGATTACTATTCATAATGGCCCAATTCTTCACTGGGCATTCCCCCTTCTCTGGTGATGGTGTCGGATTGGACAAACAATCCTGAGTGCATTCATGAATTATGCTGACAACCAATTCAAAATTATCAGTCAGGCTCACAGTGCAGGATAGATTGGTATTATTTAAAGGGAATTGGACTTAAAGTGGAAGATAAAAAAAAGAATTTAACCTGTTTAGGAACCTGGTTATCAATAGACATGCAGGCATTAATACACTGGGTATGCTCCACCATTGACTGAAAATATCCACTCAATGCAAGTGCTGTCAAAAAGGTGAATCAAGTGTAGCAACTGGTTTTATGAAAGTTATTTGATTACCACCTGGACACATAGATTGAACACTCTTCTACATTTCCATGCAGTTTCTGAAAGTGATGCTCAACAGAGACCTGCAGCCTCAGAGTGTCACTCACTCCTATTCACCTACCCAACTTCTGAAAGGAGTGGAAAAAACTGCGAGAGGGGCCCAGTTCATCACGCTCATATGTTTTGGTCTTGCCTGAAGTTGGAGAAATTTTGGGTGTCATTTTTAGCACCATGTCAGGGATCCTACACATAGATTTGGAGCCTGGTCCCCATGACGCCATAGTCGCGATGTCAGGCTGGACTTGCAACTGGAGTTGCAGATGGGTGCGGGGGCTGATGTTTAGCCTTTGTCGCGTTGATCGTTCACAGATGGTGCGGTTGGGATGGAGGTCAGCTCCCCCCCTCCTCTCCTGGTGTGGCTAGAGAATCTAATTGAGTTCCTCTACTTGGAGATGGTGAAATTTGCTCTGAGAGGGGCTCCACAACTGATGGAGATTGCTTATTTTACACTTTGGGGGTTGGGGGGCCAGGGGTTTGTGTTTATTCTTTGTAAAAATGTTCAAATATGAAATGAAATTAAATGAAAATCGCTTATTGTCACGAGTAGGCTTCAATGAAGTTACTGTGAAAAGCCCCTAGTCGCCACATTCCGGCGCCTGTCGAGGGAGGCTGGTATGGGAATCGAACCGTGCTTCTGGCCTGCATTGGTCTGCTTTAAAAGCCAGTGATTTAGCCCAGTGAGCTAAACCAGCCCCTATATTGAACATTAAAAAAAATGTTTTTTAAAAGAGTGGAAAAAGTAAAGTCAGCTCCAACAATCTCACCATCAAATGAACAGTATCAACCTCAATGGGAGGGGCAAATCGACAAAGCCGGTGACTGGATAAGAAAAGTTCCAAGACTTTTCTCCACAGCTACCTCCAACAATCAATCAAATGCCAGAACATCAAAGTTGTCCATGACTTACCTGAACCTCAGCTAATTAATTGACAATATTCATATGCTGCAAATGATCATGTGACATGATGGAGAGACAATAGAAACAGGCCTGTTTTTCCTATCTCCACTCTCAGCACTCAAGGATAGTTGGGGGTATTAGAAGATAGACTGTCTAATTTAAATTGCAGTAAGTTGATGGTAACAGGAGCAGCCTATTCCTGCCACCAAAACCACATGATCAGTCTTTAGCATAATTAAATTTAGCATAACGTGGAGTTATATTTGAAACAATCTGCAATTTATGCTATTTAACCTTCAAGAAGTACCGTCAGAGTATAACATTAACAAACTTCAATTGAGGTAGAGCAACTCATATCAGGGTACGCTGTTTGATGCTGTCCAAATTAACTCTTTAAAAGCACCTCTGCGAATGGCTCTTTTAAGATTAGTACACAGTTATGATTAGACAAGTTTAATGAATACTATGGTAGATCTGTTGGATACATCAGTGGAGTACAAATTGTGCAAAGGCATCTTGGATTATAATAGTGACATCCAGGTCAGAATTTTTTTTAGTTCAACTTTGTGCGTTTTACTTGCGAATATTTAATTAGGAGATGAAGTTGGGAAGTCAATGGCAGTGCAATCTCTTAACCGTCTATTGCAAAACAACAGCTTGATAAACCACAATGGTAGGATGCAAGCTGCTAGCTTCTATTCTTCCGCTCCTTCCTTCTCACCCACACAAAAATCATTCACAGATAGCCAGGCACTTTGCAAAAAACAGAAAATCAGAGAAGAGACATTCCCTGCAACTGTCACACATTATACATCAAGTAAAATGAACCGAGAGGCCTGGGTCGTTTACCCAGTCAGAGAAAAATGAGTGATGCAGGGAAACGGGAGGTAAATTATTTGGCGGGGGGGGGGGGGGGGGAGTGAGCCAAAGGCAGAGGAAGGGAAAAAAAGGCGGAGAAATAGAGAAACCATAATGTTTTTTAAAAGCCACCCAATTATTGCTGTAAGATTGTCAAGCAGGTGTAAATTGAGTGCGTGCAACATACATACTCAGTCTGATTTTTATTTAATTGTCATGTGGCTATGTAGTAAAAGGCTGCTGACAAACATGATTTGGTCTAACTCATAACGTAATGCTTTAAATCAAATGATGAAATCTTGCCATTTTCTACCTCCATGGGACAGCACAGACAAAGACCATTGTTAGAGCTTCACATCTACCATTCAATTTAATTCAAACTGACATAACAGCTGCTTATGATTAAATAACTCCTGCAAGGCCCAACTTGAATCCAGCTCCCTTTATGTTTGTGTGTTACAAACACACACACTTATTCAGACCCTGCCAACAATGTTACATAAGAGCACACAAAGCACAAAGTTTTAGTAAAACATGTAACAGAAAGTAAATATTAAAAAGGAAACAGCCACACCATTCTCGATAGGTCTGGTTCGGAATGTAGCAGTCTTTCTTAACAAAGCCCACGGTCGCAGCAGCCTATGCCTCGAGCGGTTTCTGTTCTCTCTTCCACCCCTCCCCCCTCCCTTTTTGTAGAATAATTTACTCGAGTGTTTTTTACACCAGTAAAATATACTTTCAGCCATGAACTATTGCAACTGATCCAAATGAAAATGTTGGCTATGACAGCTCAATACTAAAGTTTACATCATAACAATGAATTTTAAGAGGTAAAAATTGAAAACAAAAATTAATTGCAGAGCATTAATGCATTCGGGCACATTGTGAGCAATCGGCCACCAATATAATTAATGAGATTTAAATGAAGTGTCAGATTAAATATCTGCTGTGACGTGGAAAAAAATGAATCCTCAAAATATAAAGTAAAAACAGAAAATTCTGGAAATATGTAGCATGTCCATCAGCAATCAAAAAAAAACAAGTTAATGCTTTGGGTGGATGCCCTTTCATCAGAAGCAAAGCTGCCATGTTTACAGACACATTTTGTGTATTCTGCATATGAAAAGTAGTTGTGCGTAGTCACTACAGATGGGAAATACACAAGTCAACATGTTGTAATTGCATATAATTAAAGAGATAATCTATTATTTGTTTTGTTATGTTAATTGATCAGCAGACAGTGCTTGGCTTACACGCTTTTGTCAAGTTCATTTTCTATTGCTTCTTGGACTAGAATAACCTTTAATAACCCCAGTACTTCCATGTGTGAGAGAACAAAAATCAAAGCTGATCACTATGTAATGCTCCTGGCTCAAATATACTCAAGTGAATGCCAGGTGAGGGCAAGATTGATTACGTCTGTGGTGCACTCTCAAACTTGGTGACGTTCACACAAGAAAAAACAATTAGATTGGTGCCATCAAGACACAGGAAAAACTGGAGGGAAAATCTGAGTAGAGGAAGAATGATTTGCATATATATATTTAAATATAAATTTAGAGTACCCAATTCATTTTTTCCAATTAACAGGCAATTTAGTGTCGTCAATCCACCTATCCTGCACATCTTTGGGTAGTGGGGGTGAAACCCACGCAAACACGGGGAGAATGTGCAAACTCCACATGGACTGTGACCCGGGGCTAAGATTGACCCGGGTCCTCGGCGCCGTGAGGCAGCAGTGCTACCCACAGCGTCACCGTGCTGCCCAGAAGTGTGTATTTTGATGCGGAGTCCTGATGGCCTCAGCAGCCATTTTTGGTTGAGTTTTACAACCTGAAGGAGTTTGAACACACAAAAAACAAGACACACAACTCAAAGCTGACACTCCACTGATGATAAATGGTCTATCTGCCTTAAAAGGGAAATCTTTTTATTTAATTAACAAAACGGTTACCAAACAACGATGCAAGTGCATAATCCATATGAATACATATGGTTTACACCCCATCAAGGCAGAAACATACAGCAGACATTTCTCTCAGCTCCAAAATAGTTTTGTTGATGATTGATCACTAATACGATAATACAACTATCAAAATACATCTTTAAAACAATTTTATAAAGGCATGCTGCCCCCATATATTCATGAGTAAATACACTGCCCAATCTGGTACTAAGACCCATGATAGTTCTAATTCTATCCTCATGTTTGTCCCAAGTTGGTCCCAACAATAACAGGTGCAGTAGGACTAGGCTAGAACGGGTGGAAATTCAGCCAGTCTTTCCAATGACCATCTACTGCCGCCACCCCCCCCCCCCCCCCCCCCCCCCCATTGCAAAGTGCTATGGTGACATTTACTCAGCTGGTGTGAGTCATTGGGTGAGCGACCAGAGGTCAGCACCAATATGGCGCCAACTCCAATAATAAAATCAACAGATGTAATTTTTTTCATTTGTGGACATGACTGGCAAGGCCAACGTTTGTTACCGATCCAAACTGCCCTAGAGAAGGTGGCATGAACCGCATTCTTAAAGCATTGAAGTCCATGAGGTGCAGATAAGGCCACAGTTCTGTTAGGAAGGCAATTCCATGATTTCAAGCCAGTGACACTGAAGGAATGGAGAAACAGTAGTTCTGAGTCAAGATGGTGTGGAACTTGGAGGGGAAATTGCAGGTAGTGTTGTTCTCATGCACTGCTCCCCCTAGAGTGGTAAAACATGAGGATTAGAAGATGGAGTCGAAGGAGGCATGGCAAGTTAGAACCATAGAAAAATTACAGCACAGAAAGAAGCCATTCAGCCCATCTTGTCCATGTCAGCCCAAAGACACCAGATGTACGGAGTCTGCACGTTCTCCCGGTGTCTGCATGGGTTTCCTCCAGGTGCTCCTGTTTCCTCCCTCCCGCAAGTCCCAAAAGACGTGCTGTTAGGACAGTCTGAATTCTCCCTCTGTGAACCCGAACAGGCGCTGGAATGTGGCAACCAGGGGTTTTTCACAGTAACTTCATTGCAGTGTTAATGTAAGTCTACTTGTGACAATAAAGATTATTATTATGTCCTTTCTAATCCCACCTTCCTGCACCCTGCCAAGAGCCCTGTAGTTTACAGCACTAAAGGTGCAAATCTAGTACTTTAGAAGAGTTCAGGGTCTCTGCCTCTACCACCAACCCGGGCAGCGAATTCCAGACACCCTCTTGAGTAAAATGGTTCTTCCTCATGTCACCATGCAGGGGTGCTGCAGAAGGACTTTGACAGGCTAGGATAGTGGGCAAAGAAGTGGCAGATGGAATATAATGTGGAAAACTGAGGTGATGCACTTTGGAAGGAAGAATGGAGGCATAAGACTATTTTCTCAATGGGAAAATGCTTAGGAAATCAGAAGCACAAAGGGATTTAGTTCAAGATTCTCTGAAGGTTAATGTGCAGGTTCAGTCGGCAGTTAAAAAGCAAATGCAATGTTAGCATTCATGTCGAGAGGGCTAGAATACAAGAGCAGGGGTGTACCTCTGAGGCTGTATAAGGCTCTTGTCAGACCCTATTTGGAGTATTGTGAGCAGTTTTGGGCCCTGTATCTAAAGAAGGATGTGCTGGCATTGGAAAGGGTCCATAGGAAGCTCTCAAAATGCTCCCTGTAATGAGAAGCTTGTCATATGAAGAGTGGTTGAAGTCTCTGGGTCTGTACTCATTGGAGTTTATTACTAATAATTTTTATTAGTGTCACAAGTAGGCTTACATTAACACTGCAATGAAGTTACTGTGAAAATCCCCTAGTCGCTATACTCTGGTGCCTGTTCAGGCACACAGAGGGAGAATTTAGAATGTCCAATTCACCTAACAAGCATGTTTTTTGTGGGAAGAAACGGGAGCACCCAGAGGAAACCGATGCAGACACGGGGAGAACGTGCAGACTCCGCAGACAGTGACCCATGCGGGAATCGAACCCAGGTGCTTATTGAAACTTACAGGATACTGAGAGGCCTGGATAGATTGGATGTGCGCAGAAGATGATGTTTCCATTAGTAGGAAAAACTAGAACCAGAGGGCGCAATCTCAGACTACAGGAACGATCCTTTAAAACAGAGATGAGGAGAAATTTTTTCAGCAAAGAGTGGTGAATCTGTGTGACTTGTTGCTGCAGAAAGCTGTGGAGGACAAATCACGGAGTGTGTTTAAAACAGAGAAAGATAAGTTCTTGATTAATATGGGGATCAAAGGTTATGGGGAGAAGGCAAGAGAATGGGGATGAGAAAAATATCAGCCATGATTGAATGGCGGAGCAGGCTCGATGGGCCGAGTGGCCTAATTCGGCTCCTGTGCCTTATGGCCTTATGGTTCAAGAATTCACCGCAAGGGAAACAATTTTATACTGTCCACTTTATTTCTTCCCTTCAACTTTGTACACCTCAATCACGTCACCCTCCTTCTTCTTTGTTCAAAGGAAAATAACCCCAACCTATCCAATCTCACCTTGTAGCTATATTTTTCTAGCCCTGGCAACATTCTTGTAAATCTCCTCTGCACCCTGCAATTACGTCCTTCCTATAATACCCCGCTCCCTCTGCAACTAGATCGACTTCCTGACCCGTAGACCACAATCAGCGAGGATAAACAACGACACCTCCTCCACGAGTCCTCAATACCATGCAAGGCTGCATACTTAGCCCCCTACTATACTCCTTTTACACACATGACTGCGGGGCAAGATTTGGCTCCAACTTCATCTACAAATTTGCTGATGACACAACTGTAGTGGGTTGGATCTAAAACAACGAGTACAGGAGGTAGAGAACTTAGTGGCATAGAGCAATGACAACAATCTCTCCCTCCATGTCAGCAAAACTAAGGAGCTGGTGATTGACTTCAGGAAGCGAAGTGTAGTACACGCCCCTGTCTGCATCAATGGTGCCGAGGTGGAGATTGATTGATTTATTGTTACATGTACCGAACTACAGTGAAAACTATTTTTCTGCAGCCAAGGGAACGTACACAGTACTTCCATAGTAGACAACAAAGAATAATCGACAGAGTACATTGACAAATGACACATCGACAAACAGTGATTGTGTGCTGAAGAGTCATAGAATTTACAGTGGAGGAGGCCATTCGACCCATCGAGTCTGCACCGGCCCTTGGAAAGAGCACCCTACCTAAGCCCACACCTCCACCCTATCCCCGTAACCCCACACAATCTTTTTGGACACTAAGGGCAATTTAGCATGGCCAATCCACCTAACCTGCACATCTTTGGACTGTGGGAGGAAGCCAGAGCACCGGAGGGAACCCACGCAGACACGGGGAGAACGTGCAGACTCCGCACAGGGTGTGACCCAAGCCAGGAATCGAACCTGGGACCCCAGAGCTGTGAAGCATCTGTGCTACCGTGCCCCCTTCCCACAGCCTCTGCATTGGCACACAAATTCCCTTCATCTGTGATAGGTACTACTTTTTAAACTAAGGTTTTACTGTTAATATATTGGTAAAACATCTTTTGTTTTTCTTTAACTTTACCTGTTAATTTTTTTTGATAGGAAGGCATGGTGGCACAGTGATTAGCACTGCTGCATCACAGCTTCAGGATCCCAGATTCCTGGCTTGGGTGACTGAGTGGAGTCTGCACGTTCGCCCCGTGTCTGCGTGGGTTTCCTCCGGGTGCTCCAGTTTACTCCCGCAGTCCAAAGATGTGAGGGTTAGGTGCACTGGCCATGCTAAATTGCCCCTTAGTGTTCAAAAGGTTCGGTGGGGTTACTGGGTTACAGGGATAGGATGGATGTGTGGGCTTAAGTGGGGTGCTCTTTCCAATGGCCGGTGCGGACTCAATGGGCCGAATGGCCTCCTTCTGCATTGTAAATTCTATGATATCCTCTCTTTGATTTCCTTATTTACTTCATCCCTGCGCTTCTTATACTCACCTAGGCTATCTGCAGTGCTTACTTCTTTGTGCCTCTCGTCGCTTTCATTTTCTGTTTGATCTTCCCCTGTATTCCTCTATGGTAGCCATGATGTGGAGATGCCGGCGTTGGACTGGGGTGAGCACAGTAAGAAGTCTTACAACACCAGGTTAAAGTCCAACAGGTTTGTTTCAAACACGAGCTTTCGGAGCACGGCTCCTTCTTCAGGTGAATCTGAATCCTGAAGAAGGAGCCGTGCTCCGAAAGCTCGTGTTTGAAACAAACCTGTTGGACTTTAACCTGGTGTTGTAAGACTTCTTACTGTATTCCTCTAGACAGTAGGAAGGGGTCTAGATTTGACAGTATCACTCTTATTTTTGGAGGGGAGATGTCTACTTTGTACATTTAAGATCTTGCTTTTTAGAGCTTCCCACTGGTTTTCCACTGATTTATCCTCTAGCACTGCTGTCCAGTCAACTTCAGCCAATTTGCTGTAAAGAATCTTTCAGATGGTACAGAATGCTACACAAGCACCCTCACAACGTTCACTGTGGCACAGTCGACAACACTTCTATCTGAATCAGAAGGTTGTGTGTTCAAGTCTGACTCCAGAGTCTTCGGCACCAAATGCCAGGCTGATACTCCAGTGTAGTGCTGGGGGAGTGCGCTGCATTTCTAACATCCATCCTTTCGGATGAATGTTAAACCAAGTCTATCCTCTAAGGTGGATATAAAAGATTTCATAGCACAATTTTGAAGAGCAAGGGAATTATCACGGATGTTGCCCTATTCTGTATTTTCTTTTATTCCCTTTTCTTCCCATGTACTTAATGATCTGTTGAGCTGCTCACAGAAAAATATTTTTCACTGTACCTCGGTACACGTGACAATAAACAAATCCAATCCAAACGTCCGAGCAAATATTTATCCCTCAATCAACATTACAATTATCTAACCATTATCACAATGTTGCTGTGGTAAGCTTGCTGTACACAAATTGGCTAACAACAGTAATTATACTTAAATATTACTTAATTAGCTGCAAAGCACTTTCGGACATCCCATGTCAGAAAGACACAATAAGCCTTTCTTTCTTCCTTTTTATCCTCACCTTTCCTCTGCCCACACCCTCTACGCCCATTTCCCCATCTGTTCTTACTTAAAACCTTTAATATCTATAATCTTTTCCAGTTTCAATGAAAAGTTACTGGCCTGAAAGATTAACTCAATTTTTCTCTCCATGGATGATACCTGCACCACTAAGTAATTGGTGGTGGTGGTGGTGGGGGTGGGGGGGGGGGGGGGGGGGGGGGGGGGGGGGGGGGGGGAGGAGGAGGAGAGACGCGCGATACGGGACCAGAACAGATGGCTTCAACCTTAGTGAGAAAAAGATCCATGAGCTTCTCACACTTGTGGAGGTGAGCGCAGAGAGTTTGAGGGGATGGTTGGTCATGGATAAAGGAAGTTGGAGAGAGTTACCTTTGCTCTCCAGGCAGACCCTGGGATAGTAGGTGGGAAATGATGGCATATAGCTAAACAAATTGTGCACCTAATACACTCAAGTCTGAGCTTCTTAGCCTCAAGGATATAGACGTCATACAGGAGGAATGATCATGATGGGAGAAAGTCAAAGATTTGCGAAGTGTAAGGGCATCAAGGGTGGAGATGCCGAAATATTGTGGCAAATGTAGGGCTAAGCTAGGTGGTACAATTGATTATAATGTTAATATGTATTACATGTTATAAATCAGTAATAGAAATATGCGAGCATGACCAAGATGATAGCAGGATTAAGTGAACATAGCTACCTGCCAGCATAAGTTTTAACATAATTTGTAGGCTTGAGCCCAAAACAAACACATGGATCCAGGAAACTTTAGCCTTGACCCACTTCCAATTTTATCGGAAGCAGGCCACGGCACAAAACAAAAAGCTCAAATGATTTATTCAGAACCAACAGGTGCAGTACTAAAGAATCACAAAACATTTGGCAGCAGTAGTGCCACATTGACCTGAGTTACCAGAATGGAAGAGAAACATAAAATGCTCCGGGATTGCAGAGGCCAGGTAGAAGAGAAATTCAGCTGCAATGTTATCCATGGTTAGCAGTCTGCAACACTTTGAGTTACGGTTTGTAAGAATGGCTACTTAGGCATCAGGGTTGAATGTCAGTGACTTCAAGTGGGATTCAATTCACCAGGCTTCACCACTCAAGATTCTCCAAATACCAACATATTTGCAGTGAGCATGACCCAGAGGTTGGGGGTACACCATATAAGGAGATCTAGTTCACTCGGAGGGGTGGGAGAAGAGGGGTACAATCTACATTTGCTTCACTGCAGTACTACAAAGACTCAGTTACTGTCTATTGCAACAAATGTTACCATTGAGTGGCAAGAGGAGGTCGCCATGAAGCATGACTGCAAAATAAGATTGGGGCATCAATGCCACATTGTATGGTGAGGGGCAAAGTAACAACAATAACCAGACTCCAACAAAAAAAACATTGCCCCAAATAGCAGCACTGAGGTTGTGCCAGCTTTAGTATTTATTACCATTTCTAAGCAATCTGACAATCTAGATAGTAATTTTGATGTGAAAACTAATACTTTGGTCTACAAATCCTAAAGTAAAATGAGCTTCTCCTTACAACCGAAAAATGTGTTCTAGATTATGGAGTCTCCCAACTTTATAAATGGGGCACAATCCCAGTGGATCTTAGGTTTTATTTGCTGAGTCAGTATTTCCATTTTTGAACTCCCTCAAACTTTCTTCTACAGCTTCAGCAGGAGGCAAGGGTTGCCGAGAAGTCCATTCCATCACCAATTCTTTTTTTTTATAAATTTAGATTAGCCAATTATTTTTTCTAATCAAGGGGCAATTTAGCATGGCCAATCCACCTACTCTGCACATTTTTTTTGGGTTGTGGGGGCGAAACCCACGCAGACACGGGGAGAATGTGCAAACTCCACACGGGCAGTGACCCAGAGCCGGATCGAACCTGGGACCTCAGCGCCGTGAGGCGGTTGTGCTAACCACTAGGCCACCGTGCTGCCCTTTCCATCACCAATTCTGCCACACACTCAAAAACGCAGAACAAAGGCCAACAGGAACAATGTAGCTATCGCATTCTGAACGTCTAACCTTTGCAAAGAGTTTTAATTTCAAATCAGAACCAAAAACTGGAAAGATATTTACTTTCAACGTAACATTTACAATGTTCAAAGAGCACATACATTCTAAATTAACTCTAACTTATACAATACAGACACATCAAATACATAAACAGATTTCCCATGGGTTTGCATCACTGCTGCATCAGTCTATGAACTATCTAAAATTGCAGTTGTCCGCATGAAACCAAAGGTGGTGGCAAAAAAGTGGGTCACTAGAAATATGGTGAATTTTACTCATTAGGGTTTGGTCATTTGAATGCTCTTTTGTACAATGGATTAAGACTCTGGGAAGCTGTACAGGCGCAAGCAGCAAATTAATCAGAAAACCAATATTAGAAATATTTCAACAATTTGCAAAGCAGAACATTACAGCAGTTGGGCTGCATGATTAGCAGCAATAAAAGAGCTTCCATTTATATTGCACCCAATTGTAGAAACACATCGCGAGGCTTGCTGTAGAGGCTGAATGAAAATAGTTGCTGAGCCAAGGTAGGAAAATTGAGGGGGGTCCAGAGGGATGGTCAAAGTGATGAGGAGAGAGGGGGGAAATTGTTCAACATGATTGGCTGAGACAAAGAGTGGGGCAACATGGGGGGGGGGGTGAAAAATGCAGATAGCAAAATTACACTTGCACCTGGAATAGCAGTTACAATTTTAAGATGGTCAGCAAGAGAACTAGGAGTCAGACGAGTTAAAAATGTTTTATTCAGAGTTGTTGGGAGTTTGGAATGCACTGCTGGGAAAGTGGTGGAGACAGATTCTATGGGAGGTTTCAAAATATGGTTGGATATATATTTGAAAGTGATTAATTTAGAGGGCTACGAGGATAGGAGGGCTGGAGTATGGGACTAGCTGAGTAACTCTTTTGGGAGCCGGTGCAAACATGATGGGCCAAATGGCCGCCTTCTGTGCTGCAAATAACAAAAAACAAAAAGAAAATGCACACAAATTCAGGGCCAGCAGGTTGATTATTCTGTACTCATCACATATCAAATTAAAAACATGTAAAAACATTAATTTTCAAATTGCTGTTCCTGCAACTGAAACTATTTCAATTCTGTTTATCCCCAATTATGTTCTTTACAAGTGCAAAAAGTGCTCAAAGCTTTGTCAACAGCACTAAATGTCTTCATCAAAATTGAGTATATGCAACAAAGGAAAGATCTCCACTGATCTATGCAACCACTGAACATTCTGTGGATCAATATTTCTGGTTAACCTCCAGTCATGCCTCCATTAATCACACTATATAATCACACAACAATCTCAATCTCAACCCAACAGTCTATGCTGGGGCACATGCTAAAAAAAAATCAAGACTTTAAAAAAATTATAAATGACCCGTCTATTTGTATACACCCCCCCTCCCCCAACTGTTGTTTGTATGTCACAACTCCATCCATAACAAAAGCGAACATCTCATTTGCAAGCTTCGACCAAATTCTGAGTTGACACTCCATTACAGCGTGCACAAAGTCTCCCACCATATAAAACCTAAGAAAGTGATACCATATAGTGATTCCAGAACTAATCTAAAAACTCGGGGTTCAGATGATGGTTGTAAACCATGAAAAATGCACTTATCTGCCACTTTCATTCAGGACTTACTGCCTGATCACTTGAATATCTACCTCCAATAACTTTTCATTAAACCACATCCGGAAAAACAAATACTGAATGACATAGGTGATGACCCTTTACACCATCTAGCTTTATTTTCACACAACCCTTCTATCACATTGCAGATATAAAGTACAATTACTAGGAATAGTTGTGCTGTTGTTACTTTAATTCCAGTATAGTTGTGCTGTTGTTACTTTAATTCCAGTATCTGTGAATGCTTACAAACTTCTAATTTTGCTTTTGCAGTTTAATTAAGTCATGATTTTGTCTCCTCTTTCCACAGTTTACCAAGACAATGCAGAAGGACCAAGGAAAACGCCTTTTCATGGTAAAACAGCTGAGTCACTTCAGAGGGGTGATTTGACGGGTAGCACGGTGGCGCAAGTAGTTAGCACGGTTGCTAATACGGTGCTGAGGTCCCAGGTTCGATCTCGGCTCTGGGTCACTGCCCGGATGGAATTTGCACATTCTCCCCGTGTTTGCGTGGGTTTCACCCCCGCAACCCAAAGATGTGCAGGATAGGTGGATTGGCCATGGTAAATTGCACCTTAATTGGAAAAAATAAATTGGATACTCTAAATTTATAAAAAAAAGAAGGGTGATATGACAGCAGTCCACGAAAGGCGACATTCAGACAGATGATCAAAGATTTGGTCAAGGAAGTACATTTTAAGGAGCATCTTAAAGAAGGAGAGATGGGTAAGAGAGGTTTAGGGAGGGAGTTGTAGAGTTTGAAAGACAGTACTGGTCTAACAACACAAAACCAACCGTATCAGTTGGTGGTGGTGGGGCGAAGAATGACTGAAGTTGATGTAGGGATGAGTAACTATTGAAATCACTGGTGTGCTGCCGGTTGTTCTTAGCTTTAGTGATTCACTAATTGAATGGCAGAGTAGACTCGATGGACCATTTGGTCTACATCTGCCCTTACGTTGTATTATGGCAATCAGAAAAACAATCTTAGATTTTGAGCTCAGAGAGGCTCGTTACGCAAGATTTTACTCTGAACACAACAAATTTTAGCACAAAAAACTTTGATTTATTTTTAACCTTAGAATATAAATCTACATCCAATTTCACATCCCGCTTTACCTTCACCAGCAGCAAGTTGAACATAGTATGATCGAATCCTCAAACTACCTCAATTAATGTTTGCATTTTATAACAGTTCCTCTATAGAAAGTCTGAAAATTGAGACCCAAAAGGATGCAAACTCACAATTGCCAATAAAGAACTACATTACAACGGTTTTACTACCCTGTGTGACATTTAAGTACTTTTGCAATTAAAAACTTTCCCCAACAAAAATGCATCCTCTGAATGATCGGAAGTACTGGTCATAGTTCATTTTTAAAATCAAGTGCTCTCAACGGGCATTTCCATTTTAAAGTTAAATATCATGTGCACGGTTTCCTCATTTATGAAAGTAGAAGGTATCTATCTACATTGCTCAGAATATTAACTCCCAGTCACAGAAAGTACTGAAGACATTAAAAAAAATATACTAATCTTTATTATTGTCACAAATAGGCTTACATTAACACTGCAATGAAGTTACTTAAAAATCCCCTAGTCGCCACACTCCAGCGCCTGTTTGGGTACACAGAGGGAGAATTCAGAATGTCCAATTCACCTAACAAGCACGTCTTTTGGGACTTGTGGGAGGAAACCGGGCACCCGGAAGAAACCCACGCAGCATGGGGACTCCACACAGACAGTGACCCGTGTGGGGATCGAACCCGGGACCCTGGTGCTGTGAAGCAACAATGCTAACCACTGCTACCGTGCCACCCGTGTGATATAAGAACATAAGAACTAGGAGCAGGAGTAGGCCATCTGGCCCCTCGAGCCTGCTCCGCCATTCAATGAGATCATGGCTGATCTTTTGTGGACTCAGCTCCACTTTCCGGCCCGAACACCATAACCCTTAATTCTTCAAAAAAAACATCTATCTTTACCTTAAAACATGTAATGAAGGAGCCCTCAACTGCTTCACTGGGCAAGGAATTCCATAGATTCACAACCCTTTGGGTGAAGAAGTTCCTCCTAAACTCAGTCCTAAATCTACTTCGCCTTATTTTGAGGCTATGTCCCCTAGTTCTGCTTTCACCCGCCAGTGGAAACAACCTGCCCGCATCTATCCTATCTATTCCCTTCATAATTTTAAATGTTTCTATAAGTTCCCCCCTCATCCTTCTAAATTCCAACGAGTACAGTCCCAGTCTACTCAACCTCTCCTCATAATCCAACCCCTTCAGCTCTGGGATTAACCTAGTGAATCTCCTCTGCACACCCTCCAGTGCCAGTACGTCCTTTCTCAAGTAAGGAGCCCAAAACTGAACACAGTACTCCAGGAGTGGCCTCACTAACACCGTATACAATTGCAACATAACCTCCCTAGTCTTAAACTCCATCCCTCTAGCAATGAAGGACAAAATTCCATTCGCCTTCTTAATCACCCGTTGCACCTGTAAACCAACCTTGTGACTCATGCACTAGCACACCCAAGTCTCTCTGCACAGCGGCATGCTTTAATATTTTATCGTTTAAATAATAATCCCGTTTGCTGTTATTCCTACAAAAATGGATAACCTCACATTTGTCAACATTGTATTCCATCTGCCAGACCCTAGCCCATTCACTTAACCTATCCAAATCCCTCTGCAGACTTCCAGTATCCTCTGCACTTTTCGCTTTACCACTCACCTTAGTGTCATCTGCAAACTTGGACACATTGCCCTTGGTCCCCAACTCCAAATCATCTATGTAAATCTATATTAAGTATTCTGAAACAAAGCCTCCTTTTTTAAAGAAAAAAGTTCAAACTGTCATGAATCATAGGTCATGGGTTTCATAATGGTCCCATAAAGGAAAAAAAAGTGCAAGACACACTTTCACTATTTTGGCAACAGTATCTGATTTAAATGCCTAGTCAAAAGCCAAACCAATAAACTGAAAATTCTGAAAGTACTCGGTTAGATTTGAGTTTCAGACTGGTGAAGGGTCATTGATCTGAATCATTAACTATTTGTTTCACTGTCCACAAATACTACCTGAGCTCCTGAATATTTCCAAAAATATCTGTTTATTCCAGCATCTCTACTGTTTTGCCTTGATAACAGAATAAAGTATGATAAATAACAATAATGAATGACCGAGGAAAGGCTATTATTCTGTAAATCTGACCACAAAATTCTAATCTCAGCTCGGTCATTAGAGCTGGGAGAAAGAATTGAATGGCAAATTGATCAGAGTACTCCCAACAGCAATTTATGGGGAGACAAAGGTATAGAGGAAATGTCATGGGACTAGTAATCCAGAGAGCCAGGCTAATACTCTGGGAATACAGATTCAAATCCCACCATGGCTGGTGGTGGAATTTAAATTCAATTAATAAATCTGAAATAGAAAGCTAGCTTCAGTAATGGTGCTATCAATTTTCCTATGAAACTACCAGGTTGTCGTAAAAATACACCTGGTCTACTTATGTCCTGTAGGGAAGGAAATCTGCTGTCTTTACCTGACCTGGTCTGGCCTACACGTGACTCCTGATCCACGCCAACGTGGTTGACTGTGAACCGATCAAAGCAAGACACACAGTTCGAGGGCAATTAGGGATGGCTAACAAATGCTGGCATTGTCAGTGACACCACATACCATAAAATAATTTTAAAAACAGGAACAGCATTGAAAAATCATTTGCATGAGGAACAACATGTAGTGTAGAAATTAAACAACATTCTAATTTATATTAAGAAAACACATGTTTCCAGGTTTTAGGGGGAAACGTTGAGATACAGTGAATTAACAATATTGCCTGTGACTGAAACACAAATGCAAATGTAGCCCAAAATGATGGGATGAATGCTTCCTCCAAGAGCTGTAAATAATTTGAACAGGCTCTATCTAAATTCTTGTGTCACAAATCCAGAATACAACTCAGGCTGAAAGGGTGACAAAGTGGCACAATGATTCCAAGGCTGGTGACGGGTGTATTGAGTCTTTGCAGCATCCATTACTCACATTTGTACTGTGAAATGGAAATCAAATCAGATCTTAAATTTTAATTCTATCTATAATGAAAATCTAGTGAGCACAGCTATCACATCTGCCAAACCAGGTCTACCAGAGTTAATACGATTCAATACCTGGAGTATTGTGCACAGTTTTGGTCCCCTTATGAGGAAAGATGTAGTGGCAGAGGAGGTTCACTAGATTGATTCCAGAGATGAGTGGTTTGTCATATGAGGAGAGATTGAACAGTTTAGGCCTATATTCTCTAGAGTTTAGAAGAATAAGGGGAGATTAAATTGAGGTATACAAGATGTTAAAAGGAATGGGTAAAGTAGACGTGGAGCTGATGCCTCCCCTTGTGGGGCATTCTAAAACGAGGTCATAATCTTAGGATAAGAGGTAGCAAATTTCTAATAGATTTGAGGAGAAACTACTTCTTCCAAAGGGTTGTGAATCTGTGGAATGCGCTACCCTAGAGTGTGGTGGATGCAGGGACAGAGTAAATTTGAGGAGTTATACAGATTTTTAATTGGTAATGGGTTGAAGGGTTATGGAGAATGGGCAGGATGGTGGGGGCCAGGATGGGATCAGCCATGATCACACTGAAGTTGTTTAGGCTCGGGAGGTTAAATTGCCGACTCCTGCTCCTAGGTCATCTGTGCTAGGGAGGAGATGCTCTGGCTGATTTCGCAATCCAGTTCTTGGTCTGTAGCATTGTAGGTAACAGATGAGGAACATATCAGCCATGATAGAATGGCGGAGCAGACCTGGATGGGCCAAATGGCCTAACTCTGCTCCTATATCCTATGAACTTATGAATACTCTACTGCAACTATCAACAGGAATTAGCCAAATACTTGAAAGGAAAAAGAATTATAGGGCAATGGGAAAAACGCTCTGTAGTATGATTAATTATTTAATCCATCCATTCTTATCTAAAGAGCTAGCACAGGAAATAATGGGGTGAATGGCCTCCTTTTGTATTGGTTGATCTAGGGAAGGCGGTGGCGTAGTGGTATTGTCACTGAACAGGTAATCCAGAGATCAAAGTATCGATCTGGGGTCCCAGGTTCAAATGCCACCAGTGCAGATGGTGAAATTTGAATTCAATAAAAATCTGGAATTAAAGGTCTACCAATGAGCACAAACCCATTTTAGATTGTTGTGAAAGCCCATTTGGTTCACTAATGTCCTTTAGGGAAGGAAATCTGCCCTCCTTACCTGGTCTGGCCGACAGAAATGTGGTGGACTAACTGCCCCAAAAGGACAATTAGGGATGGGTAATAAATGCTGGCACAGCCTGCGACGCCCACATCCCATGAACGAATAAAAAAAATGTTTCCACTTGCATCGATTCCTTTTCTGTACAAACTAAGAATGATTCAACTAAACCTCCCAATTCACATTTATTTAGCATGTTATGCAGTTATATTTTTCAAGTCCAGGTCCACACAAGTGGCTGCATGCCAACAGTAAAATTCCTGTACCTCATTGGTACGGAAGTAGCATTGGTACTGGAGACAAGTCAAATCCCTCCATGGCATTTTGTGAAATTAAATTCAATAAATCTGGCTAGTGTTTGTTAAAAGTCCAGATGTTATTGACAGGAAAGGTAACCCTACTTTGTAACAGCAATCTCATGCTCTACGGTGAATTCTTTTATGGAACATGACAAAACCAATATTTGTTGCCCATCCCTAATTGCCCCTCAGACACAACCAATCAGCTTGACAGGCTGTTTCAGAGGGCAATGAGTCAACCACATTGTTGTGGGTTTGGAGTCACATGTAGGCCAGACAAGGGTGGAAAATTCCTTCCCTTTAAAGACATGTGAACTCGATGGGTTTTTACAACAATCCAGTGGCTTTACCATTACTGATGCTAACTTTAAAAAATAAAATAAAATTCCAGATTAATTTAGTTAAATCAATTTAAATTCCCAGCTGCAATGCTCGGATTTAAACTCATGTCTCGGGAACCAATATTCCAGGTCTCTGGATTACTGGTCAAGTAACATAACCTCAATGTTAAGGTACCTGCTCGAGGCCAACCAAACCACTCTCCGTATAAAGGTCAATCATTATATCTCCCTTGGGTAACAAGGGATAGGCAATAAAATGCCACCGGTGTCTCCTTTGCAGCTAATTTTGAGAGGTACAACAGTTTATCATTCGGCTTTGTCTTCAATGGCCTGATTTCCAACGCTTTGAATCTTCTCCCCCCCCCCCCCCCCCCCAAAGGAAGCCCAAAATCAGCTGTTTGATCAGACCAGGTGACTTTAAAATTAGAAGCTCTGCTGAGACGGGCATGATGGGGCTGCCAGCGTTACAGCCGGCCTGTTTGCCAGTCAGTGAGTAGAGGGAATGTAAAATATCAAATTTCTGTTTGACTTTGTGGGTACCTTGGGGATGCAGGGGGAACGGGAGACTTGCAGGCGTTTTATTTATGATATTTGAAATGATTTTATTTTTGAAATAATTCTCCGAAATTAGTTTTTCTGTTGTGGACACATCCGTTACAAGTGTAGCTGGGCTGCACAGTGGTCAGCATTGCTGCCTCATGGCGCCAAGGACCCAGGTTCGATCCCAGCCCCGGGTCACTGCCTGTGTGGAGTTTGCACATTCTCCCTGTGTCGGTGTGGATCTCACCCCCCACAACCCAAAGATGTGCAGGTTAGGTGGATTGGCCACTTAACTGGATATTTTTTTTTAAATGAAGTGTAGGTGATTGAAGCCTAATTTCTGAGAAAGTGATACCCTCTCCCCAACCCAGTACTTGTTCAGAGACCACTAACATACCACTCCAAATAAGACCGGCACATTTTTTTCTTTAAAAAAAACATATTGCTAAAATTCAGTGAAAATTGGAACAAACAATATAATTGAGGATTATCATTTGGACAGATTTTGTAGAGACTAATTCAGCTTTTTAAAACATCACATCTTCTGCCAAGGACCTCTGACGAAAGGTCTATGCTGAAAAGATTAACCATTTCCTTTTCTTCACAGATGCGAACAAGTCTGCAGCGCTTTGTCTGCAATTTCGTTTGATACAACTGCTATAAACTTTTGCTAAATTGCGAACATCACATCAGGTAGGAGTCTGAATATTATAAAAGCCCCAAACCGAGGGGCAGAGGGCAGGGGCGGCGGGGGGCAGAGAGAGGGCAGCAGGGGGAAGGAGGGCAGAGAGAGGGCAGCAGGGGGAAGGAGGGCAGAGAGAGGGCAGCCGGGGGGGGGGGGGGGCATGGGCGACACAGAGGGGAGAGATGGGGGGGCACAGAGGGGAGAGATGGGGGGAAACAGGAGGGGAGAGATGGGGGGGCACAGAGGGGAGAGATGGGGGGAAACAGGAGGGGAGAGATGGGGGGAAACAGGAGGGGAGAGATGGGGGGAAACAGGAGGGGAGAGATGGGGGGCACAGGAGGGGAGAGATGGGGGGAAACAGGAGGGGAGAGATGGGGGGGAACAGGAGGGGAGAGATGGGAGGGGAGAGATGGGGGGGCACAGAGGGGAGAGATGGGAGGGGAGAGATGGGGGGGCACAGAGGGGAGAGATGGGAGGGGAGAGGTGGGGGGGCGCGGAGGGGAGAGGTGGGGGGGCGCGGAGGGGAGAGGTGGGGGGGGCGGAGGGGAGAGGTGGGGGGGCGCGGAGGGAGAGGTGGGGGGGGCGCGGAGGGGAGAGGTGGGGGGCGCGGAGGGGAGAGGTGGGGGGGCGCGGAGGGAGAGGTGGGGGGGCGCGGAGGGGAGAGGTGGGGGGGCGCGGAGGGGAGAGGTGGGGGGGCGCGGAGGGGAGAGGTGGGGGGGCGCGGAGGGGAGAGGTGGGGGGGCGCGGAGGGGAGAGGTGGGGGGGCGCGGAGGGGAGAGGTGGGGGGGCGCGGAGGGGAGAGGTGGGGGGGCGCGGAGGGGAGAGGTGGGGGGGCGCGGAGGGGAGAGGTGGGGGGGCGCGGAGGGGAGAGGTGGGGGGGCGCGGAGGGGAGAGGTGGGGGGGCGCGGAGGGGAGAGGTGGGGGGGCGCGGAGGGGAGAGGTGGGGGGGGGGGGCGGAGGGGAGAGGGGGGGGGGCGCGGAGGGGAGAGGTGGGGGGGCGAGGAGGGGAGAGGTGGGGGGGCGCGGAGGGGAGAGGTGGGGGGGCGCGGAGGGAGAGGGGGGGGGCGAGGAGGGGAGAGTGGGGGGGCGCGGAGGGGAGAGGTGGGGGGGCGCGGAGGGGAGAGGTGGGGGGGCGGGGGGGAGGGGGGCGCGGAGGGGAGAGGGGGGGGCGCGGAGGGGAGAGGTGGGGGGGCGCGGAGGGGAGAGGTGGGGGGGCGCGGAGGGGAGAGGTGGGGGGGCGGGGAGGGGAGAGGGGGGGGGCGCGGAGGGGGAGGTGGGGGGGCGCGGAGGGGAGAGATGGGGGGGCGCGGAGGGGAGAGGTGGGGGGGCGCGGAGGGGAGAGGGGGGGGGCGCGGAGGGGAGAGGTGGGGGGGCGCGGAGGGGAGAGGTGGGGGGGCGCGGAGGGGAGAGGTGGGGGGGGCGCGGAGGGGAGAGGTGGGGGGCGCGGAGGGGAGAGGTGGGGGGGGCGCGGAGGGGAGAGGTGGGGGGGCGCGGAGGGGAGAGGTGGGGGGGCGCGGAGGGAGAGGTGGGGGGGGCGCGGAGGGGAGAGATGGGGGGATGGGGAGAGATGGGGGGGCGCGGAGGGGAGGAGATGGGGGGGGCGCGGAGGGGAGAGTGGGGGGCGCGGAGGAGAGAGATGGGGGGGCGCGGAGGAGAGATGGGGGGGCGCGGAGGGGAGAGATGGGGGCGCGGAGGGGCGAGATGGGGGGGCGCGGAGGGGCGAGATGGGGGGGGCGCGGAGGGGCGAGATGGGGGGGCGCGGAGGGGCGAGATGAGGGGGCGCGGAGGGGCGAGATGGGGGGGGCGCGGAGGGGAGAGATGGGGGGGCGCGGAGGGGAGAGATGGGGGGGCGCGGAGGGGAGAGATGGGGGGGCGCGGAGGGGAGAGATGGGGGGCGCGGAGGGAGAGATGGGGGGGGCGCGGAGGGGAGAGATGGGGGGGCGCGGAGGGGAGAGATGGGGGGGCGCGGAGGGGAGAGGATGGGGGGCGCGGAGGAGAGATGGGGGGGCGCGGAGGGGCGAGATGGGGGGCGCGGAGGGGCGAGATGGGGGGGGCGCGGAGGGGCGAGATGGAGGGGCGCGGAGGGGCGAGATGGGGGGCGCGGAGGGGCGAGATGGGGGGGCGCGGATGGGCGAGATGGGGGGGCGCGGAGGGGCGAGATGGGGGGGCGCGGAGGGGAGAGATGGGGGGGCGCGGAGGGGGAGAGATGGGGGGGCGCGGAGGGGAGAGATGGGGGGGCGCGGAGGGGAGAGATGGGGGCGCGGAGGGGAGAGATGGGGGGCGCGGAGGGGAGAGATGGGGGGGCGCGGAGGGGAGAGATGGGGGGGCGCGGAGGGGGAGAGATGGGGGGGCGCGGAGGGGAGAGATGGGGGGGCGCGGAGGGGAGAGATGGGGGGGGCGGAGGGGAGAGATGGGGGGGCGCGGAGGGGAGAGATGGGGGGGCGCGGAGGGGAGAGATGGGGGGGGCGCGGAGGGGAGAGATGGGGGGGCGCGGAGGGGAGAGATGGGGGGGCGCGGAGGGGAGAGATGGGGGGGCGCGGAGGGGGGGGATGGGGGGGCGCGGAGGGGAGAGATGGGGGGGCGCGGAGGGGAGAGATGGGGGGGCGCGGAGGGGAGAGATGGGGGGCGCGGAGGGGGAGAGATGGGGGGGCGCGGAGGGGAGAGATGGGGGGGCGCGGAGGGGAGAGATGGGGGGGCGCGGAGGGGAGAGACGGGGGGCGCGGAGGGGAGGGACGGGGGGCGCGGAGGGGAGGGACGGGGGGCGCGGAGGGGAGGGACGGGGGGTGCGGAGGGGAGGGACGGGGGGTGCGGAGGGGAGGGACGGGGGGTGCGGAGGGGAGGGACGGGGGGGTGCGGAGGGGAGGGACGGGGGTGCGGAGGGGAGGGACGGGGGTGCGGAGGGGAGGGACGGGGGGTGCGGAGGGGAGGGACGGGGGGTGCGGAGGGGAGGGACGGGGGGTGCGGAGGGGAGGGACGGGGGGGTGCGGAGGGGAGGGACGGGGGGGTGCGGAGGGGAGGGACGGGGGGAGCGGAGGGGAGGGACGGGGGGGAGGGATGGGGAAGAGGGGATGTTTGGGGGGGGGGGAAGAGGGGATGTTTGGGGGGGGAGAGGGGATGTTTGGGGGGGGAGAGGGGATGTTTGGGGGGGGAGAGGGGATGTTTGGGGGGGAGAGGGGATGTTTGGGGGGAGAGGGGATGTTTGGGGGGGGAGAGGGGATGTTTGGGGGGGGGGAGGGGATGTTTGGGGGGGGGAGAGGGGATGTTTGGGGGGAGAGGGGATGTTTGGGGGGGGAGAGGGGATGTTTGGGGGGGGAGAGCGGGGATGTTTGGGGGGAGAGAGGGGATGTTTGGGGGGAAGAGGGGATGTTTGGGGGGGAAGAGGGGATGTTTGGGGGGCAGAGGGGATGTTTGGGGGGGGGAAGAGGGATGTTTGGGGGGGAAGAGGGGATGTTTGGGGGGGAAGAGGGGATGTTTGGGGGGGGAAGAGGGGATGTTTGGGGGGGGAAGAGGGGATGTTTGGGGGGGGAAGAGGGGATGTTGGGGGGGGAAGAGGGGATGTTTGGAGGGGGGGGGAATAGGGGATGTTTGGAGGGGGGGGAAGAGGGGATGTTTGGAGGGGGGGGAAGAGGGGATGTTTGGAGGGGGGGGAAGAGGGGATGTTTGGAGGGGGGGGGAAGAGGGGATGTTTGGGGGGGTGGGAGGGGGGGTGAGAGGGGATGTTTGGGGGGGTGGGTGAGAGGGGATGTTTGGGGGGGTGGGTGAGAGGGGATGTTTGGGGGGGTGGGTGAGAGGGGATGTTTGGGGGGGTGGGTGAGAGGGGATGTTTGGGGGGGGGGGTGAGAGGGGGTGTTTGGGGGGGTGGGGTGAGAGGGGATGTTTGGGGGGGTGGGTGAGAGGGGATGTTTGGGGGGTGGGTGAGAGGGGATGTTTGGGGGGGGTGGGTGAGAGGGGATGTTTGGGGGGGTGAGAGGGGATGTTTGGGGGGGGGTGAGAGGGGATGTTTGGGGGGGGGGAAGAGGGGATGTTTGGGGGGGGTGAGAGGGGATGTTTGGGGGGGTGAGTGAGAGGGATGTTTGGGGGGGTGGGTGAGAGGGGATGTTGGGGGGGTGGGTGAGAGGGGATGGTTGGGGGGGTGGGTGAGAGGGGATGGTTGGGGGGGTGGGTGAGAGGGGATGTTTGGGGGGGTGGGTGAGAGGGATGTTTGGGGGGGTGGGGAGAGGGGATGTTTGGGGGGGTGGGTGAGAGGGGATGTTTGGGGGGGTGGGTGAGAGGGATGTTTGGGGGGGTGGGTGAGAGGGGATGTTTGGGGGGGGTGGGTGAGAGGGGATGTTTGGGGGGGGTGGGTGAGAGGGGATGTTTGGGGGGGGTGGGTGAGAGGGGATGTTTGGGGGGGGTGGGTGAGAGGGGATGTTTGGGGGGGGGTGGGTGGGGGGGGTGTTTGGGGGGGGGGGGGGGTGGGTGAGAGGGGATGTTTGGGGGGGGGGGGGGTGAGAGGGATGTTTGGGGGGGGGGTGGGTGAGAGGGGATGTTTGGGGGGGGGGTGGGTGAGAGGGGATGTTTGGGGGGGGGGGGGGTGAGAGGGGATGTTTGGGGGGGTGGGTGAGAGGGGATGTTTGGGGGGGTGGGTGAGAGGGGATGTTTGGGGGGGGTGGGTGAGAGGGGATGTTGGGGGGGGTGGGTGAGAGGGGATGTTTGGGGGGGGTGGGTGAGAGGGGATGTTTGGGGGGGTGGGTGAGAGGGGATGTTTGGGGGGGGGGTGTACGGGGGTGGGGTATCTGGTTTCCCCCCCGCCGGGCTGTGATGCCGCCGCAGGCAGCGCTCGGCCTGTTTGGGTTAAACCGCCACCCGGAGGCCCCTCCCCCGGCGCGGAGACATCCAGAGGCCTAAAGCAATCCCCGGTCTCGAGTGTGTGCGCGGCGGGAGTGAGGGGGGGGGGGTCCGGCGGGAGTGAGGGGGGGGGGGTGAGGTCCGGTCGGGGTGAGGGGGGGGTCCGGCCGGGCGGAGGCCCCTCTCCTCCCCCTCGGGCTCTCCTTTGTCAGTTACGGGGGGGGGGGGGAGGCCTGGGCGCGAAAGGGGAGGGGGGGGGTCCGCGTCCCGCACGCGAGGCCGGCTTACCGGGCTGCCGGCTGGGGCCGTGTGTGGGGGAGGCCCCGGTGCCGCTGCGTGTCGCTGGGCCGCCGCCGCTGCCGCTCTCTCGCTGTTTACAGCCGCCAGCATTCGGGCGCCATTTCCCGCCGCCGCGCGCGCACACACACAGGGAGAGACGGCGCCCGGGGAACCCGGATGCTGCGCGTGCCCGCGTGCGCGCCCCCCGCCGCCGCGCGTCACCCCGCCCGCGCGCTCCCGCCGCCGCCGCCCCGCGCGCGTCACCCCGCCCGCGCCAAGTCCAAACTGCAACATGAGAGCCCAGCCGGGCTGGACTGCTGCAGGTCAGACAGGGTTTCACTGTCTAACCAAACGTTTCTCTCTCTCCAGCTGCTGCCTGCCCGGCGAATCCTTCTTCCAGCGTTGCCCTGTTTTTATGTATTTATGATGTGGAGATGCCGGCGTTGGACTGGGGTGAGCACAGTAAGAGTTCTTACGGCACCAGGTTAAAGTCCAACAGGTTTGTTTCAAACACGAGCTTTCCGAGCGCAGCTCCTTCCTCAGGTGAATGGCGAGGTATGTTCCAGAAACATTTATATAGACAAAGTCAGAGATGCTGGACAATGCTTGGAGGCCTCCAACCTCGAGGCAGCATCGGATGCCCGAAAGATCGCACCGTTCCTGTTGACTCCGGGGATCACGCCATCCACATCTATAACTCGCTCACGTTTGCCGATGGCGAAGACAAGACGATTCTGCTGAAATTCGACAACCACTGCGACATTGAGGTGAATGAGAGCTTTGAACGGTACATCTTCCAACAGAGGCTTCAGGGTAAGGATGAACCTTTTCAGTCCTTCTTGACCCATCTCCGCATCCTAGCGCAGTCATAGAACACTATAGCGCAGTACGGGCCCTTCGGCCCTCGATGTTGCGCCGACCTGTGAAACCATCTGAAGCCTATCTGACCTACACTATTCCATTTTCATCCATATGTCTATCCAGTGACCACTTTAATGCCCTTAAAGTTGGCGAGTCTACTACTGTTGCAGGCAGGGCGTTCCACACCCCTACTACTCTCTGAGTAAAGAAACTGCCTCTGTCATCTGTCCTATATCTATCACCCCTCAATTTAAAGCTATGTCCCCTCGTGTTGGTCATCACCATCCGAGGAAAAAGACTCTCACTGTCCACCCTATCTAACCCTCTGACTATCTTATATGTCTCTATTAAGTCACCTCTCAGCCTTCTCCTCTCTAACGAAAACAACCTCAATTCCCTGAGCCTTTCCTCGTAAGACCTTCCCTCCATACCAGGCAACATCCTAGTAAATCTCCTCTGAACCCTTTCCAAAGCTTCCACATCCTTCCTATAATGTGGTGACCAGAAGTGCACGCAGTACTCCAGGTGCGGCCGCACCAGAGTTATGTACAGCTGCAGCATGACCTTGTGGTTCCGAAACTCAATCCCCCTGCTTATAAAGGCTAGCACACCATATGCCTTCTTAACAGCCCTATTAACCTGGGTGGCAACTTTCAGGGATTTATGTACCTGGATGCCGAGATCTCTCTGTTCATCTACACTACCAAGAATCTTGCCATTAGCCCAGTACTCTGCATTCCTGCTACTCCTTCCAAAGTGAACCACCTCACACTTTTCCGCATTAAACTCCATCTGCCACCTCTCAGCCCAGCTCTGCAGCTTATCTATGTCCCTCTGTATCCTATAACATCCTTCAGCACTATCCACAACTCCACCGACCTTCGTGTCATCTGCAAATTTACTAACCCATCCTTCTACACCCTCTTCCAGGTCATTTATAAAAATGACAAACAGCAGTGGCCCCAAAACAGATCCTTGCGGTACACCACTAGTAATTGAACTCCAGGATGAACATTTGCCATCAACCACCACCCTCTGTCTTCTTTCAGCTAGCCAATTACTGATCCAAACCGCTAAATCACCTTCAATTCCATACTTCCTTATTTTCTGCAATAGCCTACCATGGGGAACCTTATCAAACGCCTTACTGAAATCCATATACACCACATCAACAGCTTTACCCTGATCCACCTGTTTGGTCACCTTCTCAAAAAACTCAATAAGGTTTGTGAGGCATGACCTACCCTTCACAAAACCGTGTTGACTATCGCTAATCAACTTGTTCTTTTCAAGATGATTATAAACCCTATCTCTTATAACCTTTTCCAACATTTTACCCACAACCGAAGTAAGGCTCACAGGTCTATAATTACCAGGGTTGTCTCTACTCCCCTTCTTGAACAAGGGGACAACATTTGCTATCCTCCAATCTTCCGGCACTATTCCTGTCGACAAAGACGACATAAAAATCAAGGACAAAGGCTCTGCAATCTCCTCCCTGGCTTCCCAGAGAATCCTAGGATAAATCCCATCTGGCCCAGGGGACTTATCTATTTTGACATTTTCCAAAATTGCTAACACCTCCTCCTTTTGAACTTCAATTCCATCTAGCCTGGTCGACTGAACCTGAGTGTTCTCCTCGACAACATTGTCTTCCTCCAGTGTAAACACTGATGAAAAATATCCATTTAACGCTTCCCCTATCTCCTCTGATTCCACACACAACTTTCCACTACTATCCTTGATTGACCCTAATCTTACTCTAGTCATTCTTTTGTTCCTGATATACCTATAGAAAGCCTTAGGGTTTTCCTTGATCCTATCCGCCAACGACTTTTCGTGTCCTCTCCTCGCTCTTCTTAACTCTCCCTTTAGGTCCTTCCTGGCTAACTTGTAACTCTCAAGTGCCCTAACTGAGCCTTCATGTCTCATCCTAACATAAGCCTTCTTCTTCCTCTTGACAAGTGCTTCAACTTCCTTAGTAAACCACGGTTCCCTTGCTCGACAACTTCCTCCCTGGCTGACAGGTACATACTTATCAAGGACACGCAGTAGCTGTTCCTTGAAAAAGCTCCACATCTCGATTGTACCCATCCCCTGCAGTTTCCTTCCCCATCCTATACATCCTAAATCTTGCCGAATAGCATCATAATTGCCTTTCCCCCAGCTATAATTCTTGCCTTGCGGTATATACCTATCCCTGCCCATTGCTAAAGTAAACATAACCGAGTTGTGATCACTATCACCAAAGTGCTCACCTACATCTAAATCTAACACCTGGCCGGGTTCATTACCCAGTACCAAATCTAATGTGGCCTCGCCCCTTGTTGGCCTGGCTACATACTGTGTCAGAAAACCCTCCTGCACACACTGCACAAAAACTGACCCATCTATAGTACTCGAACTATAGTATTTCCAGTCAATATTTGGAAAGTTAAAGTCCCCCATAACAACTACCCTGTTACTCTCGCTCCTGTCGAGAATCATCTTTGCAATCCTTTCCTCTACACCTCTGGAACTATTCGGAGGTCTATAGACAACTCCCAACAAGGTGACCTCTCCTCTACTGTTCCTAACCTCGGCCCATACTACCTCAGTAGACGAGTCCTCAAGCGTCCTTTCTACCGCCGTAATACTTTCCTTGATTAACAATGCCACGCCCCCCCCCTCTTTTACCATCTTCTCTGTTCTTACAGAAACATCTAAATCCTGGAACCTGCAACAACCATTCCTGTCCCTGCTCTACCCATGTCTCCGAAATCGCCACAACATCGAGATCCCAGTTACCAACCCATGCTGCAAGCTCACCCACCTTATTCCGGATGCTCCTGGCGTTGAAGTAGACACACTTCAAACCAGCGTCCTGCTTGCCGGTGCCCTCTTTCGAACTTTTAACCCTATCCCTGACCTCACTATTCTCAACATCCTGTACACTGGGACTACAATTTAGGTTCCCATCCCCCTGCTGAATTAGTTTAAACCCCCCCCGAAGCGCACTAGCAAATCTCCCCCCCAGGATTTTGGTACCCCTCTGGTTCAGATGAAGACCATCCTGTTTGTAGAGGTCCCACCTACCCCAGAATGAGCCCCAGTTATCCAGGAAACCAAAACCCTCCCTCCTGCACCATCCCTGTAGCCACGTGTTCAACTCCTCTCTCTCCTTATTTCTCACTTCACTAGCACGTGGCACGGGTAACAATCCAGAGATAACAACTCTGTTTGTTCTAGCTCTCAGCTTCCACCCTAGCTCCCTGAATTTTTGTCTCAAATCCCCATCTCTCTTCCTACCTATGTCGTTGGTACCTATGTGGACCACGACTTGGGGCTGCTCCCCCTCCCCCTTAAGGATCCCAAAAAACACGATCAGAGACATCACGAACCCTGGCACCTGGGAGGCAACACACCAACCGTGAGTCTCTTTCGTTCCCACAGAACCTCCTGTCTGTTCCTCTAACTATGGAGTCCCCAATGACAAGTGCCCTGTTCCTCTTCTCCCTTCCCTTCTGAGCAACAGGGACAGACTCTGTGCCAGAGACCTGTGCCCTATTGCTTACCCCTGGTAATTTGTTCCCCGCAACAGTATCCAAAACGGTATACTTGTTATAGAGGGGAACGACCACAGGGGGTCCCTGCACTGCCTGCCGGTTCCCTCTCCCTCCCCTGACGGTAACCCATCTACCTTCTTCTTTTACCTGAGGTGTGACTACCTCCCTATAACTCCTCTCAATAACCTCCTCCGCCTCCCGAATGATCCGAAGTTCATCCAGCTCCAGCTCCAGGTCCCTAACGCGGCTCTCGAGGAGCTGGAGTTGGGTGCACTTCCCGCAGATGTAGTCAGAAGGGACACTAGAGGTGACCCTTTCCTCCCACATTCTGCAGGAGGAACATTCAACTGCCCTAGCCTCCATTACCACTGAACTAAATTCCCAACTACTGAAAAATAAAAATAAAAAACTTGTTAGTTTAGCAATCCAACGGACAGAACTTTTTTTTTTGGTTAGAGGAGGAGGATGGGTGGGAGACACTACGTAAGTAGTGTTTCAGGTAAAGCTGTCACTCGAAAACAGCCCCTTCACAAACCACCTTCAACTTACGCTGACCGCACTGCACGTATGCAAATCTCCCCGGAACAGCCAATCAGAAGCTCTGCTCTGCTGCCCCCTGCTGGATGCTTGACTTCCGTCAAACTCCTCGGGTCACTGATGCAGGTGCACCATCAACTTATGCTGACCGCACTGCACGTATGCAAATCTCCCCGGAACAGCCAATCAGAAGCTCTGCTCTGCTGCCCCCTGCTGGATGCTTGACTTCCGTCGAACTCCTCGGGTCACTGATGCAGGTGCACCTTCAACTTACGCTGACCGCACTGCACGTATGCAAATCTCCCCGGAACAGCCAATCAGAAGCTCTGCTCTGCTACCCCCTGCTGGATGATGAGTCATGTAATTATGACTCGACGGCTGATTCCATGATCCGGGATCAGATCGTTTTCGGGGTCCAGTCAGACTCCCTGCGGAAGCAGCTCTTCAAAATCAAACAGTTGACCCTCTCCGTCGCCATCGAAACGTGCGTTGTCCATGAGCATGCCAGGAATCGTTACTCCTGCATCAGGGCGCCAGAAAATGCGAAACTAGCCTCCCACGAGGCAGAAAGGGTGCAGACCATCGCAAAAATGCAAGGCCTGAGCATCGAGGAGAGTGGCCGTTTCGCGCACTTTTCCCGGGTCCCTATACATGCGCGCCACGACCGGGAGGATGAAGAAGCCGACGACAACGATGCGCATGTGCGAACGTCTGCCGACCGCGCTGTGAATGCGTGATGGCGCACAGAACGCGCTGACGTCAGCGTCATGACGTGTCCAAATTGTGGCTCCGCCCATTTAAAGCGGCAATGTCCAGCCAAAGGAAGGCGATGTCTACAGTGTGGAAAGCCTGGGCATTACGCGGCCGTATGCAGGTCCGCTCCACCAACCAACAGCCAGCGATCCCAGCTGCAGCGCAGACGTGTCCGCTGCGTACAACAAGGCATGCAGGATTCGGATCCCGACAGCCCAACGCACCCTGATGCTAACTGCCTCGAGTCTCCATACCTGGTGACCACGCGCGAGCTGGCCTCCACCGCACCTGCAAACCGCCTTTCTATCCTCACTATGGATCCTGACAACAAGTGGTGTGCTGTCATCACTGTTAACCAGTCTCGCATCCGATTTAAATTGGACACTGGCGCATCTGCAAACCTCATATCACAGTCGGACCTCGACAGCTTCCGAGACCAACCGAGCATTCTTCCACCAGCCTGCCAGCTCCTTGACTACAGTGGCAATGCCATAGCTGCCAGTGGATCGTGTCAGCTAGGTGTATCGCACAAGGCAATCAAAGCGACGTTACGATTAGAGATCGTCCAGCCTGACAAGGCATCCCTGCTCGGTGCTCGCGGATGCAAACTCCTAAATCTGGTCCAGCGCGTCCATGCCATGTCCTCGACACCGGAGACTGCCTCGCCCAATGTAAATCTCCAGGCTGAGAGAGACGACATTCTCACGCAATACCACAACGTGTTTGCTGGAATGGGCACGTTCCCATATCGTTACAAGATATTGCTCAAACCGAATGCCATCCCAGTCATCCATGCACCGCGCCGGGTGCCGGCCCCTCTCAAGGATCGTCTGAAAACGCAGCTACGAGAGCTCCAAGCCAGGGTATCATCTTAAAGGTCACGGAACCAACAGACTGGGTCAGCTCCATGGTCTGCGTCAAGAAGCCCTCTGGTGAACTCCGCATTTGCATTGATCCCAAAGACCTGAATCACAAATCATGCGCGAGCACTGCCCGATCCCAAAGCATGAAGAGTTAACCTGTGAGATGGCTCATGCCAAATTCTTTACCAAGCTGGATGCCTCCCGTGGGTTCTGGCAGATACAGCTGGACGAGTCCAATCGGAAGCTGTGCAGGTTTAACACTCCATTCAGCAGGTATTGCTACAACCGCATGCCTTTTGGTATCATATCAGCTTCCGAAGTATTTCATCGCATAATGGAGCAAATGATGGAGGGCATCGAGGGGGTGCGAGACTATGTAGACAACGTGATCATCTGGTCCACGACACCCGAGGATCACATCGCTCGCCTCAAACAAGTTTTCCAGAGGATACATGAAAACTGTCTCCAGCTCAACAGGGCCAAATGCTCATTTGGTCGATCCGCTTTCAAGTTTCTGGGTGACCACATTTCACAGCAGGGTGTGCAACCTGACGCTGACAAGGTATGGCAATCAATGCCATGAAGACCCCAGAGGACAAAAAGGCGGTCCTCCGTTTCCTCGGGATGGTGAATTTTCTCGGGAAATTCATTCCCAACATGGCATCCCACACCACAGCACTCCGGCATCTCGTAAAAAATCGACAGTGTTCCAATGGCTTCCCGCACATCAAGCAGAGTGGCTTGAGCTGAAGGCAAAGCTCACCACAGCCACAGTACTGGCATTCTTTGATCCAACCAAGGATACCAAGATATCCACAGACGCAAGCCAGGACGGCATTGTGGCGGTGCTCCTCCAGCGAGACGACTCCTCGTCCTGGGCTCCAGTGGCATACGCCTCCAGGGCCATGACTCCGACCGAACAATGGTATGCCCAGATCGAAAAGGTCTCTTTTGTCTCTTGGGTCTCCTGACAGGAATAGTCAAGTTTCATGACTACGTATATGGCCTGCCAAAGTTCACGGTGGAAACAGACCACATAATCCAAAAGGATTTAAATGACATGACACCTCGGCTGCAGCGCATTCTTCTTCGCCTCCGCCGATATGACTTCGAACTCGCCTACACACCGGATAAGGAGCTGATCGTCGCGGATGCCCTATCCCGCTCCGTCACCATGCAGTGTGAACAGGGCAACCTCATTCGCCACATTGAAGCACAAGTGCAGCTGTGTGCCAGCAACCTCCCAGCCACTGATGAACGAGTTATATAAATACTCAAAGAAACTGCAAAAGATCCCCTACTGCAGCACGTGATGAAGCACCTCGCCCATGGCTGGCAAAAGGGGCAGTGCCCCCAGTTCTTCAATGTTAAGAACAAGCTGACGGTTGTTGAGGGGATCCTTCTTAAACTTGACAGAATCGTCATTCCCCAAACCATGCAAACCATGGTGCTCAGACAGATCCATGAGGGTCACCTGGGGGTCGAGAAATGTCGATGCAGAGCTCGGCAGGCAGTTTACTGGCCTGGCATCAGCCAGGGCATTGCCAACATGGTCCTCAACTGCACAACATGCCAGAAGTTTCAACCAGCTCAGCCCAAGGAAACGGTGCAACAGCACAAGATCGTGACCTCTCGTGGTCCAAGGTGGGAAAAGACCTCTTTCACGCCAATGGGCGTGATTACGTGCTCCTGGTCGACTACTTCTCTAGCTACCCGGAAGTGGTGAAACTGTCGGACCTCACGCCCAAGTCCGTCATCAAAGCCTGCAGAGACGTTTGCCAGGCATGGGATACCACTCACGGTAATGAGTGACAACGGTCCATGTTTCTACAGCCAAGAGTGGTCCAACTTTGCACGATCCTACCACTTTAGTCACATCACATCCAGTCCCCATTACCCGCAATCAAACGGGAAGGCCGAGAAAGGGGTCCATGTTGTCAAGCGGTTGCTGTGCAAGGCTGCAGACTCAGCCTCGGATTTCAACCGGGCGCTATTGGCATACAGGGCAACCCCTCTGTCGACTGGTTTGTCTCCAGCGCAGTTGCTCATGAACCGCAACCTGAGGACGACTGTTCCAGCCATCCATGGTCCAGACCTTGACCACCTCACTGTGCTGCAAAAGGTGCAGCAATCCAGGGACCAGCAAAAGATCACGTATGATGCTCATGCCAGGGATCTGCCTGCGCTGGCTCCAGACGATGTTGTTCACGTTCCGCTGCCTGAGGGAGGTTGGTCAGCCCTAGCTGTTGTCGTCAGACAGGCTGCTCCCATGTCTTTCATTGTCCAAATGGCTGATGGCTCCATTTTACGGCGCAACAGGAGGGCGCTGCATAAGGTTCCCTGCCCATCACCCGACCGCACTTCTCCGCATGTCATCATGCTTCCTCCGGACGTCTTGCACTACGAGGCCACCGATCTGGCAGCGATTCCACCTGTCCATAAGGCCACCGAGATGGCAGCCATCCCACCTGTCCAGGTGCCGGCGTCCCCCCCTCCACCTCTGCGGCGATCGACGAGAATTCGTCGCCCACCACAAAGACTGAATCTATAGACTTAAATCTTGTAAATTTTGTTCAGTTTGCTCTGTATCTGCACGATAGACACCTTCCCGTGTACATATGTTAATTAATTCCCCACTTGTACATAGTTATGCATGCATATACAGCCACGTTCCAAAATTTATTTTAAAAGGGGGAGATGTCACAATATCCACTCATGTATATCATGAGATGCAGACAGGCAGTGATTGACACACTGAATAACCAATGAACACACATGACACAGAACAACCAATCACCAGACAGGACACCATCACTATAAAGCCCACAGGGCATTAAGGCTCTCCCTCTCTCACAGGACACGGCCAGGGAGATAGTCACAGTGCACAGGCCAATGAACATCATCACCATGTGGTAGAGAGCTAGTCTGGTCAAGCCAGTAGGAGGTTATCAGTTAGGTTAATAGAGTGTCAACCCATAGCAGATTATGTACAGCAATCAGCAGGTTCAATAAAACAGTGTTGGACCATCTCCTGTGTCAGAAGCCTGTTTCTCATTTTACTGCATCCAGTTGCAGTCGATGTTAGACCAACACAGATAACACATCAATGTTATTATTAGTCATTCTTGCAATATACACCCGAGCAGTAGAACCACCAGCAAACATTTTCAAATATCTCAAAACTAACTTGGCAGGGGCCTGGGATCCTCAGAGAAGATTCGTCAGGAATGCACAGAATGTTTAGACCAGTTAAGTCGCAAAGGAGTTGGGCAGCACGGTGGTGCAGTGGTTAGCTGCCTGGGGAATCGAAAACCCGGGTTCAATCCCACGCCCGGGTCACTGTACGTGTGGAGTTTGCACATTCTCCCCATGCCTACGTGGGGTTCACCCCCCCTCACAACCCAAAGATGAGCAGGTTAGGTGGATTGGCCACAATAAATTGGCCCTTCATTGGAAAAAAATAATTGGGTCCTCTAAACGTATAAAAAAAAGTCACAACTGAGTGACTTTTGATGATATTTATTTTAATGTGAGAAGTCTGACGAACAAGGCAGGTGAATTGATGGCACAAATTAAAACATGGGATATGAGTTGTCTCAGTGACTGCAATATGCACTCCTGGGAGGAAACCGGAGCACCCGGAGGAAACCCACGCAGACAAGGGGAGAACATACAGACTCCACACAGACAGTGACCCAAGCCGGGAATCAAACCTGGGGCCCTGGTGCTGTGAAGCAGCAATGCTAACCACTGTGCTACCGTGATGCCTAAAGCATTGGATAAGGAGAAAAAGGAGGCTTATGGCAGATATCAGGGGCTCAAAACAGCAGAAGCCCTCGGGGCATATGGAGTGTGGAAGGGGGAACAAAAAGGAAAAGAGGAGAGCATGAAAAGATACTGGCAGGTAAAATAAAGGAAAATCCTCAGTTGTTTACTTTTTAGCAAATCTACATATTAGAGCGAGACAGTAAGCCTCACTCTAATGAGCAGACTCCTGAAGCTTTGGGATTCAGCTCTCTTCATCTCAGAAACCTCGAGTGAGCACCGTTCAGCACCGGTCCCCACAAACGGGAACCCGACAGAATGGCACTCGTGGGGGTCTCCAAGGAGATTGAAGACCCCCAGCTGCATGCTCTTTGGGCAGGGCAGGATGGTGCCCTGGCACTGCTGGTGCCATCTAGGTACCCTGGTAATGCCAGTCTGTCACTGCCAAGGTGTCCACATGGCATTAACGGGACAGTGGCAGGGTGCCAGGTTGGCAGTGCCAAGCTGGCATTTTTGCACACGTGATTGAGCTGGGGTTGGCTGTTGGGGGGGGGGGGGGGTAAAGAAGGCATGGGAACCTTCTAAACTGTGTTTGGGCGGGGTGGAGCAGGGGTGTGTGTCGTTTTGGTGCCTCGGAGATTGTGACCTCGCTGCAAAGGCAGTTCCAGTGAGCGGAGCTCCCCACTGTACAAAGCGGGGCGATGTGCAGTCTGGGCTACGTGATCCCCTTTCAGGCTCCTTAGTCACTGGGAAACACCGGCTAAACGCACTCGCTAGAGGATGCGGTTCTCTTTGGGAGACTCGCGCCTATGACTCTACCAGTGGCAGGAGGCTGTTGGTGTGCTTTGCATTAGATCATAGCCCAGCAACGTTTGTTTCCCAATTCCCTAATTATCAAGCAGTGCAACTACAACAGTGACAATCAAATCAAGTAGAAAATTTACAACCACAAAGTGGACTCGTGTGCTATATAATTTAGCCGAAAGCTCTTTGAAAGAACTATTTTGGGTTATCCACGCCCTCTATTACCCAATGCCCTGGAAACATACCCACTTCAATAATTTATCCAATTCTCTTTTGTATGTTAATATTGGCTTCCACCAACTTTTTAGGTAGTGTATTCATTACAACTTGCTTAAAAAATAATGGTCCCTCGCGTCACCCATGGCTCTTTTGGCAATCATCTTAAATCTGTCCCGTAAGACATAGGAGCAGAATTAGGCCACTCGGCCCCTCGAGTCTTCTCCGCTATTCAAGCATGGCCGATATTTTTCTCATCCCCATTCTCCTGCCTTTTCCCCATAACCCCTGATTAATTAGTCCCCTCCAGGTAAGGCCAACAGGATCCAATAAAAGGTTTTTGGGGAAAAAACCTTCTCAAGTTGGCCTGCCAATTTCAAAACGGAGTACGAACATCCCCAGGTTTCTCTGTTCCTTGAAGATTACAATTTAGCTCGGATAGCCTCTCATCATTCTTCCTACCAAAATTTACTGCTTACATTTCTCTATGTTAAATATAATCTACATTGTGTCTGCCCATTTTACCAGTGACATCCTGAAGTCTGTTACTATTCCCCCGCTTTATAACATTTCAAATTATGCCCTATATACCCAAATCCACATTCTTAATATACATAATTAATAGCAAAGTTAATCAACCCTTTACATTACTACAAATAGTTCAATCATGGTAATGAAGCATTATATTCCTTTAACAAATCTGTGCTGACTTTCAAGAAAGCTGAGTTGACAGCAGGAGAATGTGCAATGTTAACAAGAAAATCTACATACCATTTGTGATAATACTCACCGACTGCCGTTGTTCTACATTATTTTCTCCACAGCAGCTGAACAAATTTGGAATGGAATCAGATTAAATTATGCTGTTGTGGGGAAAATTCGCAAGTGCTAATGGATATGTTACTACCTGACATTATGCAACATGTGGTTTAAATATAAACCACTCTCCAGAATCTAACCCCTCCCTCTGCCTTTCATCAGGAAGAACAATGCAAAGGTGAGTTATCCCCTTTTCACTACAAGCAGTCGTTAGCTGATTTCAGGAGATTGTGAGTAGTTATCTGTCACCAGATGATGTCACACTACCTGCTATTGCTAAATGAGCTACTTTGAGGAAATACCAGCAAAGTTAGCAGAAAATACAACTAAAGCATCTCGATCGATCATTGCGTCTTTTTCTGAGAGCTGAATGTGTCCTGCTCCTGTGGTGATGTTGCAGAACTGTGAGGGCACTTTTTTTGCATTCACCACCCCCACCCTATGCTAATATTGGGTGGCACAGTGGTTAGCACTGTTGTTTCACAGCACCAGGGTCCCAGGTTCAATTCCAAGCTTGGGTCACTGTCAGTGCGGAGTCTACACGTTCTCCCCGTGTCTGCGTGGGTTTCCTCCAGGTGCTCCGGTTTCCTCCCACAAGTCCCAAATATATTCTTGTTAGGTGAATTGGACATTCTGAATTTAACAACAATACCCTTCATTGTCACAGGTAGATTTACATTAACACTGTAATGACGTTACCGTGGAAAGTCCCGAGTTGCCACATTCCGACGCCTGGTCAGGTACACAGATACAGGTACAGGAGAATTCAGAATGTCCAAATTACCTAACAGCACATCTTTCAGGACTTCTGGACAATCCCTCTGTGTACCCGTACAGGTGCCGGAGTGTGGTGACTAGGGGCTTTTCACAGTAACTTCATTTGCAATGTTAATGTGAGCCTACTTGTGACAATTATAAAATATGATATTCTTTGCCTCCTATATTATTAAAATTGAGGAATGATTTGGATGTTGATCCCCAACCCTTCCTCCTGCTATCACAAACCCAATTTTGGTCTTGAAGGTGCAAAAGATAGAGTTTACATGAGGTCTGAGCCCAAGTGTTCATTCAGAGAACCATTTATTAGTGGCGACATTGGATGCATCAACTTTGCTAATTGGCTAATTTGTCCTGTGTTCCGAATGCAGCAACTCCCAGCAGACTTGGCCTTTTTCCATGCTGCAGACATTCCATGATTAGTGCCGAAGGACATTTTCGATAGCGTTTGACAAAAAATATTTTTTTTTTGCTAAGGACTGAAAATGTACGGGCGGTGTTTATTTTTGTTGTCCAGAAATAATTCCCATAAAAGGTATTACCTGGGCAGAAGCCCATCCAATTCTCTGACCTTTGTGAATTGCCAACTCGGACTGGATGTTATCCTGGACATTTCACCACATTAGTCTCTTGACTTCAACCACCCCAACACCATACTCCAATCATTGGTCAGCCCACATGTCCAATGTGGACATGTAAAGACTCATTACCCAACTGGATAATACTTGTCCATCCATTAAAACAACAATGACAGTATGCATTCTCAACTAACACGGGGTTGCATACTGGTTAGCACTGCTGCCTCAAAGCACCAGAGACCCAGGTTCAATACCCGCCTTGGGTCATCATTTGCGTGGAATTTGTACATTTGCCTCGTGTCTGCATGGGTTTCCTCCCAAAGTCCATAGACATGTGGGTTAGGTGGATTGTCTCTGCCAAATTGTGTGGGGTTACTGAGATAGGGCGGGGTGAAAGGAGGTAGAGTGCCCTTTCGAAGGGTCAGTAGAATTGATGGGTTGAATTACCTCCTTCCTCCCTGTAGGGATTATATGAACGGTAGACTCCCCACTATAACCAGAGCAGTCAATGCCCCTCAGGAAATTGTTAAAAATCCCAAAATGCAGCAAATCTATGCTTACCCAACCTCCAAAATTGGTTCCAGAGTGGTTTCCCAAATGCTTCTGATGCTATAGATATGTACAGGCAAGTTCAGAAAGCAATTAATATACCATAGGGGACCCTGGGCTTTGTAAGTATAACAGAGAATTGTTAGTGCACAGAAGATCATTTGGACCATCATGTCTTCACCAGCTCTCTGAATAAATGAGTCCCTTAGTGCCATTTCCGTCTTCGACCAGGAACCCTGCACACAATTCCTTTTCAGATAAGTTATGAACACTTGATTAAACTTGTCGCCATTACACGTGCATTAGAAGTTTCTCATATTGCTTTTGCTTCTTTTGCCAATTACCATAAATTTGTGCCCTCATGTTCTCAATCATTTTGCAAGTGGAGACAGCTCCCCATGCTCTCTGTCCAGACCTCTCCGGGTTTTGAACACCCGTAACAAATCTCTCCTCAGTCTTCTCCTCCATAGAAAACCTTCCTAACTTCTCCAATCTATCTTTCACTAACCTTCCTAACTTCTTTATAACTGAAGTCTCTCATCCCCAGAACCATTGTGAATCTTTTCTGCTCTCTCTTATGGTGTGGTGGCCAGAGCTGGACTCAATACTCCAGCTGAACTTCAGTCTTCTAAAAGCTCAACGTAACTTCCTTGCTTGCTCATGTGCCCCCATTAATAAAGCCAAGCACACGGTGCGCTTTATTAACTGCTCTCTTCATATGTCCAGCCACCTTCAATGATTTGTGCGTATATCCACTCTGGTCCCTCTGCTCCTGCAGTCTCTTTTGAATTGTACCCTTTATTTTATATTGCCTCTCCCAAGTTCTTCCTACCAAAATCAATCACTTCATATTTCTTTGCTCTGAATTTCATCTGCCATCTGTCCACCCATTCCAACTACGTCCCTTTGAAGTTCTACACGACCCTCCTCACAGTTCACAATGTTCCCAAGTTTCCGATCGTCTGGAAATTTTGAAATTGTGCCATGCCATGCACGCCAAGGTCCAGATCATTTGCAGATATCAAGAAAAGCACGGGTGCCAACACAGACCTGTAGGGAACTCCACTGCAAACCTTCCTCCAGCCTGGAAAACACCCATTCACCAATACCCACTCTTTCCCGTCACTCAGCCAATTTTGTACCCACGCTGCAACTGTCCCTTTTATCCTTTGAGTTACAGCTTTGCTCACAAGTCCGTTGTGTTGCACTGTATCAAATGCCTTTTGGAAGTCCATGTACATCACACCAACATCATTTCCCTCATCAACCCTCTGTTACCCACCCCTTCAACAGAATACAAAAGCAAGGAAATTATGTTAAACCTGTAGGAAACACAGAATCAGACTAAACTGCATATTGTGGAAGGATATGAAGGCATTAGAGAGGGTGCAGACAAGATTCACAGAAATGGTTCCAGAGACAGAAGCACCTGAATTACATGGATGGATTGGAGAAGCTTGGACAGTTCGCCTTGGAGAAGAGAAGGCGATGGGGAGATTTGATTGAGATATTCAAAATGGTGAGCGTTCATGACAGAGTAGAAAATGAGAAACTGGTCCAGTCAGTGGAAGGATTGAGAACCAGACAACACCAATTTAAGATGAATGGCGACACGAGGGAAACATTTTTTATGCAACAATGTATCATCCAGTTTGTGTGCGTGTGTGTGTGTGTGTGTGTGTGTGTGTGGGGGCGGGTGATTATTTGGAGCGCAAACATTTTCAACGCTGCTGGAAAAGTTGCGGGATTAGGACTAAGTGGGTGTTCTTGTTGAAAGCCACATGGCTTCTTCTATGCTGGATCTAGTCTATGATGACTTAAAAATTAAACATGGGGACCTATGGATTTAACAAACGTGAACTCTAGTTCGATCATCCCATCCATTTCAATCAGGCCCCCCTCCCCCAAGGACTGCATATTTATTTAAATTAAATCCTATTCCTCATTGCAGCTTGCTTTTCCAATTCTGAAGGCCTATCATTACACAAGCTCAAAGGGACATAAACTGGACACGGATGTGTCAAACGCAGAATTCCAAACCCTTATATAGTTGAAGTATTGTGATACTCTGTGAGCCTTGTAACATAACCTAAAACTACTGATTTCCCATATAGCAATTTCATGCTGCACCTTTAGGAGTGATTAGTTATTTTCTCTGATCTCTTTAATTGCTATCCCAGCATGTTGCATATATCGAGACTTCCTAATGCACAACCCTCCGGTCAACTGTATCAGCTACGCCGAGACTCTCAACCAGGTTGTGGAAACTTCCTTCACTCAATTTTTTCCGAATTACTAACTCCATAGGCATATTTGAGAATGGTACAGTTTTGAGCAATTTTGTGGGAGACAATTTAACATTAGTCTTTGGTAAAAGACAGAAATATAGATTATCAGAATTGGCCCGTCATTGGTTCCATAAGCTACAAAACTAGAGAACATCAACCAATGAACAAATTGTAATCATGAAAAATAGCAGGGTGTTCTTTGTTTTATTGAGTAAATCAATGCTAAAACCATTTAGAATATCAAGACAGACCCACACCCCTAGAGAAAAGAAAGTTTTTATTTTAGTTAGAATTTTTGCTGGAAAAAAAAAAACCATTCAAGCTGCAAATACTTTTGTGAAACCTCATTTCCAATTGCAACTCAAGGGAGAACAAGACTAGAACGGAAGGGCTGTTGGAGGATTAAAAAACAACAAGCACATGTCCAGTTCCAGATTACAAGTTATGGCTCTTGCAAAATGATCAGAAACAGAATGATGCTCCGAGTAACTATGATCAATTGTGCCACAGGGTAATCACCTTCGACGAGCGTCAGCCATGGCTTAGTTGGTGGCATTCTCAACTCAGTCAGAAAGTTCTGGCTTGACGTCCCACTTCAGGACTGGAGCACAAAAATCAAGGCCAACACACAGTGCTGCACTTTGCAGGTACCGCCCTGCAGATGAGACAGTAAACCAAGGGGCTGTCAATCCTTACAGGCGGATGTAAATATCCCGCAGCACAATGCAAAATGTTCACTCTTTCTTTCTCCATAGGTGCGATCAGACCTGCTGGGCATTTCCAGCAATTTTTGGCTGAGAAGTCAATGTTCGTAGACATTTAGAACTTTGATGTAGATGAAGCTGCCGGATCTCCAAATATTCTCTCTATTTCCCTTCCCAAAGTTTGAACTCCTCACCCTACTATTAAACGGTCTTGAAATTAATGCACAGTTTAGACCATTTCTGGTAGACAGTCCAAATGATGCCGGTATTAATCAACAGCATTTCACAGACACACACTCCACATCAACTCAAAGAAATTTATTCAAAGCATTGTAAACAAATCAGAGGAACATAAATCCATTTAACCATGCAGCATCTTCTTACAGTTTTACAATACAGGTGAAACATTTCAGAAGCACAAAAATCTGATGTAATTATTTAACTGGGCAAAAAGAACAATCCTAGCCCTCCCTAAAAAGTTGCACACAGAGGCGGAACTACCGATTTTTGTTTACATGACTAAATGTGTCAATTACAGAATAAGATATCCAAAAGCAAGTTAGAAATTGTGTAATTTAATCTAGTGCTTCAGATAAGGAACCATAAAATGAAGTAATTGATTGGCCAGAAGGTTCATTATGAGTTGTATTACTCATTCTCCATTATTATTAAATTGTTAATCGCCTACTTAAAAATGAATTTTTAAATTATTTTTTTTTACATATTGCATTCCACGGTGTCCACTCAATGACACTGATGGGATCCCACAATTCATGTGGGATGTATTATCACTCCGATTGAGGGCTACCTTACCAAACACGAGATTAGAAGGGCTGCAATAAGATCTGCAGTGACTTTTGAGTTATCCCACAGAGTATATACTGCAGCAATTTATGTTTTAAACTCATTATATTTAAAAAGAAAAAAATGCATTATTTTTCTCCACTTCAAAATTCCAATTTTTGCTCTGAACATAGTTATTTTTTGATGTATAAACTTTGCAATCAAATTTATCACACCTAATAATGAACATTCTAACTCAAATCAAGATTTCACATTCATGGAGATAGTATATTGCAATACACTTTTAGTCTGTCTATATTTTCCAAATTGTGCATTCACTGTATTTTTGCCTCATACTTCAACAGTAAATTAGAGGATTATACATTTTTGTACGATGTAGAAAATCGACAAAATTCACTTTAAAAGTGATAGTGCAACATTTTACTGCCTGGCTCACTCATGAGAGGATGATACAATATTGATGATTTTCAGTTCCACCTAAAACCACAATTAAGAGTCCTCTTCAATTTTGGTATCCTAATATAGGAAGGATATTAAAGCCATGGAAAAGATCCAACATAATTTCACTAGTTTATTGGATGGGAAGAGGAAGCTGGAGTGGCTGAGTGGGTAAGCTCTCCTATCTTGGAACCAGATGGTCCAGTTCAAGACCCACTCCAGGACTTGTTGGTCATGAAAGCACCAGCTATTTGTGCAGGCAGGCCAGCGTGCATCGCTGATGGCCCCATACCCTTTAAATGGGGAGTGTTAGTGGCTGGGAGGGCAACCCAGCTTAAAAACCATCTGCCAAATCCAAAAACATTATTGCTGATATCCCGTACCAGCCTCCCCGAACAGGTGCCGGAATGTGGCGACTAGGGAGTTTTCACAGTAACTTCCTTTGAAGCCTACTTGTGACAATAAGCAATTTTCATTTCAAGTGATATGAAGGAACAATAACTAGCATTCAGGCGATCCCATGTAACATAGGAAAAGCCGAAAAGAAGGAAGCGTGGTGAACCATATCTTGAGGAATGAAAACCATACCCAAAATACCATTGTGAGATGAGCTTATATTTTATGTTAGACATGGGAGCCTATGTTCATTTAATGGAAGTTTAAAAAAAAAAAATAATTAATTGGATGTGGGCGTCGCTGGCTAGGGCAACAATTATTGCCCATCCCAATTTCCCTCGAGAAGGTCTCTAACATTTAACTCATTAGGGAAGATAAATTAGTACTCTACTCACCAATAGTAATAACAACAACCTAAAGGAGGGTCACGCTGCACCACAATTTTCAAGATGGTGTTTTTTTTATTACATCATTTGATGTTCCACTGCGATACTGTTCTTTAAGTCAGCAACCTCTTCACAGAGTGCACACTCCATGTCTGACTGTAGGTAGCACTGTCCAAGTTTCATTGCTGTCCCTTTTTTTTTTATTTACATAGCAATAAACAAGTTGATGGAAGCAACAAAAGGAACGTGTGTGAAAATTAATATCCTAACTATGTTTCTATTGAATACTTTTCAGATGAATTTCCTCTGCTGCATTGGGTTCAATCAGTATGTTTCTATACATTCTTTTAGTGTTAAAAGTTAGAACCTGTTCAAATCACCAGAATAGATTCGCATCACTTCTCCCAAAAGAACCAAGAGATAATATTTACTGTTTTCACAGCACAATGCAAAAAAGTCACAAAGCAAAATTAAATCTTGGAGGTGGCTGTACAAAGCAAATGTTTTCAGCTATTTAATTGCTATGCTTGTTTTTAAATATGGTAAATTTAAACAGATAAGTTCTCAAATGCTACTTTGATTAACCTGAATATAGCAGATTACTGCTAGCCTGGACAGTCATTTCGCTGATTTTATTATATTTATGTAATGGTTTCGTGAACTCCAAACCTTTCTCAAAATGAAAACTAAATTTTGTTCATAAAATCTTCAAAAGTACAAAATATACAAAATAATGTACAGAGGTAAATGAAATACCCGTCCCCCCCATCCCCCCACCAAATGCTTGCAATTATAAATCAATTAAACAATTTGCTTATAATCTTTAAGAAATATTAGTCTGCATCACCTTCTATTTCACCGGACATCAACACCAGGAGTTCTCAAACTTGTCAAGTAATGCACTTGTCAAAAGAAAAAGGCCATGGCATACTGTACAACGATTTTGCATTATTGCGTCGAGAGTCAAGATTCCTTCCGCAGCCTATAAACATGGATTCCATTTCATGGCAAACCGTTACAAACCATCAGCTGCAAAACGGTGATTTTCATACACAGCAGGATTGTTCAGGTCCCCTTGAAGTTCTTGTTCCTCCTCATCTGAGATTGGAAATGAAACAATTAACAAAATTAAAATGGAGTTTCAGTAGTAGTATGTTAGGAATGGATTTACAATACATATTTTAAAAACAGGGGTGCGGCACGGTGGCTAGCACTTCTGCCTATGGCACTGAGGACCCAGGTTCAATCCCGGCCCCGGGTAACTGTCCGTGTGGAATTTTCACAACTGTCTACCTGAGTTTTGCCCCCACAACTCAAAGATGTGCAGGGTAGGTGGATTGACCATGCCAAATTGCATTTTAATTGGAAAAAACATAATTGGGCACTCTAAATTTATTTTAAAAACGTGTCCAAAATTCTAAATATTGGGTCAAACCTCATTCTTCATTGCTCCAAAGAAAATTATAAACTCAAAAAAGCAACTTCAAACTAGAATTTGAATTTTTTTCTTATAAATTTAGAGTACCCAATTCATTTTTTTCCCCCCCAATTAAGGGGTAATTTAGCGTGGCGAACCCATCTACCCTGCACATCTTTGGGTTGTGGGGGTGAGACCCATGCCGACACGGGAAGAATGTGCAAACTCCACACAGACCGTGACCCGGGGCTGGGATCGGACCCGGGTCTTCGGCACCGCGAGGCAGCAGTGCTAACCACTGCGTCGTGCCTTCAACTATATTTAGAATTGCTATTTTTCTCCACCTGTCCGCTTCTGAAGGCAGTGATTTGTGGTTCCGACACCTCACTCAAGCGGTTATCACTCATCAATGCAGGCACTGATATTTGACCATGAAGAGAATCAAAGCTGAGTCAGATTCTGTCTTTATCTCATCATTATTTGTTCTTCCATTCCAGGGGTAAACACTAGATCAAATTGAGGAGAACAAACCTCACAGATGTTTTCCTCCTCAATCCATGAACACTAAAGTCCATGGCAGTATACCTGAAGCTGTCCAGTTGGCATTCTCTAACTTGGCGCAGAGAGAGTAATCCTAAAGTCTTGGCTACTATAATCAAATACCAGGCCAGGATGTTTTTACCCCACCCATCCACAAAAGAACTCAATTAAATTGAAACCTTGTCTGTAGCTGGAGTTAAATAATACACTAACCATTGTTAGCAAAATAATTTATAACATTTTCTGTACAGTTATTTAATAATTGATTATTGCTCATAATAAATGTCCAGGAAAGCATTCATCAAGACAAGCTGCATAAATATAATGCTACACAGTGAATCAGCTCCGGCAATTGAATCCTACAAATGGTGATTCCCGATATTCTAAGGTGAATACATTCAAGTCCGAGGTGTAAGGCGTCCACTACAGAGGCAACATTTCATTTGTACTTCCAATTTGTGGAACACCTAGGAGGTAACAAGCACCCGTTTCAGTCACTGGTTATGTGAGTGGAGCCACGAAAGTGGGAGAGAAAGCACGCGACCTCACTTTCGACCAACTGAAGGGTTAATCCAAGCCATGTCCAAATAGGGTTTAAGCACTTTCAGAATTCAGGATAAATATCAAAAGTTTCAAGACATTGTGGGCACAGTCATCGCCATTGCTCCCATGGCATGGTGACAACTCTCTTGAAGAGGCAGCTGACAAGACTGTGCTGATAGCACTCTGAGGATTTGCAGCCTTCGAGGTCTTTATTGAATTTTGTTAAGTATATTTACATTCTTGCTTGATAAATTCCACTTTGTCTCCATCATTTGATTGTACCTTGGAGGTCAGCTCACTGAGACTCCGATAAATTCTAGATTTGGGATACAAAGTTAAATTAACTAAAGATACCACAGCCCAAAATTTTAATAAAATCAAAATTCTTGCAGTGTAGATGAGTGATCTCGTTTCCACGATACATACTTAAATTCTCCAGCCCACTTAATCCCTCAATTTTATGAAGTCCGTGTTGCTCGTTCGAAAATTATATGGCCATTTCCAGGAAGTGGAGTTTATGGCAAGACCAGGATTAATAATTCAGAGAACACGAATCCAAATCCCACCACCTCACCCAAGGAACCCAAACCAACCTAACCCCCCCCAAAAAAAGAGGAAAAATATCAAAAGTGATCAGCCCATCACAAAACCCAATTGATCGCCCTCCGGTGTTATCAAATGATGGATGTGTAATAATTTCGAATTATAATATGCAAGAGAAAACGGTTACCTGCTGTAAAATGCTTTTACACGGAACAGAATTACTCTTACACAGAACAGAATTACATTATGTTCACTGCATAAATAGACAATGCCCAATTCAACTCTATTGGCAATTGTGTTCCACGCGGGCCTTGTTCCAACACTTGTAACCTATCAACGGAAAGTGCAATCTCTTTTCAAGTAGCTATTTTAGATTTAGATTTAGAACAGTACAGCACAGAACAGGCCCTTCGGCCCTCGATGTTGTGCCAAGCAATGATCACCCTACTCAAACTCATGTATGCACCCTATACCCGTAACCCAACAACTCCCCCTTAACCTTACTTTTTAGGACACTACGGGCAATTTAGCATGGCCAATCCACCTAACCCGCACAGCTTTGGACTGTGGGAGGAAACCGGAGCACCCGGAGGAAACCCATGCACACACGGGGAGGACGTGCAGACTCCGCACAGACAGTGACCCAGCCGGGAACCGAACCTGGGACCCTGGAGCTGTGAAGCATTGATGCTAACCACTATGCTACCGTGCTGCCTTTGCATTTAAATTTCACTATCTGCTGTGGTGGGATTTGAACCCAGGACCCCAGAGCATTAAGCCTGGATTTCTGAATTATTAGTCCAGTGACAATACCACTAGGCCACCGCCTCTGCTCTAGGTTTTCTTGGTTTAAATTGTGTGATCTGCCCACTGCTGTTTTTAAACAAAAATCTTTTGAGGCACCATTTACCCTACGAAGCTTAGCATCAATTTCACTTCCAGGTACAAACTAAAAAGCGAACCATCTTGTTTTTAAGGAAAAGGATCTGATGTGGCTGTATCCAGTGAAAACGGTTTTCCATTTAAAGTGATGCAACCACCTAGTTTTTATTTATTTATTTAAAAAAAAAATGTTTTGTTTCAAAATCTCATTCCATAAGCCTAAACATCTGCCTTTAGATCAGGATGATCATGAACTCAGTGGAAATTATCTCTCCCCATTACAGATGCTGTAAACACAGGTTCACCGAAGAGGTGCAGACACAAGGGACTGCAACCTGACATAAACATTCCTGCAGCTCTGATACAAGGGAGAAGCCCATGCAGGAAGTCTGCACCCAGAGATCAAACACTTTTCCAAACCACAGGTTTGATCCACACAAGAAAATTCTCCTGTTGACACTTGGCAGCCAAAGGGTACATTTAAAACTCGGAAGTACATAGAATGAATGTTGCTTGTAAAACAGTAAACAACTGGCTAAAGTTACTGTTCTTATACGGTTTGTAAACATTCAAAAGAAAGCAGCCGCTCCCCGCTACTAGATGCACAAGAGCAGCAAAGCATCAGGGCTGAAAAAAAGATAATGTCTACATTACATTTACAAACTGTTGGGTTCCTACAACATAAAAAGAAATCCAACACGATGTTCAAAAGTCTATAAAATAGCAATAAGAATAAAGTTGATTTTCTGCTGGCCCAAAAAGATGGCTGCTACAAGTCACATGACCACAGGAGGTAGCTTTACTAGTTCCATATAAGGAACTCCCTTTGTTCTGGGAGCAACCAGGAGCTACAAGAACAAAATAATTCTTCACTTAGCATCTCACACCTCATTTGTACAGACCCCTTCTTGCCCAGTTTTGGGAAAATCAGGCAGGTTCGGAGGGATCATCAGCTCCACCAGTGCCAGCCCTATTGTGACATGCGATGTAGTCCTATAGTTGAAGAGGAATCTCACCAGTCGCATGTCCAGAGAACCCACGGTCTGTTTCCACGTACCTCACTTAAATGTTTGGACCATGTTTGGCCAGGCCACTGGGTGACGGGTGGTTCGGATGTTTCTGATTCCATTACTCCTCACTTGTGAATGGGGTCCCATTATCAGTGACCAGCACTTCAGGAATCCCGAGGATGCTGAATGAATACCTTCATTTCTTGAAAGTGGAGGCCGTCCTATACATGTTTGGCCAGTTAGAATGGATTTTCACACGGGTTAGAAACATGGATCCCAGGAAAGACCCAGCGAAGTCTGCATGTTACCGTACCCAGATCCTGGCCATTCCCAGGGTTGAAGAGAGGCCGAAGGGAGTAGCGTCTGGTGCTCCTGACACACCAGGCATCTTCACACAGCTGCCCAATGTCTCTATCGATTCCTGGCCACCAGACATAGTTTTGTGCTGGCATCTTTTTGCTTGACTAACCACAGTGCATCGTGCTGGATCAGTTGGTGACCTGGCTGCAGAATGACCATGTGTGCTCCCCACAAAAGGTTGCTGTCTTCGACGCTGAGTCTGCTGCTTTTAGACATAGGGCTGAGGGGGGTCCTGCAATCCGGGATTCCAGTAACATGTAGCAGAGCTTTGTCAATGGGGGATCTTTCTATGTCCATGCAGGTATCTCTACGACTGTTACTGGCGGAGTGTCCAATAAGTTCAAAGTCGCCACGACTTCCTCGACCACGGTGGAAACATGGGGCTCACAGGTAGCGGGAGATGGCCGAAGGCATAGGCATAGCTATCGAGACCCATGGACCATGTTGAAAAGTATATTTGTACGCCGCCAGCAAGAGTCCCCTTGTGGTCGGTGATTATAAAAAAGTGCTGGTCATAGGCATACTGATGACATGTTTTCAGGGCGCAGATCACCACGAAGACTCCCCTTCATGAACAGGTCTCTGAACCTCTCCAGGCCCTTCCCCTCCCAAAACTTAAATGTCGAGTCCAAACCCATTGGTAGAAAAAGATGGTTGTTGCGGATGGGGGCTAGAGAAGGCAGGGATCAGAGGTTGAAATGCTGCCTGAACTGCTTCCAAATTCTACAGCTGGAAACCACCACTGGATTCAAGGAAAATCTCACTGGAGAGAAAGGCAATGGCACCGTAACTGTTGCCTATTGCACGAATGCCAGAAACAATGCTGTCATTTGTCGCCATATGGGACCAGGATCATTGTCTTGGGTGCTGTCTTTTAGATGAGTTATTAATAATCTTTATTGTCACAAGTAGGCATACATTAACACTGCAATAAAGTTACCGTGAAAAGCTCCTAGTCGCCACACTCTGGCGCCTGTTTGGGTACACCGAGGAAGAATTCAGAATGTCCAAATTACCGAACAAGCACGTCTTTCGGGACTTGTGGGTGGAAACTGGAGCACCCAGAGGAAACCCATGCAGACATGGGGAAAACGCGCAGACTCCACACAGACAGTGATCCAAGCCGGTTCCCCGGTGCTGTGAAGCAACTCTGCTACCGTGCTGAAATGAGGCCCAGTTTTGGGCCACCTGGACCCCCAAATAGAAAACGCTAATGTTGGAAAGGCGAAGTTGGGCTCTCCTCCCTGGGGGTTTGACCAGGAAACCTTCACTTTCGTCCAATTTCAGTTTATAATCAGAGATGAAGCCAAAAACACGAAGCAGCTTCATAATCTCATCCATGCAGGGGTCCATGATATAAAGAAGTAGGTTGTCCATGTAAAGGGACACACAATGCTCCACCCCTCCCCGATTTATCCCCTTCACTTAATAGAAGCTATAGCGAGCAGTTCTATTGCCAAAGCAGAGACAGTGGACACCCTTGTCACTTGCCGCTAATCAATGGAAAATAACCAGAGTACGAAAAGTGGCAGTGTGGGCCTTATACAGTAGTCGAATCCAGGAAATAATCTTGTGGCCAAAACCCAACCTCCCAAGAATCACAAACAGATACCCCCACTCCACTGCCTTTTCGGCATCCAGGGACACAATTACCTCTGGTTCGGGCACCGAGGGGAAAAGGACAACATTTAGCAGGCAACATATATTTACATTTGCCGACAACCATCAAACCTTGACGAAGCCTGTCTGAACCTCAGAGATTACCTTTGGAAGGCAGGGCTCAAGCCGCAGCGCGAACACCTTGGCAAGTAACATGACATCCACAAACAAGAGTGAGATAGGTCGGTACAACCCACATTCTTATTAGGCCTTTGTCTTTCTTGAGAATCAAGGAGATAAAGGCCTGTGTGAGGGTGGAGGGCAACAAACCCCAGAATAATGAGTTAGAACATAGAATTTACAGTGCAAAAGGAGGCCATTCGGCCCATCGCGTCTGCACCGGCTCCTGGAAAAGCACCCTACCCAAGGTCAACACCTCCACCCTATCCCCATAACCCAGTAACCCCACCCAACACCAAGGGCAATTTTGGACACTAAGGGCAATTTATCATGGCCACTCCACCTAACCTGCACATCTTTGGACTGTGGGAGGAAACCCGAGCACCCTGAGGAAACCCACGCACACACGGGGAGGATGTGCAGACTCCGCACAGACAGTGACCCAAGCCGGGAATCGAACCTGGGACCCTGGAGCTGTGAAGCATTTGTGCTATCCACAATGCTACCATGCTGCCCTGAGTTATTAGACATGTCCAGAATCAAAGGCACCAGCTGCTTCAAGAACCTCTTATTTAATCAGAAAGCCATCCAGACCAGGGGCTTTGTCGGTCTGCAAAAAACCAATGCATTAACGGGGACTGACCAAAAAGTCAGACATGACAGATCCCTCCAACAGAGGCTCCAATCTATAAAGATCATGATAGAAGCACTCAACAGCCACATTAACCTGAGGGGGGGGCGGAAACCAGGCTACCGCTCAAATTGTGTATTTGTATGATTTGCTGGGAGGCCACCTGCTGCTTAAGCTGGTGAGCCAAAAGGCGACTGGTCTTCTCCCTGTATTCCTAAAACATGCCCCTTGAGCATCTAGCTTACCGCTCTGCCCGTTGATAATATCTCAAATTATGTTTGCAGCATTCTCCTACTTGTTAACAACTTCGGGGTATGGTCACGTACTGGTGGTGCCCCTCAAGAATGGAGTCCACCAGCTTCTGCTGCTCTACTCTTTGTCTTCACCAAATGCACTTCATAGGAGATCATTTCCCCCGAGGACCACCTTGAGGACCTCCACAGCATGGAAGGCGAGATTGGCTCGGTTTTATTAAATTTTGTGTAGTCCTCAATGGCAGTAGACACGCGCTGACAAAATGTCTTTTCCGCTAGTAACGTTGTGTTGTGTCAAACCTCCGTGCAGATGTTGGGAGGGGCCCGATACTAGCGCCAAATCAACAAAGTGCAGGGCATGGTCAGAAATAACAACACCAGGACGGGGAAACAATGGGAATGAGACAGGAAGGCGCCGGAGTGTTGAGTCACCGGGCTAGCAGATTGGCTAGTCAAGGGAGTCAGGTGGTGGTGGTGGGGGGGGAAGTTACAGCCAGTAGATGGTTGGGGGGGGGGGGGGGGGGGGGGTATCGGGGGGAGGGACTTGAAATAGGCACTGGAAAGGAGGTAGAGGGTGGAGGCAGCCAAAGGGCGGGCCAGGAATGGCGCGATGCACGGGCCAGGGGCCGGCCCGAGAAAGGCTATGGCTGACCGGCGGTGTGGGGGGGGGGGGGGGTGGGATGTGCCTCCCGACCAGGCTGATTACCTGGAACGTCAAGGGACTGAATGGGCCGGTTAAGAGGGCGCGGGTGTTCGCGCACTTGCGGGCCCGGAGGGCGGACGTAATTATGTTGCAGGAGAAACATCTGAAAGTGTCTGACCAGACCAGGCTAAGGAAGGGCTGGATTAGCCAGGTCTTCCACTCGGACTTGGACTCAGTGGTCGGGATGGGAACTATACTGGGAATGCTGAGGAAGTTCGGCCAGTTCTCAGGATACTAATTAAATACGGTCAAGAGTGAAATGTTTGTGGTCCAGGCAAGGGGCCAGGAGAACAGATTGAGAGGGCTACCGTTTAGGCTGGTTGAGGAAAATTTCTGGTATTTGGGAATCCAGGTGGCACGAGACTGGGGCAGGCTGCATAAGTTAAATTTGGCCAGGGTGGTGGAGCAAATGAAGGGAGAGTTTCGGAGATGGGATGCACTCCCGCTGTCGCTGGCAGGGAGGGTGCAGACTGTAAAGATGACAATCCTCCCTCGATTTTTGTTTATTTTTCAGTGCGTCCCGATCTTTATCCCACAGTCCTTCTTCAAAAGAGTTAACGGGCTGATCATGAGCTTTGTCTGAGCGGGAAAATCCCCGCGGGTGAAGAAGGCGATGTTGGAGAGGAACCGCAGCGAGGGAGGGCTGGCTTAGCCGAGTCTGATCAATTATTACTGGGCGGCCAACATCGCTATGATAAGGAAGTGGATGGTGGGTACGGGGTCTATTTGGGAGCGGGTGGAGGCGGCTTCGTGCAGGGGCTCCAGCTTGGCAGCCCTGGTCACGGCTCCTCTACTGCTGCCGCCGGCCAAGTACATCACCAGCCACTCTTGACCGTATTTAATTTGTATCCTGAGAGCTGGCCGAACTTCCTCAGCATTCCCAGTATAGTTCCCATCCCAGCCACTGGGTCCGACATATACAGGAGCAGGTCGTCTGCATAAAGAGAAACCCTATGTTCAACCCCGCCCCTCACCATCCCCTTCCAACCCTCTGCGGCTCTCAGCGCAATCGCCAGCGGCTCTATGGCCAGCGCAAACAGCAGCGGGGAGAGCGGGCAGCCCTGTCTGGTCCCTCGGTACAACCTAAAATACTCCGACACTTCTCTGTTGGTCCTGACGCTGGCCCTCGGGGCCTGATATAATAGTTTGATCCAATCCCTCCCCGAACCCAAACCGTCCGAGCACCTCCCATAGATAGTGGTGGATATGGGGCCAGTGGAGGAGGCATGTGGGGGAGATGGGGGCGTCTGTCTGGGTGCCAATCTGCGACAACCATCGGTTTGCCCCCCGGGAGTATGGATGGGGGGTTCAGAGTATGGCGGGGGCGGGAAGGGTGGGTGATATGTTCCTGGAAGGGAGCTTTGCGGAGGAGTTTGAGGAGCTTGGAGGAGAAATTTGGGTTGGTAAGGGGAAATGATTTTAGATACCTACAGTTGCGGGACTTTGTTCGTAGACAGGTCCCATCTTTCCCACGCCTCCCGCCAATGGGGATCCTCGACAGAATAGTCTCTAGGAGGGAAGAAGGGGAGGGTAGAGTCTCGGGTATATATAAACTTAAATGGGAGGAGGAGCTAGGTGGGGAAATGGAGGAGGGGCTGTGGGCAGAGGCCCTGAGTAGGGTAAATTCGACCGCGACATGTGCTAGGCTCGGGTTGATTCAATTTAAGGTCGTTCACCGGGCCCATATGACGGCGGCTTGGGTGAGCAAATTCTTTGGGATAGAGGACAAATGCGCTAGGTGCGTGGGAGGACCAGCGAACCACGTGCACATGTTTTGGGCATGCCCTAAGCTGAAGGGGTACTGGGAGGGATTTGCGGGGGTCATGTCCCAGGTGCTAAAAACAAGGGTGGTGATGAGTCCAGGGGTGGCAATTTTTGGGGTTTCGGAGGACCCGGGGGAGAAAGAGGCCAATGTTGTGGCCTTTGCTTCCCTGATAGCCCGGCGACGAATACTATTGGCGTGGAGGGACTCAAAGCCCCCGAAGATTGAGTGGTGGCTTGCGGACATGTCGAGTTTCCTGGGTATGGAGAAAATTAAGTTCGCCTTGAGGGGATCTGTGCAGGGGTTCGCCCGGAGGTGGCAACCATTTATTGACTTCTTTGCGGGAGAGTGAGCGTCAGCAGGGGGGGGGGGGGGAGGTAGAGCAGAGTAGGAGGGAAAATATGGCGGGTAGTACCGGTGGGAGAGGAGCGGGCTGGTGCAATATGTTACGATTGAAGTATTGAAAGTACATGGACGTTTGCACATTTTTGCCTTTTTTGCTTTCTTTCTGATGATGTCTGTAACTGTCTGTGTGGAGTCTGCACGTCCTCCCCCTGTGTGCGTGGGTTTCCTCCGGGTGCTCCGGTTTCCTCCCACAGTCCAAAGATGTGCGGGTTAGGTGGATTGGCCATGCTAAATTGCCCGTAGTTTCCTAATAAAAAAGGTTAAGGGGGGGTTGTTGGGTTACGGGTATAGGGTGGATACGTGGGTTTGAGTAGGGTGATCATGGCTCGGCACAACATCGAGGGCCGAAGGGCCTGTTCTGTGCTGTACTGTACTGTTCTATGTTTATAAAGCCAAAAATTACCTCAATAAAATTGTTTATTGAAAAAAAGAAATAACACCACTAACATTTTTTTTTATATATAAATAGTTCTGGTTTAGAAAAATGGTTACAAAACAACTAAAATCCCATAAACCTTGCACTCCAAAAAGGAAATGAAAAAATGAAAAATGAAAATTGCTTTATTGTCACGAGTAGGCTTCAATGAAGTTACTGTGAAAAGTAACTTCTGTCCGGGGAGGCTGGTACAGGAATTGAACCGTGCTGCTGGCCTGCTTTAAAAGCCAGCGATTTAGCTAAGTGAGCTAAACCAGCACTAAACCAGAGCTATATATTATCATAACAAACCCAGAACCCCACATAGACCTAAACTCTAAATCTACACCAGAAGTGTAAAAATTCAACCCCACCATGAACCAGAAAGTACAGGAACAAACACAAAATCCTAAGAATGCAATAATTCAACATGCCCTTCCCCAGAACCCAAAAACTCAATTGCAACACGCCCAACTTGTATTTTTTTTAACAAGAGTCCGCCTCTCCGGGTGGCCCAAATAAATAGTCCTTTCCATCGAAAGCTACTCTAAGCCGAGCCGGGAAGAGAACACAGACTTCACTTTTATACAGGGTGGCCTTCACTTGTAGAACCAGATATCGTGGCCTTCCCATTGAAGAGCCGATGTTCCTTCACCCATCTCAGAATTTGCTCTTTCTCCTTGAAACTATTACCATACATGATGGCTCCTCAGGACAGGGGTCAGAGTGCAAGGTAGTCCCGGTCCAACTCAGGATGTGAATCTACGCTCACCCACCATCTTGTCTGCGAAGTACTTCCGTGGGCATTGACCATCCATCCCCTCCAGCAGTCCCACAATTAAGAGTGTTTTGTCTCCTGGTCCGATTCTCTAGATCATTCACCTTGATCTTTAGCGACTTGTTCGCTTCGGCTATTGAAGATAGCTCTGATTAACAGTGAGGTAATTCGATCCCTGTGGTTCGAGAAGGTCACTTGCATCATGGCTCCATGGGCTTCCACACTTTCTTTGGGTTTTCTTTGGAGCCACTCAGATGGGGGTCAAGTCCTCCCCCATTGATTTCCAGAGGTTCTCCGACACAATCAGTCGATGATTTTCAAATTCCTTAGCCAAGGTACTAGAAAGCGCCTCTGCCGTTAATGGAGTGGCCGGAGCCCCAGAGACGGACTCCGCTACTTTGCCTGCCAATGAGGCCTCTATCTCAGTCGATGAACTTCTGCTGTCCACCATATTTCTCGTGCCTTTTCTAGGCGTTTCAATCAAATAGTATCCTTATTCCATTAACAATGTGGGTTTTCAAAAGAACAAAAGGGACAAGTAGTACACAGTGCTCTAGTGGGAGCCACCTCTTGTAAGTCTTCCTCCTACGTTTCTCCACCAGAAGATTCTTCCTCAACAAGATATGAAAGGGTGCCAACAAAGTTTGAAATAAACTTCCCGTAATAATTTGAGACTCAGAAATGATCTCAATTCTGTAGCATTTTGTGGAGTCGCAGCCCCTTTTATGGCCCGAACCTTCTCCTCCACAAGGTGCCGACCATCCTTATCCACTCTATTATCCAAGAATCTCACAGCCTTTGCTTGAAAAACACACTTGCCTCTCTTCACTTATCTGGGATATTTCAGAGGGCCTCCTCTAGATTATCCATGTGCTCCTTTTCAGTGGCCCCAGCCCCAGTGACGAGCACATTGTCGAAATACACCGTCACTTTGGGTAATCCACAGAGGATGAATTCCATCATCCTTTGAAAAATTGTACAGGCTGAAGAGACCTCGATGGGGAGGCAACTTTATTCGAACAGTCACCTGTGTGTGTTTATAGTCACATACTTCCACGATGTGGTGTCAGTGCTAACTGCAGATAAAAATGGCCCATTGAGTTTGGTGAATGAGCATCCTCTAGCCAGATTCACATACAAGTCCTCCACGCAAGGTATAGGGGAACGGTCTAGTTAATGTATAATCCCCGCAGAGGCAAACAGAATTATCTGGCTGTTCATCACCAGGACCACTCCGCAAATCACACTGGGCTTGTGATGCCCAAACTCCAGGAGCCCCAACTTGACACCCACCTTGGTGAGCAAGGGTTAAGTACCTAGGCTGAGCCTCTGAGTCCACGTAGATGCGTGCCTCGGCTCCCTTTATTTTTCCCAGGCCCTCCTGGAATATCTCTACGTATTTTTCTAAGGACCTCATATAGGTTTCCAATGCCCATCCAGAAGATCTGCTGCCAATTGAAGCAGAGTACTCATGCCCAATCAAGCCCCAGCAGCTTAGGTCCTGGCCCTTGCACCATGACCAAAGACAGCCTGACAGTTCATTGCATGCGGGTTACCAGGGTCACGCTGGTTCTTATGATGCTCAGTGGCCCCCCAATTAAGTTGTCAATCTAGCCATGGTGTTGCTGAATGGCAGGATTCCTGTGTGGAGTCGGCAGACAGTCTGCTGACGAATTATTAAGACGGCAGCCACTGTGGCCAGCTCCATCACCAGGGGATGTCCATTCACCTGCAGTTTGACCCGAATCAGTGCCACGTTCAGATAATGGTGCAGTTCAGTTGCATCATGTTGTCTCCCTCGGGTGAGGCCACGTGCAAGGCCCTAACCGAGGGCGACATCATCTGCCCAGGTCGGCACGCTCTGTGCTGATTCTGGCGGAATGGATTGCCGCAAAATCTACACCCACATGCCCAGCAATGTTGCCGAATTTCCCCTCGTACTTAGGGGAGGTGTACCGCTGGTCTACGGCGGTCCCGGAACATTGAGCCTAGATGCAGGGTTGTACCTTTGGAGGTAACCGGGCCATTTGGGCACTGCCCTGGGATGCCACTGGAGTCGGGTAAGGAGATCGGCACTATAATTCATGGAACCTCGAGTTTGCACGTGACAGCGCTAGCTCAATGGCCCTTTTGAAATCCAACGTTGGCTCCCTCAACAGCTTCCTGTGTGGCCATGTTGCTCTTTCCGCACACTATCTGATCCCTCAGCATCTCGGATAGGGATGGTCCGAATTTGCAATGTTCAGCCAGCAGTCCGAGTCGGGCTAAGAAATCTGTTACTGGCTCCCACGGAGTTCGTACAGCAGTATTGGACCAGTGGTGTTGCATAATTACTGACCGTTTCAGCTCATAACGTTTAGACACCAGTGCTGATTCAAACGATTTTGAATCCGGAGCATCTGGGTAAGTTAGTTTTTTTTAACAACATTGAAGGTTGGGCAAGTTGTCAGGAGTACCACCTTTTGACGGTCCTCTCCCCAAAATGCCACCGGCCTGGAAAAAAGTGCCTTTTCCACTCTGTGTACTGAGCCCAATCTGTGTCAAAGGCTCCAATGTCCCGAAAAGTGGCATTTTTGAAAGCTAGTTCGTACGGGGGTTGGGGTATCCAGAAGTAGAGATCAGATTTTCTTTTTACCTCGTCGCCAGTATTAAGACCCAGGTATTACACCACACAGCCGCGACAGAGTCCGACCTGTAGACTGGATTCGTACGAGCACCAGCTGGGTGAGCCTCCGCCCACCAGCGGGGAAGCTCGCATTCCACAAGCCCCAAAGGGAGTTCAATCCCAGTTTCCCAGTGGGAATTATTACACAAACCCACTGCAAGTTGTGACCATCCAAAAATTACATTTGAGATAAATGAGATTGCAAGGCCAATCCATCTAAATGGGGTCAAAACAAATAAATCCTGAGAAACAGGTGCTGATTTCTGCTCAAACTGTATAGGGCTCTTGTCAGAATATAGAGAAATGGGTCTGCCTCTACCCAACAGAACATGTTCAACCCCTAGGGAGGACCATCTGGAGAAGGACCACAAGATTGAATCCAATCAAATGATTCAGTTCCAAAGAAACAAATAAACTGAGGTTTTTCTGGCAAGGGTCAACCCAGAGGGAGCAGCTGAAGGGGTAAAACATTTATTGCCGGCATTCAACTAAAATAAAAGAAAGGAAAATAATGTAGCTGCTGAAAATTTAAATAGAAACAGAAAATGCTCAAAGATTCAGCATGCCATGCAGCTTCCGTAAAGAAAGAAATTGAGTTTGTCTGGTCAATTTTAACTAGTGTTGGGAAACTGGCAGGATCAGCTACGACAGTCTTTACATCCTACCCAATTTTATTCTCCAGCGAGAAGGATGTCCAAGGGTCTTTTGGGGAGGGGGGGGGGGGGGGGGGGAAGAGCACTCCAACCCACCAAGTGCAAGTTCCTCTCCAAGTCACACAATCCCAATTTGGAAATATATGGCTGTACCTTCATCGTCACTGGGTGAAAATCCTCCCTTCTTAACAGTAGTCAGGGTGTACTTACACTACATGGTTTGCAGCAGTCCAAGGAAGAGGCTCGTCACTATCTTCTCGCGAACAATTGGGGATGGGCAATAAATGCTGGTCCAGTCAGTGACACCCACATACATGAAAGAAAATATTTTAAAAAAAATATTTGGAAAGGAAGTCTGGAGTACTGAAGACAAACTCGGGAATTGGCCAGACAAAATCCCAGAATAGAACCTTGGCTCAAAATCCCCCTCGATAACCGTCACGAGAGTGTTTCCAAACTTTACTCCCAAAAACAAGCTTCATTATCTTCACTCTTATGCTTTCCCTTAGTGGTTTGCATTTTGAAATCTAGACCAGGCTTTCCAAATGACACATTAAAACACAGCTTCAGCACCACTTTTCACAGCAAATCCAGCCCAGTATCTTACACCAACCACTTTAGGATTTTTTTTGTCTTAACTGCTGTGCAAACTTCATAACTGTTCAACCTCTGGATTCCCAGACTGTATTAAAATGACATCAGACGTTTGATTTACCTTTGAAAGCTGCTGTCCCACTTTAAAGCTGGTTACTGCAATTGCCTCTCTTTAACTCAGAACACTTTGGGCACAATTTAACTAAATATGAACCATAGCGAGCGCCGCACATAGCCCCGTTTTCTGTACTGCTGGAATTCCACAGGTATAGCGAGAGATCAGGTAGCCATTGTCAAATGGCATCCCGATCTCTGGAGCCCCCGAAGTGACGACCCCCCCCCCCCAACTTACCATATATATGAGTGGGTATCCGGGTACTGAGGCGGTAATGAGTTTCCTTCTTGAAACGCTGTAGTCCCCAAGGTGTAGGTGCACCCACTAGGTTAGGGAGGAGTTGCAAGATTTTGACCCAGCGAAAGTGAAGGAACAGCGACATCTTTCAAGTCGAGGTGGTGAGTCTCTTGGAGGGGAATCTCCAGGTGGTGGAGTTCAAGAAAACCTTCTGCTCTTGTCCTTCTAAATGGTAGTGGTTGTGGGTTTGGAACCCAACGAACCTTGGTGAGTTCCTGCAATGCATCGTGTAGATTGTACACACAGCTGCCACTGTTTGTCAGTGGTGGAGGGATTAAATATTTGTGGAAGAGGTATCAAGTGGACTCCTTTGTCCTGGATGGTGTTGAGTTTCTTGAGTGATGTTGGAACTGCCCTCATCCAAGCAAGTGGAGAGTATTCCATTACATTTCTGAGTTGGGCCCTGTAGATGGACAGATTTTGGGGGTCAAGAGGCGAGTTACTTGTTGAGGATTCCTAGCCTTTCCTTTGACCTGCCCTTGTAGCCACAGTATTTATATGGCTGGTCCAGTTCAGTTTCTGGCAACCTGCAGGATGTTGATTGTGGGAGATTCAGCGATGGTCATGCCATCGAATGTAACAGGGTGGTTGTTAAATCCTCTCTCGTAGGAGATGTTCACTGTATGGCACGAATGTAACTCGACACTTGTCAGCCCAAGCCTGGATATTGTCCAGATCTTGCTGCATTTGGACATGGACTGCTTCAGTATCTGAGGAGCCACAAGCGATGCTGAACATTGTGCAGTCATCTGCGAACATCACCACTTCGAACATTTATCATGGAAGGGAGGTCTTTGATGAAGCAGCTGAAGATGGTTGGGCTTAGGACACTACCATGAGGAACCCTTCAGGGATGTCCTGGAGCGGAGATGATTGACATCCAACCACCACAAACACCTTGTTTGTGCCAGGTATGACTCCAACCAGCAGAGAGTTATCTCCCGATTAGAGTTGTGCTAAGGCTCCTTGATGCTATTCTCAAATCAAATAATGCCTTGATGCCAGGGGCACTCTGACCTTAACTCTATTGTCCATGTTTGAACCAAAGCTGCAATTAGATCAGGGAGTTGAGCGACTCTGGCAGAACCCAAACTAAGTGTTGCGAGTAACTTATTGCTGACCAAGTGCCGCTTGATAGCACTGTTGAGGACTCCTTCCAGATGATGGAGTAGACAGATAGGGTGGTAATTGGTTTGGATTTATCCCGTTTCTTCACTTTAGGACATCTGGTCAATTTTCCATATTGCCTGGTAGTTGTCAGTGTTGTAGCTGTACTGGAAGTTTGGCGAGGGGTGCGGCAAGTCCTGGAGCACAAATCTTCAGTACTAATGCCAGAATATTGTCAGGGCCCATAGCTGTAGCAATATCCAGTGCCTTCAGCTGTTTCTTAATGTCACATGGAATAAACCGAATTAGCTGATGCTGGGGATCTCAGAGGCCAAGATGGATCATCCACTCGGCACTTCTGGCTGAAGATTGTTGCGACTGCTTCAGCCTCGTCTTTTGCACGGATGTGCTAGGCTCCCCGTCATTGAGGATGGGGTTTTGTGGAGCCTCTTCATCCAGTGAGTTGGTTAATTGTCCACAACCATCCATGGCTGGATGTGGCAGGACTGCAGAGCTTAGATCTATGCATTAGTTGCGGAATCACGCAGCTCTATTACTTGCTGCTTATACTGTTTGGCACACTAGTCCGGTGTCGCAACTTCACCAGGTTGTGACACCTCATTTTTGATGTTGCTCCTGGCATGCCCGCCTGCACTTCATTGAACAAGGGTTGATCCCCTGGCTTGGTGGTAATGGTAGAGTGGGGGATATGCCGGGACATGATGTTGCAGATTGTGCATCTCATGAATGCCCAGTCTAGAGTTGCTAGATTTGTTCGAAGTCTATCCCATTTAGCGCGGTGGTAGTGCCACACAACACAATGGAGGGTATCCTCAATGTGAAGTCGGGACTTTGTCTCCAAAAGGACTGTACCATGGTCACTCCTACCAATACGATCATGGACAGATGCATCTGCAGCAGGCAGGTTGGGGAGGATGAGGTCAAGTATGTTTTTCCCTCTTGTTGGTTCCTGCTGCAGTCTAGCAGCTGTCTTTAGCAACTGGCCAGGTTGGTCTGTGGTGGCACGACAGGGCCACTATTGGTGATGGACAAAGTCCCTCACCCAGAGTATATTCTGCACCCTTGCCACCTTCTGTGCTTCCTCCAAGTGCTGTTCAACATGGTGGACAGTATGTGGTAATCTGTAGAGGTTTCCTTGCCCATGTTTAACCTGAAGCCATGAGACTTCATGAAGTCCAGAGTTGGTGTTGAGAACTCCCAGGGAAACTCCTTCCCAACTGTATACCACTGTGCCTCCACCTCTGCTGGGTCAGTTTTGCCAGTGAATTAGGACATGCTGTAACGACAACAATCTCTACCTCAACGTCAGCAAAACTTAGAGCTGGTCAATGACTTCAGGAAGCAAAGTATCGTACACGTCAAAACTACGACCAAGAAAGCACAAAAGTGCCTATACTTTCTCTGGAAACTAAGGAAATTCAGCATGTCCGTATTGACTCTTACCCCAGATGCACCATAGAAAACATCCTGTCTGGTATGGCAACTGCTCGGCCCAAGGCTATACGAAACTACAGAGGGGTGAACACAGCCCAGTCCATCACTGGAGCCCGCATCCCATCTATTAGCTCTGTCTATACCTTCCCTTCCCGCTGCCTTGGGAAAGCGGGCAGCATAAGCAAAGACCCCTCCCCATCTGGGTTATTCACTCTTCCAACTTCTTCCATTGGGCAGGAGATACAAATGTCTGAGAACACACACTAACATATTCAAAAACAGCTTCTTCCCCACTATTTCCAAACTTCTAAACGACCCTCTTATGGACCGATCTGATCTCTTCACTCATCTTCTCTACTGAGTAGTACGACACACCTGTATACTTCACTGATGCTGGTGTCTATGTATTTACATAGTGTATTTTATGTTTGCCCTATTTTATATTTTCTTTTCATGTACGGAATGATCTGTCTGAACTGTATGCAGAACAATACTTTTCACTGTACCTCGGCACACGTGACAGTAAACAAATCCAACCCCAGGAATGGTGATAGTGGTGTCTGGGACATTGTCTGTAAGGTGCAATTCTGTGAGTATGACTATGTCAGACTGAGAGACAGCTCCCTGGAGGACCTTGCAGGGTTGACAGGGCTGGGTTTGCCGTTGTTGTCTCCAATGCCTGGGTCGATGCCGGATGGTCCATCTGGTTTCATTCCTTTTCGGTGTTTTTGTTGGTTGAATTTGGGTCCTCTGGGTCTCTTACTTATCCAGCGACAATACTACTACATCACCGCCTTCTCAGGCAGTGTCTTAAACATTCTTTCTGTTCCAATTCCCTGGTTATCTGGACTGTAACTTGTACTTTAGGAAGCTTCTCTCTTCGCAGCTCCTGTCCTTGCCACTCTTTCTTCTGGCAGAGTTGGGAGATGCTCACTCCCCGAGATCTGGTCTCCAACCACTCTGGCTTCCAGCTAAAACTAAGAACAAAGGAAAGCCCATCCCTCTGGAACGTGGAGTCTTGTTGCTGAGCAACAATTGCTGGTTTATTTATTCTTTACGCTGTTGACCAATCTAAACACAGTTGGAACTTAACCAACCCCCCACACATGCAAACTCCTTCGTCCACGTGAATCTAACTATAGATTTTATCCTTCTGGAAACATTAAATTAAATCCACTCAAAACTACACCTTATTTCTAACATTTACCAATATAAATCCCTTAAAAATACCTTTCTTTTCCCATCAAGAATAATTTAAAGTCAACAGTTGCATGTAATAATGGGGAGGAGTGAGGAACTGTACTCCCAATATAAATTACTTTCCCCTGTACCTAACCTGCGATTCTAGAGACAAACTTAAAAAGCATTATAACATTCAAAAGGAATGAATAATAACATTTTAGTCAGATCCACAAGATATAGCACATTTGAATGTGACAAATGGTCCCAATTTCAACATATCAACGTCTATAAATCTACCCCTCATACTTTCTCATGAAAAAATGATCAGCCATGGGATGGAAATTTACTTGTTAAAACATTGCTTTTCAAGATATTGCAATAAAAGAATGCACGCATAAAATTAAAATTCAGATTTACTCAATATACCAGCCTAAAAAAGAGGCAGCTTCAAGGGAAAATAAAATTATGATTCAAGAAAAACACCAATGGAATTAGGATTGGGTTCAACCTGGCACTGTGCCCTATTGACATTGTTGTTTTTGAATATTAAAAGACCGAACAAACATAATGACATTCAATGAGAAGATATGAACGGTGCTATGTCTTTTCGTCCGACGTCATTTCGTCCAACGACAATTCGTCCACGTCTTTTGGTCCAACGTCTTTTTGTCCGCTCGCCTTTTGGTCCAACGTCATTTTGTCCGGTGATTTTTTTCGTCAAAGAATTTTTGTGACTTTTTACGTGTTTTTGTCGGATGATTTTCTTGGTCAAATAATTTTTGTGACTTTTTGAGTGTTTTTGTCGAATGATTTTTTTTGTCAAAGAATGTTTGTGACTTTTTACGTGTTTTTGTCGGATGATTTTTTTTGTCAAAGACTTTTTTAGTAGCATAGTAATTTAGCATGACCAAACTTGCTTAGTAGCACTCCACTCCACTTTAACTTTTGTAAATAGAAATCTTCTCAAATGCACATAATATACAATAAAGGATCTTTATTACCAGCCTCTTTCCTTTAACGAGCCTTGTTAAAGGATAGTTATTATCGTTCTCTCCCCTTTAACGAGCCTCGTTAAAGGATAGATATTATCGGTCTCTTTCCTAATCCCGAATTCGCCCATCCAGAAATGGCAAAGTTCAGGGAAGGGCTAATAATAGGCAAAAAGGCTCAAATTCTTCGGGGAGATCAGTCGACGTCATGTACGCGACACAAGAAAATAACTGAACGCCTCAAAAGATTGGTCGTTGAATATGTTCCTACAGCGAAAATTGATTTCTTGAGGAATGTTGCTCACAATTTACATCAATTTTAAGTAATTTCGGGAATTCATCCTTAGTAAACTTTTAGATCTTTTTAAATGCATTTTTAGATTTTTTACCTTTTTAACTGCATTTTTCAGCTTGCATTTCATCAATTACTTGCATTTTAGCAATTAAATTCACTTGCTGTATTGTACCTGCTTTCTATCAATTAAATGCTTTTATACGGAGTTGATTTGTAATTGGTTAATTGGACGAAGTGACGTTGGACCAAAAGACGGGCGGACAAAAAGACGTTGGACCAAAAGACGTGGACGAAGTGTCGTTGGACGAAATGACGTTGGACGAAAAGACGCGACACGGATATGAACAATAGAACCCAGCTACAGTAATTGGTCAGTGTTAATAAATATTATGATTGAATGTACAGCAATTATACTGCTCAGCACAATTCTGCTTCGTGTTCACCTATTTTTAAAGATTAAAACAGAAACAAAACATTGCCAATACTAAAAGCATGAAAATTCCTCAGGAGAACCTGAGCTGTGCACCAGACTGAGCAAATTATTAATCATTTGTTTATTGTTCCAACTGTTCGCACCAAAGAACTCTAACATGCTACAGTTAGAGTAATCCCAGGATTCCTTTTTACCCATTCAACAGAATACCAACCTGAAGGGTTTATTCATGTGCAAAGTCTATGATCAACATCAAATTCTGACTACAATCAGCATATCATGGTTGCATGCTATGGGACAGAATTTGGTGCAATGCCATTTGTCAAGTGACAAAGAAATCTTGAAACAATTCATTCTTTGAGAAGCAGCAATTAAGCCAATGGTGGGGCTGAAATAATTTTGTAGTAAGCACAAATCTAAAGTGCTTAAGATTATCAAAATTTGTCTCTTCCACCTTCTCCCCATCTATTTTACTTAATTGACCTTCATCTTTTAACTAAATAACTGGCAGGACAAAACAGCTAGTAAAACTAATGAGCTAAACATTCAAGATGCAAAGACATAATAACCAGAACATTTAGAATGAGTTATAATTAATGTAATTATAATCACATTGAAACTAGTTGCACTAGGAGATGAAAAGATGGTAGAATGATGCCACATTTTTGAGGGCATGAGGTTTGCATGCAGGATTCAGCAGGGAAACTAGCCAGCGTCAAGCTTACATACGTAGAGAGACAGGTGACATCATGCAGACGAAACTGAAACTAAATAGAAATGTGTTATCTGCATAATTATTTACTTTGAGTAAAAATAAACCATTTTAAATTTGCTAGACTTGCAAATTCATATACAATGCTGCCAATTTAGCTAGGCGAGAAATACAATGCGTTACAAGTAAATTTCTCTAAGTAGTTGGACATACTTTCATTAATTTTTTTCATTTCTTTTCCAAAACATTTTTGTCATTTATCCTTAGATGACCCATGTGCAGGTTCCAGTTGGGAGATTAGGCAGGCAATTTGCTCATTTGGCTATCAGAAGGTATTAAGAGAAGGCCTGAGCAACTCTCTTCCTTTTCAGTCTAACTGCAACGAAGTCCTTAATTGACTCTTGTGCCCTATGCCTTTCCCTGCTCACTAACAATAATAATAATCATCATCATCTTTAATGTCGCAAATAGGCTTACATCAACACCGCAATGAACTTACTGTGAAAATCCCCTAGTCGCCACACTCGTGCGCCTGTTCGGGTACACGGTGGGGGAATTCAGAATGTCCAAATGACCTAACAGCACTTCTTTTGGGATTTGAGAGAGGAAACCGGAGCACCCGGAGGAAACCCACGCAGACACGGAGAACGTGCAGACTCCACACAGACACTGACCCAAGCTGGGATTCGAACCTGGGACCCTGGTGCTATGAAGCAACAGTGCTAACCACCGTGCCACCCTCTACTGGAATGAAGAGCTTGCAGATGGGCTTGTTGCTGGGACAAACCTCATGGCTTCCCTCCATTCACTGGAAGACCAATGTGGAGTACTGGACCATTTCACTGCCTTCCCCATCCCTACATCACTGCAGACTCCTATTTTGATAGACATTATTTATGCCCTGCCATGGCAAAAATATTTCAGGTTCAGCAAACACTAGGTGTGCTCACTGCACTACAAGATGAAAAGGCCAATTCCTTCCAAGGTAGGACACAGTACACAAGGGTCCTGCTGAGTCGCTCTCCCATTCACAGCAAGATTTTTATACCTATCTTATTCCTAAAATGAGGAAACTAGAAAATCAGATGGACAAATTACATTATTCAATTTTTAAACATATTTTCTAAAAAGTACAAAGCTGTGCAATCATTTTAGTTTGTTTGGTTTAGTTTTTTTAAAATAAATTTAGAGTAGCCAATTATTTTTCTTTTCCAAATAAGGGGCAATCCACCTAACCAGCACATCTGGGTTGTGGGGGTGAAACCCACTCAGACACGGGGAGAATGTGCAAACTCCACACGGACAGTGACCCAGGGCCGGGAATTGAACCCGGGTCCTTGGCGCCGTGAGGCAGCAGTGCTAACCACTGCACCGCATGCCGTCCTTGGTTTAATTTTTTAAATCAAAATGACCAGGCATAAAAGTGATTTGTAGAGTGTCTCAGTGGATGTAATTCTTGATGTCCCAAAAGTTAGTTGATTTAAATATAAAACGAGGGCTTCGCAAGAGATCCTAAGTAATAAACACCCACCCAATCATGTTTCCAGTCAGTCCCAAAATGAGAAATATATGGAGGGAGGGAGGGATTTTCTTCCACAGGTCCTTGAAAGCCAGTTACACTACACAATTGACAAAAGCCTGGGAGCATTACACTGCCAACCCACTCAGACAAGGAAACAGCACAGAGATAATAAAAAGGGAAAAAGCAAATACAAAATTGGGGCAGCACGGTAGCATTATGGATAGCACAATCGCTTCACAGCTCCAGGGTCCCAGGTTCGATTCCAGCTTGGGTCACTGACTGTGCGGAGTCTGCACATCCACCCAGTGTGTGCGTGGGTTTCCTCCGGGTGCTCCTGTTTCCTCCCACAGTCCAAAGATGTGCAGGTTAGGTGGATTGGCCATGATAAATTGCCCTTAGTGTTGGGTGGGGTTACTGGGTTATGGGGATGGGGTGGAGGTGTTGACCTTGGGTGGGATGCTCTTTCCAAGAGCCGGTGCAGACTCGATGGGCCGAGTGGCCTCTTTCTGTACTGTAAATCCTATGATAAAATATTGAAATGTTCCTTAAATTAATGTCACAAAGTAAGCTAAGAATCAAGCTGAAGTTGTATCTCGATCTAATACATGCGAGATGACAATATTTCACTTCTTGAAGCCTGTCATGACTATGTTAACTCAAACTAGCAAGATGAACAGGCATGTCTGATAGTTTGATCAACCCTATTCTGAAATAGGTTACAGGCCGTCAGTCATGCAAGGGAGACCAATCTGCCAGGTTGCTCACTTCCAAGGAATTGTGAAAGCAGACAGCACCTATAAATAAAAACACATTTTACTGCCTCTTCAATATAAGCTCCGAGTGTGCTCTGTCTTTTCACTCATTAGAAATTGGCTGAAATTGCTCATTGCAGAAAGAAAGAGGAAAAGAAGGAATTTAACAAGTATGTCAAAATTAGCAGAAAAATTAAAAGGCGGGGGGGGGGGGGGGGGGGAGATGATATCGCCTCGGAGGACTGACCTGGTCACCTGATGGCAGGTTGCACTAAGTTTGTAGATGTTTGAGATTGTGGATAATAAAAGAGTCATGGTGTGATAAAATATGCAGATGGTTGAAGAACATAAACAAAGCAACAGACTGGAAAAAGTACTCCAGTCTGAATGACAATAAACATGTCCTTTGGAGCCGTAAAGTAGATATTCAGCAGATAACACACTCAGGTTTAGCACAGCTCTCAGTTTCAAGGAAATAAGGCCCAAGCTCACCTTGGACGTCTTCTTCCCCACCATCACCATCCTCTTCCTCATTGTAAGCCAATTCGGCCTGCTTGTCTGCCTCGTACTCACCCACATTACCATCATCCCCATTATAGTCCGCCACTTTAGAGTCATGCTGCGGATCAGCTGGGGATTCATTTTCATCAAAGAACTGGCCTGAGGAATCCAAGTGAGAAGCGAGAGAAAGCAGAGGGAGGGGGAGGGGGGAGAAGAGAGACAGAAATCCATGTTGAAAATGGAGAACAAGAGAACTTTAATTGTTGCTTTTTTTAAAAAAGATGCCAACAGAAGATGGACCATTAAATCTTTCCTTTTGCAATTCCAATCCTCCTTCGTCACCTTTGCTCGTTTGGGCTCGAGTATGTGATGCAGCACATGAAAAATCGAAAGCAGAGTTGGACTAAAACGGAAGCAAGTTGTCAGGTTCAATTTCTGGCAGCCACTTAAAGGTTATCACCTTTCAATCAATAACATTTTAGAACACTGGCATTCTGTTGTCATCAGCCTACTAAAGGGTGAAGGCATTTTCTAGCTGGTTAATGTAGTTGTTTCTGGTACAGCCGGGTGTTATTCAAAGTTAGAACTGAACTGAAGTGCTAGTGAGTAGAGTGGAGCCAAACAGAATGCACAGCAAACTGTACAAGCAACTGGAAATTTCCTTCAATCTGAGCCATGCTGATGAAAACACAACACCAGTATTTAAAAAGGCCCGATTAAAATGGAACTATTTACAACACAAATAGGCCTTTTGACCCAACTGGTCTATGCTGTATGTGAGGCTTCCTCCGCCCTACTATATGCAACCCTAAACTGAAGAGAAGATAAAGTCAAAAGACAATGCTGTTCAAAAAGCATACCATAATAATGGCTCATATACTAAATACTTTTGATGGTTTGGTGACATGAGGAAAAGGTTTCCAAACCTAAAGCTCAATGAGATCATGGCTGATCTTTTGTGGACTCAGCTCCACTTTCCAGCCCGAACACCATAACCCTTAATCCCTTTATTCTTCAAAAAACTATCTATCTTTACCTTAAAAACATGTAATGAAGGAGCCTCAACTGCTTCACTGGGCAAGGAATTCCATAGATTCACAACCCTTTGGGTGAAGAAGTTCCTCCTAAACTCAGTCCTAAATCTACTTCCCCTTATTTTGAGGCTATGTCTCCTTTAATAAGTGCTTGCTTTATTCCAAAGAAGAGAACATTGTGCTCCAGATCATGGATATTGTTTAAACCAAATATACAACTGCAGCTCAGGGGGAACATAAACACATTTTCATCTGCTTACTTAATTGCTCATCATTCGTTCTGGAGGAAGTACAGATAGCGTTAATGAAAACTGCTAAAAAGAAACTACTGCTATTGCAAACAAACGTGTTTGTATTCCAACGCCCAATATTCATACAAATAGTAACTCACAGATGCGTGTACATATAGATAGCCAATTCCATATGGCATTGTACACATTATGAGGTTATTGTTATACATACCCACCTCTATCTTCGGGTTGTTTTCCTCTCTCATTCATGTTCTCTCTCCTGAACCTTTTTCACTTTTGAATTTCTCTTGCTTTGGATGGTGGGCAGTGTGGCAGGGGAAAGAAATACAGTCTGCATTTGGGGTTGAAGGCTGCAGGAAAAATGTGGCCTTAAGAGACACCCGTTTCACTCTTTCACTAGTCATTTCCCATCACTTCCCACCACACCTTCATGCTCAGTGAACCCCTTTAACCTCCCCTTCTTGCCCCACTATCATCCATTCCAACCTTCTCGATTACCCTTTGCCAGGACAAGCATCTCATCGTCAAATAATAATAATCTTTATTGTCACAAGTAGGCTTACATTAACACTGCAATGAAGTTACTGTGAATAGCCCCTAGTCACCACACTCCGGCGCCTGTTCGGGTACACAGAGGGAGAATTCAGAAGGTCCAAATTACCCAACAAGCACGTCTTTCGGGACTTGTGGGAGGAAACCGGAGCGCCCGGAGGAAACCCACGCAGACACGGGGAGAACGTGCAGATTCAGCACAGAGTGAACCAAGCCAGGAATCAAACCTGGGACCCATGCGCAGTGAAGAAACAGTGCTACCCACTGTGCTACCGTGAAATATCGTCAAGCCATCCTCTTGACTTGCCTTCCTAACTGTTCCCCACAGGTTCGTACACTTGCAAAACACAATTCAAATAGATATAAATTAGAGTGATTTAAATAGAAAATCAAATTATAACAAAGGAAAGAAGCTGTTTGCCGTTCTCTCCAATTGCCATTCCAATACTTTAGGTGTCTGAAGGCAGAATCTCTGCCTGATGGGTAGAATTTGTTAACGTTGACCTAGTTAAAACACAGGTGAGCTAATTAGATTATTTCAAAATGTAACTGTTTGAGAACCGAGGTCACATTATATGAACACACACTTGCTTCCTCTCCTTTACCCCATATCTTGCCCACTCCTCTTACTTTGATTACACATGCTTTGCACTTAAGCCGACAGAAGATGTGCTATTAGAAAATTCTTTCCAACACACAAACGTTTTAAGATCATACTCCATGTGCTTCATCTCAGTAAAGCTTTTGAAGTTTATTCTGTAACTTTTCCTCAATTTTGAGGAAGCTATCGGAATATTGCAAGAAATGGTTCTGAAGAATCCAATCAGGGATAGACAATCAATGCTGGTCTTGCCACGTCCCATCAATAAATAAAATATCTAGAAACAGTTTCGTACACTGCAGGTGCGCAGATTAAATAACCCAAATTCAAGTTCTGGGCAACATTGTCAAAAAGTCCAGGAATTTGAAATAGACCCAAAAAAATGTGAAAAGCATGAAGAGAATGATGGGAATTCAGTGGCCAAATTACAGGACTAGTTTATTTAGACCTTTCCTATTATAAATATCAGAATCTATAATGGAAAAGTTAATACCAAGTGATGAAAGCCCGAGAAGTCAAGTGGCCGAGAGGAAAGAATATTTGTATTTTTATTCATATACAGGCACAGGCACCATATAGTGCCGTGCACAACGTGCTATGCAGCCAGGAAATGGTGGGAATTTCAGCAAGACCACCAGGTGTTCGCACAAGGCTGATCTTTATTTGAATGTAATGCATTTTCCTTATCAAGCTATTTAATGTTGAATCTTGGGACAATTAAGATTAATTTCTTTAATTGCATTTATGGAAAATGTCTGTTGTTCTTCCCACTTAGTGAAATCACACAACTTTTAGAGATGATAGTCATTTAAGAATCATCATCTTCACTCAGCTGATTCTACACAGAAGTAACACGTTAAAATGGCAACCAAAATTGTGGCAGGAGAGGAACGGTATTTTCATGATCGATGAAGAGATAACAGCTTCTAAGGCGTACAGCAGACAACAAATTAACTGACTCGGACATCGTCATGACAGAATTGCCAGCTCTGATTGACAAATTCCTAGGTATTCCCGCTTCAACTTCTGTGAAGAAAGTCACATCCCCCCCATTTCCAAGATTTTTAACTAATAAGCATGTTCAAAGTTTAATTTTTTATTGTCCTTCTGATTTTCATTCTTGGTTGTTCAAAATTAAATTAATTCCTGGATCAGGCATTCTCTGAAAATGCTGTCCATTTTTTTTTGTTGTTTTACACAGTTTAAATATCAACAGGATATTCTTGAATAAGAAAGAATGATTGCTATACTGACTTTAAAACCAAGTGAGGCCACACAATGAGTCACCGATTAATCATTGGAGTTAGACTAGAATAGCTTTCAATGCCAAACTCGATAAGGAGAGCTCTTTATCCAGATCCATTAAAGTCTTAGGTCTGTGCACATTTTTTGGCTAACTAAATTGTTTCATCCACATTTTGGACCCCGCCAGACACAACCACTTACCTTCCACAAGGTCATACTTCTCCCATCGGATCCTGGGGCCAGCCAGGAGCAGCCGCCAACCGAGGAAGCGAGTGAAACGTGGCAGGCTGCAGGGGAGACTAAAGCAACGTGGTTTCAAGGCTCCTGTCCCCAGCATACTCCTGGCACAGTCCAAGCGATCGAAAACAAGCTGGACGAACTTATCGCCAGACTTGCCTCTCAGAGGGCATCACGGTAGCATGGTGGTTAGCATCAATGCTTCACAGCTCCAGGGTCCCAGGTTCGATTCCCAGCTGGGTCACTGTCTGTGTGGAGTCTGCACGTCCTCCCCGTGTGTGCGTGGGTTTCCTCCGGGTGCTCCGGTTTCCTCCCACAGTCCAAAGATGTGCAGGTTAGGTGGATTGGCCATGCTAAAATTGCCCGTAGTGTAAGGTTAATGGGAGGATTATTGGGTTACGGGTATACGGGTTACGTGGGTTTAAGTAGGGTGATCATTGCTCGGCACAACAGGCCGAAGGGCCTGTTCTGTGCTGTACTGTTCTATGTTCTAGAGGGAAGAGACTGCTGTGTGCTCTGTTTCCCAGGGCAGAGTAGAATCTCCAGCAACAGTGCACCCCTCCCCGATGAACTCAATGAAAAATGAAATGAAATGAAAAGAATGATTGAAATGAAAGAAATGAAAATCGCTAGTCACAAGTAGGCTTCAAATGAAGTTACTGTGAAAAGCCCCTAGTCGGCACATCCCGGCGCCTGTTCGGGGAGGCTGGTACGGGAATCGAACCGTGCTGTTGGCCTGCTTACAAAGCCAGCGATTTAGCCCTGTGCTAAACCAGCCCCAATGCATTCTTTGCTCGTTTCAAGCAGAAAACCGTGGTCAACTGCCCCAGCAGCCTCGGACACACCAATACCCACTGTCACAGCTTCCAAAGTCAGATCGGCCTTCTTGAAAGTGAACCCCCGGAAGGTAAAGGGTCCTGACGGAGTCCCTGGTCATACATTCAGATCCTAAACGGACCAACTGGCAGGTGTGTTCGCGGATCTCTTCAACCTCGCCCTACTTGTTCCGAGATTACCACCTGCTTCAAGACGACCATCATACCAGTGCCAAAGAAGAGCCAGGGAACTTGCCTCAACGACTACTGTCAAGTGGCCTTGACATCGATCATTATGAAGTGCTTCGAGAGGTTGGTCATGAGACACATCAACTCCATACTCCCAGAATGCCTAGATCCTCTGCAATTCGCATATTGCCACAACCGGTCCACAGCTGACGCCATCTCCCTGGCCCTACACTCAGCCCTGGACTATCTCAACAACAAAGACCCCTACGTCAGACTCCCTATTGACTACAGCTCTGCCTTCATTATCTCAGCCAAGCTCACATCAAATCTCCAAACCTAGGACTTGGCTCCTCCCTCTGCAACTGGATCTTCAACTTCCTGATCCATAGACCACAAGCAGCAAGGATGAACACCACCTCCTCCACAATAGTCCTCAATACCGGGGCCCCGCAAGGTTGAGTACTTCACCCCCTACTATACTTCATATACACACACGACTGTGGGGCAAAATTTGGCTCCAACTCCATCAACAAGTTTCCGACGACACAACCCTACTGGGTCAGATCTCAAACAACAATGAGTGAGAATGCAGGAGGGAGATAGAAAATCTAATGGAGTGATGTAACAAAAATCTCTCCCTCAAAGTCAGCAAAACTAAAGAGCTGATCAATGACTTCAGGAAGCAAAGTATCGCACACACCCCTGTCTGAATCAAAGATGCTAAGGTGGAGATGGTCGACAGCTTCAAATTCCTAGGTGTGCACGTTACCAACAATCTGTCCTGGTCCACCCATGTCGCGCTACGAGCAAGAAAGCACAACAGTGCCTATACTTCCTCAGGAAACTAAGGAAATTCAGCATGTCCACACTGACACTTACCAACTTTTACAGATGCATCATAGAAAGCATCCTATCTGGCTGCATCAGAGCCTGGTATGGCAACTGCTCGGACCAAGACCGTAAGAAACTCCAGACAGTCGTGAACACAGCCCAGTCCATCACGCGAACCCGCCTCCCATCCATCGACTCCATAGACACCTCCCGCTGTCTGGGGAAAGTGGGCAGCATAATCAAAGACCTCTCTCACTCGGGTTATTCTCTCTTCCATCGGGCAGGAGATACAAAAGTCCGAGAACACGCACTAACAGATTCAAAAACAGCTTCTTCCCCGCTGTTACCAGATTCCTGAATCACCTTCTTATGGACTGAACTGATCTCCCCACACATTTTCTCTATCTAGTACTACACTCAAGTGTGCTTCACCCAATGTCTATTTCTATGTATTTACTTTGTGTAATTTATCATATGTCCTATGTTTTTCATGCATGGTACGACCTGTCTGGGCTGTACGCAGAACAATACTTTTTCGCTGTACCTCAGTACACGTGACAAAAACCCAAATCCTCATCAGTGTTTGAGACTAGGACCTCTTATTCTAGAATGCCTCACGAGAGGAAGCATCCACTCCATGTCTACTTTATCCATCTTATATCCCTCAATTTGATCTCCCCTCATTCTTCTAAACTCAGGAGTATCGGCCTAAACTGCTTAATCTCTGAAGGCAAACCCCTCATCGCTGGAATCAATCTAGTGAACATCCTCTGAACTGCCTCCAATGCCACTACATCTTTCCTCAAATAAGACGACCAAAACTGTGCACAATACCCCAGGTGCGATCTTCTTAATGCCTTGTACAGTTGTAACACTTCTATTCCTTCAGCTATAAATGCCAACTTAATAATAATAATCGCTTATTGTCACAAGTAGACTTCAATTAAGTTACTGTGAATAGCCCCTAGTCGCCACATTCCGGCGCCTGTTCAGGAAGACCGGTACGGGAATTGAACCAGCGCTGCTGGCATTGTTCTGCATTGCAAGTCAGCTATTTATTCCATTCACTTTCTTTATTTTGGTGATGCTAAATTGCCTCTTCGTGTCCCTTAGGTTAGGTGGGGGTTATGGGGATAGGACAGGGGAGTGGGCCTGGGTAGGATGTTCTTTCAGAGGGTCGATGCAGATGTGATGGGCCAAATGGCCTCCTTCTGCACTGTAGGGATTCTCCATGCTAACGGTAACTTTAACTCTAACTGTGATCAACTTCTCACTTCACAGCTGAAGGCTACTGCTAATAAGGAATTGGCCTTGGTATTTGTGAGAGCACTTCACACCTGCAGGCTGTGTTTGCTGCTTGTTCCTGCTGGTGGTTGCAAATGCCTGGAGACTGCTGTCACTGTTCCCCTCCTTTTCTGTAACCGGAAAGGACAATTCTTTCTCTGGGTCCTGAAACACAGGCTACGGGACATACGAGTCCAGAAGGCAATCAGGTATGAAGTAAGACGCGGGTCTGGTGCGCGACATTGATCCGAATGGGCCACCTGATGAGGCCGTTGAAGAAATGCTTTTGCAGATTGCTGATGCTTTTGTTGCTGGTGTGGAGAGTGCTGCATGTTACTGGCAACGTCACCGCAGGTTAAACACACTGGAAATCACGGATGTTCAACTGCACCTTGAGCACCGGTGGAAACCACGATTTGGTTCCGGTAAGATTGGGCCGTGTGGGAGGGGCCTGCACAGCGCGGCTCCTGGGCGGAGAATGGCACTGATAACGTGGAATAAGTCACACATTGATGGACATATTGGGCGGGATTCTCCCGTACCCGGCGGGGGATCCCGGCGGGACGGAGTGGCGTGAACCACTCCGGCGTCAGCCCACCCCAAAGGTGCAGAATCTTCCGCACCTTCAGGGGCTAGGCCGGCGCCGGATTTGCGCCCTGCCAGCTCGCGTGGGAGGCCTTTGGCGCCACGCCAGCGGTGGCCGAAGGGACTCCGTCGGCCGGCGAGAGCCCGCGCATGCGTGAGCGCATCAGCGGCTGCTGACATCATCCCCGCGCATGCGCCAGGGGGAGGGGTCACCTACACGTCGGCCATCGCGGAGGCTGACACGGCCGACGCGTAGGAAAAGAGTGCCCCCACGGCACAGGCCGGCCTGCGGATCGGTGGGCCCCGATCGCGGGCCATGCCACCGTGGGGGCACCTCCCGGGGCCAGATTCCCCCCAGGAACCCCGGAGGCCACCAGGTCCCGCCGGTAAGGGACCTACTCCAATCCACGCTGGCAGGACTGGCAAAAAACGGGCGGGACTTTGGCCCATTGTGGGCCGGAGAACTCGGGCAGCCCTGGGGCCCATTGAGTCGGGCTGGTTCCCGCCATTCTCCGAGGCGGGCGGCGCGATTCACGCCTCGCCGACTTTTGGGGGTTCGGAGAATTCAGAGGACGGCGGGGGCGGGCATCATGCCGACCCTGGCGATTCTCCAACCCGGCGGGGGCATTGGAGAATCTCACCCATCATTTCGACAACAAAGTTCTGGACAGGATAAGACATTATCAGGATGATGGCACAGCAAGCGGGTTAATATACAAGGCAGGAGGAGAGTGATGATCACTTGGTGGTTGTCAGTTTTTGCCAAAGTCTGATCTCGCCAACGCAGCCATCGAGAAGCACCCCACTAACCACGCCCAAAATTACTCTTTTAAATACCGCCGTTAACTTCACCATTAAAATTTGTTGTAATTAAAAGGGCATGTGCGTTTGCGGGCTCTGAAGGCAGACGTAATTATGTTGCAGGAGACACATCTGAAAGCGTCTGACCAGACTAGGCTAAGGAAGGGCTGGATTAGCCAGGTCTTCCACTCGGACTTGGATTCGAAGTCCAGGGGGGTAGCAATTTTCATCAATAAGCGGGTTCAATTTGAGGCGGAAGGCGTAGTCGCAGACCGGGGGGGGGGGGGCAGATTTCTTATGGTAATAGGCAAACTGGAGGGGAGAAGAGTGGTGAACATATATGCTCCGAACTGGGACGACGTGGACTTTATCAAAAGAGTGCTGGGGAAGATCCCAGACCTAGACTCACGTAGGTTGATAATGGATTGGGGGGGGGGGGGGAAACGACTTTAATACGGTCCTTGACCTGGACCGGCCGTGTCCCAGAACGGGTAGACTCCCAGCAATGGCAAGGGAGCTGAAAGGGTTCATGGAGCAAATGGGGGCAGTGCACCCAAGGAGAGCCAGACAGTCGACTGGAAGGGGTTACTCACATGTTCATAAAGTATACTCCTGGATTGATTTCTTTATCTTGAGCAGGGACTGTGTAGGAGAGGTAAAGATTACGGAATATTCGGCAATCACTATCTCGGACTATGCCCCGCACTGGGTGGACCTGCAGGTCGGGTCCGGGGGGGGGGGGGGGGGGGGGGGGGGGAATTACCAACACCCGCAATGGAGGTTAGACGTGGGATTGTTGTCGGAGGAGGGGATATATGTGAGACACTTCGGAAGTGTATGCAAAACTACTTGCAGGTGAACGATACGGGGGAGGTTTCAGCAGCGACCCTGTGGGAGGCATTGAAGGCAGTAGTGAGGGGGAGGTGATCTCAATTCGGGCTCACAGGGTCAGGGAGGACAGAGGAGAAATGGATAGATTGGTTAGGGAAATGTATCGGATAGACGAGGAGCATGCGGGGTCCCCGGGGGAGGACCTACTCAGGGAGAGACGGAGATTACAGGCGGAACTGGGGGTGCTACCCACGAGTAGGGCCGTGAAACAACTTAGGAAGGCGAAGGGAGTGGTGTACGAGTATGGGGAGAAGGCTAGCAGATTGCTAGCGCAGCAACTCAGGAAGAGGGAGGCGGCCAGGGAAATAAGTAGAGTGGTTGATGGGGAGGGGAGCAGAGTGGAGGACCGGCAGGACTGAATAAGGTATTGCGGGACTTCTATAGTAAGCTGTATACTTCAGAACCCCCGGAAGAGCCGGAGGAGATGAAAAGGTTCCTGGACGGGCTAACATTCCCAAAGGTAGGTGGGGGAAATAGCGGACAGGCTGGGGGGCCATGCAGCCGGGGAAAGCCCCGGAGCCGGATGGATACCCAGTAGAGTTTTACAAGAAGTTCTCGGAGATAGTGGGACCGGTCTTGACTAGGGTTTTTAAATGAGGCACCAGGTGGAGTGGGGCTATTTGTGAGAGGTGCTTGGACAGTTTGGGTTCGGGGAGGGACTGGCTAATTGGGTCAGACTATTGTACCAGGCCCCAAAAGCTAACGTTAGGACGAACAGGGTAATGTCAGATTATTTCAGACTACATCGCGGGACCAGATAGGGATGCCCACTCTCCCCGTTGCTGTTCGCGCTGGCCATAGACAGGCAAGGGGCCAGGAGAATAGACTGAAGGAGCTGCCATTTAGGCTGGTTGAGGAAAGTTTCCGGTACTTGAGGATACAGGTGGCACGAGACTGGGGCGGGTTGCACAAGTGGTGGAACAAATAAAGAGGGAATTTCAGAGATGGGATGCAGTCCCACTGTCACTGGCGGGGCCGGTGCAGACTGTAAAGATGACAATCCTCCCTAGATTCCTGTTCATCTTCCAGTGCCTCCCGATCTTTATCCCACGGTCCTTCTTCAAATGGACTGACAAAATCATCATGAACTTTGCTGGGTGGGAAAATCCCCGCGGGTGAAGGCGGCGATGCTTGAAAGGAGGCACAGCGAGGGAGGGCTGGCATTGCAGAGTCAAATCAACTACTACTGGGCGGCTAACATAGCCATGATAAGGAAGTGGATGGTGGGTACGGGGTCTAACTGGGAGCGGGTGGAGGCAGCTTCATGCAGGGGCACCAGTTTGGCAGCCCTGGTCACGGCTCCCGTACCGCTGCCGCCAGCCAGGTACTCCACCAGCCCGGTAGTGGGGGCGGCCCTGCGGATATGGGGCCAGTGGAGGAGGCATGTAGGGGAGGTGGGTGCGTCTGTCTGGTCTCCAATATATGTGATAATCATCAATTTGCCCCCGGGAACATGGATGGAGGGTTTCGAACATGGCAGCGGCGGGGTTGAGGAGGGTGGCCGATATGTTCCTGGAGGGGAGCTTTGCGAGTTTGAGGGGCTTGGAGGAGAAATTTGGGCTGGTATGGGGTAATGACTTTAGGTACTTGCAGATGCTGGACTTTGTCCGCAGACAGGTCCCATCCTTCCCACGCCTCCCGCCAATAGGGATCCAAGACAGAATAGTCTCTAGAGGAAAAGGAGGAGAGGGTAGAGTCTCGGATATTTACAAGGTGCTCATGAAGGGGGAAGAGTCCCAGACGGAGGAACTGAAACTCAAATGGGAGGAGGAGCTTGGCGGGGAGATGGAGGATGGCTCTGGGCAGAAGCCCTGAGTAGGGTAAATTCAACCGCAACATGTGCCAGGCTCGGCCTGATTCAATTCAAGGTCGTTCACCGGGCCCACATGACGGTAGCTCGGATGAGCAAAATCTTTGGGGTAGAGGATAAGTGCGCTAGGTGCGTGGGAGGACCAGCAAACCACGTTCACATGTTTTGGGCATGTCCTAGGCTTAGGGGGTACTGGGAGGGATTTGCAGGGATCATGTCCCGGGTGCTAAAAACAAGGGTGGCGATGGGTCGAGGGGTGGCAATCTTTGGGATTTCGGAAGACCCGGGAGTCCAGGGCAAGAAAGAGGCCGATGTTCTGGCCTTTGCTTCCCTAATAGCCCGTGGCAAATATCGCTGGCATGGAGGGACTCAAACCCCCGCCCCCCCCGTAACTATGGCTTTCGGACATGTGAAGTTTCCTGGGTATGGAAAAAATTAAGTTCGCCTCGAGGGGATCTGTACTGGGGTTCGCCCGAAGGTGGCAACCATTCATCGACTTCTTCGCGGGAGAGTAAACGTCAGCAGGGGGTGGGGATTGGAGTACAGTAGGAGGGATAAATAGGCAGGTATTGTCTATGGGAGAGGATCGGGCTTGTGCAGTATGGTTTGATTGAAGTATTGATTTTATGTTGATGTTTGCACATTTTTGCCTTTTTTTTTACTGTTTACAATGCCGGAAAATACCTCAATGAAATTGTTTGTTTAAAAAAATTTGTTGTAATTACACCCTCGCACTGTATTTAGCAGTTAAGCTGTTGCAGAACAGGGGGTTGGAATTGTTCAACAAGATTACACAGGCAGCATTATAAATCAGCATAGAAATTTACAACAGAAATAGGAAATATATTTAAACAAGGATGGAATGCATATGTTAATTTATAAAAATAGATCACATTTTTATGTCTGGTTCATTAGTGGGTGGCACGGTAGCACAGTGGCTAGGACAGCTCCAGGGTCCCAGGTTCGACTCCCGGCTTGGGTCACTGTCTGTGCGGAGTCTGCCCGTTCTCCCCGTGTCTGCACGAGTTTCCTCCGGGTGCTCCAGTTTCCTCCCAAATTCCAAAGATGTGCAGGTTAGGTGGATTGGCCATGATAAATTTCCCTTGGGTGTCCAAAAAAGTTGGGGGGTGATTACTGGGTTACAGGGATAGGGTGGACATGTGGGCTTCAATGGAGTGCTCTTCCAGGGGCCGGTGCAGACTCGATGGGCCAAATGGCCTCCTTCTGCACTGTAAATGCTATGATGACCCCAAATCCCTCTAACCCTGCATTACCTGAGGGCTATATCTGATCAGTCCCCAGTGTACAATGCCAAAGAGATCGACTTCTATACATCAATCAATTCATATCATACTCATTTCCTGTAACATTTTCTTGTCATATCAGTCATGATTTAACAGAAATTTGTTGCCTAAATACAGTGGCACTGCATACTTATCTTTTAGACTTCCTTGCTACCTACACACGAGGTTACAGCTGAAATGCATAAAAATCCCAAGTTCTATTATGAAACTGCATATGTTAATTTACCATTTACACAAATATCCAGAAACTAAAAACTGCCAGGCAACATGAAGCACTCAGAAATAGGTCATTGAGCCCCTCAGCCTGCAAGATTGAATTAAGCTGTAGCTGATCAGTATCTCAACTCCAGCTACACCCTCGCAACTAATTTCCTGACCCATTTCAACATAGTACCTGTGATGCCTGATGCCACCAGAGGCAATGAATTAACCTGAAAAAATGTTGTACTCAGTTCTAACAGTAAGTTCAGCAGCTTTTGAGGAGATAAGCCCAAACTGATTGTGTGGGGGGGGGGGGGGGGGGGGGGGGGGGGCTTCTGTTCCACAGCAGCTGCTGGTGCTCCACATTGCATCACATCAATGTAAAATTCTGAGATGCTGCAGTTGGGTTTTAACATAAAGGTGAAGGAGTTGTGTAAAACAGCACTGGCTCTTGCTATGATGGTTGGGTTATGGTGTTTTACAGGAATAGTGATCCAGCATAAACCGATTGTGGGATTTATTGTGCCCCATTATAACTGGAATCGTGGCTCTCCAACGCGCTGGTTTCGCAAGGAGCCAAATGCAACCTGGTTGATGGTTGCCCCAGGATTCTGTCTAAACAAGGCTGCTGAAATTATTCTTTCCCAAGGGAGAAGTTCCCAATGAAAACAGCATTGTGCCAATATACACTGAAACCCTAATGGGAATGGTGCACCTGGTGCTGCTTTCTTGGGTTAGGGTTTGAAATTGCCAATTGGCTCTTAGGAAGATATGCCGATGCAGAGTTTGTTTTAACCAGTCCTCAGTAAGTACAAAGCTCAAGGCTATTTACTGGTGACCAGCAGAGATTTCTTACAGGCCTCCCCTCCACATTCCCACAATACAGACTTTGGGGTGATAGGCATAACAGGAGCATAGGAACAGAAGTAGGCCCCACAGCTTCTCAATTCTGTTCTGCCATTCAGTGGGATTATTGCCGATTTGTACTTCCATGTACCTTGGTTCTACCCTTGGTCTAGTAAACATTTTGTGATTCTACCACCATGGTGGGAGATGATTCCATACTGGAGAAAAAATGGTTTCTCAATTCTCTCCCGAATTATCTAGCTTGAATTAAAGCTTTTTGCCTCAGCGTGGACTCATCCACAAGCTGACACGTTATTTTATTTACCTACCCGTACCTCAATCAAATCACCCTTTAATCTTTTTTTTTTTTTAAAAACAGAATACTAGCCAAGTTATTTCTCTTTAATATCCAATCATTAAGAGCCCTGGTAACATACTGTTGAGTCATAAGAAATTTGCAGGCAGCTAATGCCACAGATATTTGACATGTTTAATAATTCCACATCCCGGGGGCATTGCCCATTACATTGGTACAGGCCTCTATGTCCCCAATTTTGAAGAAGGACAAGGACCCTCCAGAATGTGGGTCGTATCGGCCTATCTTGTTGTTGAATGTTAATACGAAGTTACTGGCTAAAGTGCTGGCATGGTGATTGGAGCCCTGCCTTCCGGAGGTGGTCCTCGGAAGAACAGGAAGGTTTTATCAAGGGTCGGAGCTGTCGGACTTGTATACGTTGATTATTAAACTTAGTCCTTTCCCCTCTCCAGTACTTGAACAGGAGGCGATGGACTCTGTGGACACTGAAAAGGTATTTGATAGGGTGGAATCAGGGTCTGAGAGATTCTGGGGAGGTTTGGTTTTGGGGCGAAAGTTTATATCTTGGATTCATCGTCTGTACAGGACCCTCACCGCAATTCGCACAAATGCCTCGAGTTCGGGTTACTTCCAGTTGAATAGGGGTACGAAGCAAGATTGTCCATTGTCTCCACTTTTGTTTGCTCTGGCTATCAAACCATTGGCCATAGAAAATCTCCCACTGATTGGAGGGCATAAAGTGGGGAGGGAGAGACAGTGGTTCCCAACCTTTTTTTGGCCATGTCCCACCTAATCACCTCTAAAATCCTGATGCGCACGCGCCCCCCCCCCCCCCCCAATTGTGGTGATATATAATTCTTATCATTTAAAATGTGAACTCCGTTTCAGCTGAAGAAGCTTAAAACGCCAATACCTTGGTTTAAACAAGCTTCAAAAGAACATGGCATCCATGAAAAAGAAAAATGAAATAAACAAAAGACAGTTAAAGTTCTGAGCAAGAAATTACTAAAAAATTGTAAAAAAAAAGAAAACACATTAGGTGGTATTAAAATAATAATAATGATAAATATGATAATAAAAGAGTATTCACAGGTAATAAAGAGAGAGAAAATTTCTATATTAGAATATTGAAATATCTGTGGATTGTCTCATACGAAAACAGCAAATAAAGTTTCAAAACATATAATAGAGAACTGAAATATTATACGGGTAACTTAGCAAAAGCTCTTTGAATCGCATTTCTAAATCCAATTCAATAAATAAGGTTTTCCCATGACCTCGCGCGCTTCGTGCGACGTGCATGAAGAGCGATGGCGCAGTGATTATGTAATAACTACACAATAAAGACCTTTTTTACCTCAAAAAAATTATTTACTCAAAATAACATCTGAAACATAAACTACATAAACTACCTGATGGAAAATCCAAAAAAATAAAAATCAAAAATTTGGACCCAGACCTCCTTAGTCGCGCTCAATTGCCCCCCTTAAAAATCAAATTGCCCCCCTGTGGGGCGTACGCCCCACGTTGGGAACCACTGCCATAGAGTGTCCTTGCATGCAGTTAATCATCATCTTTATATCACAGACCTCTGCCATGGATGAGACAATGATGTTATCTAGGAGCTTTGGCTCCTTCTCTGGGTACAAGTTGAATTTGGACAAGAGCGAATACTTTCCCGTGAATCTCCAGGGAGGGAAGCCAATCTGGAATTCTTGCCTTTCTGTCGTGTCAGATCTAGCTTTCGTTATCGGGTGGCCCACGATTGGACCTCGCTTCATAAACTAAATTATGCTAGTCTGGTAAATGGGGTTAAATCTGACTTGCAGAAGTGGGATAACTTCCCTCGGTCCTTGGCAGCAGGGTTCAGATTGTTAAAACGAAATGTACTCCCAAGCTTTTATTTCTTTTTCAGTGTCTCCCATTTTCTGCCCAAATCTTTCATTATCAGATATTCATTCATTTGGGCGTTAAAGACACCAAGGATTCGCAGGGTGTTTCTTCAGAGTGTTAGAGCCGCACAATCAGGTGGCTTAGCGTTAACTAATTTGTCATTTATTACTGGGCAGCTAATATTGAAAACAGACTGGGGTGGCTCAAGGAGCCAAAGTCCATATGGGGGCAGATAGAGGCGAGCACTTGTAGTAGTTCTAGCCTGGGAGCTCTGGCAACTGCCTTGCTTCACTTTTCCCCTGCAAAATATATCCCGAGTCCAGTTGTGGTGTCCACCCAGAGGATTTGGAGGCAGTTTAGGCAACATTTTAAGCTTAACTCCATCTCGTTGTTAGACCCTATTTGTAGTAATCATCTCTTTGTATCAGTGGGTTTAGATTCAACTTTCAGGTCTGGAGAGTGTGGTCTAGAGAGGTTTGGGGGCCTGTGTGGAGGGTAGGTTTGCCGGATTTGAAGAGCTGTTGGACAAATTTCAACTCCTGAGGACCAATTTATTTAGGTACTTCCAGGTTTGTGATTAGAGTACCCAATTATTTTCTTTTCCCAATTAAGGGGCAATTTAGCATGGCCAATCCACCTTCCCTGTACATCTTATTGGGTTGTGAGGATGAAACCCACGCAGACACAGGGAGAATGTGCAAACTCCACACGGACAGTGACCCAGAGCCAGGATTCGAACTCGCTCCCTCAGCGCCAGAGTCCCAGTGCTAACCACTGCGCAGGTGCGTGATTTCTTGTGGGAGGAGTTTTCTTGATTTCCTGTGGCACCTTTGCCCTCTCTCTTAAATAGGATTTATTTCTAGCCGATGCGGGTGAGGGGAAGATTTTGGACATTTATGTCCGTTGGATGAGGTGAAGGGGAAGTGTGAGGGTGAACTTGTTCCAATTTTGAATGGGGTGGTGGGGTGGAGTAAGGCTCTTCACAGGGTCTCCACACTCTACCTCATGTGCTGGGCTCAACCTTGATACAGTTCAAGGTGGTACATCTGATGAAGGCGAGGATGAGTGTTTTTTTTCTCTGGGGTAGAGGATAGATGTGAGCATTGTTCTGAGGGGGGCCTGTGAATCATACCCACATTTTATGATCATGTATTAAACTTGAAACCTTTTGGGCCCCCTTCTTTAACACAATGTTATAGATTCTGGATACCGATCTGGAGCCTAGCTGGGTGGTGGCCATTTTTAGGGTTTCGGACTCGCCGGCACTGCAGACAGGGGTGAAGGCGGATGTCTTAGTCTTTGCTTCATTGATAGCGAGGAGGCGGGTTCTGCTTGGGTGGAGATTTCCTACTCCGCCCAGTGCCTCGGCCTGGTTGAGTGACCTAATAGAGTTCATATATCTGGAGGAAGTTAAATACATCATTAGGGGGTCGGTGGAAGGGCTCCAGTCGAGATGGCAGCCGTTCATTTCCTTTTTCAAATTTAGTCACCGTCAGCTGTTAGGGGGGTTTAGTTATATGCTTTTAAGAGTTGAGTTTAGTGGGGTTGTTGAGTATGGAGTGTTATTTTTGAGTTGTACCTTTATGTATTGGTGGTATAGTGTGTATTATTTTGTTATACAGAAAAATGTCAACAAAAATATTTTGAAGAAAACATACTGCTGGTGAGTCTGCATTGCACCCTTCAAAATGAATAAACACTTTCTCGGATGCATTGCCCAAAACAGTACAACAAACTGATGTGGTCCAACTAGGGATTTATTTAGCTGCAGCAAAACATCCTCTTTATATTCTGGTCCTTTAGTTATAAAAGTTAACATTCTATTAACTTTTGATCATCTTTTTTTCCCCAGATAACATTAGTGATCAGTCTGCATGGAAGCATAAAAGTGTTTGGAGCTCCACCGTTCCTTAGATTTAAAATTTCAAAATACAATTTGCATAATATTCAGATTTGACCTCTCGTTTAGCCATTTTGAAATCCATCATCCACAGTTTTGCTTACTTAATCCATCAGTGTCTCTTTCTAATTTGATACTCCTGTTTACACAACTTACAATACCATTAATCTTTGTATTCGGTTCTTAATTTATGTAGAATTGGATACTTGTCAGTACTTACAATGTCAGACGCAGTTCACTGTTAATTAGTGCCAGAGTTCTCAGCGCCAGCAAACTCTGGCACTGTGACATAAAAGGGATCACACTCCCAATTGCAGCCTGCAATATGTTGCCGTCATATTACAGGGAGCTCTCCAGTAAAAAAAAAGTAAATTCGCCATGGTCCCAGATGACCATAGGCTGCTTTCCCCTTGACTGGTAGTGATTTAACCTGAGCATCACCACACCTCAGGCGATGGACAAGGTTGAGAAGACAGAGTCTTTGTGAATAACCTCAGCCATAACGGGAATTGAACCCGGCCAGTTGGCCTTGCTGTGCATCATGAACCAGCTGGCCAGCCAACTGAGCTAAACCAGTTTTTCAAATTACACTTAGAAACAAAGCCTCCACTCCAGTCCAGGATTTTACACCAATCCCTTTGGGATTTTTCTCTTGAATGCTGTGCAAACTTCTCAATTGCTTCAACTCTCAATTCCCAGACTTTATTAAACTGGTATCAGACGTTTAATTTACCTTTGAAGGTTGCTGTCCCACTTTAAATCTGGTTACTGCAATTGTTTCCAACTCAAAAAACAGTTTACTCTTACTTGAACTCTTCGGAACCATACCTTGGTCCCTGTTCACTTAACTCCAGACTTCCTGGGTGTAAATTTAGAGTTTTTCAATTCATGTTTTCCAATTAAGGGGCAATTTAGTGTGGCCAATCCACTGGATTCGCTGTTAAAAGTTTTCACCCCCACAACCTTGAACATCTTTGGGTTGTGGGGGTGAAACCCACGCAAACACAGGGAGAATGTGCAAACTCCACACGGACAGTGACCCAGAGCCGGGATCGAACCTGGGACCTCAGTGCCTTGAGGCAGCAGTGCTAGCCACTGCCCCACCATGCTGCCTTGGCATCTGTTTTCTTAACCATTACTCCATAGTCTAGCAAGACAAAGAGAAGAGAGAAGTTCCCTCTTTAGCCCTCGAAAACAAACTGCTTCTAGCAGAGCTGTGAAACCTGCCTGCTCACTCACTACCGATCTCCAACTGCAATCAAATTAGCTAAACTAAAACTTAAAAGCTTCAGTTGGTAAGCAACCACTGCTGGTTTATTCACCACAACCCTCTCTAAGCACAACAGAAATACAATTGGAACTTAACCAACCCCCCCAGACACAGACATCTTTGACAAGCAGGAGTCTAATGATAGGTTTCCAGCCACACATTAAATACACTTAAAACTATGCCTTATTTCTCACATTTTGCAGTACAAATCCCTTAAAACTACCTAAGTTTTCTGAATAGATGCAAGCACCATATTACATGGATCAATGCCATAAGACACTGTTCTGGATTCTTCAGTCGCAAAGAATCCCGCCCACAGTGAATAACCACATATTCCATATGAAGTGCAAACTCATTTATTTAGTAGTACAGACCTGGAGTATTGCTGAAAGAGATATGCTGACAGTTAACTGTTCCCTGGTGCATTCTTCATGGCAACATCTTTACTAGTCAGAGTCCACGTGCCAATCAATCAGCACTCTCTTCGCATGCAGCATAAATTGTTCCCCTTATAATTAACATTCTTGCGAATTTGTCCTAATCAGCCCAAGATCAAAAGCTTCAACACCATGTCTATTATTTCAGCAATGCTAATTTATTTGTTTCCCCACCTGCCTTAAACATCATTTGTCCAAGGGTAGAAACATCACTGCTGTTGCCACAGGACCTAAACAGCATGGATTCCATTTATTCTATATGCTGATCCTGTAAAGAACAGGCTAATGTGAGAATTAGAGGGAGACAATGGTTTAATGGTGTTGTTCTAGTTTTCTGGAAGCACGGTTCAAATTCCACCGCGGCAGCTGGTGGAACAAAACTGAATTAACAAATCTAGAATTAAAAACCAATCTTAATAATGGCGAACATGAAACTATCATACCTGTTGTAAAAACTAATCTGGCTCACTAAGGTTCATCAGGGAAGGAAATCTCCCATCCTTACCTGGCCTACATGTGACTCCAGACCCACAGCAATGAGAGTGACTCTTAACTGCCCTATGAAATAGCTGATCAAGCCACTCAGTTGTACAAATCTGTTACTTGGACTGCAGCGGTCCAAGGAAGAGGCTCACCACCACGTTATATAGTCAGGTCATAAATGCGGGTACAATTTTTAAGTTCATTCAAGGGATACGGGTTTCGCTGGTGATGCAAGCATTTACTGTCCATCCCCAATTGCCCTCAGGGAAATGGCACGAGCATTTGATGAAAAGAATTGAAAAAAAAAACATTTGGAAGCCCATCTTTTGATGGTGATCAGCGCCCATAGCAAAGTTTAAGAAAGCTGAGAAACAGAAAATCCCAGGCGGTTAATACGAGTTTTGATATCCTTGTCCACACATACTGTGCGTAGTTTCCCAGAAGCTATCAAATGGATTATACTTGCGTCATGTGTAGAGCACACAGAATGAAAAAGAATCGTAGTCCAGTATAAACACTGTAAACATCAAAGCCAACAGATCCTTAAAACGGATTTCCTGCAATCTTGGTATTCATGACAAACTTTTTTTTTTATAAACTATACGTCCCAACATTCAAATTCAAAATGAATGTAATTAAATAATTGACCATATGTGTAGTGACATGTGTATTAACATGGCAATTGACCCGTTAAATAAAGAGTGCCACTATACAGCAGCAAGAGGAACAAAACATGATGAAAGACTGGCTCTCCATTAAATGCAGGGAACCATGAAATAATTGCACAGATGACATGATTTGGGGGAAGGGATTAAAGTAGTACCTACCCTGTTGATTTTTAGGATGCTCTCCTGCTTCATTTACTTTCTCATGTCCTTTCCCACCATGACGATCAAAAGGATTGGGAAAGGCTTGACCAGCAGGGAAGTGTAAAGCTTGATTAGGTGGCGGCTGCATAGCAGGTTCCTTGGCTAAATGATGCATCGGTTTTCCTTGATGTGGTCTATCCTGACCTATGTTGGTACAGTTCAGAGAGAAGAGAAAAATCATAATCAGGAGGAACTTATTTATTGTGAAGGGTTATGGTGAACAATTTCCACTCCAAAATTGGAACACACGTTCTAGTCAGAGTTTAATTACAGACTCATTTTGGTCCCAGCTCCTATTCCTGTGCTTATGTTCCCTATTGCACCTGGACACAAAGGAAAGGCAAGTGGTATTTACTACCCTTGCTATCCCTAAATTCACCATTACTTCACAGAGAGCTCAATTCTTATTAGTACTTTCTCAGTTTCTAATGAAGTTTGTTTTAGTGATTGGTCACTGAGAACAGATTTTCAACCAGTGACTGAATTGAAGTCTGCAGTCTTTACAATCAAGGGAATCCCATATACCATAAACAGCGTGCATAAAGCTCGATTGCTTTATTAAAGCAATCAAGTCTCCAAAGTCCACCCAAAAGTCAATACTACCTATCCATAATTTGCACAAACAACAGATTTATTTTCAGTGCGATGTCACAGTAGCCCGAGACAAAATGCTTTGTGCAGCTAATGCTGGAGGATGCCCTCATTGAAAGATTAGCAAACGTAACATGAACATTGTGTAATTCATAACCAGATAAACTCAATTAGTATATATATATTGGAGAATAATGAAAAGCCCGAGGTGATGGGATTGTAATCTACTCAAAAGATTCAAACGATCTCATGAACACAACACTCCAACATTTGGAACAAATTTTGCTTACGGCCCCGATTTAGATATTAGGATTGCTGGTAACCTACTTATTATTTATAATATTGTAGTTTTCACATTATTTCTCACTTGGGCCAATTTTTGAGACGGCAACAACTGCCAATGAAGCTGGCAACCGTCAGTATGGTCTTCGGCATGGAGGCATTACAGATAGTTTGACACACTTCCACAAGCTAGCTCGACAATCAAGCCATTTCTCAAATGAGCCCAATATTCCAGCCTCGACTACCTTTTCCTAATAACCTATTTCAGTTGTTGGGTCACCTGCCATAGAGAACCTGCCTGGCACATATCCATGGGATTATTTCCATCAATAAGTATTGTAGGAGAAATTCATATTCCCACAATTCATACAAGAATGTTTACATAATAGGGCAACTGACAACAATTATGGAGGCAATTTCTGTGACTATTTGGTCACAAAATATAAAGCCAAGTTCCACTCATGCAAAATTGGACTGGTTGATATTGGAAAATCCCAAGGACTGCAATAACACTTAAAACACAAAATTCCCAAAACACATTCAGAATCTCATTTTCCACAGGCTGAACTTTCCCCCATTATTTTATGTGGGCAAAATATAAAAGGGGACAGTTAGCTCATTTGGTTAGATGGCTAGCATGCAGTTCCGAACATCGCCAAAAAGGACACGTCCAATTCCTGTTCTGGCCGAGGTAGACTTAGCACCTGCCTCCTTTCCCTGCGCCCAAGAGTGAAAGGCAGTGGCGAAGCACCACTGACAAAAACTGCCAAGAAAAACAGCTCCGGATGAAGCATCAGCAGACAATGAACCAAGTACCTGCCTTCAGGAACAGCATTCATGATAACAATTATGAAAACATAAACGCCCAGGTTTTCCAATTGGGGTATATTTGAAACAGGATGGGATTTCTGAGTCCCGTGCATGGCAATTGTTAGACAGCTACAGCACATGAACTGGAGGCTGGTACCAGCAGCTTTTGTCCCTCCAACCAGGGTGGCAGGCTGGCTTTGGGTCCAGTTCTCTACTGATGCCAATGCAAAACCATTTTTGACAGAGGGTACTCATTTTATGTTGCTGGGCACGCCAGCTCCGAAAGTGGAGCTGGTGACTGGGGGTGATGTAGGTGGTGGAGTGGTTGATTGAAATGTTGTGTTGCAGGTTCTACTGCAGGGCAGTGGAACACAGGAGCACTGGGTAGTGTCAGACTGAGGAGGTATTGGAAGTTTTGACAGGCTTAAAAGGTGGACAATCCCCAGGTCTGGACGAGGTGCTTCCCAGGCTGCTGTTGGAAGCAAGGGACAGAATTACAAGGGTCAGACTCCAATTTTTAATTCCTTTCTGGCCACAGGGGAGATGCCAGAGGATTGGAGGACTGCTAACATGGTTCCACCTTTCAAGAAGGGTGATATAAACCAGGGAATTACAGACCAATGAGTCTCACATCAGTGGTAGGGAAATTATTGGAGAAAATTCTGAAAGAGAAAGTTAATCTCCACTGGAGAGGCGAGGTTTGATCAGGGATAGTCAGCATGGCTTTGTCAGAGGGAGGTCATGCCTCACAAACGTGAATGGACTTTGAGGAAGTGATTGGGTGGTAGAGGAGGGTAGTGCAGTTGATGTAGTTCATATGCATTTCAGCAAAGCCTTCGACAAGGCCCCACATGGGAACAGGAGTAGGTAATTCAGCCCCTCGAGCCTGCTCCACTGTTCAATGAGATCATGGCTAATCTGTGGCCTAATCCATATACCTGCCCTTTAATATTTTTGCTTGACAGAAATTGACTGATAAAGGTGGTAAGAACACAGAAGTTAAGAGTAACTTGGTAAGTTGGATCCAACACTGGCTCAGGTGGTAGGAGACAGAGGGTGATGGGGGAAATGTTGTATTACTAGAGAAGAGGTTTTCGATTGTAGGAATATATAGATGGAATAATCTGATGGGTAGATCAGGGACAAATGGAATTTAACCCTGAAACATGTGAGGTGATGCATTTTGGAAGTACCAAGACAAGGGAGTACTCAATGAATGGCAGGACACTAGGAAGCTCAGGTGAAGAGAGGGACCTTGCAGTGCTTGTCCATAGATCCTGGAAAGCAGCAGGACAGGTTAATGGGGTAGTTAAGAAGGCATACGGTACACTTATCAGTCGTGTCAAAGATTATTAGAGCAGGGAGGATACGTTGGAGCGGTACAGGACTTTGGATGGGTCACAGCTGGAGTACGGTGTGCAGTTCTGGTCGCCTCACCATAAGGAGGTGATTGCACTGGAGAGGATGCAGAGCAGGTTCACCAAGATGTTGCATTTGAGCTATGAAGAGAGGCTGGATAGGCTCGGGTTGCTTTCTTTAGAGCAGAGACGGCCGAGGGGCGACCTGATTGAGGTGTACAAGATTGAGGGGTATGAACAAGGTGGATATTTAAAGCGAGGGATAGGAGGTTTAGAGGGGATTTGAGGAAAATGTTTTTAGCCAGAGGGTGGTGGGAGTCTAAAACACACTGCCTGGAAGGGTAGTAGAGGCAAGAAACCTCACATGAATGAGCATTTGAAATGTCATAACATTCAAGGCTACGGGCCAAGTGCTGGAAAGTGGGATTAATGTAGATTTAGTGCAGTTGTGTCAGTGCAGACTCGATGGGCTGAAGGGCCTTTCTGCACTGTATGGCATCTGAATTTTGCAGCTCTCAAAATAGGTATTATTGCAAACCACTCCCACACTGGAGTGTCTTCTTGTTCAAGTAGACTCCATGAACTGAGACAACCAAATTCTTTGAGTGATTTATAAGAAAGTGCATGTAAATTCTAAAGTAACTTCATCGCCTGACGGAGACAAAACACTCCTAAAGGTTTGCATGCCTACCTGGTTGGCGATTCGGAGATTCTCCAATTTCATCTGCTCTGACAGGGAGCTCTTCGTCTTCTCTGTTCTCCTGGGCTGCAGGATTTGGCATTTTTACAACCAATGATTTCCCAGGTTTTGCAATGTTTTGCTGCTTATCATACGACATGACTTGGTTTTGAGGGGGGGCTTGCATAGCTGGGCCCCTCTCAAAATGATGGGCAGGCATCATTTCAGCATCCGCATTCAATTTGTCTCCAGGAATCCCACCACCCCGAGATATACTTTTCTCAATTTCTTCAACAACCAGTTTGTTTTTCTTGTGATCTAAGGAAAGAATTTATTTAGTACAATAATTTTCTGCCTTGCCCATCTTATCCTGTACATCTGTTTAGGACTTTAACAGGGAATGAGGTTTGGGGGGCACAAGAACAGCGTTGGAGAGTTGGTCTGAAGTCCCAGCAACCGAAGCAGACCTTGTAATTGTGGGGGCAGCACAGTGGTTAGCACTATGGCTTCACAGCGCAAGCTCCTAGGTTAGATCCCCAGCTTGGGTCACTGTCTGTGTGGAGTCTGCACTTCCTCCCTGTGTCTTTGTGGGTTTCCTCCCGGTGCTCCGGTTTCCTCCCACAAGTCCCAAAACACATGCTTGTTAGGTAATTTGGACATTCTGAATTCACCCTTGGTGTACCCAAACAGGCACCGGAATGTGGCGACAAGGGGATTTTCACAGTAATTCAATGCAGTGTTACTGTAAGCCAGCATAATAATAATAATAATAATAATAATAATAATAAGCTTATTGTCACAAGTAGGCTTTACTGTGGAAAAAGCCCCGAGTCGCCACATTCCGGCGCCTGTTCGGGGAGGCCGGCGAACTGAACCCGCGCAGCTGGCATTGTTCTGCATTACAAGCCAGCTGTTTAGCCCACTGTGCTAAACCAACCCCTACTTGAAATGAAATGAAAATTGCTTATTGGATTGGTTTATTGTCACGTGTACCGAGGTACAGTGAAAAGTATTTTTCTGCAAGCAGCTCAACAGATCATTAGAAAAGGGAATTAAACAAAATTCAAGAAATACATGAGAATACATAATAGGGCAACACAAGATATATAATGTAACTACATAAGCATTGGCATCGGTTGAAGCATACAGGGTGTAGTGTTAATGAGGTCAGTAAATAAGAGGGTCATTTAGGAGTCTGGTGACAGTGGGGAAGAAGCTGTTTTTGAGTCTGTTCGTGCGTGTTCTCAGACTTCTGAATCTCCTGCCCGATGGAAGAAGTTGGAAAAGTGAGTAAGCCGGGTGGGAGGGATCCTTGATTATGCTGCCTGCTTTCCCCCGGCAGCGGGAGGTGTAGATGGAATCAATGGATGGGAGGCAGGTTCGTGTGATGGACTGGGCGGTATTCACGACTCTCTGAAGTTCCTTGCGGTCCTGGGCCAAGCAGTTGCCATACCAGGCTGTGATGCAGCCCGATAGGATGCTTTGTGTAGTGCATCTGTAAAAGTTGGTAAGAGTTAATGTGGACATGCCGAATTTCCTTAGTTTCCTGAGGAAGTATAGGCGCTGTTGTGCTTTCTTGGTGATAGCATCGACGTGAGTGGACCAGGATAGATTTTTGGTGATGTGCACCCCTAGGAATTTGAAACTGCTAACCATCTCCACCTCGGCCCTGTTGATGCTGACAGGGGTGTGTACAGTACTTCTTCCTGAAGTCGATGACCAGCTCTTTAGTTTTGCTGGCATCGAGGGAGAGATTGTTGTCGTTACACCACTCCACTAGGTTCTCTATCTCCCTCCTGTATTCGGACTCGTCGTTATTCGAGATCCGGCCCACTATGGTCGTATCGTCAGCAGACTTGTAGATGGAGTTGGAACCAAGTTTTGCCATGCAGTCGTGCGTGTACAGGGAGTAGAGTAGGGGGCTAAGTACGCAGCCTTGCGGGGCACCGGTATTGAGGACTATTGTGGAGGAGGTGTTGGTGTTCATTCTTACTGACTGTGGTCTGTTGGTCAGAAAGTCAAGGATCCAGTTGCAGAGTGGAGAACCAAGTCCTAGGTTTTGGAGCTTTGATATGAGCTTGGCTGGGATTATGGTGTTGAAGGCGGAGCTGTAGTCAATAAATAGGAGTCTGATGTAGGAGTCCTTGTTTTCAAGATGCTCTAGGGCCATGGAAATGGCGTCTGATGTGGACCGGTTGCGACGGTATGCGAATTGAAGTGGGTCAAGAGTATCCGTTCCGGGAGTATGGAGGTGATGCGCTTCATGATCAGCCTCTCGAAGCACTTCATTACAACTGACGTCAGGGCCACCGGGCGGTAGTCATTGAGGCATATTGCCTGGTTCTTCTTTGGTGCCGGTATGATGGTGGTCTTCTTGAAGCAGGTGGGGACCTCGGAGTGGAGTAGGGATAGGTTAAAGATGTCTGTGAATACCTCTGCCAGCTGGTATGCGCAGGCTCTGAGTGTACGACCAGGGATCCCGTCCGGGCCCATCGCCTTCCGTGGGTTCACTTTCAGGAAGGCCGATCTGACTTCGGAAACTGTGATGGTGGGTATGGGTGAATTATGGGCTGCTGGGGCACTCAACAGCGGACTGTTGGTTACCTGCTCAAACCGAGCATAGAATGCATCAAGTTCATCGGGGAGGGGTGCGCTGCTGCCAGAGATGCTGCTCGGCTTCGCTTTGTAGCCCATTATGTTGTTTAGTCCTTGCCACAACCGCCGAGAGTCTGTCTGTGACTCTAGCTTAGTTTGATATTCTCTCTTGGCATCTCGGATGGCTTTGCGGTGGTCGTACCTGGATTTCTTGTATAGGACAGGGTCGTCTGCCTTGAACGCCTCAGATCTGTCCTTCAGTAGAGAGTCAATCTCGCAGTTGAGCCATGGTTTCCGGTTGGGGAACGTACGTACTGCTTTCTTTGGCACGCAGTTGTCCACACATTTGCTGATGAAGTCTGTGACGGTGGTGGCATACTCATTTAAGTTAGTCGCTGAGTTCTTAAATATGGACCAATCCACTGTCACTAAGCAGTCACGCAAGAGCTCTTCCATTTCCTCGGACCAGCACTGCACAACCTTCTTAGCTGGATTCTCCCGCTTGAGTTTCTGCTTGTAAGCCGGGAGAAGGAGCATCGTCATAAATATGCTTCAAATGAAGTTACTGTGAAAAGCCCCTAGTCACCACATTCCGGCACCTGTTCGGGGAGGCTGGTACGGGAATTGAACCGGGCTGCTGGCCTGCCTTGGTCTGCTTCCAAAGCCAGAAATTTAGCCCTGTGCTAAACCAGCCCCCTGTGACAATAAAGATTCTTAATACGCCCCAAGCTCTACTAATGCTGCCTCAGGACTTGGAAAACCCATATCCTGTCTGTCCAAGTCTCCAGGAGACGAAAATATGACAGAGGTGAGGGCCAAGGTTTCCTAACTTGGGAAATGGCCAGACCCACGTTTGCCAAGCCCAACTCGATCCAGCCCATTATCACTGAACAAAGAGAGTGAAAAACCAACAAGATACATGGAATGTCATAAAAGTTTTCTGAATGGACAGATCAGATGTGCTGAACAGCCTCCTTTACATATATATGATGTGATCTTATAAAATCCACTTGAATTTCATCATTGTTTTTAACAAATTTCCCTGGATCCAGGCTATTACCACCAGGTGGCACTCCAACTCCAGTCTTTTGCAGCAATGGTTTATATCCCAGTCCCACGCCCTGGACGTCCAATGTGGTGAACTGCACACAACACACTCAATGTGCACCATTGTGGTTCACTGCATCCAGAATCATGAAGATATTTCTCCTGAATTACCTGTTCAGTTATAACTTTACAATTAGTTTGAACCACTCGGGTAGGAGGCAGAAATAAAAGCTGCCACTTCATTTCATAAAAAGTACATTTAGTTTTTTTCTTTTTGGCAATGATTCAGCTGGTCAATGGCTCCATCATTAGCCTTACTGCTCTCATCTTGAATGTTTCAGACAGATGGGCAATGCGATGCAGGTTTAGAGGTATCGCAAACCACACCTTGATCAATAAGTAGCAGAGATCGAAGGAAACATGAATCTGACCTACTGCTCCGCAGGAATAGAGAAAACCAAATCAAAGCAAAAATCTGTACATATTTAAGTAAAGGATAGGAAAAATAATGTAACTTTTATTTGTGAAGGGATTTAAAAGATAATATTGGATGGTCTAACCTACTGCCCAGTTTCAGCTGCTAGAACCAAAGGGCAGAAAACCACTGACTCCACCAGCTGTAGTCACGGGGTTAGCTTCCTAGTGTCTCGGAGAATGGTGACATGAGATCGTAATAATAATAATCTTTATTATTGCCACAAGTAGGCTGACATTAACACTGCAATGAAGTTACTGTGAAAATCCCCTAGTCGCCACATTCCGGCACCTTTTCGGGTACACAGAGGGAGAATTCTGAATGTCCAATTCACCCAACAAGCATGTCTTCCGGGATAGTGGAGCTGGTTCAGCACAGGGAGGAGACAGTAAATCCACTTCCCAACGTGAAATTCTTTGCACTGATGTTAAACAGTCCGGGAAAAATCCAGCTCATTTTATCATTCAATTCAGGATGTAACTACATAAAATAGATATTTTTACATATACTCAATATAATAATCTAAACATACTTCTTTTTCTCTTTGTACGTACCATTCAAAAGGTCTACAGGTTTTGACTGCTCATTTTCTTCTATCCCAGGCATGCCAGCATCATCATCTGCTTTGCCCAGATCTGTAAAGGCAATACTGAAATTTTAGCAGTATATTAAAAAAACATATTACACATCCTCGCTTTCCCTCCCCCTCCTCCCGACATGGCCACATTTATTCTTCATCCATAGATGTCCTGCTGGGGTGATATTGAATAATCATTGAGGTGATGTTGCTAGGTAGGGAATTCCAAAAGACTGGCCTAGCAACGAAGGAGGAATGATTGGTGATATATGGCAGAGTCAGGACATTGTGCAACATGGAGTGGAACTTGGGCAAAGATGGCGTTCGCTCATGATTATTGTCCTGCTTGGTGACAAATGGCACAGGGGAACGTAGAGCGATCAAAGCTACCTTGGTGGACAGCTGCAGTGCATGCTGTAATTTGCACATACTGCAGGCAGAGCAGGAGTAAGATGCCACGGTTGAAAACAGCAAGAAAGAAGAGACAAAAAGGAAAAATTGAAGAGAAGCAGTCCCACTAAGGAAGGAATTCCACAATTTATAAGCCCTGGGGAAAGTCCCCATTAGAGCATAAAACATAGATTCCAACACAGCAAGAAAAGCATAGAAATGTGTTTGTAGTTTAGGAAGGGAAAAGAATTAAGTTCACGGAGTGTGGTTAGACATGATTAATTTTCTTGTATTTAGACATGTTGAAAGCATCTTCAAGTTAAGAAGCCGAGTGCAATTTTGGACAGACACATGGAAGAAGTCCGCCCCACAGCACTACTGGCAGGCTAGGTGAGTGGGACTTCCTCCGCCTCAGTGGGAGGAAGTGCTACCCTGGAGAGCAGAGCTGCTGGCCATTCTGACTGGCTTAATAATGGGCGCAGATTGGATGACAATTTGGAGTTGCCCCCGCTCCTACCCCATGCGCACACCCCCAACTGAACAATGTGCCCCCTCTTCCTTCCCTTAATTCTTCAATTCAGTGTTTATAAAACAGCCACCACTCCCTCCCACATGGCGGCAGTAGCATAATATCCAGTCAACCGGCCTGGTAACAAGCTCAACTGACCTTTAATTCATCATTTAAAAATGGCGGGTAGACTGCTGATTTCAGCATCCACCCAACTAATATATATGAGCACAACTCAGGTGATGGGCAGGTGGTGGGGTGGGCACCCCTCATATAGGTTGTATGAAACCAAATGCACTGAGTGAGACTTAGATATTTGCTAATTCAAAGTTCAACGGATTAATATTAGTTCGACTCTTTCTCCCCACCGCCAATCAGCAAGTTGAGTCAAGCTGTACATCATTCAGCAAAGACAGCTATACATAGGGTAACAGCAGATACAAGAGACAAACAATTACCCAAAAAAAATCAAAATTCTTTTTAGCTAATAACAAATATGCAAGTTCTAAAAGACATTCAGTACTGATTAATCTATGTTGTTTCATTTCAGAGATGTTTGCCAGTCACAAAACACTTGCTTGGGTATGTTCTTTTTAAAATTGTGCCTGGTGTACTTTGAACAGGCTTCCTTTTGTGATTAATCTGATCGCACATGAACAAATCCAGTCGAACTGACATAGCCTTTCCCCTTTTGCAATACCATCCATTCTAGTCAAAAGATTAGGATGTGGCAAGATAGTAATGAAACTTGTTTTTCACTGAAGGAAGAGGGGTCATAGTCTTAGGGTAAGAGGTAGCAAATTTAAAATGGAGTGATAGGGTAACTACTTCTCCCGAAGGGTGGTGAATCTGTGGAATTCGCTACCCCAGAGTGGGTTGGATGCTGGAGCACGAGTAAATTGCAGTAGTTAGACAAATTTTTAACTGGTAATGGGTCGAAGGGTTATGTAGAACTGGCAGGAAGGTGGAGTTAAGGCCAGGATGAGATCAGCCATGATTGAATGGCGGAGCAGACTCGATGGGCCAAATGGCCTAATTCTGCTCCTACATCTTGTGAACTTCACAGCCATTTTTGATTTGTAGGAAATAAGGCAAACATAATTTGGCTCGGCCTTTCAGCATTTGTTTCCAAGAACCCAGACTGCAACATGTCTAACATTTCATTTCAAAGCTATCAGAATTGGATTCCTACTTCATAGCTGAAATGTTGTTTATGCTTTGTATATTACTTTTACGTTAATACAATACCAATGGAGCAATAATAGGCCCAAAGATTCAATTTGTTTTTCCAAAGCTCAGTGATGCAAACACCGAAAATGAATCGTACCTCAAGAGGCAAATTGGACTGCATCTATCAAATCAGGAGTTTTCAGTATCTGCACACAAACAACTATTCGAATATGCGTATCTGAAGGGCAGTATTTCAGTTGCTAGGTTACATAATGACAATTTATTGACAAGCCTTTCTTACTTGGTAATTTCTTGTCATCATCTTGGTGATGCTGCAGTTTGTTTCCTTCATGAAGATTGATACTGGGTTTATTGCTCTCTGCCATCTGCTTCTCAATCGGAGGATTTACTTTGGCTTTGCTGTAATCCCAGTCGGATTTTTGAGGATTAACCACTTTCTCATCCTCGTCTCTAGCCTGTGAAATCAAAGCAAGAGAAATAGGAGATGGGATTAAAGTCAGACTAAAGGCAACGTTGGCAGGCTTCAACAGTGCGCAAGACTTCTACTCAGATTTCCACTGCCTGCAACATCTGGTTATCAGAGATTTAAGTGACCTCATGTCCTGTACCTTCTGCTCAGGCTCCCAGGCAATTTAGGAAATGCTACTGAAAGATGGTTTTATAACCCGCACTGGTGTTACGGGGCAGGGATGATTAACTACCCCGTGGATCTTGCAGAATAGGAGTTTGCCCGATAGGGGAGTGGGGGATCCTTAATAATATTTGGCGTGTATAAATAGAGTCAGCGAGGGCAGCACGGTGGCAGTGGTTAGCATTGCTGCCTACGGCGCTGAGGATCCGGGTTCGAATCCCGGCCCTGGGTCACTGTCCGTGAGGAGTTTGCACATTCTCCCCGTGTCTGCGTGGGTTTCACTCCCACAACCCAAAGATGTGTAGGATAGATGGATTGGCCACGCTAAATTGCCCCTTAATTGGAAAAAATAATTGGTACTCTAAAATGTATTTATTTAAATAAATAAATAAATAAATAAATAAAATAGTCAGCCAGTGATGCATCGACTAGAGGAGACCCAGTGGGGATCTACTGGAGCTGAACATAATAGTTAACGTAATTTGGACATTCTGAATTCTCCCTGTGTACCCGAACAGGTGCTGGAATGTGGCGACTAGGGGCTTTTCACAGTAACTTCATTGCAGTGTTAATGCAAGCCTACTTGTGACAATAAAGATTATTATTAGCACTCCTTTCACGAGTGATTTCTCCGAGTTTTTGAAGGCAAATGGGATGTGGCATATTCACACTACCACATATCACCCGGCATCTAATTGTTTAGTGCATTTAAACGGGGCCTCAATAAGCAATCTTCAGGATTGATGGACACTAGACTGGCTGGCTTCTCGTTTTGCTACAGGAGTACTGTGCACACAAGTGACTGGGGTAGCCACTGTGGAACTACTGATGGGCAGAAGACTTTGTAGCTGCCTTAGCATGATTTTTCCCGACATGGGTGCGAAAGTGCTCCACAGCCAGGAGCAGCAAGGGCATTGGTCCATTCAACGTCGTCCTTCCAGTCACTTTGTACCAGGTGACTTGGATGTTTGTTCATAACTTCACCAACAGTCCAATGGATTTACGGCGTGATCCTTCGCCAGACGGGGCCAGTTTCTTACCAGGTGCCAGCCCAGGGTCGTACAATGTGAAAGCACCTCGGCCATCTTCGGTGCAGGCAACAGCTTCTTCGGCAAGTTCCTCGTCCTCGGAAAAGTCTTCTCAAACCGCATCAGTTGCCTGACCTGGCCACAGCAGATCCCAAAGGGGATCAAGACGCCGAGATGATTGATGCTGTTGACTTGGACTCCGAGATGGAGGCTTAGGAGGTCTCCGATGGGGAACCTTCCGATCCACAGCCTTGTAAATGGCAGTCGTCACGTCCTTCATGTCAGAAGCGGAGTTCACCTTGGGAGATACACACGGCCCAATCCAGTACCTCGGGTGCATTACACTCAGCCAGGCTGCTTAAGGGTCCAGCGCCCTCCTTTGCCATGTCTTAACAATTACTTGGCTTGTATAGAGTCAGCCAATCAGGCACCAACTAGAGAAGACCCAGGGGTGATCTACTGGAGCTGTACATAATTAGTTTGTAAAAATAAAGTAAGTTTGGTTTCGACCAAACTCATGTGGACTCTTTGTTGCCCATTACTAAAGGAGGGATGACTTTAGAAACTGGTTTGGTCATAATCATGGCAGTGGTGTGCTGAGTAAGAGGCACTGGAAATACCGACTTCTAAGAGCATTCACGCAATTTTTCTTTACAGGACACAGGAATGCACAAGGACTCATATGAGGAAGAGTAAATGGAGGGTCAGGAGCACAAGAGGACATCAATGAAACATCAGAATCAGACACATAATTTGGAGAAAATGCAAGATCTGGACAATAACCAGGCTTGGGCTGACAAGTAACAGTCGTGCCACACAAGTGTCAGGCAATGATTATCTTAAATAGGTGAGTCTAACCATCACCAAATCTCCCATCATCAACATCCTGCGGCTAGGTATTTGCTAGAAACTGAACTGGATTAGCCACATAAATATCGTGGCTTCAAGTGCAGGTCAGAGGCTAGGAATTCTGCGGCAAGTAACTCACCTTCTGTCTCCCCAAAATGTCCACCATCTCCAAAGACAAGTCAGGAGCGTGATGGAATACTCCCCATTTGGCTGGATGAGTGCAGCTCCAACAGCACTACGAAACTTGACGCCATCCTGGACAAAGCAACCGGCTTGATTGGCACCCCACCCACAAACATTCCCTCCCTCCACCACCAACACACAGTAGCAACATCAACAAGCAGCACTGCAGGAACTCACCAAGGTTCCTTAAACAGCACCTCCCAAACCTACAAACACTATTATCTAGAAGGGCAAGAGCAGCAGATACCTGGGAACCCCACCACCTGAAAGTTTTTTTTAATATAAATTTAGATTACCCAATTATTTTTTCTATTACGGGGCAATTTAGCGTGGCCAATCCACCTACTCTGCACATTTTTGGGTTGTGGGGGCGAAACCCACGCAGACACGGGGAGAATGTGCAAACTCCACACGGACAGTGACCCAGAGCCGGGATCGAACCTGCGACCTCAGCGCCGTGAGGCGGTTGTGCTAAGCACTAGGCCACCGTGCTGCCCTCCACCACCTGAAAGTTACCCTCCATGTCACTCACCATCATGATTTGGAATTATATCATAGCTCCTTCACAATGGCTGGGTCAAAATCCTCCCCAACAGCACTGTGGGTATACCTACATCACATGGACTACAGAGGTTCACGAATGCAGCTCACTGCCACCTTCTCAAAGGCAATTAGGGATGAGCAATGAATGCAGACCAAGCCAGCAATGCCCACATCCCATGAATGATTAGTAAAACAAATATAGTTTCTCTACTCTCCAGGAGACAGTTGCATAAGTGCAAAAGTGTATTTGTTCCGTTATCTTAATTGCATTACCACCATGCCACAACTCCCCCATAAGATAGCTCAATTTTGTTGGCCGAATTCGGAAACTACCTCATTGACAGCAATGTGAGCCAACTCCAAGATAACTCTGTTAACTCTCAACTGTACTATGAAATGAAAAGTCGTGAACACAGCCCAGCCCATCACACAAATCCCACCTCCCATCCATTGACTCTGTCTACACCTCCCACTACCTTGGGAAAGCAGGCAGCATAATCAAAGACCCCTCCCATCCACTTATTCTCTCTCGCTTCCAACCTCTTCCATCAGGTAAGAGATACAAAAACCTGAGAACATGCACCAACAGACTCAAAAACAGCTTCTTCCCCATTATTACCAGACTCCAGACTCTTACTCCAGACTCTTATGGACTGAACTGATCTCTTCACACATCTTTGACAAAGAGTCATCGGGCTCGAAACGTTAGCTCTTCTCTCCCTACAGATGCTGCCAGACTTGCTGAGATTTTCCAGCGTTTTCTCTTTTGTTTCAGATTCCAGCATCCACGGTAATTTGCTTTTATCTCTTCACACATCTTCTCTACCGAGTAGTACTACACTCCCTATGCTTCACCTGTGTCTATGTATTTACATTGTGTATTTATGTTTGTCCTGTTTTTTTCCACGTATGGAACGATCTTTACGGACTGTATGCAGAATACTTTTCACTATACCTTGGTACACAAGACAATAAACCAAATCAACCAATCAAATTGTCGAGTAGGCCAATCAGTTCAAGGGCAATTAAAGATGGGTCAACATCATTCACCAGCATCACCCACATCCTATTAAGGAATACATTTTTAAAATCTTTCTCTATTTGGGAAGTACTATAGAATTGCAGGTGCTGTTTTGCGAGTAATTGTTTACTGTTCTTGGAGGCTGTCTTGCAGCCTGCATGTGGTCAGTAGGTCAACACACTCGAGGAACAACACAAGTTCAAGACTTTAGAGAAAGTGCATGACCAGCCTGCAAAACCCACATTGCATTTACAAAACCAGGTAATAATAACAGCTTATTGTCACAAGTGGGCTTCAATGAAGTTACTGTGAAAAGCCCCTAGTCGCCACATTCCAGCGCCTGTTTGGGGAGGCTGGTACGGAAAGGTAAGGTAGGTAAGCTGCATGAAGCAGCTTAAAGGAAGATGGTGAAGGTTCCTCAATGCTCACCTTGTCTATTAGATTACTCACCTTATCTTTTGTTTTAAATATTTTTTATTCTCCTCATTCACATTTTCTCCCAAATTTACACCCAACAATAAACAGTAACAAATGTAATGTCAATCCTCATATCAATAACAACGATCCCATCTTCCCACCAAACCTCAGACATTAGCCCACATGTTAACATAAAACGAATGACAAAAAGGAATCAGGAATCACCCATAAATCACCATTAACACATACAGTCCCTCTCCCCCAACCCTCCCAGCACCGCCCCCCCCCCCCAACTAATTGTCGATGTGATCCAATTCTCGAAAGTGCATAGTGAATAAGGCCCATGAATTGTAGAACCCCTCCATCCTTCCCCTCAGTTCAAATTTGACCTTTTCAAGCGTCAAGAATTCCAGCAGATCCCCCCACCACGCCAGGGCACAGAGTGGAGAGGTCGCTCCTCACCCCAACAGGATCAGCCTTCGGGTGATCAACGAGGTGAAGGCTACAACATCTGCCTCCGTGCCCGTTTCCAACCCCAGCTGAACCGACACCCCGGATATGGCCTCCCAAGGGCCCGGGTCCAGTTTCACGTGCACAACGTCAGAGATTACCCTAAACACCTCCTTCCAGTAATCCTCCAGCTTTGGACAGGACCAAAACATATGAACGTGGTTTCCGTGTGCCCCCCCCGCTGCCACATTCACGCACATCTTCTACCCCCTCAAAGAGCCGGCTCATCCTCGCCCTTGTAAGGTGTGCTCTATACACCACCACCTTCAGCTGTATCAGCCCCAACTTCGCATAAGAGGTGGAGATGTTCACCCTCCGGAGCACCTCACATCAGAACCCCTCCGCCATACCCTCTCCCAATTCTTCCTCCCACTTTGCCTTGATCCCATCTAGTGGCGCCTTCTCCTCCTCCAAAGATCGCTCACCTTATCTATGAGATCACAAAGTACCAGCCTCCCCACCTGGTGCTAAAGTAATGCTAACCCGTGGGGGAAAGAAAAGACTGTAAAGTTCTTCCAACTCCAAAAGTCAACCAAGCTTGCTGGAGAGGGACTACCAAAAATCTATACTGTCCTCTCATTAATTTTGGTTGGTAGGAAAGGAATTGCGGCCTGTAAAACGTGTTGACGTCTTACGTAAGCATCAAATTCTCCAATTTCCCCAATCTCTCTCTAGGGAGAAAGTGGCTAGATTTTACCGAGCACAACTTTACAAAAGATCCTGGTCAGATCTGGAAATCGAGAGAGAAATGGTGTCTGAACATTTGTCTTTTTGGACAGTGCAAAGCAAGTTCCATAATTCAGGATTTTTCAATCTGAGCATACATACATATATACTCGTGGATTTGCCTGCAATTTATCCAGTTTTCAACAACTGAAATTTAATACTAAACTGCAACATGAAACAAAGTTTTACCAATACTGAAAAAATAGCTCCAAAGATTCCACACTGCTCACCTGCTTTTGTTTAATGGAATCATCTTGATGTTTTGATGGCTGGTCATGCACTTTATCTAAAGTCTTCAACTTCTCTTCACATTGTTCCTTGAGTGCACTGATCTGCTGACCACATTGGAGGCTGCAAAACAACATATCCAAGAACAGTAAGCCCACAAAACAGCAACTTCCCAGATCCAGGAAGATACAACCAATGCGAGCCAACTCAAACCAAACCTTTTTCCTATTTATTTATTCATGGGGTGTGGGCATTGCTAGATGGGTCAGCATTTATTGGCCATTCGCAATCCGAATTGCGAATTTGGATTAATGGCTTGCCATGCAGCCAACTACATTGCTTTGGATCTGGAGTTACATGTAGGCCAGAGGAGGCAAGGATGGCAGGGTACGAGGGGAAGCTAATTAAGAATGTAAGAACAGATAGCAAGAGTTTCTACAGGTATCTCGATAGGAGACAAGTAAAATTAGTGTTGGTCCCTTGGAGAGTGAGAAAGGGGAGTTAATAGTAGACAATAAGGAAATGGCAGGCAAAATGAACTGATATTTTATTTCATAGAATGTACGGTGCAGAAGGACACCATTCGGCCCATCGAGTCTGCACCGGCTCTTGGAAAGAGCACCCTACCCAAGCCCATACCTCCACCCTATCCGCATAACCCAGTAACCCCACCTAACACCAAGGGCAATTTGGACCCAGAGGGCAATTTAGCCTGGCCAATTCACCTAACCTGCACATCTTTGGACTGAATTTTGCTTATATATTCACTATAGAACATACAAGAAACATTCCAGTAACAGCTGTAAATCAAGACGTGGAGGGAGAGAAAGGTACTTGGTGAAATTACAATTATTAAAGAAGCAGTAGTGAGCAAACTGGCAGAGCTGTAGGTTGACAAGTCTCCAGATCCTAATAGACTTCATCCTAGGGTCTTAAAAGAGATGGTAGATACATCGGTGTTCATTTTCTAAGATTAGTTAGAATATAGAAAGGTTCCATCGGATGCAAAGTAGCAAATATAACCCTTCTATTCAAGGGAGGAAGGCAGAAAATAAGAAATTATAGGCCAGTTAGCTTGACATCTGTTATGGGGAAGGTGTTAGAATCGATGATTAAATAGGTTATAGCTGGGCACTTCGAGAGGTGGCAGCCCGGAGGGTGCGAGAGCAGTGGCGGAAGCACCTGCTGGAGAGGGGGGCTCGGTTTGGGTACCAATTTGTGGGAATTCACAGACACCACGATAGGAGAAGTTAAGTGGAAGTGGAAGAAGAGCTGGGGAGGATGTTGGAGGCTGGGTTATGGGAGGAGGAAGTTGCATCTTCTTCATGTGCTAGGCTTAGCCTCATTCAATTTGAAGTAGTCCACAGGGCGCATATGATGGTGGCCAGAATGAGATTTTCTGAGGGAGTGAAGGATATGTGTGGGCGGTGCGCGGGGCAGAGGGGGACACCCACAAACTATGTCCACATGTTTTGAGCCTGTCCGAAGCTGGAGGGATTTTGGCAGGGGTTCGCTGATGTGATGTCTGAAGTGCTGAGGGTGAAGGTGGTCCCTAGTCCAGAAGTGGCAATTTTTGGAGTGTTGGACGACCCGGGGGTCCAGCGGGTGAGAAGTGCCGACGTTTTGGCCTTTGCCTCTTTGGTAGCCCGGAGATGGATCCTGTTGGAATGGAGGGACTCGGAGCTGCCAAAACCGGGGGGTGCGGGTGAGCACCCTCGCGGAATTATAGCTGCAATTGTACAAGAAAATGGATATTGCATTTATTTGATAAATATTCCCAGGTTGTAGTCTTCAGAGAACTACTCCTTCACAGTTATCAGAATGCAATTAATGCTTTCCACTGCCTTCAACAGATATGCTGCTTTGCTCCACTGTCTGAGATTATAGCATCAGTTGCTATGCAACCATTGGAATGGGAATAAACTAAAAAGATGCCAGCAACACCAAGAGCCATTGCAGCAGTTGGCAACGTATTCAGCCTCAGACAATGACAGGTAATCAAGATTAAGAGTAATTCAAAATCAAAGTGCTGTGTTGCAGATGTTGAGAGTAATGCAAATCGACTAACCCGAAACCAAATGAAGCAGATAGAGGATGGAATTTCAAAGCATTACATTTATAGTAAAATGGGTTATTTGATGCCTGCATCAGCAAGTTTGCCACAAAAATAGAACCAATATAACATTTGTTTTTTTTGTTAAATGTATTTACCCCCCTCCCGTAGCTCCTGGTATATCTCCGAGATCTTACCCTCTCCGACTCATACGCCCGAGATCACCCTGTCCTGTATCCTTTGGGCAGCCAGCAACGGGAATTCTCCTACTTGCTTCCTGACAAACGCCCGAACCTGCATGTACCAAAGGCTTTTCCCGGGGGTAACCCAAATTTCTCCTCCAGTGCCCTCAAATGGCAAAAGTTACGTCAATTAATAAATCCCCCAGACTTCAAATACCCGCCCGGTGCCAACTTTGGAACCCACCGTCTATCCTGCCCGGAGCAAACCTATGGTTCCCATAACATACGCCCCAGCATCCGACCCCTCCACACCTTCAGGGAGATCCAGAATCCGCAAATTCTTCCTTCTCGACCGGTTCTTCAGATCCTCGAATTTCTCCTGCCACTTTTTATGGAGCGCCTCGTGCGCCTCCACTTTCACCGCCAGGCCCAGGATCTCATCCTCGTTATCAGAGGCCTTCTGCTGCACCTCTTTAATGGCTGTCCCCTGCATCCTCTGGGTCTCTACCAGCCTTTCGATCGACACCTTCATAGGGGCCAACATCTCTGCCTTCAATTCCGCTAAGCAGCTTCTCAGAAACCCTTGCTGCTCCCACGACTCAACTGAGCTCACGCTGCCTGATCTCCGCCAGCCGCCATCTTGCTTTTTCGTGCCCGTTCTCTTCTCTAATGCCACTGTTTGACCGTGCCGCTCCTGGTCCATTCCATACAGTGCTGGGGGAACCTCACTGCTGTCTTCCCACACCGGGAATCGTTGACCAAGTGCCGCTGGGGCTCCTTAAAAAGGGCCCAAAAGTCCGTTCACGGCAGGAGCTGCCGAACGTGCGACCTACCCGGGCATAGCCGCAACAGGAAGTGCCCAATATAACATTTGTATAGAAAACATTAGTGATTAGAGTCACACTGCTGGTGTAATATATATCTACAAATGATCTGCAGGAAATGTAGACACAGAGTCTGATTAGCAAGTTTGCAGATAACACCAAGAAAAATGGGGTTGCAGATAGTGAAGGGGACTGTCAAGAGAATACTGCGGATTATAGATAGATTGGAGAGCTGGGCAGAGAAATGGCAGACGGAGTTCAATCCAGACAAATGAGAGGTGGTGCATTTTGGAAGATCAAATTCAGGTGTGAATTGTACAGTAAATAGCATTTACTGTAGGAGTATTGACATAGAGGGATCTGAGCATTCAGGTCCATAGTTCCATGAATGCGGCAATGCAGGTGGATCACGACAGGAAAAATCAGCGCGAACCCCCACCAATTCCGGTACCTGCGAGGGGCTAGCACTAACGCTGCGTGAACCATCCAAGTATCGCAAGGAAAATGGGCGGGTTCCGGGACGTGCATGCACGGGGCTGACGCCTGCAAACGTAGCACCAGCCATGCTGGAATCCTAACTCAGCAACCCCGAACCTACAGCCCAACCCCTGACCCCCCCGGCACAGATCCCGGATGGGCATGGCAACGCTGGACACAAGTCATCGCGTGGCCCGTGCCGTCGGGAACTTGGCCCATCTGGGATGGAGCATCCCGGGTGGGTCGGCCGATGTCGCGCAACGGCCTTGCAACTGCACCAGGTGCGCGTCCTGATAACACCGGTTTGCAGAGGGCGGAGTATCGCAAACCGGCATCAAACCAGCTTCTGGTCCAGAACGTCATCTGAATCCATTCTCCGCTCGATCGCCGATGCGGATTTCGGCGTCAGGCTACGGAGAATCTAGCTCAAGAGTCTTTGCTTCAAATGGTGGTTCTTTAGTGCACTTTCCACAACACCCTGGTTGATCAAAGCCTCTGGTTTACAGCTGGTAATAGTTATTTTTGTAGTCATTCATTCAGGGTCCCCACAGGTTAGAAAATGCAGTACTTACAGGCAGCAGGCTTTCTGGAGAGACACTATTTCTTTTTCTCTTGTCCTTCAGGTTCACATTCAGGCCTATACTGTATAGACACTTGATTCCACATCAAACCTTGCTTTCAGCTTGTGGCTTGACTTCAGGCCTCTGCAGTCTCAAGAGAACGACATCCAGACTTGCTGGAGAGAACGTCAGCCCCCACAGTAGCCCTCTCAATAGGATTAGTTAGATCTCTTTGGAGAGAGTTAGTTAGATCCCCCATCCAGGCAGCAGAATCAAAAGTAAAATCAAACTGGAACCTCCTCGACTCAAAATAAATTCCAGTGGGATCAGATCCAATCACAACCCGTTATTGGCCACCAGCCAAATCAATCAAACAGAGTTATCACTGATGCAGCCCAGTCTGTAAACACCTGGTCCAAACCAGGTGCCATCTGTGCCATCTTCAAGTTCATCTGGCGATCCAAGATCGATAATGTCTGAAGGGATACCGTGCAGAAAGCTCTGAATAACGCCACCCTCATCCTGATGATCACCTTGTGCAGCTGCATCACAACTGTGTGTAGCTCCATGTTACACAACACCAAGTGTCACTATTTAGAGGCTCGACCTGTCCCTGGTGTTGCAAAGGATGAGGTTGACTATGTCGTCGCAGAACACTCCAGGTAGTTGGCCTATGCCATATCACCTCTCCCAGTGGAAAAATTAGTTTGGAAAAACGCTTTTGACCAGAAGGCAATCAAGCCGTGATCTGCAGGTAATGTCCTCAAGGCCCTTAGGGAAAAGATTTTGGATCCTGTCAGATAGTCCCCCTGAGCAGACTGTCAGAATCATCTCGCAGAACGACTCAACAGAACTTTTAAACAAGCACCAAGGACCAACTTGGCAAAAAGTGCCTCCCGTCAGCACTCCCGAAGTCTGTGTCCCCACACAATGCCCTCAAAGCGGCTGATTTGGGAGGGTGGGGTGTCAAGTGAGACGCCCGCATACCTTGTGGCATGTGCCTTTGTAATGAAGGTGGCTGTTTAGCACAGGGCTAAATCGCTGGCTTTGAAAGCAGACCAAGCAGGCCAGCAGCACGTTTCGATTCCCGTAACAGCCTCCCCGAACAGGCGCCGGAATGTGGCGACTAGGGGCTTTTCACAGTAACTTTATTGAAACATATTCGTGACAATAAGCGATTTTCATTTCATTTTCAAGGTTTGGAGATGCAGTGGCACTTGTCGAGGTCCATCCCGAGCACCTCTCTGAGAGAAGTGTGGTACTGGGAACAAGCTGACAAAACCCACAGGCCCAGATCAGAAACTGCCAAATGAGGTCCTGGCTGGAATCAATACTGGCCATCAGCAAAGAGCACTCAAGTCAACAAATAAACTTATAATCGCTAAATGGACTTTATGATTACCCACTCATGTTGTTTATACAAAAGAACAAAATTAATATGTAACGAACTTCCGGACACAGGTAATCAACTGTGTAGCAGGACAAATAAAGAAGGCCATCAGACTCCATAAACACGAGTGTTTGAGGACAATGAATCACCTTGGCTGAACAGGAGTATCCTGTTTAATCCCAGTAACAAGTTGAAGTTTGGATGGGACAATAGAACTCAGGTGAGGTGTGTGGGAACATACCTACGACTCAGTGCTTGCAGAACCGGTATAAAAGGAACATCGGAACAGATCTTCAATGATAACTGGGGGTCCCCCAAGCACAACCAATCACAAGAAGGGACCCTGGGTTCCCAGCCCAGAGATTTCCACGTTGAATGATGGCAGCCTGGCCAGCCTCCTTCACTACGTGCGGCAGGTAATACCTAGAGCTCAGCTGCGAGTCTGAATCACACATTGTGAGGGTGAGAATATTGTGAATAAAAGTGTGTTAAATCATCAACCTGTCTTCGTCCTTTGTTCATCTCACAAATAAGGGCACCTGGGTAAAACATTTTATTAGTAAACTGGTTGACCTGCCTGATAATTTACATACAAGAATCCTGCCTCAACGGGCTGGAGGGACACACACCAAGACAAACATAGACTGCTGCTGGAGAATCATCAACCCTGTGAAAGATGCTCTTTGGTCTGTCTGAAACAGGTTGACAAAGTGTTGCAGACTGGCATATTCTGAAGGCTGTGTTAATGGAGGCATTCAAACTTGGGGCAGCCACTGCCAAGGCACAATGGGGAAAGGCCAGTGTGAAAGGCCTTGCAGTCAATGTACACAGGAGGGGCTGGTAACCATGTAAAACCCCTCAGACCTTGTGCTTATGTAACTATAATCGAAGCACTGCAAAGTGCAACATGACCGATGTGTATAGTTTAAACAGAATTGAACTCTAAAATGTATGTAATGTTCACAACTGAATTGAAGCACCTCAAGAGTGCATCTTGACCTTCAAGAAAGTACAATGATGTTCACATTTTCTCCAGTTAGGACAATTTGGCATGTTTCTTTCAGTGATTAAATGAAGGTATATTTTTGTAACAAAAAAAAATCTCTAATAAAATATTGACCTGTATAAATTACACAGTTGTCATACATTGAGAAGGTTATTTTGCATTATCAGTTTTCACTAATAATTTCAATTGACCCAGGTTCCTTTTCCTGTTTAGATCCATTCCAATCTACATCCCCAAGGCCTTTTTCAAAGCGCTGGACAAACATATCATGGCGTTCGTATGGGGGGGTAAAAATGCTAGGATCCCAAAGAAGGTCATACAAAAAACAAAATCCAGGGGGGGGCTAGCCCTCCCGAATCTACAATTCTACCACTGGGCGGCAACAGCCGAGCGAGTAAGGGGATGGATCCAGGAGCCAGAAGCCGAGTGGGTGCGTGCGGAGGAGGCCTCCTGCATGGGAACCTCCCTCCGGGCCCTCGCCACGGCAGCACTCCCATCCCCACCCAAAAAACACTCCACCAGCCCAGTGGTGACAGCCACCCTCCAATCCTGGAACCAACTGCGGCAGCAATTTGGCCTGTACAAAATGTCGGACAAGGCTCCCATCTGCAACAACCATAGGTTCAAACCAGCACTGACCGACGCCACCTTCAAAAGGTGGAGGCAGGACGGGGGGACACTGACAGTCAGGGACCTATACACGGACGACAGGATCGCAACACTGGATGAACTGACAGAGAAATTTCAGCTAGCTGGGGGGAACGAGCTACGGTACCTGCAGCTCAAAAACTTCCTACGAAAGGAGACAAGGACGTACCCACAACCGCCACGACAGACACTATTGGAAGACCTACTGGACGCAAGTATCCTAGAGAAAGGGAACTGTAGTGACATGTATGACCGACTGGTAGATAGGGACGACACCGTACTGGACGCAACAAGAAGGAAATGGGAGGACGACCTGGGGATGGAGATAGGGTGGGGACTCTGGAGCGAAGCACTGCATAGGGGCAACTCCACCTCCACGTGCGCAAGGCTCAGCCTGACGCAACTAAAAGTGGTACATAGAGCCCACTTAACGAGAAACCGTATGAGTAGGTTCTTCCCGGAGGTGGAGGACAAATGTGAGCGGTGCCAGAGAGGCCCGGCCAACCACGCCCACATGTTCTGGTCTTGCCCCAGACTTGTGGAGTACTGGATAGCCTTCTTCGAGGCTATGTCCAAAGTGGTGGGAGTGAGGGTGGAGCCATGCCCGATAGTGGCGGTCTTCTGGGTTTCAGACCAGCCAGATCTATTCCTGGGGAGGAGGGCGGACGCCCTTGCCTTCGCCTCCCTGATTGCCCGCCGTAGAATCCTGTTTGGCTGGCAGTCAGCAGCACCACCCAGAGCTGCAGACTGGCTGTCCGACCTCTCGGAATCTCTCCAAATGGAGAAAATCAAATTCGCCATCCGAGGGTCGGACGACGGCTTCCACAGAACGTGGGAGCCATTCATGCAACTGTTCTGGGACCTGTTTGTGGCCAACGTACATGAGGAAGAATAGTCGGGTGGCCAAGAACCAGGGGAAAATGGACGGGAATCGGGGGAAGGTAGCCGGGGGGGGGGGGGGGGGGGGGGGATACGGGCTCGGTATGGGGGTTTGATGGCAAGCCAAGGCCCAAAACCAAACTATAAATAAATGCCTATAAACATGTGCCTCGGCCATATTGGGGAATGTAAAATATGTATGCTGGCTAAAGGGGGCGGCCACAATTATTGTTATGAAGATGCTTACCTGTAAATATTCATGTTCAATTTTTGTGTTTTCCTTTTTTTTTCTCTCTCTCTCTAATAACTTGTAATTTGTCATATATAAAATATGAAAACTCAATAAAAAAACATTTATAAAAAAAATAATTTCAATTGAGTGTTAACCACATGGCAATACAGGGTTCTTCAAACTGCAAGTCGTAATCCGCAGGCGGGTGTCGGGTAGGTCACGGAGCAATTGGTCGTGGCCCTCCCAATTGTGGGAGAAGCGCCCAATGGCCGCGGCCGGCGTTTAAATTGAGAATGCAAGCAGCTCCCAGTGTTTTAAATAGAACTATCCAGCCTTCCAGCCAGAAGCAGCGGCAGCGAGCAGGTCACGCGCCTGGTACCTACACTGACGTCACTCGCCCTGTACATCGGTGTTTCAGGCGAGATATCACAGAGGAGTGATTCTTCATTTTGTAGCTGCAACGAAGCAAGGCAACAAGACTGAAGAACTGAAGATGGGTAGTTTTAAACAAAGAAAAAATGAAAATTGGGAACAAAGCAGTGTGAAGATGATTTTTTGAGGCTTGGCTTTGTTAATTTGCCAATGCAAAGCCCATGTGTGTTATGTATAAGGAAGTACTGACGAAAGTTTAAACCATCAAAACTTCAAAGGCATTTGAAGAGTAAACTTGGAGAGTTAGAGAACAAAAATCTTTTTTTTCCAAAGGATGCGGTGAGAACTTAATCATTTGCTGAAGTCCTTAGCAGGAATGTAACATTGAATGACAAAGCAATTTAAACTGTGAGGACCAAGCAGGCTCACCTGTCACATTAAAGGTAAGCAATAATGGTGTGTCACGAAGGTTGGCTGGTGTGGGTCCTGAGAAAAAAAAGTTTGAAACACTGCACTAATCACTTAGTTCTGAAGTGTCTGGCTGGACTCAAATGATAACCACAAATGTTGCCAGTACAGCGGAGTACTTCAGTGGTTTTTTTCATTGCATAATCATTTCCTTCTTTTGCGATACATTTTCAGAATCATTCACACAGACTTTGGAAAAGCTCAATTTGTATAATTGACAACAATTTACTACATTTTATTCCTTTGCTGCTAAATAACCAACTCTATCTCATTGAATGCACCTTCATTAAATGTTTTTAAGATAAAGATAGATAGTTTTTTGAAGAATAAAGGGATTAAGGGTTATGGTGTTCGGGTCGGAAAGTGGAGCTGAGTCCACAAAAGATTGGCCATGTTCTCATTGAATGGCGGAGCAGGCTCGAGGGGCCAGATGGCCTACTCCTGATCCTAGTTCTTATGTTCTCATGTTCATCTTTTAAAAAAGACAAATTGATGCATTTCTTTTGAAAAATTAAAAATGCATTTTTATTGAAAGCTGAATCCAATTTAATCTATTGTTTTCTAAAAGAACCTTTTTGTAAGTCACGTATCAAATGTGGTTAGTCAATTAAACTAGTCTTTCAGTGGCATGGCTATATTTAGTGGACATTTTTCCGAAATAGCAAGTTATTGAGCCGGTGCCAACCAGAGGAAGGACATTTTTTCCCCACATACAGGGAGGGTGGAAATCAAGAGTTAATTATCACACAAACAGATTTGCTGGCTCAAGCATTCCCAGCCAACATTTATCCTTCACACAAGCAAACAAAACAATTCTAAGCACTTTGCCCACCCTGTTCCCATGCGCATGTGTGTGTTGGAATAAATGTACGTTTTTGTACTAGTCAAAATGGAAGAGTAATAAAAGAACAAAAATGTACAGCACAGGAACAGGCTCTTCGGCCCTCCAAGCCTGGGCCGACCATGCTGCCCATCTAAACTAAAACCTTCTACACTTCCGGGGTCCGTATCCCACTATTCCCATCCTATTCATGTATTTGTCAAGATGCCCCTTAAACGTCACTATCGTCCCTGCTTCCATCACCTCCTCCGGCAGCGGGTTCCAGGCACCCACTGCCCTCGGTGTAAAAAACTCGCCTTGTACATCAACTCTAAACCTTGCCCCTCACACCCAAACCTATGCCCCTAGTAATTGACCCTCTACCCTGGGAAAAAAAGTCTCCTACTATCCACTGTCTATGTCCCTCATAATTTTGTAGACCTCTATCAGGTCGCCCCTCAACCTCCGTCATTCCAGTGAGAACAAACCGAGTTTATTCAACCGCTCCTCATAGCTAATGCCCTCCATACCAGGGAACATTCTGGTAAATCTCTTCTGCACCCTCTCTAAAGCCTCCACATCCTTCTGGTAGTGTGGCGACCAGAATTGAACACTATACTCCAAGTGTGGCCTAACTACGGTTCTATACAGCTGCAACATGACTGGCCAATTTTTATACTCAATGCCCCGGCCAGTAAAGGCAAGCATGCCGGATGCCTTCTTGACTACCTTCTCCACCTGTGTTGCCACTTAGTGACCTGTGGACCTGTACACGAAGATCTCTCTGACGGTCAATACTCTCGAGGGTTCTACCATTCACTGTATATTCCCTTCCTGCATTAGACCTTCCAAAATGTATTACCACCTCACATTTGTCAGGATTAAACTCCATCTGCCATCTCTCCACCCAAGTTTCCAAACGATCTAGTTCAGGTTGTAGATGGCAGTATATTCATTGCATTCGGCTTTAGCACATAGCCCGAGGTTGAAATTATGAAACTCATTTTTGTTTATATCGCTGTAGCCAACAGAGAAAGGGCTTTCACCTCACTTTCAGAACTGAATTTAAATTTAAGACCCGACTGGTAAAGGTTGGCTTTCTAATGGAAGATATTAACTTTAATTATTTTATGACCTTCATTATTTTATCTACATTTATTTTATTTACAAGGGACTATATAAATGACAAGAGTTCAGTCAACTCTCAATTAGTGTACCAGTTAATGTCCAGATGCAAGGTAAGCTGATTAAGATGATTCCTGGTCATTAACTGAACCCATTTCGGATTATATTTTGATCAAGCATCTGTAAATTGCAAAGATTAGACAAACTAAGTGATTAAAACATTTTTTACATGAAAACACCAATGCACAAGATAAATAACATGCCAGCCCAAAGATGACGATCTAGATCTACCATACAACAAAAAATAATAAATACATTGGGACCACATGTATGAGAAAGAATATGAAGTGCAATTGGACACTTCAGCTACCAACTAATGCAATTTATTGGTCACGTTAATCTTGAAATGATCCTAGTTTTGACCAAGTTGGTCGTGGGCAGGTTTAGGTTGCGTTTTTCCAGCATGGTTCTGTTTAATTATGAACCATTACCCAGGGCAAACTACCTCTCCCATAGGCTTGTGAATCTTTGGAATTCGCTACCCCAGAGTGCGGTGGATGCTGGGGCAGTGAGTAAATTTAAGGGGTGTGAGACAGATTTTTAATTGGTAATGAGTTGAAGGGTTATGGAGAACGGGCAGGACGGTGGAGTTTGAGGCCAGGTTGAGATTAGCCCGAGATCAGCCATGATCGAATGGCGTAGCAAACTCAAATAGGCCAAATGGCTTACTTCTGCTCCCATATCTTATAAGAACATAAGAAGTAGAAGCAGGGGTAGGCCATCTGGCCCTTCATAGCTGATCTTTTGTGGACTCAGCTCTACTTTCCCACCTGAGCACCATCCCCCTTTATTCCTTTATTTTCAAAACAAAAACTATCTTTATCTTGAAAACATTTAATGAAGGAGCCTCAACTGCTTCACTGGGCAGGGAATTCCATAGATTCACAACCCTTTGGGTGAAGAAGTTCCTCCTAAGGTCAGTCCTAAATCTACTTCCCCTTATTTTGAGGCTATGCCCCCTACTTCTGCTTTCACCCACCAGTGGAAACAACTTGCCTGCATCTATCCTATCTATTCTCTTCATAATGTTATATGTTTCTAAAAGATCCCCCGCATCCTTCCAAATTCCAACGAGTACAGTCCCAGTCTACTCAACCTCTCCTCGTAATCCAACCCCTCAGCTCTGGGATTAACCTAGTGAATCTCCTCTGCACACCCTCCAGTGCCAGTACGTACTTTCTCAAGGAAGGAGACCAGAAACACAATACTCCAGGTGTGGCCTCACTAACACCTTATACAATTGCAGCATAACCTCCCTAGTCTTAAACTCCATCCCTCTAGCAATGAAGGACAAAACTCCATTCGCCTTCTTAATCACCTGTAAACCAACTTTTTGCAACACATGCACGAGCACACCCAGGTCCCTCTGCACAGCAGCATGTTTTAATATTTTATCCCTGTTATTCCTACCAAAATAGATAACTTCACATTTGTCAACACTGTATTCCAACTGCCAGACCCTAGCCCATATGAACTTATAATTCTTGTTAACAAGATATATACACAAAAGCTAAGAAAAATGTTTTTCCCCTTCAAAGCAGGAAAGAGCTCCAGAAATAATTCTGAACCTTAAAATTGTTAATACATGAAACCATGCAATCCTGAAACAAGATTCTTCGACAGAGTTTAATCACTAATTAAACATATACTTATGCCAGTGGTGGGCAACCTGCAATCCAGGGGACACATGCAGCCTATGAGACATTCTGCTGTCCACGCACAGGGTTGCCACATTCCTCGGATTTCCATCCGCGCAGTTTTTTCCGACCGTTATGACTGAAATGAAGTGAGGTACGTGCAGATTGCTCACAACATTGACTGAGAGAACCGTGCAATCGCTCTATGTCCAAACGGCAAATATTTATTTTGTGCTTACCACTTGAAGTTGATTGCAGTTCTGATATCTAAGTGATTAAGCATTTTCTATAACTTATGAAATATTCAGGGTGTATTAACTGTATTTAACCTTATTCATGGGGTCATGGTTAGTAAACGTGCCAGATTTCAATCTCGTAGCCCGAAGATGAAGGAGGTCCCACTCATTGCCCACTCACCAGCCTAGGTTGCCCATCAGCAACTTCTGCTAACACCAGGTTTTCAAACCAGTGTAATATATGTGATAGTTCTCAATTAAATTACATTTCATTCATAACGCAATTTGCAGAATCATTAATAATTAGGCTAATAGAAAGAACAAGCATTGCAAGATGCGTAACTACACAATGGACTCAACTTGTACTCCAAGGCAGAACAAACTAAAGTGCCGTTTAGACAATCTCCTATTTGACTTGCGCTTTAGGTACTGTATCAGACAATAATAAAACACCTTTATAGCTGAGGTACAGCTGACACCACTTTGTGCCATTGGGAGAGAGTAAAAAAACTATAACTTTTCAATTCAGTATTCAATTATAACCTCTTGCATTCCATAGTTGGTATTTTCATGGTTCTGTCTTGACAGATCATAGTATTCTATGTACTATGCAGGGTACTTGATAACATCTTTGTCTATTTATCATGATAATTTAGAAAAAAAATGAATTTTAAGTTTGGATTTCTTTCAGAATGTCGATCAATGCAGCTTTCAACCATTTAAGAATTCAGTCCTGAGCTCACTTCAAGCTTTAAAATGTTGCCACTTTACTCAAGATCGTACCCGAAGTCTAAAGTAACTTTGTTTGCATCAACATTCCATATTCCTTATATTTCAAAGACCTGAGCCACGTCCCCTCCTAATCTACTCCCCTACCTCAAGTGAAAACACAACTACTTTTTTCTTAAGTATATATTGCACTTGTTTAAAATTAAACAAACCGATTTTTTAAATAAACATGTTCTCCAATGGTTACAAGGTCTTTAATCAACTCCCACCACAAATATTCAATAAACTAACCTGCCCCATAGCATTTAAGATATAGTTACCAGTCTTGAAAATAAACTGTTGCTGACACTTGCAATTCCATTAAACGGATATTATTTTTTTTTTACGCCATTCTTTTAATGTATACAATTCAGATAGAATGGAGAGCCAGAGAAATATTTTCAACCTTCCCCCTTACATCCCAGTACTTTGGGTTAAGAGGCCAATAATTAGAAATAACCTCTTGTTGACTAAAGAGTTGTATTGGCATTCTCACATCAATCCATTTTCACTTGGACCATATCAATGGTACTGTAGAATTCAGCAACATAAATATGCTCTGCCACAACCACAGCAAAGAAAATGGAAGAAATGAAATGAAATGAAAATCGCTTATTGTCACGAGTAGGCTTCAATGAAGTTACCGTGACAAGCCCCTAGTGGCCACATTCCGGAGCCTGTCCGGGGAGGCTGGTACGGGAAATGGAGGAAACAAAGAAGCCTGACAATGGCCAAAAGGGAAAAATGGTTCAAAACACCAAAACCAAATACTGACTTAAACTTTAAATATAAATGAATATTTACTTTATGTGTAATGACTAGCTCATGACTGATGAGGTGATCGATGTCAAAAAGGGAAGAATCACAGTAGTCAATAAGTACAGCAAAATCATAAGAATATATTTACAATGTCACAGTGGATTGGAAGCAGAAACCACTCATCTTAAACCACAAGTAAATTAAACTCAATGTTCTCTATTGGTAAATTCTGTTTATACATTCAGCCACACTAATTTTAATTTTTTTTTTCAAAAAGCAACTTCAGAATTTGACAATAAAAACTGGAGTTCTTTAAAACCAGTCAATACCAGGGCAGCACGGTTTGCGCAGTGGGTTAGCACTGCAGCCTCACGGCGCCAGGGTCCCAGGTTCGATCCCGGCTCTGGGTCACTGTCCGTGTGGCTTTTGCACATTCTCCCCGTGTTTGCATGGGTTTCGCCCCCACAACCCAAAGAAGTGCAGGGTAGGTGGATTGGCCACGCTAAATTGCCCCTTAATGGGAAAAATGAATTGGGTACACTAAATGGGTTTTTTTTTTTAAAAAAGTCAATACCAAACTGCACAGAACAGGCAAAGCAAGGTTTACAGGATTAGATGTTGGTGACTATTTGCAAGGTTCAAAGTTGACTTTAGGGGCACCTTCATGAAGTTGCAGCCAGTACCAAAAGGGCGGAGAAAGAGAAATGTTAACGGTTGCACTGTACAGAATCTGTGTAGAATAGGTACTTCACCTCTCATATTCTAGTTTCTTCTCCAAGGACGTGGAATTCTTCCGGTACTCCTGCAGCTGATCATCCTGCCTGATGTATTCATGTCGCAACTCAGTGAGCTGTTCTGTGCAAGAGAAAAACACTTCAGCTGGACCAAATGTTATTGGGGCAGCAATGCCACAAAACATAGGGGAACCCCTGCCACAGAATGAAGCCCAGAATGCACTTAGGGTCACTTTCACAGGAACCCGAGTGGTTATGGTGTGTAAGAAGGCAAAAGAATGGCTCAGGATTATGTGCTGGAAGTATTTGGAATGAAAGAGGCCCAAATCTCCCATTGGCTTCAGTGTACATTCAGTCTCATTGGCCACTAAAAATACATTTGTTTCAGTGTCTTGCCTTCAAATGGAATGCATGTGGAGCACCTGTGTTGGGATGGCAGGTTGTATGTGACACATCATTTTAATGAATGGGATGTGGGTGTCACTGGCTGGGCCAGCGTTTATTGCCCTAATTGCCTTTGAACAGAGTGGTTTGCTAGCCATTTAAGAGTCATATACATTGCTGTGGCTCTGAAGTCACATGGGCCAGACCAGGCAAGATGGCAATTGTGAACCAGATGGGTTTTTGTGCGACAATCAACAATGATTTCATGGGCATTGTGATGATATGCATCACCGTATATATACACAAGGGGTTAAATGTTAACACTACAACTAAGTAAAAACTAGAGGGAGCACCGGAGATGTCATGATATGCAAACATGCAGCTAATGAACACTTAGAATAGGACACAACCAATGAGCAGTCAAGACACCCAGAGGTGGCATTACCACAAGGGGGCATTACACAACCCATATACAAGGACAGGGCCCACAGGCTCTGTCTCTTTCCACAGACAGACGTCTAGAGAGATTACATCAGGGTTGATCAGAAGCATCACACCCAGCACGTAGCTTAGAGCAGACTGGTTTAGTTAGACTGAGTTACTACAGTTAGATTAGCAGGAGAGTCAAACTCATTTAAGAACTGTGTTAATAGTTCAATAAACATATTGAACTCATTACAAAGTCTGGACCTTCCTTTGTCAAAGCATACATAAAGGAAGCAGCTTATGCTACAAGAAGCATAACATAACGATACCAGGAGTGCCTGTTACATCTATTTACCTCAACTCCGCAAGATCCGTTACAACCAGCAACAGCACCCAGGCAAGATGATGGAGATTCCGGTTCCTCAGCAACTCGGGTACCACGACAATCTTAGTGCCAACTGGCGTGCATTCAAGCAGAGATTTCAGCTTTACCTGGAAGCAGCCGACCTAAATAGCATGGCCGATGCTAAAAAGATAGCTCTTCTACTCACCATTGCGGGCGAGCATGCAACAGAGATCTGCAACTCCTTCAAATACTCCAACGGGCAGGACAAAAAAGACAGTCCTGGGCATGTTTGAAAACTACTGCGAGGTGAACACAAAAGAAATCGGTAAAAACTGGCACCTATACTCACCACGAGGCAGAGATGCAACAGAAGCAAACGGTATTTTTGATTGGCAGCCATCTTGCGCGTATCCAGCCGGCCCAGTCCACACGAGCAGTTCCCCAGAAGACTTGAACCGGCAAATGTCTTTTGCACATGCGCGAGAAGCCGCGCATACGCAGTTGCGAAAAGAGCGCACAGTAAAGGAAAAGCGATTTACGCATGCGCAATCCATTCCTTCGCGTTACGGCATGAGCGTCATGACGTCAGAGGCCCCGGAACACGCCCACTTAAAGGGGAAATGTCCGAAAATAGTGAAGAAGAGTTTTAAAGCCAGAAAGCAACTCTTTCACCACGAAAGACGGCACAATGCCTGAACTTCAACCAGCAGCTGAAAGTAACCTCCGCAGAACCCTGCAGCAAGCAGTTAGCACTGCCCAAAGAGATGTTTTGGTCCTTGAAGACTACGACTCAGAAGATGATTTCATCATTGGACGTAGCGAGCACCGTAACAAATCCGAACTACAACAAAATGATTTGTACATTGAAGCATCCTACACAAACATGGATGAGTTCTTTGGATTTGCGGATCCTCAGTCCAGTATAGACGACATCCCGACCCATGATTCTGCTGCGGCCTGACGCCAAAAGAAGAGAGTGGTCCCCAACTCTACAGCGAGACCACTGCACGATTCCACACAGGGAACAATGCCAGACTCCACAGAGAGAGCGATACAAGCCTCCACAGTGAGCTCGTTGACAGACTCCACAATGGAAGCAACTCAAGACTCCATAGCGCAGTCCATGCATGAACAAGACCATAAAGGTCTATCCACCTTATCTAAGCAACGAGCAGCAGACGACGTAAGTCTGCCTCGCTCACGTGAACGGCAGAAAGACTATGACAGTCTACCCAGATTATTTGAGCCACCAGAAGAAGACTAACAGTCTACCCAGCTCACCTAACCAACAAGACGACACTGCAGGTCTACCCACTATGTGAGACAAGTGACGAAGGCATAACAATTCCCATACAAGATGTGCAACATCACAGTGAGACTGACAGATCTCAGCTCGTAGCACAGAGGCACACGACAATCCAAATAAAACTACTCGCGAGTCCAGTGCGACCACATCAATTGAAACCTCATCCACTCGAGCCTCTCCACAAGAAAATGAAATCTTGAACATTTTGACTCCAGACGAGGACCATCAAGAAACCAAAGATGATTCAGGTGAACCAGAACAGACTCCAGACGGGGAGCATCAACAAGCCAAAGATGATTCAAGTGAACCGGATGACTCCAGAAGGGGAGCACCGAGGAATCAAAGACGAAACGCTCAGTGAAACAGCAGATGCCACAAAGGACACTGACACAAGTGAAGGACTCGAATTCTCCACTCGGAATGGTCATTGAGCGCCACAAACATGACTACAAAACCTACAAAAACACAGACAACAAGAAGCATACCAAAGGCACCAACATCAACAACAAGCACGGCAAAACCAACAACACTGGAACGTCGACTGGTACGACATGGTACAATTCTGCAAATGCAGAACACTGAAAGCACAGCTCAAGACAATGGCAGGTGTGCAGACATGCCATGGCATGATAACTCATCTTACAAATTCACGTTTGCGACACTACAAACAAGCAGACCAGCTTTCAAGGCAGTTGACATACGGCATCAATACCGCAAACACAGACACCAGTCTCCACAGGTCAGACAGGAAGGATGACATCAAGAATCGCTACCACAAGCATCGGAAAAAAAAAAGAGTCCAAATCAGACAACAAAGTGATTTGACCATTTGAACACCTCCCGATGACTTTTTGGTTCCTTAAGCACAGGGACACCGACGGCGTTCACAAGGAAATGGCAACATCAACATTGACACTTCAATAACAAAACAAGAAAGCCACTCGACCATATAAATTCATGAACTTTGGACTCAAATATTACTTGATACTATATCAACATCACTTGTACATGTCATCACTTATCTGTGATAAGTGCCGAGAACAAATGCCCACTGTCTGAAAGCAAAAGTAAAATGGAATCATACAAAGTACGGAACTAAAATGGGGGGAAAATAGAGTTTACAGAATGAAATTGTTGAACTGTGTGGGGTGTCTGGAAGGCTGCAAAGTCCCCAACCTCCTGCTCCCCAAACCTTTTACTGATGGTACCCCATTTTAATGCCTCAAACTTTGTGAGCCCCAGATTGAGCAGAGGGAGAGGGCGGTGTCGAGCGGGAGGGGGACGGGGACGGCCGGCGGGGGGGGGGGAAGGGGGCGGCCGCCGAGCGGGGGGAGACGGGGAGGGTTGAGCAGGGTGATGGGGAGACAGGTGCGTTGAGCAGCGGCACGAGGCTGCTGAGAGTTAACTGTGGTGGTGGAGTTCGCCCAGAAATAGGGACAGTCCATCTTGGTTTTATAAAAAAAAGGTGGTAGCAGCAATCAGGCCACACCAAGAATAGATAATTAAGCTACACTCACCTGAAGAAAAATCGCAAACATTTAAAGGGGCCTGGCAGGGATCAAAACTCAGTACAAGCTCCATGGCCAGAGTTATGGTTCTGGAGTTTGAGACTCCAGAATCTCATCCTCCGACCTCATTGGTGGTCACAAGCCACATTTTCAGAACCTCTGGCCTAACAAAGATGAGGTGCTATTCCTCAAGCTTACTTTGAACTTCATGGGAGCATGTGGGCAGCACGGTGGCACACTGGCTAGCATTGCTGCCTGGGGCGCCGAGGACCCGGGTTCGATCCCGGCTTTGGGTCACTGTCCGTGTGGAGTTTGCACATTCTCCCCGTGTCTGTGTGGGTTTCGCCCCCACAACCCAAAGATGTGCAGGATAGGTAGATTGGCCACTCTAAATTGCCCCTTAATTGGAAAAAATAATTGGGTATTCTAAATTTATATTAAAAAAAAGATACTGGCGAAGGTACTGACGGCAAGGTTGGAGGAATGCCTCCTAAAGGTGATAGGGGAGGACCAGACGGGGTTTGTGAATGGCAGGCAGCAATTTTTAGGGCAGCACGGTAGCATTGTGGATAGCACAATTGTTTCACAGCTCCAGGGTCCCAGGTTCGATTCCGGCTTGGGTCACTGTCTGTGCCGAGTCTGCACATTCTCCCTGTGCGCACGTGGGTTTCCTCCGGGTGCTCCGGTTTCCTCCCACAGTCCAAAGACGTGCAGGTTAGGTGGATTGGCCATGATAAATTGCCCTCAGTGTCCAAAATTGCCCTTAGTGTTGGGTGGGGTTACTGGGTTATGGGGATAGGGTGGAGGTGTTGACCTTGGGTAAGGTGCTCTTTCCAGGAGCCGGTGCAGACGCGAAGGGCCGAATGGCCTCCTTCTGCACTGTAAATTCTATGATAATCAGTGCTCTAGGCCAAGGACAGAAATATCAGCACGAGAGTGAGGCAGTGAATTAAGTGACCAGTCATCAAAAGCTCGTGTCAGGCGGGCAAGCTGAACAGAAGTGCTCCACCCAATTTTGTGTTTAATCTCTCCAATATAGAGGAGAATGCATTGAGAGCAATGAATACTGTCTATGTTAGCTGACAGAAGTACATGAAAATTGCTGCTTCGCCTGGAAAGAGTGTATGTGGCCTTGGATGGTCAGGAGAGGAGGTAGTAAAAGGGCAGCTGGCACATTGCTTTCATTTGCATGGAAAGGTGCTGCGGTAAGGGGGCAGGGGCGATTGAAGAGCTGACCACTGGTTGGTATGACAGAGGGAATGGTCCCTCCAGAATGCTACAAGGGTGTGTTTGGGGTGGCATTATGCTGGAAATGCAACTGAGGCACAAACTGGAGGGGTGGAATGGAGCAGTTAGAATGCAAGGTGTGAGGAAGTGTAATCAAGGTAGCTGTGGTAGTCAGTGAGTTTATAATGAATTATTTGATGACGTAATTCCAGAAAGGGAGAGAAAGGAAGGAATGGAAGAAAAGAGTTGGAACAGAGTTGGAACAACGCAGTATAGCCAAGTGCCCTATTTTTGCACTGGTTTTACACCACGCAATAGCAATAAAAATCACCAAAGATTTGTTTTTTCTTTGAAAAAGATGTCTTCCACCCTAAACAATACTATTGATTTTCCCTCGACTCCTCAAAGGCCTCCCCGACTCCTTTTGAGGCTGTGAAAGGGCAAAATCGAGTTGCTTTATAGTAAAGTTAGAAATTGCATAGTGCACTGCTCCAACTACTTTTTGCCTCAAGTCGTGGACATCGCTGGAAAGGCTGGCATTAATTGCCCAATGGAAAGGTGAGAGGTCAGCTACATTACTGTGGATTTGGAGTCAGATAATAGGGCAGACTGGCTCAGGACAGGTATCCTTCCCCAAAATAATTTGTGAATAAACAGCTTTTACAGCAACCTGTTCACTATTACAGCCTTTAAAAATTAGATTTGTATGAAAAACTTCATGGTACTGGTATACAAACCTATGAACATACCCAGTGCACTACTGTGCTATAGAGTAATGCTAAGAATACTGTTAGGATAGCATAGGTGTCAAGAATAATGTTTAAGGCTGGCAAACTTTATTTGTAGCCAAAACATGAACACAGTTGGTCAAAAACGATCAATCTCTTCATTCTTACCTTGTAACCGATGAATCAAAGACAGCTGATCTGTTATATTATTCTGAAATTTAACCTAGAGGAAAAAGAAAAAAATAATTGTGAAAACCGGTTTCATGGTAGATAATTTACAGTGTGCCTATCCTTTGTGAATTTTTCATAGTTTAAATTATTTCAGGATAGCAACTAATATCAAAGCAATCTCTGATAATTCCAACAGCTCAAAGTTCACTTAAAGCTTCAACTATACTAACCCAACCATCCCTCTTTAATTTCCCTAATGACTCAGCTAGTTTATCCAATATTTCAGGGTTTACAGACCAGGAAATTCTTGCATTTTATCCTTAATCTTTGCCAATTTAGACAGTCTCTTTAACGATGAAAAAAACTCAGCGTCATAGAACAAAAATGAACCAGAGAGAATGTAATCATCTCCCCTGACATTAATACTATTACCATCATCAGCATCCTGGAGTTACCACTGACCAGAAACTGAACTAGTCATAGAATTTACAGTGCAGAAGGAGGCAATTCGGCCCATCGAGTCTGCACCGGCTCTTGGAAAGAGCACCCTACCCAAGGTCAACACCTCCACCCCATCCCCATAACCCAGTAACCCCACCCAACACCAAGGGCAATTTTGGACACCAAGGGCAATTTATCATGGCCAATCCACCTAACCTGCACATCTTTGGGCTGCAGGAGGAAACCGGAGCACCCGGAGTAAACCCACGCACACACGGGGAGGATGTGCAGACTCCACACAGACAGTGACCCAAGCCGGAATCGAACCTGGGACCCTGGAGCTGTGAAGCCATTGCTACCGAGCCGCCCTCATATAAATACTGTAGCTACAAGTGCAGGTCATAAGCAGGGACAACTGCCGAATAACCCATTTCCTGACTCACAAAGCTTGTCCACCATCTGCAGGGCACATTATGAATGATGATAGCAAACTCTCCACTTGCCTGATTGAGTGCAGCTCCAACACTGCTGAACGCCATCCAGGACAAAGCAGCCTGCTTGATTGGCACCCCATCCACCACCTTCAACCTTTACACCCATCACCACTGGCACACAGTGGCAGCAGTGTGTACCATCTACAAGTTGCTCTGCAGGAACTCACCAAGGCTCCTCCGACAGCAGCTTTCAAACCAGTGAGCTCTACCACCTAGGATGATAAGGGCTACAGATGCATGGGAACACCACCATCCAAAATTTCTCCTTCAAGGAACACACCATCTTGTGCCTTTACTGTCGCTGGCTCAATATCTTTCGAACGACACTGTGGATGCCCCTGCACCACGAGCAGCAATAGTTCAAGAAGTCAGCTCACCATCACTTTCAAGGGAAAGTAAAGTAGAGATGGGCAATAAATGCTAGCCTAGCCAGTGACACCTGCACCCATGAACAATTAAAAATCCTTAGACGTAGCTGTTGGGCATTTGAACTGGAGAAAAAGTAATTTTATTCCTGCTTCTTTGCCTCAGGATAGGCCCCTCGTCTGTGGGTTTCCAGAGGAATAGCATGGTGTTAAAATTCCTACAAAATCTCCCACCCCCAAATCGCAATATTGTCAGCAGGTAGAATTTTTCCCCCCCCATTATAAAAATGCTCTACATGATCTTTATTTTAATATTAGAACCTGCTACCAATTACTTCAGGGAGAGAAATACTGGAATGCATTTACTCCATCATGCAGCAAATCCTACCTCAGATTATTCAGATTTCAAACATCTGCTTCTAAATCACTTATGCCAACTATTTCCAAGCCTTGCCTTTGTTGTTGTAAGAAATTGATAATATATAGTATGTATATCTGTTACAGTAATGTTTTTAAAAGCCTGGGTTAGGGTGTGTACGGATCTCCTGCAGCAATTTTTTTGTTTTAAATCCTGGTTCAAAAGACAGACAGACTTTGTGGCTGCAAAATGTGCAATTAAGATGTCAGGAAAGTGAGATCAAGTTGACAAGGAGGGGTCTAATGTGATTTTGTTATGATTTCTGGGTACTTCCTGGGGAGTAAAGAAGTTCAAACCCAATGTCTCGATTTAAGCAAGCAGGTCATGGGATTGGAGTGAAATAAAGCTGCAAGTAATGGGAGGAGCCAGGTTCATAACGGGCAGTTTTAGGTTTAGTTTCTGCAAGCTGAGAGCTGAACAACAGCTTTTGCTAAAGGTCGTCAGATTCAGCATTAATCTGGCAGACAGGGATCTGCAGGCCGTTTATTAAAAGTATCGCTCCTCAGGCAGTCTTTCAAATAACTCTATCCAGAGAGCAGCAAGTAATCCTGCGTTTGCTAACTTTATTTAAGTGGTTTTTGACCTGTGATGGGTTTTGCTGGATTGGAAATAAATGAGGTATCAGTTCGGAGTTAGTGTTTTGTTTTATTGTTAAGCATTGTTTAACTAGTAATTGTAAGCTATATTTCTGTGATGTTAAGACAATTCAACACTGTGTTAATAATAGTTTTAATATATTATATCCCTATTTGTGCATGAAGTCACTCCTGAATAAAGTATCCTTTCCTCACAGTTCTACAAATTAAGTGATTGGGGTTCCTGTCCGGTATCTCAGCAAATTTTGGGGTCTGGTCCAAAATCTGAATATTGTTCATTGCAATAGCAATATCTTAAAACCTAGATACTGGGAGTGTCAAACTCAGTGTAAGCAAATGTACATCAGGACCACATGAGCACATGTACAGTCCTTATGCAAAACACCGAAAATTCAGACTGTCAGTTTACCACTGCCCAGAATGCTCTGCAATTCCCTTCAATAGTGGGATGGGAAGGCCATGAGCATGCAGCTTTGGATGGTCACCCTGCACCGATTCTGATTTTTACACGCACATCTTCAGTTCATGACAAGAAGAGGGAGGCATGGCTTCCTGCAGTTGCTTTTGTCACCAGGCCTTACACCTCCCCTTGTCACAGGATGCCTGCTGAGGTTGGCACTGTACAGGTCCCACAGGTTCAGCAAAAAAAAAAAAAACAAATAACAGTAGTTTGAATTGGGGGGGTACAAGCAAATTAATCTCCACCCTCAGGACACAGGGAAGACGTGAAAATGCCATTAACTTGAGAACAAACATAAAGAGCTCCACTGTGCAGTAGGTAGGTTACACATCCGAAAAGGTTTGACCTGAAATTTACCAGTTGATAAAAATAAAAAATGATTTAAACCTTCTGAAGTTTAAAGATAAATTATTTACATTTATCTATCACTGAATCTTCTAATTTGCATTTAACCATGATTCTGATCGTGTATGTATGTGCGTGTGTATATATTTGTGTAATATGCAAAGAGAAACTTGTTGACAGATTCTACATGCTAGACTTAATATTAACATTGAATATTCATAGTTGCATTTAAGTCTAGCATGTAGAATCTCTCAACAAGTTTCTCTTTGCATATTATACAAATATATACACACACAAAATCAGTATCTTTTAGCTAAACCTTGGTAACTTTGTAGTATTCAAGGCTGGATAAGAGTAAATGAGAATTGAAACATAAGCTGTCGCGTGCTTCAGATCCCTCTGAAACCATTGGAGATTGAAAGAGGTTCTGATGGTGTAGGCCTTACAGTGCCACTGCCAGAAGAAACCAACTTCAACAGATCTAGGCATGACTGCAGTAAATGCTACTCGCACTCTCTCACCCAAGGTAATGGGGATTTAAAGGAAGAGATTAAAAAGCAATAGGAAATATAAATTTACCACAGATACCAAGGGAGTACCCATTAACATGCCAACTCTCATCTCAAATGTGCAGCTATAACATCAATCGCAGTGCAGATCAATATGGTTTTCAGCCAAACTGGATGCAAGGAGGACATATTTCAACACAGAGAAGCAAAATAATGGTCAGTTTTTGCCAAAATTCTCTTTGTCACTTTGACAAATTTCAAAAATATTTGTACCTTAGTTTACAGAATTGACTATTGTTATATTCCAGCAGTTAAGTGCAAACAAAATAGGAACAATGAGACGTTATTGAGTTCAACTACAGAGAAACATTGCCCAAGTGACAACAACACATACTGGTGATCTGAGAGGACTAGGAAGGATTGCGGGGACTCCTTTTTTAAAAAAAATATAAATTTAGAGTACCCAATTCATTTTTCCAATTAAGGGGCAATTTAGCCTGTTCAATCCAACTATCCTGCACATCTTTGGGTTGTGGGGGAGAAACCCACGCGAATGTGCAAACTCCACACAGACAGTGATCCAGAGCCGGGATCGAACCTGGGACCTCGTGCCATGCTATCACTGCGCCACTGTGCTGCCCTCAGTGACTTCTTTTTGCCCAGGCCCTAGGATTTCTACTCTTGAATTGCACCATTGACCCACAAAGCCTCATTTAGATTTGCTCTCAACCACGTTCGATGCTATTTAGTATAGGAATTTCAGCACTAATAAACCAGGAGTATAGGAGGCTGTAATTTAAGAGATGCAGTTTAATTCAATCATGGTGCCATCAATTAAAACCCACTGAAACATGTTAATCAAATCCAAAAAACACAGTTTTTGCCTTTATTTCAGTTCCCTCTGTCACCCTTCCAATATACACCTACTATTGCTAGGATACAGAGTGCAAATGTAGACATCTCACCCAATTGGCTAGTTGCTACAAGGCTGGGGAGTTAGCTATTTAAACATTCTTGCTGAGCTGAATATTATTCTCCCCCAACACAGATTCTGGTAGAAAGCAGAAGCAACACAAGTTTGGTTACAATTTCTGCTCCCCAAGCCCCAAGACAGAAACCGGTCCACCAGCCTTAATTGCGATTCTAGGCAACATAGCACCAGCTGACACCAGATCAGGGGACAAACTTGGTACCACCTTGTTTGATTATCGCACAAAATGCTGGGCACTTGGGTTTCCCATAAATCGCTCGTCACGAGGGCTGCGATTCCTCATTATAAATGTTGACTGTTCTTCAAAACTCCCAACAAGGAATGAAGTAGATTTCTGTATTTAAATCAGCTATGATTTAAATTGCTCAATGCCAGACAATAGCAGAGTAACAGTGGATCACAAAAGGACAGCTTTAACTGAACGATTAATATCCGGGGTGGGGGGGGGGGATCTTTCAATGGTCTACAGCTATCATTTTGACCAATGGCAAAAACGTGATAAAAAAAACAGCTCCGATCTGTACTCCATCCTATCAGAGCAGTTTATTTTTAATCGTCAATTCTGCCCAACACAAAGTTATAAAAAAATTATTTTAAAATCCAGGCTACTGGTCATGTGTTTTCTTTGCTTCTCCAAGGAAAATAGTGGCACCACCATATTGTGCAGGGCAAGACCAGAGTTCACAGCAGCATGTTCCTTAAATCCATATAATTTGGATAAATGGTATCTGTGGGGCGTAAAGTTAGAGGCAGCAGTTTAAAAGGTTAGCTTTCAAATGGATATAAATTTGTCCCTACATTTTCTGGTGAAGCGTTTTTCTTCTCTAACATGTAGTGCTACAGCAGCAGGCTTTCAAGTCAAACCATTGCCTCCAGGTCTATTAGGATAGACTAAACACTACTTTACCAAAAGGCAGCGTGGACTACGAAGTCAGGAATAGCAAGCTTAATTAAAACAGAAAATTCTGGGTCTACATAGCCGACTTAAAATAGGGGCCCAGGTAAAGTGTCACTTCCAAATATTACGTAGTCTTCTCTGCCACAAAGCATTTCCCACATTCCCCAATTTTATTTCAGATAAGGGTAGTTTGGGATTTTTTTTAATTTTTTTTTTTAAGGACAGAAAACCCTTCAGCTCTGTAGAAGATCAAAGCGACTGGCTGTTATACCTCAGCAAATAACCCCTAATTCTCCCAAGTATCAAGTCGATTTTCAATTTTGGTATTGGCTACACTGTTGCCGTTTTCTCCAGAAATGTAACATCAAAAGGTATAAAGTAATAAACATAGCAACCTCACAATTACAAGCCCTTACAATATGATTTTATCACGAGAGGTTAAAAGCATGTGCTCTCTTACATTCACTTAAACAATTGGGACAACTTAAAAATCATTCATGGCACACAATTACATTTTAAATGTGTTTTTAAATGCAGATTGCTAAAAATTAATAAACTGCTTCTTTCACTCAATAGCTCTTTCCAACTTGAATTAGGATGTACCCTTCTAATTAACTCAGTGCCACCTTTAATCTGACAACTGCTACTTGGGACGGCAAGTTGGCGCAGTGGTTAGCACTACTGCCTCACGGCGCCGAGGCCCCAGGTTCGATCCCGGCCCATGTCCGTGTGGAGTTTGCACATTCTCCCTGTGTGCGCGTTGGGTCTCACCCTGTAGCCACGTCCCGATTTCAAAATGGACACTTGCAAAGAGTAAAGAGAAAATTGGACAATGCTAAGAAAACAAGCAGGTGCAAGGTTTGCCTGTGGATTGGAGTTTGCAGCTCCTAGACAAAACCGACACTACAAGCCATTAGCATAGGAATGAGCTATCTCCGGGGACAAAAGAGACACATTTAAGAAATCGGTACCAGAGCAGACTCCCCGGCGCCAGTTGAGACCAAAACAAAGGCAGGCCAACGGTCACCTAGGACCCGCCCAGTGATCAAGCAACGACCCCTTTATTGGAGAAAATCAATACGATTAGGACATGGTCCAATTAATTGGGGCCAAGTTCAAGGCCCGCCCAGAAGGGCGCGAAGCCCCTTTGGAGTATAAAGAGGAGCCCCCAAGACAGATCGTCCTCTTCGTCTTCACCTTCATCTTGGCCTTGGCTCTCAGCGACGAGAGACCCGCCAAGCACCAGACAAGCAAGTCTAAAGTCAATGCACGCTATGAGATAGGTGCTCCTAGCTACTATTCTATACCAGTTCGATGCCAGCAGCCTCAGAACCGGCAAACGGCCATTGTTCCTCTGACTGAGTGGGCACCCGAAGCTAAGTATAGGCTTTTAGTAGTAGTTGTAGTTTAGTGAGTAGAGTTTGTGCACGAGTATAATTGACGTGTGTAAATAAATGTGTATTGATTTCAAACTTACTAACTGGTGTATCGAGTCTTTGATCAGTATTCGGTTTTGAACCTTGTGGCGGTATCAAAAAGATACCGGGCAACTCTTGAGCAAACGTAATTAAAACAGAGCAAATTAAGGAGAGGATAACAAGCAACAGCCCCCACAACACAAAGATGTGCAGGGTAGGTGGACTGGCCATGTTATATTGCCCCTCAATTGTAAAAAATGAATTGAGTATTCTTAAATTTATCTTTTTAAAAAAAGAGAAAAAAACAACATTTTTTGGCATAGAGTACGAATCTGAATGCCGCAGAATAGGATAACACGTGACCTCAACATGCAGTCAACAATTCGACAAGGGGCTTCTGAAGCAGAAATCTGAGGGTATCCGTGTTCTTTTTAATTCAGGGTGTGTTTAGTTCCTTCTCAAGCTAATTTTTTTGTTTCTCTTCCTGAAACATTGGTTCTATGTTCTAGCAATGAGTCATAGAAATGACAGCACAGTACAGGTCCTTCGACCCTCGATGTTGAAACCAATCGAAAGCCCATCCACACTATTCCATTATCATCCACATGTTTATCCAATGACCATTTAAATGCCCTTAAATGCCCACTACTGTTGCAGGCAGGGCATTCCATGCCCTTACTACTCTCGGAGTAAAGAACTTGCCCCATTAGCTAGGATGTGGTTAATGACCACTGGGCCTCAACAAGTATTGGCAGGCTATTGAACCTGGGAGTTCAATTTAAGACACTTTTATTATTCAAAGCACATGTTCGAAATGTTGATCCTGATTAGCTTTGAGAGTGAAACAGAACATTTGCTAGTGGCCGTGCTACAAGTAAAAAATGCAAGACAAAACTAAAAAAGGTTAAATAACAACCCTAGCAGTCCTGAATTATGCATGACAGTAATTTGATAGCTGGAAAGGAAATTTAGTGCTGAGGAATTTAAATCAAAATCAATTTATTTTCTCATTCTGCAGAGCTTAGCAATTATATTTTGAAATTATTTAAACTAGCCAGTTTGCATTTTACTTGCTCTGAATTACCAAGCGACAGGCACATCATAACATTCATTTCACTGTAGCCTGTGAAACTGACCCATTAACAAAATAATCATCACTTCCCAATCTTCAAAAACAAACAGGACACATTGCACTGTGCTGCACAAATATTCTTAATTTACTGATAGTGTTCCTTAGCAATTTAAAATTTCATAGCAAGAGATGACTGTGTAAGATGTAATTAAAAATGCAATAGGGGAGCTTGTTCAATTTTCTGTTCTCCACGGAACATTTAGCCGTGTTACAAGAAACAACTATTTTCATTCTTCCAGAACGAACACAATGTGGTTAATGAAATGATATGGCTATTACTCAATTCGCAAAATCAAACTATACAGAGAAACAAGCAACAATTTGTAAACGTCATTATTAGTGTCAAATATCACAAATAAATTAGAGCAGCAATCCTTAATGGGTGCATATCTGATTGATGATTATCAATCTTGGTATGCACATTATGACTTAACATACTTACTTTCTCCTCAAAGCATTTCTTCATCAAATTCTCTTTATTTTGGAGCTGGTTACCCAGATTGCTACATTCATCCTCTTTTTCGTCAAGCTGCCGCCTGTGAGTGTCCACTTGCCCCATTAGCTCGGAATTCCTCTTCTCCAAACGACTTTTAGCTGTATCGGTCTTCTTCACCTAGGTGGATGAGAAACACATTCAAATGAATTACTTAAATTTGATAGAGAACCATGAGAAACAGAATTGTTTGAAACTTATCCCAACCCTACTTACATAAACCCATTGGCTGCAGGATTTTATATATGTATAAACAGCTTCAAAGTATCTCTGATAGAATCCCAGAATCCCTACAGTGCAAAAGATGGTCGTTTGGCCAATCAAGTCTGCACCGACTCTCTGAAAGAGGACTATACCCACACCCCTGCCATATCCCCACGCGTTGATCATGGCCAACCCACGCAGACTGTGGGAGAAAGTGCAGACTCCACAAAGACATACCAAGGCCGGAATTGAACCTGGGACCCTGGTGCTGTGAGGCAGCAGCACTAACCACTCTGCCACCATGCCATCCAGTCTGATCCCATTCTCCCGTTTTCGTCCCACTCTGAAAATAGTCCTTTTCACGCAACTAACTCCCTTTTAATGAGACCCTACTTCAATGCTTTGAAGCAAAGAACTCTGCATTCTAATCACAGCCAGCATCAAATGTTTTTTTAAACTTGCTCTTTTGCTTCATGGAAACATTCAGCTTGTGCTCGTTACTGTCTCACAGACCAATGGAAATCATCAATATTTAACCTATAATAATTCTTCCCAAGACCCTATCAGGTTACCCAAGGCTCATTCAGCTCCTCAACTTTGTCTCCCTTGTGATTGTAACACTTCACGCTTAGAACAGCCTATTAAATCCACATCTTCCTAGAGCGATTAAATGTATACATGACAATTCAATTCCAGCTGAAGACATCAGACAAATCCAACATTACCACCTTATCTTTGTAGTTTTCTATGAACTCGAAATTTAATACCAAGGGTTCCAATTACCTTTCATACACCCTTATTCGACCTGCACTGGCACCTTTAAGTAATTGGAATATCGGCACACCACTGTATCTTGGTCCTCTACTGCAAACATGTACACAATTCCCTATTTTTTTTAAAATATTTTTATTAGGGTATTTGCAAGTTTTGAAAATAACCATAACAGCGACATAAACATGGTACAATAAACATTTCAACCCCCATCACAATCTTCACACACCCCAACCCGAAAGCAACAGTCCGGTTCTCCCCCCGGAATTCTGCTTACATTTTCATTTTCCCTGAGAAAGTCAACGAACGGCTGCCACCTCCAGGTGAACCCAATCATTGACGCTTTAAAGCCAAAACCCTCCAAGCTTCGGGCATGCCCAAAACACGTGGACATGATTTGTTAGGCTTCCCGGGCACCTTGCACACCTGTCCTCTACCCCCAAAAAGCATACTCACCCAGGCCACCACATGTGGGCCCAGTGGACTACCTTGAACTGTATCAGGCTAAGCCTGGCACATGGTGAGGATGTATTAACCCTGCTTAGGGCCTCTGCCCACAGACCCGCCTCTATCTCTCCTCCTAGCTCACCTTCCTATGGTGACGTGCATCACTATAAATGAAAAATGAAATGAAATGAAAATGAAAATCGCTTATTGTCACGAGTAGGCTTCAATGAAGTTACCGTGAAAAGGCCCTAGTCGCCACATTCCAGCGCCTGTCCGGGGAGGCTGGTACGGGAATCGAACCGTGCTGCTGGCCTGCTTTAAAAGCCAGCGATTTAGCTCAGTGAGCTAAACCAGCCCCTAAATACACAAGGGGTTAATGTAAATACATGTGTCTAGCTAGACACTAGAGGAAGCACCAGAGACATGACACACAGACACTCAACCAACAGAACAGTTAGATAGGACACGACCAATGGGCATTCACAATACACAGAGGTGACACCATCACAGGAGGGCATTACACCAACCCATATATAAAAGGACACAACACACATGATCTTCCTCTTTCCAGTGGAGACAGTCAGTGAGTACAGACACAGGGTTGATTCAATATCACTCCCACCACGTTGACTGTAACAGACTGGTTCGTCAGTCTGAGTAGCTATAGAAGGATTAACAGTAGTGTTGAAACCGGGTAATAGAAGTGTAAAAGGTTTAATAAACGTGTTGAAGTTATCTCCACGTCTGAACCATCCTTTGTCAAGTGCACCACAAGGAAGCCGCTTATGCTACACCTAGAACAAGACACTTCCCACTTGCCCTTAAGCTCCTCCACCAGAGTTTCCTCCAATTCCAAAAGTTCCTGGTAAATATCTGATACCTTCCCCTCTCCCACCCAGGTACTGGAGACCACTCTGTCCTGTATCCCCCGTGGCAGCAGCAGCGGGAAGGCCGGAACCTGCCTTCTCAATAAGTCTCACACCTGCAGATACCTAAACCCATTCCCTACTGGCAATTCAAATTTATCCTCCAAGGCTTTCAAGCTGGGGAAGCTCCCGTCTATAAATAGATCCCCTATCCTCCAAATTCCTGCCTTTTGCCATCTCCGGAACCCACCATCCAGCCTACCCGGTACAAACCGATGATTATTATAAATCGGAGTCCAAACCGATGCTCCCTCCACTCTCTATCTCCTCCACTGCCCCCAGATTCTCAGAGCCCCCACCACCACCGGACGTGTGGAGTATCGGGCCGGCGAGAATGGAAGAGGTGCCATTATCAGTGCTCCCAAATTTGTGTCTCTACATGACACCGCCTCCATCCACTCCCACACCGACCCCTCCCCCACTACCCACTTCCTAATCATGGCTGTATTAGCCACCCAGTAGTAATTGCAAAGGTTCTGCAAAATTAAAAAATTGCCATCATATTTAGTGACGAGCAGCAATGAAATGCAGTGAAGGGGTAATTCTTCTAACTTTACTGGAAAACGGTTTTTAAACTTTCAAAGTTTTCAATAGCTCATCACAAGTTTTTTTTTCATTATTTTACAGCAGAATCTTAACTGCTCTGCAGTGTAATTATCCACAAGGATTCAACTGGGTGTTGGGGCATGATTTTGTAAATATCCACTGTAAATAAACTGCTTAAATCATTTTTATCTCCACAGGCATCAACCAGAGTCAGCAGCATCAGTCACATGTTATCTTGATGCTCAATGAAGAACATCTGATCCTTTAGCTTGTACTTTGAGATTTTACTTTGTAGTCCCCGACGGTTGATTCAGAGACTTTTTGGGGGGGGGGGGGGGGGGGGGGGGGGGGGGGGCTGGTCACCTAGAACGTAAAAGGGGTTAGGTGACCCAGTGAAGAGGTCAAGAGTTTTTGCTCAACTGAGGAATCCAAATGCTGATGTGGTGTTTTTGCAGTAGACTCACTTGTGGGTAAGAGATCAGATCAGAGCAGACTGCCGAAGCAGTGGGTAGGGTGTGTGTGTTTCATTCGGAAGTGCCCTAGCTGCAGCAATTTTGGTTACTAAGCGGGTCCCCTTGTCGGTCACCAGGATAGTGTCGGATAGATACGTGGTGGTCAGTGGGTCTCTGGTGGGTACATTGGTGGTTCTGGCAAATGACAATGCCCCTACTGGCATTTAGGGGCTGGGTTTAGCACAGTGGGCTAAATATCTGGCTTGTAATGCAGAACAAGGGAGTAGCGCGGGTTCAAATCCCATACCGGCCTCCCCGAACAGGCGCCGGAATGTGGTGACTAGGGGCTTTTCACAGTAACTTCATTGAAGTCTATTTGTGACAATAAGCGATTATTATTATTAAGAAGTTGTTCGCTTCCATTTCCAATCTAGATACACACAAGCTGGTTCTGGGAGGGGACTTAATTCTGTACGGAATCCTAAAGTGGACCGTTTCAGGCCTAAATCGTTGGCTCTAGCAGGAGTATGGAAGTTACTTCTGGCCTTTAAGAGCAGAAGGGGGGGGGGGGGTTGGAAAGAGAGAACCGTATACATTTCTGCACCCAAGCGATAAGTAGTTTTTGGTTTTTTCCCTCACGTGCATGAGATCTATTCCAGGGTTGACTCTTTCTACTGGGTAGGTCCCTGTTCCCATGGACTAACGGGCGGAATATTCGGTAATAGTAATCTCCGATCATGCTCCACACTTTGTGGACCTGGTGCTGAAGATGAATCCCATTCAGCACTCACCATGGACTTTAGATCTGGTTTTATTAGCAGAGAAGGGGTTTTGTGAGCGCATGTCTGCAACCATCGAAGGGTATATTAGATTTAACAAGAACGACTGTCTCCCCCCCCCACACTGTGGGAGGCCCTTAAGCCAGTTGCAAGAGGGTAGATAATCTACAAGGCGCATTTAGATAGGACTGAGAGGGCAGAAAGCAGTGACTGGTGGGTGCCATTTTGGAGGCGGATTGCCGCTATTCGGAAGACCCTACTCTGGAGTTGCTGGCAACTAGGAAGCAGCTGCAAATGCAGAAGGCGGTGGGCCAGCTGCAGCGCTCAAGGGGGATGGTTTGAGTACGGGGAGAAGGCAGGTCGTCTTTTGGCTCTCTGACGCAGCATGCAGCTTCCCGGGAGATCGTAGAGATCAGGGACTTTTTTTTAAAAATACATATTTTTATTGGCTTTTCTCATTTATTTACAGTTGTTTATATGCACATTACACTTTTCTTGCCCGCGCTAATTTACTTTATTTTAGAGGTTTATTTTGCCCTTCATTTAACTAACTATGTACATTTTGTTGCCCTCTGGATCGGTCTATGATTCTCTCCTCTTCCCCCACTGGCTTCAGCACCCATCCTCATCTCTTGTAGTTTCCCCACCTTCCTTACGCTCCCCCCCCCCCCCCGGTTGCACAGTCCTTTGGTTCCTCATCTATTTTTTTTTCTTAGCTTACTCCTCGTTATTGGCCTCGAACAGGCCGACGAACTACTCCAAGTATCCAGGAAGCTTTCCTCTGGCCCTCGGATGGCATACTTAATATTCTCCAGGTGGAGAAATTCAGAGAAGTCAGCGAGCCAGTCTGCAGCTTTGGGTGGTGCTGCCGATCGCCAGCCGGGCAGGATTCTCCAGTGCGCGATTAGGGAAGCGAAAGCAAGGGCGTCGGCCCCATTCCCCATGTGTAACTCTGGCTGCTCAGATACTCCAAAGATTGCCACTATCGGGCATGGCTTCACCCTCACAGCCTTGGAGAAGGCTGTCCAGAACCCAGCAAGCCCAAAACATGCGGGTGTGGTTGGCCAGGCCCCTCTGGCACCTCTCACATTTGTCCTCCACCGCCAGGCAGAACCTGCTCATTCGGATTCTAGACAGGTGCGCTCTGTGCATCACATTGAGCTGCATTAGGCTTAGCCTTGCGCAGGAGGAAGAGTTCCCCTGCTCAGTGCTTCGCTCCAGAGTCCCCATCCTACCTCTGTCCCCAGTTCGTCCTCCCATTTTTGTCTGGTCTCGTCCTGTGGTGCAGATTAGGGTCTTGGGCAGCAGATTGGTTCCACCCCAAGGGAAGCAAATGCAGCGTTTGAGGTTATGTTCAGGGATCTCTATAGATCAGGGCCCGGGGCCTGGATCGGACATGTTGGCGTTCCTAGATGGGTTGTCTGTTCCAATGGTTGACGGAGAGAGCGAGAGAGCGAGAGAGCGAGAGAGCGAGAGAGCGAGAGAGCGAGAGAGCGAGAGAGCGAGAGAGCGAGAGAGCGAGAGAGCGAGAGAGCGAGAGAGCGAGAGAGCGAGAGAGCGAGAGAGCGAGAGAGCGAGAGAGCGAGAGAGCGAGAGAGCGAGAGAGCGAGAGAGCGAGAGAGCGAGAGGTGCCATTGATGCTGGTACGTTCAATGATTCTTTGGCTTGGGATTCATTGCCTGACAGGCCTCTATCCCCCTCATCTTGAAGATAAGGACCCCACAGCATATGAATCATATAGGTCCATCTCTGATTTGAAAGTTGGCCAACTACTGGCCAACATGCTGGTGCAGCAATGGGATGCTGTATCCCAGGCATAATTGCAAAGGACCAGACAAGCTTTAAAGGGGCCGCAGTCGATGGCTAATATACAGCGTGTGCTGAATGTCCTCTCCAGAGATGATTATATCTATGGATGAGAGGGCAGCATGGTGGCACAGTGGTTAGCATTGCTGCCTCATGGCACCGAGATCCCAGGTTCGATCCTGGTTCACTGTCCGTGTGGAATTTGCACATTCTCCCCATGTTTGCGTGGGTGTCACCCCCACAACCCAAAGATGTGCTGGGTAGGTGGATTAGCCATGCTAAATTGCCCCTTAATTGGAAAAAATGAATTGGGTATCCTAAATTTTTTTTTTTAAATTTTAAATATCTATGGATCCGGAGAAAGATTTAGATAGGGTAGAGGGCTTGGGAGATTTGGATTTGGGCAGAAGTTCATTTCATGGATTCGGCTACTGTGTAGGGCCCCTAGTGCCAGTGTACGTACGAATGAGAGGAGCCTGGATATTTTCAATTGAGTCGGGGTAAGAGGCAGGGGTGCCCTTTTGTCACTGCTCCTGTTCACGTTAGCGATAAGGTCTTCGGGGGAAAAATGCTGATGACCTGCTCTTGCATGTTACGGATCCAGCCTCCTCTATGGACCAAATAACAAAACTAAGGAGGAGCTTTGCCTCCTTTTCAGGGTATAAATTGAACCTGGAGAGGAGTGATGTTATACGTTCTTGCCTTTGCCTCACTGATAGCCCAGAGGAGAGTTCTGCTGGGATGGTCATCGTCCGCTCCGCCCAGTACCTCGGCCTGGTTGGGGGAACCTCGTGGGATTTCACGAAAAAGGTCAAGTACACCATTAGGGGGTCGATGGAGGGATTCTCCCGGAGCTGGCAGCCATTAATTTCCTACTTTGGAAAAAGAGTTAATCACCATCAGCTGTTAATGGGAAGGTTGGAGAGGTTATTTTTCTCTTTCTTTAGGTGGAATTTATATGTTGGTGGTGTGGGTTTTTTGTGATATTATACTACGTAATATTTGTTGTCTGGGCTGTTTGATGTGGATGGTTAAAAATGAAAATTTTCAATAAAAATATGTTTTTTTTTAAAAAGAAAGAACCTCTGATATTTAGCTTCCAATGACAATGGGTCTGGAATAAGACAATGGTTTAAAAGAAACAAACAAAAAAAAATCTTTGTATGTATTGACCCAGAGAATAAAATGCTTCCTATCCAATATGAACCACCTCTCAGCTACTATAATTTAAAAAAATAAACCCACTCATCAGAAACCACAGCTGCAGAAGAGCATATAATATTTGAAAATATTGATGCTAATGCAATATTTTGAGAAGTCAGGGCTAAAAAATTTTTAACTTAACGAGGCAGGAAGGTCTCTCTTTTAATGAAAGGCAGCTTACTTTATTTTTTTCTTACTTAAACTGTGATCACACTGCACTACCACAGCCATGCAAAATGAGCCACAGCCTGCAGCCCCAGATCTTCAGAGCTACCGAGCGCTTTTGGCCAGCTGCATAATAGCAACATTTGGACTTTCTGAAGACAGTTTGATCATTTTAAAAATTGACAATAATGCCAAAATTAACCTAGCACAATGCTGCGAGGCAGCATTAATTAGCTATGCCTTGTACAGATTGACTGAATCATTACAGCACAGGAGCAGGCCTGTGGTCCATCATGACTGTACTGGCTCTCTGAATGAGGAACTCACCTGGTGCCATTTCCCCCGTTTTCTCACAATAATCTTGCACCTTCCTCCTTCTCAGTTATCAGTTTAATTTTCTTCTGAATGCTTCAATCAAACCTGCCTTCACAATACTCAGGCAATGCATCCAGAGCCTCGCCAATTGTTTCTTTTACCAACTACTTTAATTCTGTGCCCCCTCATTCTCAATCCTTTCACAAGTGGAAACAGTTTATCACTGTCTATTTTGTCCAGACCCCTCATCATTTTGACCTGCCTGGGTGGCCACAGTTTTAATGTGGCCAGTCCAGTTCAGTTTCTAGAATTTAGATTTAGAACAGTACAGCACAGAACAGGCCCTTCGGCCCTCGATGTTGTGCCGAGCAATGATCACCCTACTCAAAAACTCACATATCCACCCTATACCCGCAACCCAACAACTTCCTCCTTAACCCTACTTTTTTTTTTAGGACACTACGGGCAATTTAGCATGGCCAATCCACCTAACCCGCACATCTTTGGACTGTGGGAGGAAACCGGAGCACCCGGAGGAAACCCACGCACACACGGGGAGGACGTGCAGACTCCGCACAGACAGTGACCCAGCCGGGAATCGAACCTGGGACCCTGGAGCTGTGAAGCATTGATGCTAACCACTATGCTACCGTGATCAATGGTAACCTCCAGGATGTTGTTTGTGGGGGATTCAGCGATGGTAATGCCATTGAATGTCAGGGGCAATGGCTAGATCCTCTCTTGTAGGAGATGGTCATTGCCTGGCACTTGTGTGGCATGAATGCAACTGGTCACCCCAAGCCTGAATATTGTCCAGGTCTTGATAGATTTGGGCATGGATTGCTTCAATATCAGAGGAGTTACAAATGTGCTGATCAGTACAGTCATCCACAAACATCCCCACTTCTGACCTTGTATGGGAGGTCATTGATGAAGCAGCTGAAGATGGTTGGACCTGGGACACGAGCCTGAGGAACTCCTGCAGTGATGTCCTGGACTGGAGACGATTGACCTCCAACCACCACAACCATCTTCCTTTGTGCCAGGTATGACTCCAACCAGTGGAGACCCCCTCACACACCCACCTCTCCCCATCGATTCCCATTGACTCCAGTTTAGCTAGGGCTCCTTGATTCCATTCCCTAACTGGTCCGTGTCCTTTTGAAGTTCTATACCACCCTCCTCACAGTTGACAGAACATCTCCAGATGTTACTTAATTTTAGGGCGCAGTAGAGCCTTCAACCCATTATATTTGGGCTGGCTAATTGCAAGAGGAATCCATAACAATTCTATTATCCTGTTCTCTTAGCTTTGTACTTTTATTTGCAGGTCAGAAACTGGCATAAGCGATCATAAACCACATAATACATCCACAGGGTTTCATTAATTTCTTCATCGTGTTCTAAATTTTAGTCAACTCCCGCCAATCACCGGAGTTTAAAATGTTTTATCATAAGACAAATTTCTAAGTACAAAATAATGCATAGAATTTCCATAAAGCAAATAAAACCTTTTGGTTTTCTCCAGAATTGTTTTGAACCAAGATTTGGGGGGCGGGGGGGGGGGGGGGGTTAAGGATCCAGATGCACAGAGAGGGTCAAGTCCAAGATTACAGAGTTTGGTTACAACTCTTGTCGGGATAATGGTGTTGAAGGCAGTGCTGTAGTCCATGATTAACAGTCCTTGTTGTAGAGGTGTTGTGGGGTTGATTGTAGAGCCAGGGGGATAGCATCTGCTGTGGACCGGTTGCGGTGATACGCAACTGCAGTGGGTCGAGACCATCTGGGAGGCTGGCAGTGATCCATCTCATGACTAGCCGCACAAAGCATTCCATGATAACGGATGTCAAGGCCACCGATCGGTAGTCGTTGAGGCAGGCTGCCTTGCTCTTCTTTGGTACTGGTATTATGGTGGCCTTCTTGAAGGAACTGGGGACCTCGGAGAAAGGAGTGAGGTGGTGAAGATGTCTGCGAATACACTTGCTAGCTAATCTGCACAGGCTCGGAGTGCTCGCCCAGGGACTCCGTCAGGGCCCGTCGCTTTTCGCGGATTCACTTTCAAGAAGGCAACTCTTACCTCCAAGGCTGTAATAGTGGGTATGGGTGTGTCCAGGGCTGTTGGGGCAGGTTGCACTGATACATTGGCTGACTGGTTGACTGCTCAAAGCGGGCATAGGCCTTGTTCAGTTCATTGGGGAGGGATGCTCTAGCCAATGGGTTGAGACTCAATGCTGTGACATCAAGGGAACATTGCTCTGCACCCAATCATTGCTTGGGGAACACTGCAGATACTGGAAATGGAAATTATTCACTTAAATAGATATAAAAAAAGTAAAAATATTTTCCCTTGCTTAAGGCATTCCAATTTAACACAGGGTAAAGTTTATCCACAAACCCAATTTTAATTTTTCCTTCTTGCATTTGAAGGTTTCAGATTCAAACCAGATGCTGTCTTGTGACAAGAATGTGATATCTTCCGTGAAGATTACTTACTTATATTTCACAAGTCTAGCTCCCGATTCAGCATGAACAGAAAACAGATACTAAAGCCATTAAAACAAAGACAAATATGATACTACAATTTGCTGATTTTCCATTGTATCAGGAAGCATTTCTTTCAGATAACACTGATATTAGAGTGAAGAAAAGCTTGATTCAATGGATATAAAAGCCAGGGGTTTTCAACTGCTGCAGCGGAATGTTATATTACAGGGTGTGCATATAAAATGCAAACAGCTTAATCTGATAGTAAAGACATTTTCTAACCTTCATTATTTCTGATCAGTCAACATTTGCTAGAGGGGTTCAGGCTGTGGCAATGATGACTGCACAATGTTCAGCACCATTTGCAACTCTCAGATATTGTAGCAGTTCATGTCCAATTGCACCAAGAACTGGACAATATCCAAGATTGTGCTGACAAGTAACATTCGCACCAGGCAATGACTATCTCCAACAAGAGAGGATCTAACCATCGGCCTTGACGCATCGCTGAATTCCCCACCATCACCATCCCGAGGGTTACCAATGACCAGAAACTGAACTAGACTAGCAGTCCCAAGAGCAGGTCAACAGCTAGGAGTCCTGCGGTGAGTAACTCCACAGCCTGCCCATCCATCTACAAGGCACAAGTCAGGAGTGTAATGGAATACGCTCCACATGCCTGGAAATGGGCAGCTCCAACAACACTCGTGATGAGCGACACCATCCAAGACAAACCAGCCTGCTTGATTACTACTCTTTTCCACAAACATTCAAACCCTACACCACCGATGCACAGTGGCAGCCATGTACACGATCTACAAGATGCACTGCATTAATTCACTAACGTTCCTTCAGCAGCACCTGCTAAATCCACGGCCATCTAGAAAGACAAGAGCAGCGGATACCTGGGAACCCCACTACCTGGAGGTTCCCCTCCAAGCCACTCGCTATCGGACTTGGAAATATATCACTGTTCCTTTACTGTTGCGGAGTAAAAATCCTGGCATTCACTTCCCAATAGCAGCGCAGGTGTACCGACACACACCTCAGGGACTGCTGCAGTTTAAGGAGGAAGCTCACCACCACTCACTGAAGGACAACTAGGGATGGGCAATAAATGCTGGCCGAGCTAGTAACGCCAACATCCTGTAAATGAATAAAAAAACATATCTGGGCCAGAGGCCAACAGGCACAAGTTGAACACCAGCATTTGTTTCTGTAACAAATGCCAATCTTTTCTCAGAGCTGCACTCTTCACAAAGTCTTACTTTAATAAAGACCAATTTATATTGGGGAAAACACAATCCATATAGCCTTTAAACAGGGCAGGGAATAATTATTTGGCAGACATTTGAAAAACTACAGGGAAAGAGTCATGGGTTAGGTGGAGAGATCTTTCAAGAACCGGCACAAACAAGACATGCCAAACGGCCACCTTCTGCACTGTAAATTTCTATCACAGTAACAGTTAGAAGTTGAAACAAACAGAACCCTTCAAACCCAATCCACAGAATGTTTTTTGATTTGATTTATTATTGTCACATGTATTAGTATACAGTGAAAAGTATTGTTTCTTGCATGCTGTACAAACAATGCATACCGTACATAGGGAAGGAAGGAGAGACTGCAGAATATAATGTTACAGTTATAGCAAGGTGTACAGAAAAGATCAACTTATCATCTTGTGACCTCATTGTACCGATATTCTACATCTGCATTTTACAGCCTTGTGGTTATATGGAGCTTTTTTTGGAATAGGCAATTAAATGCAAAAATATAAACACAGTCTGTGAAAGGATCATATTTGAAACAACCTCAAGGAAATTTCCATTTCAGAAGTGGAATATTTTGGTAGCATAAAGAGAGAGGCAGGCCACTTAGTTTTGGATAGAGAGTCAAAATGGTATGGACAATCAAATAAATGTAAGGACACATTAAGTAGGGTGCTCTTTCCAAGGACTGGTGCAGATTTGATGAGCCGAATGGCCTCCTTCTGCACTGTAAATTCTGAAAAGAGAATTATGTTTTTTGCCTTGAATTGTTCCGGAGAACTTGGATACATTAATGAAATGAGCAAACTGCTGGCGGCATCCATAGAAAGGGAACAGTTGTGTACATTCAATGGTAAAATACTGAAGGGTATGGAGGAAGACAGCAACCTACAGATGCAAATAAACAAAATCTTTTGGCTATTCGAATGCAGTTGAAGACACTGTAAAACAGGCCAACATTATATGTATTTTTTTAAAATTGAAAACGAGAATGTTTTGAGCACTCCCCAATAGTAGGCAAAGTAATGCATAGAACATAGAACGATACAGCGCAGTACAGGCCCTTCGGCCCACGATGTTGCACCGACATGGGAAGTCAAAAACTAAAGGCCATCTAACCTACACTATGCCATTATCATCCATATGCTTATCCAATAAACTTTTAAATGCCCTCAATGTTGGCGAGTTCACTACTGTTGCAGGTAGGGCATTCCACGGCCTCACCACTCTTTGCGTCTGACATCTATCCTATATCTATTACCCCTCAATTTAAGGCTATGTCCCCTCGTGCTAGCCACCTCCATCCGTGGGAGAAGGCTCTCACTGTCCACCCTATCTAACCCTCTGATCATTTTGTATGCCTCTATTAAGTCACCTCTTAAGGTTGTTCTCGTTAGAGAAAAGAAGGTTAAGTCCATCAGCCTTTCCTCAGAAGATCTTCCCTCCATACCAGGCAACATCCTGGTAAATCTCCTCTGCACTCGTTCCAAAGCTTCCACGTCCTTCCTATAATGAGGCGACCAGAACTGTACGCAATACTCCAAATGCGGCCGTACCAGAGTTTTGTACCGCTGCAACATGACCTCATGGCTCCGGTACTCAATCCCTCTACCAATAAAGGCCAACACACCATAGGCCTTCTTCACAACCCTATCAACCTGGGTGGCAACTTTCAGGGATCTATGTACATGGGCACCGAGATCCCTCTGCTCATCCACACTGCCCAAGAATTTTACCATTAGCCAAATATTCCGCATTCCTGTTTTTCTTTCCAAAGTGAATCACCTCACACTTCTCCACATTAAACTCCATTTGCCACCTCTCAGCCCAGCTCTGCAGCTTATCTATGTCCCTCTGTAACCTGCAACATCCTTCCACACTGTCTACAACTCCACCGACTTTAGTGTCGTCTGCAAATTTACTCACCCAACCTTCTGTGCCCTCCTCATTTATAAAAATGACAAACAGCAACGGCCCCAGAACAGATCCTTGTGGTACGCCACTCGTAACTGAACTCCATTCTGAACATTTCCCATCAACTATCACTCTCTGTCTTCTTTCAACTAGCCAATTTCTGATCCACATCTCTAAATCACCCTCAATCCCCAGCCTCCGTATTTTCTGCAATAGCCGACCGTGGGGAACCTTATCAAACGCTTTACTGAAATCCATATAGACCACATCAACTGCTCTACCCTCGTCTACCTGTTCAGTCACCTTCTCAAAGAACTCAATAAGGTTTGTGAGGCATGACCTACCCTTCACAAAAACATGCATAACATACGTTCACCTGAAAATGTAATTATGAAGATGATTAAAATGCTGAGATGGTTTTCAGTGGAGCAGAGAATAAGGAAACTTACAACTTTTATGTATATAGTGCCACTAACATAATAAAATGTCCAGTATAGAACATTATGTAACAAAATATGGCACCAATCCACATAAGGAAATGGTAGGTCAGATGATCAAAAGTTTCCAAGATATCTGTCCTCTGCTGTTGGCTTTCCCACAGTGAATATCAAGCTAGTGCTCCCGATACTGCAATGTGCACCATCTACTTTCATCCATGTTCAGCAACAACAGAAGAGTTTCACAAACTACATCTAATTAAATGTCAAGAGTGGATTAAAGGAGGAGATTTAAAAAACATAACCATAGCTCCCATTATTGATTAACCATGCATTCTGGATGAGATCAGAATCAGGCTAGACATCCCATAGCACCATACCACTCCAAAATGAATAAAAAGGCTCGAGGCGAGCTAGAAGAGTTGAACACGCACAGAAAGGGGGAAAACTCTTAAAATAGCTCATCAGAAATCCACAATTCATGTTAATTTCACTGGCGATAGGGTTAGCTGACAGGAAATCCTGCCCACTGGCTTTTAGAAGAATGAGAGTTGATTTTATTGAAATGTAACATTGAGGGGGATTGACAGGGTAGATGCCGAGAGAGTGTTTCTTCTTGCCCGACATTTAATTGCTAAACAATAATTCCAACAAATGCAAGCTCCTATTCTTTTCATCACAATAAAACTTTGCTGATGTTCCATCCACAATATACTCTGCCAACCTTTATTATAGATATCTGTCTTGGGCTGCCACAATCAACTTCAAAGTGCACTTCCCTGGATACCAGAGATACATTGCTCAGGGAAAGAGCTTGCAAGTCTTTCTTTTTTTTTTAAAATTTAGCGTACCCAATTATTTTTTCAATTAAGGGGCAATTTAGCGTAGCCAATCCACCTACTCTGCACATCTTTGGGTTGTGGGGGCGAAACCCACGCGGACACGGGGAGAATGTGCAAACTCCTCACGGACAGTGACCCAGGGCCGGGATTCGAACCCGGGTCCTCAGCGCCGTAGGCAGCAATGCTAACCACTGTGCCACCTAACCACTGTGCCACGCAAGTCTTTCTTAACTGATGTCACTAACAGTGTGTTGAGTGCATGACTAAAGTTCATGGTTACATAGATCACAGAATTCAGTGCAGAAGGCCACCCTGCCCACCGAGTCCACACTGTCCCCTGGAACGAGCCACACCCTATCCCCGCAACCCCACCCAACCTTTCTGGACACAAAGGGCAATTTATCATGGCCAATCCACCCAACCTGCTCATCTTTGGACTGTGGGAGAAAACCAGAGCCCCCAGAGGAAACCTACGCACACATGGGGAGAGCGTGCAGACTCCACACAGACAGTGACCCAAGCCGGGAATCGAACATGGGATCCTGGAGCTGTGAAGCTAACCACTGTGCGACCGTGCCGCCTATGGATTGGATTTTGTTTATTGTCACGTGTACCGAGGTACAGTGAAAAGTATTTTTCTGCCAGCAGCTCAACAGATCATTAAGTACATGGGAAGAAAAGAAATACATAATAGGGCAACACAAGGTACACAATGCACAATGATTTCCCCTTTGATCCTGTAATTATCAGGTGACTCCTAGGCTTCCCTTTCTCTCGAGCAACAATGGGAACTTCAATCTGAGATACATGGTGGATAGCAACCTATAATGCTAAAGTACTAGATTGAACCACAATAATCATGCATTATACACAAGACAGCTTGTGCTGCTGAGGTAATATTACATAATGCAGGATCTGAAACATAATGATCTATTAACATTTATTTCATATTCTGTAACTAATGCCGTTACAAGAATTAAGAAATTTCAATCACTAGCTGCGTTCATTAGAAACATTAATATTTAAATCAAAAAATATTGTGCAACTTTAATTTTGCAATTGTATATTAGGGAAAAAAATAATTCAATTTGCAGAATCAGGAAGTGCATAAAGCACTTGGCCTTTGGGTTTGAGCTCCATCTTCCTCGTTTTCATGACACCAATCCCCGACCTATACCAAAATATTTTATTCACTTCTCTAATGCCAATTCTACTGCAGCAAGCACTGCAAAAGATCGGCAGGGAACTTGTTCCTATACCATTTGCTATGCTCAAGGAGAACAGATTACAATATGATGTAAATGTTGCTCGATGACTTTTTCATGCACGCCATGACCCTGTTCCTATGGGCATCACTACCTTCCACATTTGGAATTTGAAACTTACCACACAAATACAAATGCCAACCATGGAAACCTCAACAGCTATGCTAGAAGAGTCTAATGAACCAAATATTACCTCGATCATCTTCAAATTAGACCTCAGGTTCCAGGCCTTCAACAATTCCACACCCCAGCCACAGAGGTGAAGCCAGACACATCACAAAGTCAGCATTCTATTTGATCCCAAGTTTTCAATATCAGGACCACCGTTTCAGCAAGTCATGCCTGGTTTAGCTAGTTCTACGTTGGTGGAATATGGATATCAGTCGGAGTGCCAACACAACCAAATCGGAAACAGAAGTCAAGCTTCCAGCACCACGTCACAAAGACCGCCACAGCCCAACTGCAGCTGAAATCCTCATTCATGCCTTTGTCAACTCTAGACTAACTAACCCACTGCTCTCCAGACCTGCCCCCACCCCCAAACTATAGCAGTAGTTAGTAGCAAAACGCAAACACCCAGATGCAAAGCAGAGCTCGCAGATAAGGAAGCTTTTGTGCAGAAAAATAAGTATCAGATGTCTGCCCATAAATTCTACTCTAAACTAAAAAGAAATTATTTGCTGGATTTGGCTTAGTGTTAAAACCTATTGGATGTTGTTTGGGGTAGGTGTTTAGAGTGGGTGAGGAGGGCAATTTAAGCATACTGCCTGTGCTTGTTGTGTTTTAAAGTTTAATAAATATTGTTAATTGAATAATAACCTTTATTAGTGTCACAAAAAGACTTACTGCAATGAAGTTACTGTGAAAATTTGTGAAAAATTTACAAGACAGCCCCCTTTCCTCACATTTTTTTCCCAAATCACAAAAATAATAGTTTAGAACTGGTGTGCGAAGTTTGAGATGCCTTCACATTGAACATCAGCAGGGTTCATAACAATAGCAAGAACTCTACATGGTATTGCCATAAAGTCAATTCACCAGTGATGATGCACATGTCCGAATTAGAACTTTTCCACATTCCACTAATTCCAAGGTACAGGAGCAATTTACTGGCACCACACAGTAGCACAGCAGTCAGCACTATTGCTTCACAGAGCAAGGGTCCCAGGTTCAATTCCCACTTGGGTCACTGTCTGTGCAGAGTCTGCATGTTCCCTTCATGTCTGTGTGGTGTGCAGTATCCAAGGTGCGGCGTGCGCAGCCCCCACGCATGCAGTGCCCCCCATCACCCCCCTCCAGGTGTGCAGCGCGCTCCTTCCCCCCTCCAGGTGTGCAGCACACTCCCCCCCCCCCCTCCAGGTGTGCAGCACGCTCCCCCCCCTCCAAGTGTGCAGCGCACTCCCCCCCCCCCCCCCCCCCCCCCAAGTGTGCAGCGCGCTCCCCCCCCCCTCCAAGTGTGCAGCGCGCTCCCCCCCCCTCCAGTGTGCAGCACGCCCCCCCCTCCAGGTGTGCAGCACGCCCCCCCCCTCCAGGTGTGCAGCACGCCCCCCCCCTCCAGGTGTGCAGCACGCCCCCCCCTCCAGGTGTGCAGCACGCCCCCCCCTCCAGGTGTGCAGCGTGCTCCCCCCCTTCCAGGTGTGCAGCGTGCTCCCCCCCACCCCGGTGCCCCCCCATCCCCCGCCCAGGTGCCCCCCCCCCATCCCCCGCCCAGGTGCCCCCCCCCCCAGGTCCCCCCCCCCCCATCCCCCGCCCAGGTGCCCCCCCCCAGGTGCCCCCCCCATCCCCCACCCAGGTGCCCCCCCCATCCCCCGCCCAGGTGCCCCCCCCCCCATCCCCCGCCCAGGTGCCCCCCCCCCATCCCCCGCCCAGGTGCCCCCCCCCATCCCCCGCCCAGGTGCCCCCCCCATCCCCCGCCCAGGTGCCCCCCCCCATCCCCCGCCCAGGCGCCCCCCCCCCACCCCCCGCCCAGGTGCCCCCCCCCCATCCCCCGCCCAGGTGCCCCCCCCCATCCCCCGCCCAGGTGCGCCCCCCCCCCATCCCCCGCCCAGGTGCGCCCCCCCCCCCCATCCCCCGCCCAGGTGCGCCCCCCCCCCCATCCCCCGCCCAGGTGCGCCCCCCCCCCATCCCCCGCCCAGGTGCGCCCCCCCCCATCCCCCGCCCAGGTGCGCCCCCCCCCCATCCCCCGCCCAGGTGCGCCCCCCCCCCCATCCCCCGCCCAGGTGCGCCCCCCCCCCATCCCCCGCCCAGGTGCGCCCCCCCCCCATCCCCCGCCCAGGTGCGCCCCCCCCCCCATCCCCCGCCCAGGTGCGCCCCCCCCCCCATCCCCCGCCCAGGTGCCCCCATCCCATCCCCCGCCCAGGTGCCCCCCCCCCATCCCCCGCCCTACCTGCACCTGTAGCTCGGTCACCTCCAGCTGGAGGCGGGAGTGGCGGCCGGACAGCGCCCAGTAGTTGAAGGCCAGGCCGGCCAGGAGCAGCAGCAGGGCGACCGACAGCAGCGAGGGCAGGCGGCCCCCCCGGCGGCTGTTTCCGAACATCATGGCGGAGCGGGCCGGGCGGAGAGACAGGCAGGCGGGCCCGGGGAGCGGGGGCCCGGGGAGCTGGGGCCCGCGGAGCGGGGAGGAGGGAGCGGGGCCCCGCCGCCCGCCGCTAACCCGGCCCGGGCGATGACAACCCGCCGCCCCGAACTCACTGCATCCCGGTCAGGGGGAGCAGCCAGTGGCCGGGGCCGCCGACCATCGCCCTCCAAACGGCCGCTTCTCGAACAATCCCCTCAGCACCCGAACGGTTAGCGGCTCAGATCCGCCCTCAATACTGATTTTAAAAAATAACCGCCCGCCCGCTGCTCTCCGGAGCCACTCCGCTGCGCCCTCCCACCCGCTGCTCTCCGGAGCCGCTCGGCTGTGCCCGCCCGCTCAGCCGGCCGCCTCCTTATAAACAGGGTGCAACCTAACCCTACGGCGCCAGCCATTGTGACGTCGCCCATCCACCTGCCCGAGGGGGCGGGGCTGGAAGCGGAGGCTCCACCAATCGATTGGCTCCCCCCCCGCTGCGGTAGCAAGTTAGTGTGAGAGGGCAGGCAGCACTTCCGCATTCGTTGAGCCTGGTTCGCTGGGGAGGCTGCTCCTGGGGGAGGTATACAGGCTCCAGCATCCACATCCCGCTCCATACGGATGTAGTGTCTCACCCAACCCTTTGCATTTTTTTCCGTGCTTCCTTAAAGGCTGTTTGGCATAGCAACAGCAAATGCTTGCCATAAACAAATGGAAATTAGCTGCTGCCATTTATATATTCACATTTCCCATTACCTTCTTCACTGAACTCTCAGTCCTTAAGGTAGTGAGTGGGCAGGGAGTTCAGACGCGGTTTGAGGGAAAACATTTTCCATAGAAAGCATTCTTTCTACCATAGAAAGCTTCTTTCTGGTTGTATCACAGCTTGGTATGGATCCTGCTCTGCCCAAGACCGCAGGAAACTACAAAAGGTTGTGAATGTAGCCAATCCATCACGCAAACCAGCCTCCCATCCATTGACTCGATCTATAATTCCCGCTGCCTCAGAAAGGCAGCCAGCATAATTAAGGGCCCCACGCATCCCAGACATACTCTCTACCACCTTCTTCCGTCAGGAAAAAGATACCAAAGTTTGAGGTCACGTACCAACCGACTCAAGAACAGCTTCTTCCCAACTGCCATCAGACTTTTGAATGGACCTACCTCGTATTAAGTTGATCTTAAAAATAAAAAAAAATAAAAATCACTTATTGTCACGAGTAGGCTTCAATGAAGTTACTGTGAAAAGCCCCTAGTCACCACATTCCAGCGCCTGTCTGGGGAGGCTGATACAGGAATTGAACCGTGCTGTTGGCCTGCTTGGTAAGCCAGCGATTTAGCCTAGTGAGCTAAACCAGCCCCTCTTTTCTCTTTTCTCTACACCTTGCTATAATTGTAACATTATATTCTGCAGTCTCTCCTTCCCTATGTACGGTATGCATTGTTTGGACAGCATGAAAGAAACAATACTTTTCACAGTATACTGATACATGTGACAATAATAAATCAAATCAAAGGGTGGTGGGAATCTCAAACTCGCTGCCTGCGAGGGTGGTAGAGGCAGGGACTCTCACAACATTTAAGAATCATTTAGATGAGCATCTGAAACACCATGGCATGCAACAGTACGGACCGAGTGCTGGAAAACGGGATTAGAATAGTTGGGTGTTTTACGGCTGGCACAGACATGATGGGCCGAAAGGCCTCTTTCTGTGCAACAATACTCTATGACTGTATATCTTCAAAATTTGCTTTGCAATGGGCGACATGGTGGCACAGTGGTTAGCGCTGCTGCCTCACAGCACCAGGGACCCAGGTTCAATCCTGGCCTTGGGCGACTGTGTGGAGTTTGCACGTTCTCCCTGTGTCTGAGTGGGTTTCCTCTGGGTGCTCCGGTTTCCTCCCACAAGTCCCGAAAGATGTACTCTTAGGTGATTTGGACATTCTGAATTCTCCCTCTGTGTACCTGAACAGGCGCCGGAGTGTGGTGACTAGGAGATTTTCACAGTAACGTCATTGCAGTGTTAATGTAAGCTTACATGTGACCCTAATAAAGATGATTATTATTTGACTTGTTTTTAAAATCAGAACTTTATCTCCTTCTTGAAACCAAAAGGGGCTGGTTTAGCACAGGGCTAAATTGCTGGCTTTGAAAGCAGACCAAGGCAGGCCAGCAGCACGGTTCGATTCCCGTACCAGCCTCCCCGAAAAAACACCGGAATGTGGCGACTAGGGGCTTCATTTGAAGCCTACTTGTGACAATGAGCAATTTTTATTTTTGAATTAATAGTTCCTAAATCTGTATACTGGAGAGAGAGAGAGAGACAAAGAGAGGGTGTATAGATGAAAGTAGAGCAGTTGATGTCGTATACATGGATTTTAGTAAGGCGTTTGATGAGGTTCCCCATGGTCGGCTCATGAAGAAAGTAAGGAGGTGTGGGATAGAGGGAAATTTGGCCAATTGGATAAGTAACTGGCTATCACATAGAAGACAGAGGGAGATGGTGGATGGAAAATTTTCAGACTGGAGACCAGTCACCAGCGGTGTACCACAGGGATCAGTACTGGGTCCTCTGCTATTTGTGATTTTTATCAATGACTTGGAGGAGGGGGCTGAAGGGTGGGTCAGTAAATTTGCTGATGACACCAAGATTGGTGGAGTAGTGGATGAGGTGGAGGGCTGTTGTAGGCTGCAAAGAGACATTGATAGGATGCAGAGCTGGGCCGAAAAATGGCAGATGGAGTTTAACCCTGATAAGTGCGAGGTGATTCATTTTGGTAGAAAAAATTTGAATGCGGATTATTACAGGGTCATTGGCAGGGTTCTGAGGAATGTGGAGGAACAGAGAGATCTTGGGGTTTATGTCCAAAGATCTCTGAAGGTTGCCACTCAAGTGGATAGAGCCGTGAAGAAGGCTTATCATGTGTTAGCGTTTATTAACAGGGGGCTTGAGTTTAAGAGCCGCGGGGTTATGCTGCAACTATACATGACCCTGGTGAGACCACGTTTGGAGTATTGTGTGCAGTTCTGGTCACCTCATTATAGGAAGGATAGAACATAGAACATTACAGTGCAGTACAGGCCCTTCGGCCCTCGATGTTGCGCCGTCCTGTGAAACCCCTCTAAAGTCCCTCTACACTATTCCCTTATCGTCCATATGCCTATCCAATGACCATTTGAATGCGTTTAGTGTTGGCGAGTCCACTACTGTTGTAGGCAGGGCATTCCATGCCCTTACTACTCTCTGAGTAAAGAACCTACCTCTGACAGCTGTCCTATATCTATCTCCCCTCAATTTAAAGCTATGTCCCCTCGTGCTAGACATCACCATCCGAGGAAAAAGGCTCTCACTGTCCACCCTATCTAATCCTCTGATCATCTGATCTGATCATCAGGGGCTGTTTAGCACAGGGCTCAATCGCTGGCTTTGAAAGCAGACCAAGCAAGCCAGCAGCACGGTTCGATTCCCGTAACAGCCTCCCCAAACAGGCGCCGGAATGTGCCGACTAGGGGCTTTTCACAGTAACTTCATTTGAAGCCTACTCGTGACAATAAGCAATTTTCATTTCATTTTCATTTCTTGTATGCCTCAATTAAGTCACCTCTTAACCTTCTTCTCTCTAACGAAAATAGCCTCAAGTCCCTCAGCCTTTCCTCATAAGATCTTCCCTCCATACCAGGCAACATCCTGGTAAATCTCCTCTGTACCCTTTCCAATGCTTCCACATCCTTCCTATAATGCGGCGACCAGAACTGCATGCAATACTCCAAATGCGGCCGCACCAGAGTTTTGTACAACTGCAACATGACCTCATGGCTCCGAAACTCAATTCCTCTACCAATAAAAGCTAACACACCGTACGCCTTCTTAACAACCCTCTCAACCTGGGTGGCAACTTTCAGGGATCTATGGATATGGACACCGAGATCTCTGCTCATCCACACTACCAAGAATCTTCCCATTAGCCCAGTACTCTGTCTTCCTGTTATTCCTTCCAAAATGAATCACCTCACACTGTTCTGCATTAAACTCCATTTTCCACCTGTCAGCCCAGCTCTGCAGCTTATCTATGTCCCTCTGTAACTTGTAACATCCTTTGCACTGTCCACAACTTCACCGACTTTAATGTCATCTGCAAATTTACTCACCCATGCTTCTATGCCCTCCTCCAGGTCATTTATAAAAATGACAAACAGCAACGGCCCCAAAACAGATCCTTGTGGTACACCACTAGTAACTGGACACCAGTCTGAACATTTCCCATCAACCACCATCCTTTGTCTTCTTCCAGCTAGCCAATTTCTGATCCAAACTGCTAAATCACCCTGAATCCCATGCCTCTGTATTTTCTGCAATAGCCTACCATGGGGAACCTTATCAAACGCTTTACTGAAATCCATGTACACCACATCAACTGTTTTACCCTCATCCACCTGTTTGGTCACCTTCTCAAAGAACTCAATAAGGTTTGTGAGGCACGACCTACCCTTCACAAAACCATGTTGACTATCTCTAATCAAATTATTCCTTTCCAGATGATTATACATCCTATCTCTTATAAACCTTTCCAAGACTTTGCCCACAACAGAAGTAAGTGGAATGTGGAAGCATTGGAAAGGGTGCAAAGGAGATTTACCAGGATGTTGCCTGGTTTGTAGGATAGATCTTATGAGGAAAGGTTGAGGGAGCTCGGGCTTTTCTCTTTGGAGCGGAGGAGGATAATAGAGGTTTATAAGGTGATGAGGGGGATAGATAGAGTGGACATTTAGAGATTATTTCCTTGGGTGGATGTAGCTGTTACAAGGGGGCATAACTATAAGATTCAGGGTGGGAAATATAGGAGGGATGTCCGAGGTAGGTTCTTTACTCAGAGAGTGGTTAGGGTGTGGAATGGACTGTCTGCTGTGATAGTGGAGTCGGACACTTTAGGAACTTTCAAGCGATTATTGGATAGGCACATGGAGCACACCAGAATGACAGGGAGTGGGATAGCTTTACCTTGGTTTCGGACAATGCTCTGCACAACATCGAGGGCCGAAGGGCCTGTTCTGTGCTGTACTGTTCTATTTCATTTCATTAATGACTCAGATTCCGCCGCACTATGGGGCAGAAAGTTCCACATATTTACCACCATAATTTACCAGGAATTAGTTATTCCTCGTCTCAGTTCTAAACTTACTGCCTCTCAACTTATATCCATGACCTCTTATTCTAGATTGTCCCACAAGGGGAAACATTTGGTCTAATTTTACTTAATCCCTTTTAGTATTTTATACACCTCGATCAGATCCCCTCTGATCTTTCTGAATGCCAACGAGTATAAGTCCAAACTGTTTAATCTCTCCTCATACGGCAACCCTTCCACCGGCAGAATGATTTATGGGATTCTATGATCCAAAGATCAGAAAGCTGTGAAACGTGGTTCTAGGGAAAGGTAGAGTGGGTCAGTTGCAGAGAACACAGGAGTAATGAAGAAGGTCTCAGGGTGGTGGAGAAGGTAAGATTGGGAGTGACTATCACCCATGCAGGTCGCCACCACTGCTCCACCATGAACCTGGCAACATGAGCTCGCTCTCATCCACAATCCCAAATATCCTGGAGATTTTCACTCTGCTCGGTGGAAACGTGATTACTCTCCTGGTTTGTGCTGGGTTAACTCAGTATACGATAATCCACTTCCATCATTGTGCCAAATCCTGCCCAACTATCCACACACCGAGTGGAGGCCGTCTCTGATCCGTATTGGACTTCAACTACCAATCGCCACCAGCTCAAAGAAGAAGTGGTGGAACCTACGAAAACCTAACTGGGAGGAATACAAGAATAATAATAATCGCTTATTGTCACGAGTAGGCTTCAATGAAGTTACTGTGAAAAGCCCCTAGTCGCCACATTCAGCCACCTGTTCGGGGAGACCGGTATGGGAATTGAACCCGTGCTGCTGGCCTTGTTCTGCATTACAAGCCAGCTGTTTAGCCCACTGTGCTAACCCACAAGGTATTGGTATAAAGTGCTGTGATATCATCCTGGAATAAAGCTGGCTTAGGGTGGCTTCTGCAGAGCCATCCACAAGACAGTCACCAGAACCATTCCAAGGGGCTACTGCTCTGTCTATATAACCTTGCCTTGAGATGGAGACTGCTTCCCAGATGTGGCAGCTCACCTGATTGGCTCCCTAGAATGTGCTGCCTGGGCCAGATTGGAAGAGACAAAAAACAATCTGGAATTCATCCACTTAAGCCAGACATTTGGAGAGTGCTAAGCCAGTGTTTTTCAAACTCTTTTTCCCGGGACCCACTTTTGCCAACCAGCTAACCTTTGGGACACACACAGGCCAACCTTTAAAACCCACGCCACATTCACTTACCTTTAATGTGAAAAGGGAACTTGCTTGGTCCTCACAATCTCACTCCAATCAGGTACACAGGAGGAGAGGGCAGCACGGTAGCATTGTGGATAGCACAAATGCTTCACAGCGCCAGGGTCCCAGGTTCGATTCCCCGCTGGGTCACTGTCTGTGTGGAGTCTGCACATCCTCCCCGTGTGTGCGTGGGTTTCCTCCGGGTGCTCCGGTTTCCTCCCACAGTCCAAAGATGTGCAGGTTAGGTGGATTGGCCATGCTAAATTGCCCTCAGGGTCCAAATTGCCCCTTAGTGTTGGGTGGGGTTTCTGGGTTATGGGGAAACGGTGGAGGTATGGGCTTGGGTAGGGTGCTCTTTCCAGGAGCCAGTGCAGACTCGATGGGCCGAATGGCCTACTTCTGCACTGTAAATTCTATGAAAATTAGGTGCCCACTTCAGCCAGTTCCTTTGTGCCACCTTCAGCTTTGTGAGAACGGAAAATCCAACCTCACACATGTAGGTGGTTGTAAAGAGAAACCTCAACAAAATGCTTGTTTTACTCAGCGTTGGCGGATTGTCATCGCCCGGGCCGGGTTAGCGGTGGGCGGCGGGGCAGCGGGGCCCCGCTCCCTCCTTCCCGAAACCCAGGCCCGCTCCCCGAGCCCCCGCTCCCCGGGCCCGCCTGCCTGTTTCTCCGCCCGGCCCTCTCCGCCATGATGTTCGGAAACAGCCACCAGGGGGGGCCGCTTGCCCTCGCTGCTGCTGGTCGCCCTGCTGCTGCTCCTGCCGGCCTGGCCTTCAACTACTGGGCGCTGTCCGGCCGCCACTCCCGCCTCCAGCTGGAGGTGACCGAGCTACAGGTGCAGGTAGGGCGGCAGCGGGGGCACCTGGGCGGGGATGGGGGGCATTGCACACCTGGAGGGGGGGCGCTCCACACCAGGAGGGGGGGCGCTGCACACCTGGAGGGGGGCGCTGCACACCTGGAGGGGGGGCGCTGCACACCTGGAGGGAGGGGGTGCTGCACACCTCATGGGCTTTGGGTGTGTTTTAATGTGCTGTCACAGGTCAGGTACAGCAGTGTAGTCTTTTCGTTTGGAGTCAGCTGACTCTTGACTCTCAACCTCAAAAGGAATTTTTCACCCACCACTTTCAAAACCTGAAGCATATGGAACCGGAGAATTCCTACAATACCGAAGGAGGCTATTCAACCTGTTGAGTCTGCACCGACGCTCCCAAAGAGAACCATACCTAGTCCACTCCCCCACCCATCCTCGCAACCCTGTATCCTAATCTACATATCTTTGGGCACTAAGGGGCAATTTAGCATGGCCAATCTACCTAATCTGCACATCTTTGGACTGTGGGAGGAAACCCAGGCAGACACAGGGGGAACGTTCATACTACACACACAGTCAACCAAGGCCAGAATAGGGGCTGTTTAGCACAGGGCTAAATCGCTGGCTTTGAAAGCAGGCCAGCAGCACGGTTCGATTCCCGTATCAGCCTCCCCGAACAGGCTTACAGGGTTCAGGTTACAATCAGATCTGTAGCAGAGCCAGCTCGAGTGGCCTACACCCGCTCCTGATTCGTATCTTTGTAACTGCAAAATACCGTGCCCCAGGATGGTATAAACCTGCCCACACCAAACCTATCAATGTGCAACTCAACGCAAGAATGCACATCATCACAGGTACCTTTTGACCAATCCATTTCCTCTAGCTCCCATTCCTGAGCCACTCCAACCCACATCTGTCTTATTCAAGGACATCCTCAAGCCACCAGCAATAGGTCTGGCCTCACACCACCCCACATTGGGCAGCACGGTAGCACAGTGATTAGCACTGTTGCTTCACAGAACCTGGATTCCCAGCTTGGGTCACTGTCTGTGCGGAGTCTGCACGTTCTCCCCGTGTCTGCGTGGGTTTCCTCCGGGTGCTCTGGATTCCTCCCACAAGTCCCGAAAGACGTGCTGTTAGGTAATTTGGACATTCTGAATTCTCCCTCCATGTACCCGAACAGGCGCCGGAGTGTGGCAACTAGGGGATTTTCACAGTAACTTCATTGCAGTGTTAATGTAAGCCAACTTGTGACAATAAAGATTTTTTATTTTTAAACGGTTAAACCCACCACACCGAGGAGTAACATCTGAGGACCTCTGGCAGGGAGATTGACAGGAGAAAACCTCCAGCAGAAACCACTTCCTCAATGTAGGCCCCACTGCTCGCCCATCGGGTTTGATCTCCCACAGTGACAATGGGCCCTTGAACTCGTTTCCAGACGGGCTGGGGCTCCTGTGCAGCCACCCAACATCAGTGGGAATCCCGAGGCCATTCAGGCTGCAGGTGTCGTGCAGTCCAACCGATGATTCACATTGCCGAGGAGAAACCGCTGACTAAACCTGAGGGCGGGATTAACAACCTCCACCCAGTCACTGAGAAAACTATCGCTTGGTTCTGTAACGATGAACACACAAATTAAATACTACATCCTCATGAATTAACCTCTGTTAATGCAGACTGATCAGAAATCTTCATTCCTTGACTGAATGGATAATTGTAAACAGTCAAACATAGAACAGTACAGCACAGAACAGGCCCTTCGGCCCTCAATGTTGTGCCGAGCCATGATCACCCTACTCAAACCCACATATCCACCCTATACCCGTAACCCAACAACCCCCCCCTTAACCTTACTTTTATTAGGACACTACGGGCAATTTAGCATGGCCAATCCACCTAACCCGCACATCTTTGGACTGTGGGAGGAAACCGGAGCACCCGGAGGAAACCCACGCACACAGGGGGAGGACGTGCAGACTCCACACAGACAGTGACCCAGCCGGGAATCGAACCTGGGACCCTGGAGCTGTGAAGCATTTATGCTAACCACCATCCTACCCTGCTGCCCTCTGCCTCTAGTCAGATCTAGAATCAGAGTAAAAATGTGGGGATAGCTCCTTCACAAGCTGTTGGTGCACTTTAATCTTGATTGGAACCCTTGAGTTACGTGTTCATGAAGTGACACCATAATCCTGATGAGGGGCGAAGATAATTTAAAATGAGTTGAAGAACTCCTTAATATTAATTGCTTCAGTCTTGGGTGGAAACTCAGTGTTAACGTGCGCACAGTAAGAACCAGTAAATTGAGGAACTTATGGCCCGATAGGACGGCTGTGGATAGGAGTTCTGCTAAATCTGCAATTTTAACATAGTAAATGAGGCCAACCATTCCGCACGGCAAGCTCCACAAATAGCAATGCAATAATGACTAGATTTTGGTTGTAGAAGGCAGAGATTCAGGATAAATGGATCTTTTTTTCTGGATGGCAAGATGTAACCAGTGGGTAGCCACAGGGTTTGCTCCTCAAGCCCCAATAGGGCAGCACGGTAGCACAATGGTTAGCACTGTTGTTTCACAGTGCCAGAGACCCAAGTTCGATTCCCAGCATGAGACAGTCTGTACGGAGTCGGCACATTCTTCCCGTGTCTGCGTGCGTTTCCTCCTGGTGCTCCGGTTTCCTCTCACAAGTCCCAAAAGACGTGCAGGTTAGGTGAATTGGACATCCTGAATTCTCCCTCTGCGTACCCGAACAGGCGCCGGAATGTGGCGACTAGGGGCTTTTCACAGTAACTTCATTGCAGGGTTAATGTAAGCCTACTTGTGAAAATAAAGTTTATTATTATTATTATAACTATTTATAATATATGTTATGATGAATAATGTTATGATGATAAGTTGCAATGATGAATTGAGACATTTACAAAGGGATTTGGATAGGTTAGGTGAGTGGCCCAAAATCTGGTGGATGGAGTTAAACATGGATAAGTGTGAAGTTACCACTTTGGTCAGGAAAAATGGAAAGGCAACTTATCTAAATGGTATTGAATTCAGGAGCATACACAAGGGGCTGAATGGCCAGCTCCTGCTCCTGGTTCTTCTGTTCTTATTTAGTGATGTTGGTTGAGGAATAAATATTACTCCGGACAGCAAGGAGTGCTTCACCACATTAAAATAATGTCATGGGATATTTTCCGTCTGCTTAGAGGGCTAGCAGGTCCTCAGTTTAACATCTCATCTGAAAGATATCACCTCTAACAGTGCACCTCTCCCTCAATATTCCACTCAGCTTGTCAGCCTAGTCTTTGTCATAATATCCACTCATGTATATAATGAGATGCAGACAGGCAGTGATTGACACATAGAGGGCGGGATTCTCCCCTACCCGGCGTGACGGAGGGTCCCGGCGCAAGGGAGTGGCGCCAACCACTCAGGGGTCGGGCCTCCCCAAAGGTGGCCAGCCCCGCGGCGGAGCGGTTGGCACCAGACGACTGGCGCAAAAAACCGGCGCCCCCGGCAGCGGGGCTGGCCGAAAGGCTTTCGCTGGTCGCGCATGCGCCGGCAGTGATGTCAGCGGCAGCTGGCCGCTGACGTCACTGCCGGCGCATGCGCGATGTGGGTTTCCCTTCCGCTTCCGCCATGGCGGAGGCCGTGGCGGCCGCGGAAGAACATAGTGCAGCCAGGGCACTGGCCCGGAGTCTGAGCGGGGGGGCCCCGATCGCGGGCCAGGCCACCGTGGGGGCACCCCCCCGGGGTTCGATCGCCCCCTGCCCCCCCCCAGGACCCCGGGGCCCGCTCGCGCCGCTGATCCCGCCGTTCCAGAGGTGGTTCAAACCTCGGCGGCGTGAGAGGCCTCCCAGCGGCGGGACTTCGGCCCATCCGGGCCGGAGAATCACCGCAGGGGCCTCTCCGATCGGAGTGGCGAGATTCCCGCCGCCGCCACTTCCTGTGCCACGGCGAGGGCGGGGTTTTATGCAGCCCCAGGCGATTCTCCGACCCTGCTGGGGGGTCGGAGAATTTCGCCCAGGATGACCAATGAACACACAACACAGAACAACCAATCCCCAGACAGGACACCACCGCTATAAAGCCCACAGGGCATTAAGACTCCCGCTCTTTTCAGGACCCAGACACTGAGACAGTCAGAGTGCACAAGTCAGTGGACATTATTGCCATGTGGTAGCTAGTAAGTCTGGTCGAGCCAGTAAGAGGTGGTCAGTAGGATTAGTAGAGTGTCAACCCACAGCTGAACATGTACAGCCGTTCATAGTTTAAATAAAACCGAGTTGGATCATCTCCGGTGTTAGACGTTTGTTTCTAGCTTCCCTGCATCCAGTTGCAGTCAACGTCAAACCAACCCGCCTAACACATCAGTCTTGTTGCTCAAACTCTCGTGTGGGCCTTGAATCCGAGCTTCTGACGCAGAGATCAGAGTGCCGCTTACTGATCCATGTTATGACATGCAACTTATCATGCCTTGCATTGATAGCCCATTTCTCTGAACAGGAAGACTGTTCAAAATACTTTACAGTAATAAATAAATAGATGCAGTGTGCACCAAACATTCGGAAGAAATAAAAAAAACAAGAAGCTGGGGTGGAGGATGAATGGCACAGTTGAAGAGGAGGATTTTGAGGAGGTTTTAACAGCAGAAAGTAGAATAGAGCAAACCCAAAGAATGGGAGTCCTTTTTGAAGATTGAACTGTGCGTGTGGAAATGCTGTATGTGTTGATATGAATACATGGAGACACAAAGAGAATTTGTTGAGTCTGACTTTATTTATGAATGGAGAAGAAACCATTATGAATTGAAAGTAAGACTTGCACCCTCGTGATGACTGTAAGGCTTGAAGAATATTGGATTCTAAATATTGGGCAATTTAAGGGTTAACACATTTGTTTGTCAATTTCACCTTCTGGCTGCTAAAAGCACCCAGGCCCTGCAAACCAGAATTATGACAGAGTTAACATTGAATTAGAGTGTGTTTGACTGCAGTGATCATGTATATCTTGTTTTAAGAATTCTGGTTTGCAGGGCCTGGGTGCTTTTAGCAGCCAGAAGGTGAAATTGACAAACAAATGTGTTTTTCAGTCTGGACTAATGGACTGTAGTTTGACTGGGGAAGTCCCTGGGGAGTTAATGTGCTTTGCAGCCTGCTGAGAGAATTTGTTTCTCAGCTTGGGGAGATGAGGTCATTGCTGGGTGGAGCCCGGGAATGCAGAGAGACATTTTGAAAAGCTTTAGAGGAGAGAGCTTTGGGGAAAGGAGTTGAATTCTGATCTGCCTGACGCCGAGTCCAGAATTCTCCCACAGTAAGATAGATTGAGAGCTGTATGTTTCTTTTCGTGTTGTTTAATGGGAAACTGAGTAGCAGTGTTTTAAGGGTAATTGTAAGCTGTTCTTTTTGGGTGTGAAGTTAAAACCTTTAATATTGTAGTCATAATAAAGTTTTGTTTTAAAAATAACCAAGTTCTATTTCTTCATGCAATCGCTCCTGAAGGGAATCACTCTTTCCTCGCAGTCATACAAATAAAATAAAATATTGGGCTTTTGGTCCAGTATCCTAGCCACTGTTGGGGGTCTGGTCTGGGATCATCATACCCTCTCGCAAAGATTGAAGCCAATAGCAACATCCTGCTGAATCCCACTTTTTGTGAACACTAATCTGGAGAGGCGAAATTCTCCGACCCCCAGCAGGGTCGGAGAATCGCCTGGGGCCGCCGAAAATCCCGCCCCCGCCATGGCAGAGATTCTCCACCACCCGGGAAGTGGCGGTGGCAGGAATCTCGCCACTCCGATCGGCGAGGCCCCTGCGGTGATTCTCCGGCCCGGATGGGCCGAAGTCCCGCCGCTGGGAGGCCTCTCCCGCCGCCGAAGTTTGAACCACCTCTGTAACGGCGGGATCGGCGGCGCGAGCGGGCCCCGGGGTCCTGGGGGGGCGGGGCGCGATCGAATCCCGGGGGGTGCCCCCACGGTGGCCTGGCCCGCGATCGGGGCCCCGCGCTCAGACTCCGGGCCAGTGCCCTGGGTGCACTCTTTCTCTACCGCGGCCGCCACGGCCTCTGCCATGGCGGAAGTGGAAGAGAAACCCACATCGCGCATGCGCCGGTGGTGACATCAGTGGCAGCTGGCCGCTGACGTCACCGCCGGCGCATGCGCCGACCGGCGAAAGCCTTTCGGCCAGCCCCGCTGCCGGGGCGTCGGTTTTTTGCGCCAGTCTTCTGGTGCCAACCGCTCCGGCGCGGGGCTAGCCCCCAAAGGTGGGGACCCCTGAGTGGTTGGCGCCACTCCCCTACGCCGGGACCCTCCGTCACGCCGGGTAGGGGAGAATCCAGCCCCACAACACTGTAACTATAATCATTTTAACAAGGCTCATGGTAACTACCTTTCAGCCCCTTTTGAAATACAAGGGCATCTAACTTGCGTGATGACCCTACAGCAGGCTGCGATAATGTCTGGGAGGTTGGGAAAGGACAATGCCTCAAAGACCAACCGTCAAACGGCAATAGCTGAACATTTCAGTACACATTGAATTACACAGCACACCAGTAATTGTTTTCCATACCAGTCCCATCTCTCTTCACGGTATCCAATCAGTGAATCTTTCTATTCCTTTCTCGTTCAACACAATTCCACTCTATTCAAAGGTGCACAAGCAGGAACAAGGGATGCAGATATCTCTTCTCAACAGATTCAAAGACTATCATATCCAAACTCCAGCAGAGCAGCGCAAGGCTCAAAGGCAGGGCAATGCCGGCATACGATTTAAAGAGTTGTAACAGTAAAAATGAAACAAGGAGTTATTGAAACTGTTATTATTTTATACCTTATTTCAACCTCAGCATGCTCTCCCGTCAATGTACTAGCGACCGGTAAATGGAGCTGCCAGTGAAAGTCACACACAGGTAATTGACTCCCTGTGAATTTTTGTGGATGATTTGCAGATAACATGGAATAGATGTTGAAAGAAAGGAAGAAGGAATCTTGTAGACACAAAGAAAGGGCAGGCACTCAAATAGGTTTAATTATGTAACAAGAAACAAGTTGTGACAAGTCAATTATTGTTGCAATAATAGATGACCACAGCATGCGTTACTAACCGTGGTGGTTGTTTTCTGTCAGGCCTGGTATGGTACATACTCTCCTGCGATGTAACTGACCAACAGTAACTTGGATTGGTCACACTGTGCACTGAATTGGTAATATTGCTCTAAGATTATTTTGGCACTGTAACAGACTGTTGATGCTGCCTTTTGCTTCAGTGACTAAGGTTGGAACAGATTTTATACAGTTTTGTGGAATGAATTAGACAATTCACTATACACTCTATGTAGTTTCTTATTTAATCAAGTATAATTTTTGTTCAACGGTTGCACTCCTGCTTCCTAAACAGGGATGTGAGCACATAACCATAGAATCATAGAATTTATAGTGCAAAAGGAGGCCATTCAACCCATAGAGTCTGCTCCAGAAAGACCACCCTACTTAAGCCCACACCTCACCCTATCCCCATAACCCAATAACCCCACCCAACCTTTTTGGACACGAAGGGCCAATTTATCATGGCCAATCTCACCTAACCCGCACATCTTTGGACTGTGGGAGGAAACCGGAGCACCCGGAGGAAACCCACGCAGACACGGGGAGGAAGTGCAAACTCCACACAGTCACCCGAGGCCGGGTCCTTGGCGCTGTAAGGCAGCAGTGCTAACTACTGTCCACCGTACTGGCCATCTAGGCTGACAGATCAGTGCAGTTCTAAAAAGGTGCTGCACTGTCAGAAGTGCTATCTCTCAGGTGAGATGGTAAAATGGGGCCTCAGGCGCCTGTTCTGGTGGATGTTAAATTATCCAGGGCACTACTTGAAGAGGAGCAGAGGAGTGTCCACCCCAACAGGTATTCCTCAAGCAAGAAACAAACAATTGATCTGGTAGTTTTTATTTATTCTATCACAGGATGTGGGCGTTGCTGGTTGGGCCAGCATTTATTGCCCATCCCTAATTGCCCTTGAACTGAGGGACATTTAAGAGTCAACCACGTTGCTATAGATCTGGAGTCACATGTAGGCCAGACCATGTGATAACGGCATATTTTTTTTCCTGAAGGACAATAGTGAATCGGATGGGTATTTTTTAAGGACAATCAACAATGTTTTCATGGTCACCATTAATTGCAGATTTTTATCGAAGTTGAAATTCACCACCAGCCATGGCAGGATTTGAACCCCAGTCCAGCGACAATCCCACTACGCCACTGTCTCCCCATTGTTTATTTCGTTATTGCCGTCGCGTATAAATTGGCTGCAGGTATTGCCCCAGAAAAAGGACAATTTCTGAAGTAATTAGAAAGTGCACATCTTTGGACTGTGGGAGGAAACCGGAGCACCCAGAGGAAACCCACACAGACACGGGGAGAACGTGCAGACACTGCACAGACAGTGACCCAGCCGAGAATCGAACCTGGGACCCTGTAGCTGTGAAGCAACAGTGCTACTGTGCTACCGTGCTGTTCCAAAGCTCCACATGCTAAATTGCCCTTGGTGTCCAAAAAAGGTTAGATGGGGTTACTGGGTTACGGGGATAGGGTGGAAGTGTGGGCTTAAGGAGCGTGATCTTTCCATGGGCCGGTGCAGACTCGATGGGCCAAATGGCCTCTTTCTGCGCTGTAAAATCTGTGTCTATGTCTATCCATTATCAGTGGGATGGTCTCTTTTTTCAGCATACAGGAGAGGGGGAGGAAAACAGGGGGCAGTTCCTAGTTTGGTGGTCAGTCACTGGGCAGGGCTAAGAGTCAGAGGTCAGCTGCTAATGTCCTGTCTGACTGAGGAAAGAGAAAAATGATCAGTCAGAATGGGCTGCTGTGAGAAAGGCTTACGTTCTTTATTGTAAGTCAAGTGGCGACCAAGCCCTTGCTAAGCCTTGACCTGTTTCAATGCCAGATTGACAAAGACAAGTAAAGTCAGCCTGCTAACCCAGGCCAGGGCAAGATGATTGTTTCTCACAAGCAGGAGTTTGAAGCTCAATGAAGTGAAGTGAGTTTAGATTAAAGCTGCTCACCTTTACATTCAATTTCCCTCCTGACATGGAGCAGCCTGATGACCTAGCCTTGTTTTACCAACCAACAAAGGCACTTGTATTGATCAAGTGCCTTTAACTTGGTAAAACATTCTAAAGCATTTCACAGGAGTGTTGTGCGACAAGATTTGATACTGAACCACATAAGGAGACATTAAGGCAAATGACCAAACCCTGAGCCAAAGAGGTAGGTGTTAAGGAGCATCTTAATGAAGGTGGGAGAGATTAAGAAGGGAATTCCAGAGTTTAAAACCACGGCAGCTGAAGTCACGGCCATCAGCGATTGAGTACTGAAAGATTCCCAAAGGAGCCAGAATTGTAGGAGCACAGAGATATCAGAGAATTGTTGGACTCTCGGAAGTTACAAATATAGGGAAAGGTTGAGGCTATGGAGGAATATGAGAACAAGGATGAGAATTTCAAAATTGAGGCTCAACCAGAAGCCAACGTGGGTCAGTGAACCCGGGTGAGGGGTGAATTGGGTTTTGGTGCAAGTTAAGGTCGGGCAGCAGAGTATTTTCAATTCGAAAACTGAAAGTTTTAAGCAACTTAGGCAAAATCACAATATCCGATTTCAATGACAAGATGGGACTGTACTTCCATTGCTGCTGAATATAAGACTCAGGCACTGCTTATGGGAATGAGCACCATCATTGTACCCATGCAAATGTTCAGCAGAAACAAAAATTGGAACTGGGGTTTAACAGAATGCCAAATTTTAGGCATCTTACTCACTGTGTTTTGTGTGGCTTGTATTTCATGATCTTTGCATGCTATTTTATCTGATAATGTATCTTTGTCTTGTTTAAATTGTTTCACGTTCTCACTGCTCTCTCTATATCTGGAACCTTCTCCAGCTCCACAACTCTCTGAGATCACAGCATTTGACCAAATCTGATCTTTGAGCAGCCCGATTTTAATCATTCCATAATTAGAAGCCATCCCTTCAGCTGCCTGTCCTACAAGCTCATGTGCTCCCTCCTAAACCTCTCTTTCGTTTGGTAATGCAGAACTTGAGCATTGCTGGAAAAAGAGACATGTTATCTAAGCTTTTTGTCTTCCACTATTCAGAACAGCTCACAAGAAATTACCGGCAGCACCAGGGGAACAACAAGTTATACTGCATGGGAAGAGAGTGCTGATTGGTTGGCCAGTGGACCCTGATTGGTGGAGGCATTGCCTTGGAGAATGCAGCGCGGAACAGTTAACTGCTTAGAATATAGAATATAGAACAGTACAGCACAGAACAGGCCCTTCGGCCCTCGATGTTGTGCCGAGCAATGATCACCCCACTTAAACCCACGTAACCCGTATACCCGTAACCCAACAATCCCCCCATTAACCTTACACTACGGGCAATTTAGCATGGCCAATCCACCTAACCCGCACATCTTTGGACTGTGGGAGGAAACCGGAGCACCCGGAGGAAACCCACGCACACACGGGGAGGACGTGCAGACTCCACACAGACAGTGACCCAGCTGGGAATCGAACCTGGGACCCTGGAGCTGTGAAGCATTGATGCTAACCACCATGCTACCGTGAGGCCCCTTTGTTCAAATTTGACCTGGGCAGAGTCCAGTCCCCATTACTATAGGTAATTTCTCACGAGCTATCCTGATGTGTGCAAGATGAAAATCTTTGATGGCATGTCTATTTTTTTCAGCAAAACCCAAAACCCCTCTTTCCTCCTTTTGAGATACTCCTTAGAACCTACCTCTTTGACCAACCTGACCTAATATATCCTCCTTTGGCTTGGTTGCATTCCTGTGAAGCACTTTGTTTGTTTGTATTGTTATGTTAACTGTGCTAATGAAGTTCTCGTTGTTGCAGCTGAATTGGTCTTTTTCTGTATTTATCTCCTTGTCTAACCTGCAGATCAGGTATTCCTCACAGGTCAAATATTTGCCTAATTGTCAAATATTTCTTCCTAATTAAAAAAAGTACCCTACAGTTCAGAAGGAGGCCATTCGGCCCATCAAGTCAGCACAGGCACATGGTCACTACCCCATCCACCCGACCTATCGCCGCAACTCCATGACCTAACCTGCACATCCCTGGACACTAAGGGTCAATTTAGCATGGCCAATCCCACCTAGCCAGCACATCTTTGGACTGTGGGAGGAAACCGGAGCACCCGGAGGAAACCCACGCAGACAAGGGGAGAACGTGCAGGCTCCGAACACAGTCGCCCGCGGACGGAATTGAACCCGGGTCCCTGGCGCGGTGAGGCAGCAGTGCTAACCACTGTGCCACCATGCCGCCCCAAATTCCTATTTTTATTCCGTGAATTTCAAAATAAAAACGAGGCTGGCTTATTTCTCTTTCTGCCTGTCCTTAAGCTGATTCTTTGAAACCCAACTGTATCGGCTCTTTTCTATTGATTTACGTGATGGTGCTGGTCTGATTTCCTCTGTCAGCAAGCACCACTTTCAAGGTTAAACTTCAATTCGTAGAAACAATAGACAATGACAGTGAGAGCAAAATAAGACGGGGAATGGTATTTAAAGGAGAGATAATTCAGAAACAATCTCTATTCATTACAACATTGTGATAATGAATAGATAATATGTATTAGTGATGTTGATTTACCTGTAATGGTGATTTACTTCACCAGGTTACTAAAGTACACCTTAACACGGACCAGGAAAAGTTGTTATCTTTAATATATTGTTACTGAGAACTTAATTGGTGATTGAAAGGCCGTAAATTCAAGTTACAGGGAATTATTGTAACTCATTTCCCTTTTCTTTTAAAAAAAATAAACTTAGAGTACACAGTTCTTTTTTGTTCCAATTAAGGGGCAATTTAATGTGGCCAATAAACCTACCCTGCACATCTTTGGGTTGTGGGGGTGAAACCCACGCAAACACGGGGAGAATGTGCAAACTCCACACGGACAGGGACCCAGAGCCGGGATCGAACCCGGGACCTCGGCGCCGTGAGGCAGCAGTGCTAACCACTGCGCCACTGTGCTGCCCTCATTTCCCTTTTCTTGAAGAAAATGTGTATCACAAGTTTCCACAGGCTTGGTCTGACTGATGGGACTTGCAAAATTAACTGAGGAGTGGATGGATTGCTGAAGGGGTGTTGAGGGCCTGATGTCCAGATCAATATTTATCCTTCATGCAATGCCCTTTGTGCAAGTTTGCATTGTGCAAATCAGCTGATGTGTTTTGTGTGTTGCAACAGTGCCACGGCACGTCAGTGGATGTAATGGCCTTTGGGACATCCCAGGGTTATGGTAGGCACTATAACAATGACATTTTTAGGGTGGCACGGTGGCACAGTGGTTAGCATTGCTGCCTACGGCGCTGAGGACCCGGGTTCGATCCCGGCCCCTGGTCACTGTCCATATGGAGTTTGCACATTCTCCCCGTGTCTGCGTGGGTTTCACCCCCACAACCCAAAGATGTGCAGTTTATGTGGATGGGCCACGCTAAATTGCCCCTTAATTGGAAAAAAATAATTGGGTGCTCTAAATTAATTTTTTTTTAAAAGAAAAAAAAACCAATGACATTTTTTGCTTACGTGCAAAGCAAGAAAAATTAAGCATCCTTTTATGAGTGCGAAATAAGAGACATACGCAGTCTATGTCAGTAACCATTCTGCTTCCTAAAACATACCAATCAAATACCAAGTAGGGGCTTTTCACAGTAACTTCATTGAATCCTACTCATGAAAATAAGCGATTTTCATTTCATTTCATTTTTTCATGGTGGGCGTCACGGTGGTGCAGTGGTTAGCACTGCTGCCTCAAGGCGCCAAGAACCTGGGTTCGATCCTGGCCCCAGGTCACTGTCCGTGTGGAGTTTGTACATTCTCCCCATGTCTGCGTGGGCTTCACCCTCACAACCCAAAGATGTGCAGGGTAGGTGGACTGGCCACACTAAGAATTGCCCCTTAAATGGAAAATAATAATTGGGTACTGTAAATTTGTATTTAAAAAACCTTGGCTTAGGGGCACTCTCACTTGAGACATGAGATTGTGGGTTTAAGTCCCACCCCAGAGACTTGGGCACAAAATTTAAGATACGGTGCGGTACTGAGGGAGTGCAACACTGTTGTCAAGTGAGATGCTAGCTGTCTAAGGCAGATTAAATAGATCCCAGGATGGTGCTGGAAGAAGAGCAGGGGATCTCTCCCCAGTGGCCCCTAAACCAACGTGAGAAAACATCATCTGGTCATTATCACATTGCTGCTGAATGGAGCTTGCCATCCACAAATTGACTGAAGTGTTTCCTACATTACAACAGGTGAATACATTTAAAAGGTATATCATTGGCTGTAAAGCAATCTGGGATATAGTGAGGTTGTGGAAAGCACTATAGAAATGCAGCGATGATAAAACATCCCAAGATACTGCAAACAAAATTGGTCACCAAGCTGCATTTTAATTTTAATACTTTTCATGGGATGTGGACCTCGCATTTTTATTGCCCATCCCTCATTGCCCTTGAGAAGGTGGTGGTGAGTCACCTTATTGAACCAATGCAGGCCATGTGGTGTAGGTACACCCATCACGCTGTCAGGGAGGGAGTGCCAGAATCTTGACGCAGCCATCAGTAAAGAAACAGCGATATGGTTTCAATTCAGGATGGTGATTCATCTTCTTTAAGATTAGTTGAGACATTGAAGTACTTATTCAGAAGGGCACAGTTCGTTTTCTCACAATTGTTCAATGCTGTGGTGCTGCTGTGTCAAGCAACAGTCTAACATTTCAGCATTATACCTCTGTGTTTCAGATTCCTTCATTGCCATCCGGGATATGTTCCTTCCCACCGGGATGATAGACCCACCACAGGTGCTGTCACAATGGTACAGTCAGGAGGACGAATCCTCAACATTGACTCTGGGCTCCAAGAAATCTCATGGCGTCTGATCAAACATGGACAAGGATTTTCAGGGCTAATGCGAAAGAGTGAAGGAATGGGACTATTTGTAAGCTTTTCCGAAGATCGCGCACAAGCACAGTAGGGGGAATGACCTCCTTCTCTGCTATATCATTCCATGAAATAACATCCCACTGTTACTTAATTGCGCCGATAAAACGCAATACATGGGTAGTGAGAAATTGATAGCTTAACTTTGAGATAGTATCCAAATTTCATTAACCCATTTGGACAGGTTGGGGTCGGTCGCGGCTGAGGTAGCTACGTGTACATAGATGTTATAAAATGAATGTCACTAACTGAAGCGTAATGCATTCTGGGGCTGGAACAGCTTGGCCAATTTCTTTGCAGTTCGTGATGTTAACTCAGCAAAGCTCCTTATGCAGGTGGTAGCTGCCCGCTTTAGCAAAACATTGCCAGTAATGGGATTAAGATAAGGAAGTCCTGAGCTAGTAATGCTCCTTTGTATAACACCTGTAGCTGCCTCGGCCGCAACTGACCCCAACAATCAAAAGGGTGGATGGTGCCAGGCAAACACAAATGGTAATGGTAATGGGCTAAGTAAGGAAACAAAAGATAGGTTTTTGGATGTTTTACTATCTTTATATAAGTACAAGTTGTTGAGGATTGAAGTCAAAAGAACACACAATGAGACAGAGAAAGGCCATGGAGGTGGAACCACAAAAATACTTCTTCGAGTTGCAAGGAATTTGGGTCGCTGTCCGTGTGGAGTTTGCACATTCTCCCCGTGTCTGCATGGGTTTCGCCCCCACAACCCAAAGATGTGCAGGGTAGGTGGATTGGCCACGCTAAATTGCCCCTTCATTGAAAAAAATGAATTGGATACTCTAAAATAAAATTAAAAGAATTGCAAGGAATTAGTCCACTTTGTTAAGCATTTTTGCATAGTGATACTGACAAATTTACCAATGCTGCAAAATTAACTGTAATGAACTCCAATTGGTTTTATTGGTTGGCCAATTGGAGTATGAGCTCCCTCAATGCTAGCTCACTGAGGGGGCCCATATAATCACCTGTGTAGGCTTTGTGAGCCAGTCTTAAGTTGACTGGACTGCCAGCAGCACTGTTTGTAGCTGCTCCTGTAATATCATTATTGTAAATAAATATCGGTGTGGTGACGGAACTCCTGCCTCCCGTGGATTACTACACTAACCTTAAGTAAATGTGAACTCTGCCTTATGGGGTGTGGGGACTGAAGGGCTCATTATATTCCAGCTCCCTTTCACTAACAGTAACACAGCAATAGCCAGGAAGCACAGTAGAGAACAATTCTGCTTTAAATGTTCAACACTTGTGTGGTGTTGAATGCAGATGAACTGAGATCGTAGGATGATTGAGTGTTGGTAGAGTATCTGGGACCGTCGCGTTGCTGCTATCCAGTTAGTCTTCCTCCCGTTCCTTGCCCCGTGGCCCTGCAAATGTTGAAGTGTTTAAGCAGTTCTCTTTTGAAAGTTATTATTGAATCAGCTTCCTCCACCCTTTCAGATAGTCCACTCAGGTCACAGCACTTCACTGAGTGAAAAGGCAAAATGTAAACTTGTGTTTTATCTGTGCAGATCCTGACTGACCTGCTCAGGAATCCAGCACTTTGTATTATTGTCTCAGCTGTCCAGTACCTGCGGGGTTTTGTTTTTTACTTGCAATTGGCAGTGTCTAGTTACGCTACCCCTGGTACAGTATCATGAATGTGGAGCCGGCTTGATGGAGCAGCTGGTCTTTTCCTGCCTTGCATTTTTGTACGGCTGTGAGTTCTTTCTTTTCACATAAATACTAAAGCTGTTGGAATAGGTGTCACAATGTTGTCCCTTTGCCCCTTCAGTATGTCCCACTGAAGTCAATAGAATCATAGAATTTACAGTGCAGAAGGAGACCATTTGCTGCCCTTCGAGTCTGCACCTGCCCCTGGAAAGAGCACCCCACCCAAGCCCACCGCACCCCCTAACCCAATAACCTCACCTAACCTTTTTTTGATGTGGAAATGCCGGCGTTGGACTGGGGTGAGCACAGTAAGAAGTCTTACAACACCAGGTTAAAGTCCACCAGGTTTGTTTCGAATCACTAGCTTTCAGAGCACAGCTCCTTCCTCTCACTGCTCCTTCCTCAGATTCAGCTGAGGAAGGAGCTGTGCTCCGAAAGCTAGTGTTTGAAACAAACCTGTTGGACTTTAACCTGGTGTTGTAAGATTTCTTGTTTTCTTTTTTGGACTCTAAGGGCAATTTAGCATGGCCAATCCACCTAACCTGCACATCTTCATAGAACATAGAACACTAAAGCTCAGTACAGGCCCTTCGGCCCTCGATGTTGTGCCAACCTGTGAAACCCCTCTAAAGCCCATCTACACTATTCCCTTATCGTCCATATGCCTATCCAATGACCATTCAAATGCGTTTAGTGTTGGCAAGTCCACTACTGTTGCAGGCAGGGCATTCCACGCCCTTACTACTCTCTGAGTAAAGAATCTACCTCTGACATCTGTCCTATATCTATCTCCCCTCAATTTAAAGCTATGTCCCCTCGTGCTGGACATCACCATCCGAGGAAAAAGGCTCTCACTGTCCACCCTATCTAATCCTCTGATCATCTTGTATGCCTCAATTAAGTCACCTCTTAACCTTCTTCTCTCTAATGAAAACAGCCTCAAGTCCTTCAGCCTTTCCTCGTAAGATCTTCCCTCCATACCAGGCAACATCCTTGTAAATCTCCTCTGTACCCTTTCCAATGCTTTCACATCCTTCCTATAATGCGGCGACCAGAACTGCATGCAATACTCCAAATGCGGCCGCACCAGAGTTTTGTACAGTTGCAACATGACCTCATGGCTCCGAAATTCAATTCCTCTACCAATAAAAGCTAACACACTGTACGCCTTCTTAACAACCCTCTCAACCTGGGTGGCAACTTTCAGGGATCTATGGACATGTACACCGAGATCCCTCTGCTCATCCACACTACCAAGGATCTTCCCATTAGCCCAGTACTCTGTCTTCCTGTTATTCCTTCCAAAATGAATCACCTGGATATAAGATGAGTAGATCATCATCATCTGAATGATGCTCACGGCCTCACGGTAGCATGGTGGTTAGCATCAATGCTTCACAGCTCCAGGGTCCCAGGTTCGATTCCCGGCTGGGTCACTGTCTGTGTGGAGTCTGCACGTCCTCTCCGTGTGTGCGTGGGTTTCCTCCGGGTGCTCCGGTTTCCTCCCATAGTCCAAAGATGTGCGGGTTAGGTGGATTGGCCATGCTAAATTGCCCGTAGTGTAAGGTTAATGGGGGGGATTTTTGGGTTACAGGTATACGGGTTAAGTGGGTTTAAGTAGGGTGATCATTGCTCGGCACAACATCGAGGGCTGAAGGGCCTGTTCTATGCTGTACTGTTCTATGTTCTATGTTCTATGTTCTATGAATGTGCATTATAAGTTATATGTTTTATTGTTGTAGTTCTAGCATCTGACCAGCAGGTGGCGTGAGTATGCAGGCACGTGACCCGGGCGCATCATGGGTGGGATTCTCCAACCCACCCCCGCCGGGGCGGAGAATCGCCGGGCGGCGGCGTGAATCCCGCCCCACCGCCCCGGTTTTTCGGCGGGGGCGGGAATCGCGTTGCGTCAGTCGGGGGTCATCGGCAGTGGCCCCCCCCCCCCCCCCCCCCGGCGATTCTCCGCTCCGCGATGGGTCGAGTGGCTGCCTGTTTTCGGCCAGTGTCGCCGGCGTAAATCAAACCAGGTCCGTACCGGCGGGACCTGGCTCTGCGGGGGGGCCTGCGGAGTCTTCGGGGGGGGGGGGGGGGGGGGGGGATCTGGCCGGTGGCCTGGCCCACGATCGGAGCCCACTGATCCGCGGGGCGGGCCTGTGCTGTGGGGGAACTCTTTCCCTCCGCGCCAGCCACGATAACGGTCCGCCATGGCCGACGCGGAGAAGAACCCCCCAGCACATGCGCCAACTTGCACCGGCCGGCGAAGGCCCTTTGGCATCGGTTAGCGCGACACTTAACCCGGCGGCGCCGGCGTAGCCCCAGAAGGTGCGGAGGTGGGCCGTACCGGCGCCGAGGAGTGGCGTGAACCACTCCGGCATCGAGCTGCCCGGAAGGTGCGGACGATTCCGCACCTTCCGGGCAGCTCGATGCCGGAGTGGTTCACGCCACTCCTCAGCACCGGTACGGCCCACCCTGCCGGTTGGGGCAGAATCTCGCCCCATGTGTTCTGGAATAAGGTGTGCTAGTAAGGAGTTGGTAGCAGTCGCATATTAGAGTAGCGCTGTACTATCTTAATGTAAATTAGTGTTACACCATTATTTCCAACTGTATTAATCTTAGATATTATAGTCATCTTTAGAGTAGTGTTAGTAATAAATAGTTTTGTTGTAAAACAAAGTCTAATGTTCTTTGTTAATACTACCACGTCAAGATTCAAAATCAGCATAATCAGTAAACATTACAGGGAGTTGAGAGTAAAGATCAGCTGTTATCGTACTGAATGGAGGAGCGAGTCAAGGGACCAGGTGGCTTCTGCTGCCTCCCCTTCCTACGTTTTTAACTTGAGATCAGTGGCAGGAGGGGAAGAAAGCTGAAAATGGGCGTGAAAATAGAAAAGGAAATGAAGAAGTTAATTTTGAAAAGAGTGAGCAAGTTGATAAAATATCAGGTCGTTCCAGCTTGGGTTTATCTAGGAACTGCCACCAGCTTCCCGGCGTGGCCGTCACCGGTATCAAATGTGCGTTGATCCACTTAATGAGGCCCCATAGGCTTCACGGGCAAATAATGGTCCCGCCGGTTGATTCACCAGGACCGCGCTCGCTAGCTCCTCGCCAACAAGGGGGAGCAGCACTTAAACCGACCCCACAGAGCAAACCCCACTCAGCTCCCAGCCATGCCACCAAGGACACCAGCCCCACGATTCAGGGATAACGACCTGGCCGGATTGTTGGATGCGATTGAGTCCAGAGGGGACGCCCTGTTCCCCTGAGGGTCTTGGAGGGTCAGTCACATGGCAGCCGGTGCCGCCTGGGAGGAAGTAGCATCGGCCAGAAGGACCGGTTCCCAGTGCCATAAGCAGGTCACTAGGCTGCATGAGTGGGTTAAGCCAGGCCCCCCTGGCACTGGCCTCGCCCGCCACTTCCCACCCCCACCGACGACCATGCACCTGGCACCGCCCCCGCCTAGCATCATACCGTGCCCCGGCCCACCAATGTCCAGCAGTGCTGCCCACACTGATATACATTAGGTGGAGGCAGGAACCCCCGGGCGAGACAGCAATCGGAGGTCTGCTGGATCCCAGGACCCAGTTGGGTCCCAGTCAGATGCTGAGCCTCTGGGCCAGGTTTACCTGGAGCTGATGCAGTTGATAAGGTGTGGCTGTGATATTCAAAGGGATATGTCAACAACGGGAATGGGACTATTTGGCGCCGCCCTTTTGGCACCGATCATTTGGCGCCGACCTTTTGGCGCTCATCGGTTTTGGCGCCAATTCAGACTACTTCAGCAATTAATGATAACAATCTACAGCCTTGGTGCTACATAAGCCTGTTTTCTTTTCACATTAGCATTTGAAACACCTTGGGCTCCAGCATTTGTACAATAATGATCCTGACTTTGTCTTAAAAGCGAAAATGATCGTAGCATTATGTTTTGTACCTGAGTCCCACATGGATGTCTACATCGATGCTTTATTGGAGGACTTACCTGATGAACTTCAACCATTGCTGAATTGGCTCGAAGATAATTACGTTGGGAGGACAATGAGACGAGGCAACGGGCGGCATCCGCCACTTTTTCCTACAGAAAAGTGGAATCAGTAGAGGCGAACAATAGCTGGTGAGGACCGAACAAAGAATCATGCTGAAGCAGCACACAGAAAAATATATGCAGAATTAGGAACCATCCCGTTATATGGAAGTTCATCGATGGTATAAGGAAAATTCAAAAAGGGCGTGATGCTTACTACGAGCAGTTGATTGCCGGGAATGCTCCAAATCAAAAACTTCTGAAATACATTAAAGCCGATGAGCGTATCTTAAACAGTTTGATTCACTGTTTGACACCACTTGAATATTTACGTGGTTTGGCCCACAACTATGAACTGCATTAAACTTTTATACTCATTTTACTTAATATTTGGTGTTAGAAATAAAAGTCATGTTTTTATCTATTATTATTATTAACCTATCATTACATTCCTGGCAATATATTCAATACACAACAAAGGGGCCAAAACAGCTGGGCGCCAGAATAATGAGCGGCAAATCAATTTAGCGCCAAAATGGCGGTGTCAAATGATCGGTGCCAAAAGGGCGGCGCCAAAACGTACCCGACCCGTCAACAACACTCCAGCAGGTCCAGAGCCAATTAAAGGAGTCCCAGAGGCTACGAGCGGAGGAGCTAGCACCAGAAATGAATGGCACCAACACCAACACTTCAAGGGTGGCAACCGGAGTGGAGAGCCTGGTGCATGACGTTAGCAGCTTTGGTAAAGATGTCCAAGGCGTTGCGTAGTTGGTAACGGCCATGGCTGAGTGTCTCGGCAGAATGTCCGACTCACTGGGGAATGTCACCTAGTACCAGGTGGCTTGTTATGAGCCACTGCGGAGCATGTCCCGATCTCAGGTGGGCTTTGTCGGGTCCAGAGCGTGTCCCAGTCACTGAGGTGCATCGGCATGATGGTGCTGAAATTGGGGAGCCGCTAGGGCTGGCAGAGCCAGATGATGCAGGGACAGCTGTTGCTCAATCAGCTGCCCCTCTGCCCCAAAGTGACCCCCAGGGCCCAACGGGCACTGATCGGGAGGAAGGGGCACTGAGTGCCAACCCATAGCCATCCTACGAAGTGGCGACGGTGGCCACCAGCTCCCCCGAGGATTGCTGGGTCAGACTGCGGCCTGCAGCGGCCACGCCGTCCTACATGGCGGAGGCCACTCGCGGACCCGGCTCGCGAAATAGTGCCCCCCCTTTGGCCAGCTCATTCGCCCCGGACTACCCCACCCACAGTGCCCCCAGCCCCTAATAAAGCCCCCTCTGTCCGCGGATCAGCCCTCCCCTGACTGTGGCGGCGCTGGACTGAGTCTGCTTCCGCCACGCTGAGTTCCCGATGGATAAGACCACACGCGACCAACGATGTTGGGAACTTGGCCGGTCGGGGACAGAAGCATCAGGCAATGTCCTGAGGCCTGTAATGATATGTAGACATGTAACCAATGGGGAACACCCAGCTGTGGCATCACCACTAGAGGGCATACACGACCACTATAAAACACAACACACACAAACTCTCGGCCTCACTCCCGGCAGAGACCAAGGGAACAGAACGAGTGTCGCAAGTATCACAGTCAGGGCACCACATGTGGGTTAGAGTCAGTTTATATAGCTAGTCACGTTTACTGTGTTGCTGGAGAGTTAGATCAGCAGAGTGTCAAACTCATTTAGTAGCTTTGTTAATTGCGCAATAAATACTTTCAACTCACCTCGAAGCCTGGAATATTCTTCAACATCGTCTACAGCAAGTAGCGACTTATGTTACTCAAATAACATAACAATATAAGGCCGCCGAAACGTGGCACGGCGTACTTGGCGAGCACGCCGCTTTGGAGGGGGCGGAGCATCGCGAAAGTGGTGCCGCCCCCGATTTGGTCCGGAATTGCGATTCTCCGGCCGATCGGCGAATGCGATTTCGGCGTCGCCGACCGGAGAACCCAGCCCATTGTATTTCTAAAGCACCTTGCACATGCTCAAGATGTCTCTGAGTTGCTGTAACAAAGTACTTTTATGAGGTGAAGTTGCTGTTGTAATGTAAGAAACAGTTCTGTCAATTTATACACAGCAATCTCCCAACAACATCAATGAAATAATTTTTTTTAATAGATTACCCAATTAATTTTTTCCAATTAAGGGGCAATTTAGCATGGCCAATCCACCTACCCTGCACATCTTTGGGTTGTGGGGGGGAAACCCACGCAGACACGGGGAGAATGTGCAAACTCCACACGGACAGTGACCCAGAGCCGGGATTGAACCTGGGACCTCGGCGCCGTGAGGCTGCAGTGCTAACCACTGCGCCACCGCGCTGCCCAACATCAATGAAATAATGAAAAGATAATTGATTATTTTAATAATATTGTTTGCAAGATAAATATTGGCGAGGGCATAAGCAAAAAACTCTTTGACTGTCTTTGAAATTATGCCATGAAAATGTACATATCCACTGAAGAGAGCAATTAAGCCACAATTTAACATTGGGCTGGTTTAGCACACTGGGCTAAATCGCTGGCTTTTAAAGCAGACCAAGGCAGGCCAGCAGCACGGTTCAATTCCTGTACCAGCCTCCCCGAACAGGCGCCGGAATGTGGCGACTAGGGGCTTTTCACAGTAACTTCATTGAAGCCTACTGGTGACAATAAGCGATTTTCATTTTCATTTCATTGGCACTGTCTACCCAGAGTTTTAGGTCCAAATGTCTGGTGTGGGACTTGAACCATCAGACACTGAAGATGTGAGTGCTCCCCACTGAGCCACAACTCACGCTAGTAACTCAGTTGGTGGAACCGGTTGTGTAGTAGAACAGTGTGGCACATCACTCTGTGATGGATTACCGGTGTCCAAATCAACATGCTGCATTGTAGAAAGAGGAATCCGACCGGCTCACTGGGCAAACTCCTTCACTTGGACGTCTTCCATTCAACAATGAATTTGTGCCTCTTTAACCAAACCGTAGAGTCCGCCACGTTCCTGAAGTATTATTTCTTTCTCCTGAAGCCTCTTTAATTTTTGTATCAGTGCCGCCCCAACGCCCCGTGTGACAGCCAGTAATGTATGAGCTCAATTCGCCATGTAGTCATTGTGTTAGTGAACTAATAACCCAGCCCTTCATCCCACTGGGAAACACTCTGGGATGGTGTTGGAGTCATGAAAGGTGCTATATAAATGCGAATCTTTCTTCTTTTTTTTTTAAAATACTTTTTATTGAAGAAATTTTTCAGAGTACAAACATTTTAACCCCCCCTACATTTGAATTATATCAAAACAAAGTCAAACCCCCCTACTTAACAAGAATCCCCCCCACCCCCTACCCGCGCGCCCCCCCCGCCTCCCCCCCCCCCGCCGACGAACCGGCCGCCAGACCATCTTGTCGTTTCTGGCAGTGTCCTCGGGCAGGCCTTGCCCGTGACACCACTGATACCGTGTTTCCTTCGTTGCTATCCCCCCCCCCCCCCCTCCCCTCCCCCACACCTTCCCCCCCCCTCCCTCCCGCCCTCCCCTCCCGGGTTGCTGCTGTCACGACCTCAGTTTCTATCTCTGATCTAAGAGGTCCAGAAAGGGTTGCCATCGCCTGAAAAACCCCTGCACCGACCCTCTCAGGGCGAATTTGATTTTTTCCAATTGGATGAAGTTTGCCATGTCATTTAACCAGGTGTTAACACTTGGAGGCCTTTCGTCCCTCCACTGAATCAAGATCCTCCTCCGAGCCACCAAGGACACAAAGGCTAATATTCCAGCCTCCCTCGCCTCCTGTACCCCCGGCTCCACCCCAACCCCGAAGATCGCAAGTCCCCATCCTGGCTTGACCCTGGACCCCACCACTCTCGACACCGTCCCTGCCACCCCCTTCCAGAACTCCTCCAGTGCCGGACATGCCCAAAACATGTGTGCATGATTCGCAGGGCTTCCCGAACATCTAATACACCTGTCTTCACCCCCGAAAAACCGACTCATCCTAGTCCCCGTCATGTGGGCTCTATGCAGTACCTTAAATTGAATGAGACTCAGTCTCGCACATGACGACGACGAGTTGACCCTCTCTAGGGCGTCTGCCCATGTCCCATCCTCTATCTGTTTCCCCAGCTCTACCTCCCACTTGTCTTTCAACTCCACTACTGGTACCTCCTCCACCTCCTGCATAATCTTATAAATGTCCGAGATCTTCCCCTCCCCGACCCAGACCCCTGATAGCACCCTATCACTTGCCCCCCTGTCGGGAAGCACGGGAAACCCCTCTACCTGTCGTCTGGCAAATGCCTTCACTTGGAGGTACCTGAACGTGTTCCCCGGGGGGAGCCCGAATTTCTCCTCCAGCTCTCCCAAGCTCGCAAACCTCCCCTCTATAAACAAGTCCTTCAGTTGCCTAATGCCCACCCTCTGCCAGCTCAGAAATCCCCCTCCTGTATTTCCCGGTGCAAATCTGTGGTTCCCTCTTAGTGGTGCCCTTATCAAACCCCCCACTTCCCCCCTGTGTCGCCTCCACTGCCCCCAGATCTTGAGGGTGGCCGCCACCACCGGGCTCGTGGTATACCTCGTGGGAGGGAGCGGCCATGGTGCCGTTACCAGTGCCCCTAAGCTTATGTTGCCACAGGACGCCCTCTCCATACGCTTCCAAGCTGCCCCCTCCCCTTCCATCATCCACTTTCGTACCATCGATGCATTTGCCGCCCAGTAATATCCTGAAAGATTGGGTAACGCCAGCCCTCCACTATCCCTACTCCGCTCCAAAAAGGCCCTTCTAACTCTAGGGGTGCCATGTGCCCACACGTACCCCATGATACTACTCGTTACCTTCTTGAAAAAGGCCCTAGGGAGGAAGATGGGCAGACACTGGAACAAAAACAAGAACCTCGGGAGGACCGTCATTTTAACTGACTGCACCCTCCCTGCCAGCGACAGCGGCACCATGTCCCACCTCTTAAACTCCTCCTCCATCTGTTCCACCAGCCTAGAAAAGTTCAGCTTGTGGAGGGTCCCCCAGTTCTTTGCCACCTGCACCCCCAAGTACCTGAAACTTTTTACTGCTCTTTTGAAGGGGAGCCTCCCAATTCCCTCCCCCTGGTCTCCCGAGTGTATTACAAAGACCTCACTTTTCCCCAGATTTAATTTATATCCCGAAAAGTCCCCGAACTCCGCTAGTATTTCCATAACCTCCGGCATTCCCCCCCTCCGGGTCTGCCACATACAGCAACAGGTCATCCGCATAGAGCGAGACCCGATGTTCCTCCCCTCCCCTTGTCAGTCCCCTCCACCCCCCTGAACCCCTCAGTGCCATCGCTAACGGTTCAATCGCTAATGCAAAGAGTAAGGGGGATAGGGGACATCCCTGCCTAGTACCTCGATGGAGCCCAAAATATTCTGACCTCCTCCCGTTTGTTACCACACTCGCCATCGGGGCCGAATAGAGCAGCTTTACCCACTTGATAAATCCCTCCCCAAACCCAAACCTTTCCAACGTCTCCCACAAGTATTCCCACTCCACCCTATCAAATGCCTTCTCCGCGTCTAGCGCTACCACTATCTCCGCCTCCCCCTCCACTGCCGGCATCATGATCACGTTTACACAATCTCCGGACATTTGTGTTAAGTTGGCGTCCCTTCACGAACCCCGTCTGGTCTTCATGGATTACCCCTGGCACACAATCCTCTATCCTGGTTGCCAGGACCTTTGCTAACAGCTTGGCATCTACATTTAAGAGGGAGATAGGCCTGTAGGACCCGCACTGGACCGGGTCCTTGTCCCGCTTCAAAATCAAGGAGATCAGGGCCTGCGACATTGTTGGGGGCAAAACCCCCCCCCTCGCGCGCCTCATTAAAGGCTCTCACCAGCACTGGGCCCACCAAGTCCACAAATTTCCTGTAAAACTCCACCGGGAACCCATCCGGCCCCGGCGCCTTCCCCGCCTGCATCTGGCCTATCCCTTTAATTAGCTCCTGCAGCTCTATCGGCGCCCCCAACCCTTCTACCAGCTCCTCCTGTACCTTTGGGAACCTCAATTTGTCGAGAAAGTTCTCCATTCCCCCTCTCCTCTTCGGCGGTTCAGACCTATACAATTCCCTGTAGAAGTCCCTGAAGACCCTATTCACCTCTTGCCCCTTCTGCACTACGTCCCCACCCCTCTCTCTCACTCCCCCAATCTCTCTGGCTGCATCTCGCTTACGAAGCTGGTGTACCAGCATCCTGCTCGCCTTTTCCCCGTACTCATACGCCGCACCCTGCGCCCTTCTCCACTGCGTCTCCGCCTTCCTAGTGGTCAGTAGGTCGAACATGGCCTGTAAACTGCGCCGCTCCCTCAATAGCCCCTCCTCTGGTGCCGCCGCATATTTCCTATCTACTTCTAGGAGCTCCCCCACCAGCCTCTCCCTTTCCTGCCTCTCCTTCCTCTCTCTGTGTGCCCTTATGGAGATCAGCTCTCCTCTAATCACTGCTTTCAAGGCCTCCCAGACCGTCCCCACCTGCACCTCACCCGTGTCGTTCGTACCCAGATAGTTCTCAATGCCCGTTCTAACCCTTCTGCACACCTCTTCGTCCGCCAACAGCCCCACATCCAGGCGCCACAACGGGCGCTGATCCCGCGCCTCCCCCAATTCCACGTCCACCCAATGTGGTGCATGGTCCGATATCGCAATGGCCGAGTACTCCGTGTCCTGCACTCTCGGTATCAGCCCCCTGTTCAATACGAAAAAGTCTATCCTGGAGTACACTCTGTGGACGTGGGAGAAAAAAGAATACTCCCTCGCCCTAGGCCTACCAAATCTCCATGGGTCTACCCCTCCCATCTGCTCCATAAACCCCCTTAACACCTCTGCCGCTGCCGGCCTCCTATTCGTCCTGGAACTCGATCTATCCAGCCCAGGGTCCAACACCGTATTAAAGTCCCCTCCCATGATCAGGCCCCCTGCCTCCAGTCCCGGGATGAGGCCCAGCAGGCGCCTCATAAAGCCCGCGTCGTCCCAATTCGGGGCATACACATTCACCAGCACCACATTCTCTCCCTGCAACCTACCCCTCACCATCACATACCTGCCCTCCTTGTCTGCCACCACTTCTGCCGCCACGAACGACACCCTCTTTCCCACCAGAATCGCCACCCCCCGGTTCTTGACATCCAAGCCTGAGTGGAACACCTGTCCCACCCACCCCCTTCTCAGGCGGACCTGATCTGCTACCCTCAAGTGAGTCTCCTGCAACATCGCTACATCAGCCTTCAGTCCCTTCAGGTGCGAGAAGACCCTTGATCTTTTAACCGGCCCATTCAGCCCCCTTACATTCCACGTAATCAATCAGATCGCTGGGCGACCCGTCCCTGCTCCCTGTCGATTAGCCATGCTCTGTCCCTTGCTCGCCCCGGGTCATCCCTCCCTTTCTGACCCGTTTCCCATAGCGATGCCCCCCCCCCCCCCCCCCCCCCCCCCAGCTCTCCCCTTCTCGTCCCTGGTCTTTCCAGCAGCAACCCGGTATCTCCCCCTAACCCTCCCTCCCCCCCCCCCTCCCCCCCCCCCCCCCCCCCCCCCCCCTGGCTAGGACCCCTCCTAGCCGCGATGTGCCCAACATCGTACTCCCGAGAGTCAGCTGATCTCCGCTGACCCGGCTGCTCCTGCCACACTCCGACTCCTCCCGGTTCTAGGGGGGGGGAGGGGCCTCCCCCCCCCGCCATTCCACTTTGACCCCGCTCCAGCGCGGGAAAGGCCGCCATTACTGGCCACGCCCCACTCTTCTCCCCTCCTCTCTCCTCCATCCCGCGCGCGGGAAAAACAGAGGAAAGCCCGCGCTTTCGCCCGGCCACACCCCGCCCCGCCATCTTCCACTCCCCCCCCATCCCCATCCACGCCCGTGAAGGATCCCCTTAAAACCCCAGAGATAAACCCGCATGATCAACCCACTCCCCCCCGTCCCGTCTTCCCAACTTAACAATATAAATACCCAATGGCAAATAAATACATAAATACTTAACTACATACTTAAATAACAAAATAATTAAATAGCTATCAACTAACAATGTGCTTAACCATCACCCTCCTTCAAACAGTATAAATAACCACAGATAACCATAACCAGAGAAGGAAGAAAAAACAAAAAAAAAGGGGGGACCAAACACCCGAAGAAAAAGGGGTAAAAAGGGTAAATGACTAAGGGAAGTTGGAAACGGGAAGAAACACACCATAAGAAGAAAACGACCTGCAATAGAAATTTCAACAGTTCAAATATACAGAAACACCAAACAACTCGAAACCTTCAAGATATTCAAAAAGTCAAACGTTCAAGAAAAGCCAAACAATCCAAGAAACTGTTACCCAGCTCCGACCTGGCCTGAAAAGATAAGGGCCACTTGCTCAATCAAGAGTACCCAGGCGGCTACGACCGCCGGTGCTCCCAGGTTTTAGTTCATGTCCAGCTTTTCTTCTTGTACAAAGGTCCAGGCCTCCTCTGGGGACTCAAAATAATGATGTTGGTCCTTGTAGGTGACCCACAAGCGCGCCGGCTGCAGCATTCCAAATTTGATCCTCTTCGCGTGTAGCACCGCCTTCGTCCGGTTGAACCGGGCCCGCCGCTTTGCCACCTCCGCACTCCAGTCCTGGTACACCCTTACCGTCGAGTTCTGCCACTTACTGCTTTTCTCCCTTTTTGCCCACCTCAGGACTTTCTCCCGATCACATAGCCGCTGGAACCGCACCAGCACCGCCCTCGGGGGCTCGTTTGCCCTAGGCCTCCTGGCCATGACCCGGTATGCCTCTTCCAGCTCCAGGGGCGCAGGACCGGCCCCTTCCCCCATCAGGGAGCTCAGCATCTCCGCAACATATCTCGGGAGATCCGACCCCTCCAGGCCTTCTTCTAGGCCCAGGATCCTCAAATTTTTCCTCCTCATCCGAGTGTCCAGCTCCTCGAAACGGCTCTGCCACTTCAGGTGGAGTGCCTCGTGCACCTCCACCTTTGTCCCGAGGACCGTGGCCTCCTCCTCCCTCGCGGTCATCTCCTGCTGCAGCTCTCTGATCGACGCCTCTTGGGTCGCCTGGGCTCCCACCAACCTGGTGGTCGTCGCGTTCATGGACTCTAAGAGCTCCACTTTCAGCTCCGTGAAAAAACGGAGGAGAGCGGCCTGCTGCTCCTCCGCCCATTTCCTCCATTCCTCCGTTGCGCCGCCGGCCGCCATTTTGATTTTCTTCCCCCGCTTTTTTTGGGGAGCTGCTGCCACTTTTCTTGCCGCTCCACTCCGAGTACCGACCATAAAATCGGTCTAGTTCTCCTCAGGGGACCTTCCCCCACCGGGATTCGTCTTTTCAGCGCCGTTGGGGCCCTCCAATTGGCCCAAAAACACCTTTGTCGCAGGAGCTTCCAAATGTGCGGCTTAGCTAGTCATAGCCGCAACCGGAAGTCGCGAATCTTTCTTCTTATGAGCATGCTTTTTAACTTGCATTAAGAATACAGACTGAAAAGAACATGGGCAGGGTACTCCGTTCCCGAGACTAAGTGTTGATGCTGGGTCAGAGAATGGCCGTGGCGCTGCGCGAATCGCGCCACGCCGCTCCGATGCCAGGACGCGATTCTCCGCAGAGTGGAGAGGTGGTGCCATTGGTGCCGGCGTGGTGGGCGCGTTGTCAGTTGGGGGCTGCTCTACGCGGGGATCCCTGCGATTCTCCGGCCTGAATGGGCTGAGCGGCCGTAGCAAAAAAGCCGAGTCCCGCCGGCGCCATTCTAACATCCTCCGAGTCGGCGGGACCTCGGCGTTGAAGGGTTTGGGGGCGGCCTGTGGGTGGGGAGGGAGGATCCGATCCTGGGGGCCGGCCTCTCGGGCTGGGGGCTGCCTTTCTTCTGCGCCTACCTGTGTAGCCCTACGCCATTTGGTGTTGGGGCCGGCGCAGGGAAGGAAGCCACTGCGCATGCGCGGACCCCGCCTCACCGAGTTGACGGCGCTGTGAGTCGCTCCGGCGCCGTGCTATCTCCCTGTGGCCCGCAGAATCAGGTCTCGGAAGGCCTGTTGATGCCTGAGTAAAACACTCCCATTTTTACACCAGTGTCAACGCTCTGCCGACGGATCGGAGAATCCTGCCCAAGAATGGGGTACTCTAAATTTATAACAAAAATTGGAGGAGAATATAAATATTTTATAAAAACAAAACACGGTTACAACCTGCCTCGGTGCTCTGTCAGATGGGTGTGAGGGGTGGGCTGATGTGGGCTGGCTTGAGAGGGGACGCAGGGGTGGAGGGGGGGGAAATGGGCCACCACCACCGTCACCCCAGGGATCCGTGAGGACCGTGTAATGGAGTGACCAGCTCGGATGCAGGGATCAACCAGGTGGACGGTGGGAATTGCTGCGGTGGGCAAGAGTCAGACATTATCAAACGATGCGGAGCACCAGAGCACATCGCAGAGCGGGTTGTCATCATCCTCCATCCCATGGGCCAGACCCACTGTCACTGCCAATCCAGGGCCCGCACCCTGTTGTGCGGCAGGTATGTATCACAGAGGGGATTGTACGTGGGGGAGTGGCCGGGCGAGGAAGGGGAGGGTATGGGGGTGGGATGCGGTACCCGTGCCCCTGCCCATTCCCCCCCCTCCCCTGCCCTGCCGTTCATCCTCCAGCTCCAGCACATTGCCCCTCTGCTGCACAATGCTGTGGAGGACACACTACCACGATATGGGCGGCCCTCTCAGCATCATACTGGAGAGCCCCTGCAGAGCGGTCCAGACACCTGAACCGCATCGTCAGGTTGCCGAAGCCCCGCTCGATCACATCCCTGGTCGCTGCTTGGGCTTCGTTGTGTCGGGTCTCTGCGTTGATCTATGGCCTCCGGATAGGTGTGGATAACCCGTGTCACCTAGGAGCCATCCACCCAGTTGGGAGGGGCATGTTGAACATGTCAGGAATCATCGAGTGTGCCAGGATGAAGGCGGCGTGCACACTGCCCGGGTATCGGGCGCAGACGTGTGTGATGCACAGCAATTGGTCACACATCAGCTGCACCTTCATCGAGTGGAACCCCTTTCAGTTTGTGTAGACTGGCCTGTTATCCGCAGGTACTCGAAGGGTATATACATCCCATCGATCACCCCCTGGACCTGGGGCATGACGGCGATGCCAGCGAATCCCGCTGCCCGGGCACCCTGGTGGGTTCAGTCCACAGTGAAATGGATGGATTGTGCCGACTGAAGATATGGGCCCCCTGTGACCTCACGGATACGCCTGCGCCCCGAGGGCTGTGGGATTCCGGACAGGTTCCCAATCGGTGCTCGGAAGGACCCCGTGGGGTAAAGGTTCAGGGCAACCGTTACCTTGACGGCCACCGGGAGCGGGTGTCCTACCCCATTCCCCCACGGTGCCAGGTGTGCCATGATCTGGCAGACATGTCACACTGTCTCCCTGCTCAGCCGGAATGCCCGGTCCAGCAGGTCCCCGAATGACAGGTGCTAGCGATACACACAAGGGCTCAGGAGGTGCCTCCTTTGCATCTCCTCATCTTCCTTGGATAAGCATATGGATGATAATGGCATAGTGTAGGTTAGATGGCCTTTAGTTTTTGACTTCCCATGTCGGTGCAACATCGTGGGCTGAAGGGCCTGTACTGCGCTGTATCGTTCTATGTTCTATGTTCTATGTTCCTTGGCTTGTTGGGCGGCCGGCTCTCCATCCGGAGTGGCTGCCTCCTGTGTCCCCTGGGGCAGGCTCCGCTGCTGCAGCTTCCTCCTCCTCGAGCAGCTCCAGCTCGTACAGTCGCAGGCCATTCCCCAGGGCTGCTGTGACTAGGAGCAAGGCCACCATTGCTGGTTGGATTCCAATATCCATTGTGTGCAGGGATTGAAAGGCCGACATGTTAACATGGTGCATGCCCAACAAGGTCAGGGGCTGGTTTAGCACACTCGGCTAAATCGCTGGCTTTGAAGGCAGGCTAGCAGCACGGTTCAATTCCCGTACCAGCCTCCCGAACAGGCGCCGGAATGTGGCGACTAGGGGCTTTTCACAGTAACTTTATTTGAAGCCTACTTGTGACAATAAGCGATTTTCATTTCACTGTGCTAGTTGGCACTAGTTTCACTGGTTGGCACTGCGGGCTCTGCCCCGCATGTCCCCACCCCCCATACCCGCACCCCTGGACCCTTAAGTACCCGGCACCATGGGCACTGGCCCTAGCACCCGTCCCTGCTGCCAGGGGTACCATTGGCTGCCCCTGCCTGCAGTATGCTCCGGCGCCCCTATAGAGGCTACAGTGGACATTACCCTGGGTGGACTGCCTGATGTCCCGCAGGCGGGTGGCGGCCGGTTGGGTGACGGGGGATATGACAGTCTCCCCCCAGCCCGCCTGGCCAGTCTCCGGCCTGGCAGCCCACGGTCGCGCCTCTCTGTGTCCTACCTCCTCTCTCTCCCTCATCAGACATGACGTCAGTTTCATAATTTTTAAAAGCACACGGGAACCTCGCCATCAAGAATTTGGCCCATCAGACGTGGAGAATAGTGGAGGGCCCGGAGGATACTAGGTCGGGCCCACTAATGATTTGCAAACGGTGTGCGTGCATTCCGGAATGCATTGATGGCGTTGTCGAGGTGACGGAGAATTGCAATTTGCCATCAAAGCAGTGGCCACTGCGATTTCAGCGTTAGAACCGATTCTCCGCCCAATCGCTTTTCCCGATTTCGGTGTCGGCGGACGGAGGGTCCCGCCCTAATGCTACCAGGCTATAGAAAAAAGATTAGAAATATTCTTCCTTATCCCTCAGAATAATGACAGTGCTATCGACTGAGGCACGGCTAACGTTACATCCACATCAACCCTAACATATGGCATTATACATTGACACACGGCTATTTTAAGCACCATATAGCAATATTGTCACTCCTGCTCACAGGAACACCTGCTATCTGTGACTTCCTTGCTGCAATGACTTACAACACAGAGAATGGCCTTTCCGATACCAGCTTTTAATTTGTTTTTCACAGCTCTAAGATTAGTCTGCCAATGCCAGACAATATTATATATTTTTAAATATTTATTTTTGGGACATGGCTGTTGCTCTGAGGTCCAGAGTTTCTTGCCCATTGCCAATTACCCTCGAGATGGCATGGGGAATAGAATTGCTGCAGTGCAGAACGAGGCCATTCAGCCCATCGAGTCTGTACCAACCCTCTCCCGCCCTAGCCCGTAACTGTACATCCCTATACACTAAGGGGCAATTTAGCATGGCCAATCCACCTAACCCGCACATCTTTGGACTGTGGGAGGAAACCGGAGCACCCGGAGGAAACCCATGCAGACGTGGGTAGAAAGTGCAAACTCCACACAGACAGGAATTCCAAGGCTAGAATTGAACCCGGGCCCTTGGCATTGTGAGGCAACTGTGCTAACCACTGTGCAACAGTGCAACTAGCTAGGCTACTTAAGAGGACAGTTTAAAAAAAAATTTAGATTACCCAATTATTTTTTCCAATTAAGGGGCAATTTAGCATGGCCAATCCACCTACCCTGCACATCTTTGGGTTGTGGGGGCGAAGCCCACGCAGACACGGGGAGAATGTGCAAACTCCACACGGATAGTGACCCAGAGCCGGGATCGAACCTGGGACTCAGTGCCATGAGACAGCAGGGCTAACCACTAGGCCACCGTACTGCCCTCTTAAGAGGACAGATAAGGGATAATCAGATTGTTTTAGGTCTACAAACATGATGAAGACAATTTTTCCATAGCCTGAATTTTATGCCCCCCCCCCCCCCCCCCCCCCCCCCCCCACCACCCGAAGCGGGTTTTGAGGTGGTGGGGCGGAGGGTGAAATGTCTTGGCCAGGATTCCTTTCGGAATCCCGCCCACCCTGGGCTGGGCATGACTTTATGGTTGGACGGGCAGGCAGGGGGATGTGGGAGGAGGGATGGCTCCATCGGAAGCCCCCCCTTCTGACTGTCCCTCACGAACCGGAGACTTCCGGGGCTCTCTGTCCCCACTGGCCTATCCCCGGACACTGAAATCGCCCCCACCTCTGACCCCTCCCCGGGCATCCCCGACCCAATCTGATCGGCCAAGAGCCCTCCAAGGTGGGACTTCCTTCCAAGCGAGGATGGAAGCCAATCAATGCTCATTCGAGCGTGAAATGTCAGCGGGTGGGTCAGAGTCCCCGCTGACTCCCCAGCCCCCACGATCCTCAAAAGTCAGACCCATGGTGTAATTCCTCTGTAATACCTGAACCCACTGTTGTCTGTGACACAATAAAATGAGGAATAAACCCTGTAATTGCTTATAAGACGAGCAACTTTGGGGCAATGCTGCTCTATTCAACCACACAACGAGGATTCTTTTACATTACAACAATAGATACTGTAGTTGATTGGTTATCAAGTGTTTGAGATGTCCCATGGTAGTGAAACATGTTCTATTCCGTGTTCCTGTCTCGCAATGAATCTACAGAACTGCTGGTGACGCAGCCAGAACTAGGATTTATTAATGTACACATGGTAAAGTAAAGATCAGATACAGACCAAGTTATCATAGAGTAACATTGTACTCTCGTGGAACTATCCTTATGTACGACTGTCCTCATGTACGCCTTACAACCTTCTGCTGGTAGCCGGAAGTCACCTGACTTATATCTGACGCCACTTGCTGGTGGGAGGTCACCCTGCTGAGTACACGGCCACTTGTTGATGGGATGTCACACTACTAAGTACATGTAACATTATCTACAGGCATCTCACCACAAAGCACACCATAGAAATGCAAGTCCTTGGCTTTTAATCGCCACTGGGCACTATGGCCGTAATTCTCTAGCTGTTGGGATTCTGTTTTCCCGCTAGCAGCGCACCCTCGGCCACAGGATTTCCGGGGCGGCTTCAATGGGACATCCCATCGGCAAGAGGCGGGAAGAGAGATTGCCACCTCCAGTGGGCAGCACCAAGAAACACGCAGCTGGGGGAACCAGAGCATCCAGCCCCAAACTGACCTTTCACCCCCCCAACCTTTCATTGCAGTTTGTTACGATAATCTCTGGACAGGTGCATGGTGAAGCTTTTAACTCCACCTTTTGATGCTTTTAGAACCAATTTGTTTTGTCATTTTTCTCTCTTCCTATCTGTCCCGAGAATTTGTTTCCAAATTCCTCCGTAACTCTTTTCATTTCCCTTGCGTGCTTGGGCTCCTGTCTGCTGCCACTTTGATGGCACTTTGGAAGAGACTGCTGCGTTCCATTTTGGGTTTGCAGCACAGTGCCAGCCAGTGGCAGAACTGGAGAATTCCACCGACAGTCAACCTGCATTTTAAATGTTTAAAATTGTTGCAGCGACGCCCAGTGGCAAGAATCAACAGCCCAGCAATCTAGCTAAACTCAGTGATACCTCTGGGGTTCAAAGGTTGGTCCCAAACAGTGCGCATCACTTCAATTGTGGCCGAAACAAGTTTCTACAACAGTAGCTCCCAACCTTATCTGTTGTGCGCACCATAGATTATTATCAAAATGCTTTCGCGGACCACAAAGTACACAAGGCATTTTAAACATATTTATACAGTGTACAGCTGACAGGGGTCAAACTTTCTATCAACATGTATTAAAAATGCAGCTATTTCTAAGTTTATGATACACACACAGAAGCACCTTGCACATATACTGACACAAGGATATTTGTGAAGCAAATTATTCTGAGAATAGTAATGTAACATCAATTACACTACCTACGAGTGTACTTAATTGTATTATTTTTTTCCACAGACCACCTACAGTATTCTCTTGGGAAACACTGTTCCACAAGGGTTCAAGATAACTTACCTGCTTTTTATTTCTATTCCTCTAGAAACAAACCCCAGTGTTGTGTCTGTAATTTCCATGACCCTGTGAATCTGCATTGCTGTGTTTGATGATTTATTGAATCTGTATCCCAGATTTCTCTGTTCCTCTACCCTATTTAGACTTTTACTTTTCAAAGGATATGTGGCCTCCTTAATCTCACGACCAAAATTCACCACCTTGCACTTAGAACATAGAACAGTACAGCACAGGACAGGCCCTTCGGCCCTCGATGTTGTGCCGAGCAATGATCACCCTACTTAAACCCACGTAACCCGTATCCCAACAATCCCCCCATTAACCTTACACTACGGGCAATTTAGCACGGCCAATCCACCTAACCTGCACATCTTTGGACTGTGGGAGGAAACCGGAGCACCCGGAGGAAACCCACGCACACACAGGGAGGACGTGCAGACTCCACACAGACAGTGACCCAGCCGGGAATCAAACCTGGGACCCTGGAGCTGTGAAGCATTGATGCTAACCACCATGCTACCGTGAGGCCCTTGCTGAAATTAAAATTCATTTGCCATTTATACGCCCGCTCTGCAAGTTTAATAATGTCTACTTGTGTTTACTCGTAGTCTTCTTCCTTATTAACTACAACACCCAAATTTGTGTCATTCACAAAGTTTGTAATTCTCCTTTTTCCCTATTTACAGATAGTGTCCTTAGCAAGATTAAATTGTTACTGGATGTAACTTTTAATGACTCCTTATTCGGCTCAGAATCTCTTTATTTGATTGTGGCTTTGTAAAGGACTTGCTACGTTATCAAGGCTCCTTCAATAGCATCTTTCAAACCCGTAGCCTCTACCACACAGAAGGACAAGGGCAGCAAATGTATGGGAACAGCACCACTTCACATCACACACCATCTTGATTTGGGATTATATCACCATTTTTTCCACTGTCACTGGATTAAAAACCTGGAACGTTCTCCCTAACAGCACAGTGGGTGGACCTACACAAGGACTGGAGGAGTTCAGGAAGGTTACTCACCATCACCTTCTCAAGGGCAATTAGGGATGGTCAATAAATGCTGGCCTAGTCATCGACGCCATATCCCGTGGAGGAACTAAAAAAAACCTTTACAGCTTCAAATTCCTCTGTTAGGTCTCCCAACAACCTTCTCCTTCCTAAGGAAAAAGGAATTATTTTTTAATTTCCTTCCTGTAAAGTTGTCTCCGATGAATACATCCTTTCTCAACAGTGAGAACAGTTGAACATGTGATCCTGAATGCCATGTTGCTCCGTGACTGGGCTGCAGGAAGGTGTACATGAGTGTAATAACCGCCACAAGGCCACAGCGATACCCTGATTGATGTCCCCACCAGGGCTCATGGGAACCCAGTATAAATGCCGGCCCAGACAGGGGCCAGCATGCTGGTTTGTCCCAACAAGATAGTTTGTAGATAGTCTGTAGATAGTTTGCTGCCATAGGCAGACCTTTCGTGCCTGGGAATAAATCAACGTTCACCTTACCGATCGGCTTTCTGGGTCTTAATACTGGTGACGAGGTCAAATAACTTTAACTCCAATTCTGGATGTCCCCGCTGCTCCAGGGGATTGCAGCACAACAACATGTGGAACTGACTTTTAATTATGCCGATTGTACAGACATTGGAGGCCTTTCAAGCGGGTTTGGAAGATTGGGCTCAGTATGCAGGGCAGATGAGGTACTTCCTCCAGGCTAACGGCATCGCTGGAGAGGACTGATAGGGGGTAACCCTTCGGACTGCTCACAGGGGAGAATATCAAAGAGACTGATCAGTATAACTGTTAACACCCTCATTGGAGAAGGCTGGTTCTCCATCCAACAGCCAAAGAGGCCGTTTGCATCTGTGATCCAGGCCACAAAGGTCTGTTCCACCTAACATTTAGAGCTACGGCAGATATTCTCCTCTAAATGCCATAGGGCTGGATTCTCCGATTGTAAGACTATGTTCTCACTCCAGCGTGGGAATGGTGGCGTTTTATGCCCGAATATTTGGCGCAAAACGGCCATCGACCCTCCATGTAGCTGGGGGCTAGCATGCCGGCAGCGTAGAGCACCCGTGTCTAGCTGCCGATACGGCCGGAGAATTGCCAGGTCCAATGGCCATGCATGCGCACGGCGGCGGCCTGCAGCAGCTGCGCCACGCAACATGGCACTGGGCGTTCACGGACCCGGCCGGCGTAATAGTGCCCCCACTTTGGCCAGCTCGCGTGCCCTGGACCAGCCCCTAACAGTGCCCCCAGCCCCTGATAAAATCCCCCCTGCCCGCTGGTCAACCCCCCATGACCATGGCAGCGCCAAGATCCCAACGGTTGAGACCATGAGAAACCCACGCCGTCGGGAACTTGGCCGGTTTGAGGCGGAGCATCAGGGGGCGAGCCTCATGCAACGTCCTGAAGCCGTCGCTACGTCGCGAGTACGCTGCTTTGGAGGGAGCAGCGCATCGCGAAAGTGGCGCCACCCCCGATTTGGTCGGGAACTTTGATTCTCCGGCCGATCGGCGAATGTGATGTCGGGGTCGGCAATCATAGAATCCAGCACATAGTTTTTCGCTGAAACAGGAAGATATTTTTCCAGACTTGGTCACCTGAGCGGTATTGTGTGGTAACTATTAACTGGATTTGACCTATAGTTACTAAAACTTGATGGTGTTTGGGATACTGGATGTCGCAATGAGTTCAGGGAACGTGGATATATTTTGGGAACAAAAGGTAACTTCAGATAGATGTGTTTGGTTATTCATAGTGCTTATTAGACTTATGTTGTGTACAAAGAACTATACAGCACAATTTTTATTTTATTTTACTTTTAGAAATATTCTTTATTAATTGTTCACACAATGTCTGGACTGGTTCCTCACTGGGTTGTACGTTGTTCCTCACATTATTCCAAACAAAAATACACCACATACAACCAGGGTTTCGTGTTAACCTTCGGTGACTCTCACAGGTATCATCAGTGGGGTTCCTAACAGCAACCCCCATGTCCCATTCACACCTGGCAACCCCCATGCCCGTTCATACCTGGAAACCCCCATGCCCCATTCACACCTGGAAACCCCCATGCCCGTTCACACCTGGCAACCCCCATGCCCCATTCACACCTGGAAACCCCCATGCCCGTTCACACCTGGCAACCCCCATGCCCCATTCACACCTGGAAACCCCCATGCCCCATTCACACCTGGCAACCCCCATGCCCCATTCACACTTGGCAACCCCCATGCCCCATTCACACTTGGCAACCCCCCTGCCCCATTCCCACCTGGCAACCCCCATGCCCCATTCACACTTGGCAACCCCCATGCCCCATTCACACTTGGCAACCCCCCTGCCCCATTCACACCTGGCAACCCCCATGATACTTCACACCTGGCAACCCCCATGCCCCATTCACACCTGGAAACCCCCTGCCCCATTCACACCTGGCAACCCCCATGATACTTCACACCTGGCAACCCCCATGCCCCATTCACACCTGGAAACCCCCATGCCCCATTCACACCTGGAAACCCCCATGCCCCATTCACACCTGGACACCCCCATTCCCCATTCACACCTGGCAACCCCCATACCCCATTCACACCTGGCAACCCCCATGCCCCATTCACACCTGGAAACCCCCATGCCCCATTCACACCTGGCAACCCCTGCCCCATTCGCACCTGGCAACCCCCATGCCCCATTCACACCTGGCAACCCCCTGCCCCATTCACACCTGGCAACCCCCATGCCCCATTCACACTTGGCAACCCCCATGCCCGTTCACACCTGGAAACCCCCATGCCCCATTCACACCTGGCAACCCCCATGCCCCATTCACACCTGGCAACCCCCATGCCCCATTCACACCTGGCAACCCCCATGCCCCATTCACACTTGGCAACCCCCATGCCCCATTCACACTTGGCAACCCCCCTGCCCCATTCACACCTGGCAACCCCCATGATACTTCACACCTGGCAACCCCCATGCCCCATTCACACCTGGAAACCCCCTGCCCCATTCACACCTGGCAACCCCCATGATACTTCACACCTGGAAACCCCCATGCCCCATTCACATCTGGCAACCCCCATGCCCCATTCACACCTGGAAACCCCCATGCCCCATTCACACCTGGCAACCCCCATGCCCCATTCACACCTGGCAACCCCCTGCCCCATTCACACCTGGCAACCCCCTGCCCCATTCGCACCTGGCAACCCCCATGCCCCATTCACACCTGGCAACCCCCTGACCCATTCACACCTGGCAACCCCCATGCCCCATTCACACTTGGCAACCCCCATGATGCTTCACACCTGGAACCCCCCATGCCCCATTCACACCTGGAAACCCCCATGCCCCATTCACACCTGGCAACCCCCATGCCCCATTCACACCTGGAAACCCCCATGCCCCATTCACACTTGGCAACCCCCCTGCCCCATTCACACCTGGCAACCCCCATGATACTTCACACCTGGCAACCCCCTGCCCCATTCACACCTGGCAACCCCCATGATACTTCACACCTGGTAACCCCCATGATACTTCACACCTGGCAACCCCCATGACCCATTCACACCTGGCAACCCCCATGACCCATTCACACTTGGCAACCCCCTGCCCCATTCACACCTGGCAACCCCCATGCCCCATTCACACTTGGCAACCCCCTGCCCCATTCACACCTGCCAACCCCCATGCCCCATTCACACTTGGCAACCCCCACGATGCTTCACACCTGGAAACCCAATATTTCACCTCCTGCCCCACCCAAACTCCATTAATCCCAACGCCAGGCTGTGTGGAAACCTCTGTTCTGTCTCCTAGTCCATGTGCCATCAGCTAATGGATATGGAACCAATATGTGTAAATGGAGTTAAGATCAGCCATTATCTAATTAAATATTGTTTGGGACTGGCACACCAACATGGACCAGTTGGGCCGAATGGCCTGTTTCGGTTCTGTACATTCTCTGTATCAGAGGAACAGACTGAATGGCCTCTTCGGTTCCTCTTTTCCGACATGAGAATCAGCCTTGGACACTATTGGGAAAATATTCCAAAATCCAAAATGTGCCAAGCACTTTCCTTTACATTTAAAGGAAGCTTTCATTGTTATTAGAAGATTCTTAATTCCCAGTCCAACCTAAAATTGGGCAGGATTTTCTGGCTGCTCCCATGGGCGGGAATTTCAGGTCCCACCGCCGGGTGTTTCCCAATGGGAAACCCTTCGGCAGCAGGGGAACTGGAAGACCTTGCCGCGGCCGATGTCAGTTCGCCTCGGGGCCAGGAGGATTCTGGGCTGGATTCTGCGTCGCCCGCGCCAAAATTGTGATCGGTGATTGGTCGGAGAATACATGCCGGAATAGGGGCCTGTACCGGTTTGATGCTGGCCCACCAGGCTCTGTTCCCTCCAAACCGCTGTCATTGTGACGTACTCCGCCCACCATGCTCTGCCCCTGATGGGCTGAGTTCCCCATGGTGCGGGCCACGTGTCGGGAACTCGGCGTGTCGGCTGAGGACAGTGTCCAGCACCGCCACACGCGTCCAGGATCCGTGCCGCTGACCAGAGGGGGGCTTCTGCTGGGGCTGGTGGTACTGGCGGGGGCTGGCCCGGGGCAGGGCTGTGGGGTCGCGGTGCAGGTCGTTGGTGCCATGTTTTACAGCGCGACTGGTGCAGGTCGTCAGTCCTGTGCATGCGCGGCCCGGGTCCTACCCATTTTTGGCGGGATCTGCGGGGGTTTCAAGCGGCGCCGGTGCTAGCTCCTCACCGGTACCGGAATCGGAGAGGGGATCACACCGATTTTCCTGTCGTGAACCTCCTGCGAATTCTCTGTTCATGGCGCCACTTACGCTCAGAAAAGGAGAATCCAGCCCTTTGCCTTTTCTATGGTCAGTTTAATGGCCTGGCTGCTTTTCAATGCATTGTTGTGGAGAGTATGGGCAGGTTCCAGGAGAGGGCAGTGTATCTCACACTCAAAAAACAACAGTTACTATCCAACTGACAATGCTGATCTGATTTGGATAAATCCCACTCTCCAAACTATTCGACCCTGAACAACAGATTTCAAGGAGGTCGGAACAAAATCAGCCCAATTGTCAGCATTGATCAAAGTACTTTGCAAACTTCAGGGACGGTATTCTCCTGTTGCAAGTCTGCCCCGGTACCGCTGCTAGCGAGGACAGAGAATATGGCACGCCGTTTGCTGGCGCCGAGATTCTATACTCCCATCGCTTGTCAATGGGTTTTCCATTGAAGCCAACCCACGCTGCTTGGAACCCTCCCCCGGGAGGGAGGGTGGGGGTGGGGAGGGGGGAGGCGCTGCCAGCCGGCCAAGAGAATACCGCCACCAGCGAACGGCCGGAGAATTCTGCCCATATCTTTGACCAATGTAGCAATCCAAGCAAACGACAAACCACCTCTCCTGGGAACAACAGGATACATTTCAATCAGAATTCATCAAAAGAGCTGATTTGCCATTTATGTTCTTAATGAATTTTCAGACGAAAGGGTAGAGGAGGCTGGTGGTTATGTTTCAGAACTAATAATCCAGATAACGAGTTCAAATCCCACCTCGGCAATTTGGGAATTTGCATTCATTTTTAAAACAAAATTAAAATTGAAAAGCCGGTGTCAGTGAAAGTGAGCCTGAATCTAACAGAATGCTGTGAAATCCCAGCTAATTCGCTCATTTCCTTCAGGAAAGCGGCTGTCCTTACCCACGTGGGCCCAGCTGAGTGTGACTCCAGTCCCAATCCAGTGCGACTGGCTCTTAACTGCCTTCCCAAGTGGTCTAAAGGCCGTTCACTACCTTTCCAAGTGCGACTAGAGATGGCAGTAAGTTACTGAGCTTTCCAGTGATGCCCACTGCGAGAATTGGCTTCCAAATGAGTACCGCAAAGGTTTTATTGAAATGATATTTTAAAAAATCACGTAGTGGGAAATCCTGATTGGTTAGCATCAATTAGAACCTTGGGGAAGTTACGTTGCAGAAAGAGGCCATTGAGCCCCCTATGGCCAAAAAAAGAAACTAACTCATCTCCCCCCTAATCCTGCTACCAATCTTTGGTATTGTTGCTGGACTAGCAATCCAGAGAGCCAGGGTAATGCTCTGTGGTCTGGGGTTCGAATCCTGCCCTGGCAGATGGTAAAATTTGAATTCAATAAAAAAGGAATCTGGAATTAAAAGTCTAACGACGATCATTGTCGATTGTCGTCAAAACCCATCTGGGTCGCTAATGTCCTTGAGGGAAGGAAATCTGCCGTCCTTACCCGGTCTGGCCTGTATGTGACTCCAGACCCACAGCAATGTGGTTGACTCAGAACTGCCCCCCCCCCCCCTCCCCCTGGCAATGCTGGCACAGGCTCAACGCCCACATCCCATGAACGAATAAAGATAAAAGGTTTATGGCTCCTGGTAATTGGCCCCTTAGCTAGCAAAAAAAAGGTCTTTCCTGTGTACCCGATCTAGGCCCCTCAGAATTTTGTACACCTCAATTAGGTCACCTCTGTTCTCAGGAAAACAACCGTGGCCTTTCCAATCTCTCCTCATTGCTGCAATTTTCAAGCCCTGCCGATATTCTTGTAAACCTCCTCTGCACTCCCTCCACAGCAATAATGTCCTTTCTGTAACATGGTGACCAGGACTGTACGCAAATCTCCAGCCGTGGCCCAACCAGCGACTCGCTAAGCTCTTGACATTTGAACACAATGTCTCGGCTGGCATTCCAAGCGCAGGACTGAGGGAGTTCTCAAATACACCCACTCCATCTGATCAAAGGCCTTCTCCCCCTCCATCGTCACCACTACTTCTACCTCCTGCGCTGCATAAAGTACCCTGCCCATCACCCAACTGCACTTCCCCGCATGTCATCATGCCTCCTCCAGACATCTTGCACCACGAGGCCACCGATCTGGCAGCGATCCCACCTGTCCATAAGGCCACTGAGATGGCAGCCATCCCGCCTGTCCAGGTGCCGGCGTCCCCCCCTCCACCTCTGCGGCGATCGACGAGAATTCGTCGCCCACCATAAAGACTGAATCTATAGACTTAAATCTTGTAAATTTTGTTCGGTTTGCTCTGTATCTGCACGATAGACACCTTCCCGTGTACATATGTTCATTCATTCCCCACTTGTACATAGTTATGCATGCACATACAGCCACGTTCTAAAATTTATTTTAAAAGGGGAGATGTCATAATATCCACTCATGTATATCATGAGATGCAGACAGGCAGTGATTGACACACAGGATAACCAATGAACACACACGACACAGAACAACCAATCACCAGACAGGACACCACCACTATAAAGCCCACAGGGCATTAAGGCTCTCCCTCTCTCACAGGACACGGCCAGGGAGATAGTCGCAGTGCACAGGCCAATGAACATCATCACCATGTGGTAGAGAGCTAGTCTAGTCAAGCCATTAGGAGGTTATCAGTTAGGTTAATAGTGTCAACCCACAGCAGACTATGTATAGCAATCAACAGGTTCAATAAAACAGTGTTGGACCATCTCCTGTGTCGGAAGCCTGTTTCTCATTTTACTGCATCCAGTTGCAGTCGATGTTAGACCAACACAGATGACACATCACTTTCTATCAACGTTCAGCAACGGTATCAGGCAGTATGACCCACACTGTTCCGGGTTCTTATCTTTCTTTAAGATTAGGGAAATGGATGCCTGCAAAAAAAGGGGGGGAGCTCCCTCCTATCCCTCACCACATTGTACGTCCTCACTAATAGCAGCCCTAGCTCCGCACCAAACCTCTTCCAAAATTCCACTGGGAACCCGCCTGTTCCCGGGATCTTTCCTGCCTGCATTGCAGCCATGTCGTCCATCACCTCATTCAGCCCACCCGGGCCCCCAGTTCTGTACCCCCCCCCCCCCCCCCCCCCCCCCCCCCCCCCCCCCCCCCCCCCCCCCCGGGGCCACTGAGTACCTCTGATCTACTTGCAGGATCTCCTCTGCCAGCCTTGCCACCTCCTCACGTTCCACTTCCCCCTATGCACCTGGATCAAAATAAATGACCGCCTAACCAGGAGCTTTAGTGCCTCCCGCAGCGTTGGTGGCCGTGACCTCCCCCATCTTGTTCAACTCCTCGTACCACCGAATGGCAGCCCTCACCCGCTCACCCACCCCCTCATCCCCAAACTGCCCCACATCTAACCTCCGCTGCAGCCATTGGGCCTCCCTCTGCACCACCCGCAAATCTACCCAGTGCGCCGGGGGGGGGGGGGGGGGGGGGGGTCAGAAACCAAAATCGGCCAATACTCTGAATCGGCTACACCCGCCAACAGCGCCCTGACCACAACAGAAAAGTCAATCCGGGAATACACTCGGTGCACGTGGGAGAAGTATGAAAACTCCTTCGCCCTCGGCCTCCCAAACCTCTGCAGGCTGTCAATCCCAAGCCCGGACAATCAGACACAGTTTTTCATTGGAATCGGGAATGTTCCACGTGGCACTGGTGCCAGCCCAGTAACGGCTGATGAATTGCTCTGAGTACGGCGCCACCTTTCTTGTCGTAGATTCTGTCCCGGTGTCAACACTTAGTCACTGAAACGGAGAATCCTGCCGACAGTGTTTGAAATCTCGGATAAAAACACGTGGTGAGGTTTCGTCTTCAGTGCTCTCATCAAGTGCATGCTTTTTTTAAATATTAATTATTATTTCATGTTTGGTAAATCTGTGACATCCAACATTTGATGTTTTGGACCCTGTAGGTTGAGGAATCATAGATTATCATAGAATTTACAGTGCAGAAGGAGGCCATTCGGCCCATTGAGTCTGCGCCAGCTCTTGGAAAGAGCACCTGACCCAAGGTCAACACCTCCACCCTATCCCCATAACCCAGTAACCCCACCCAACACTAAGGGAAATTTTGGACACTAAGGGCAATTTAGCACGGCCAATCCACCTAACCTGCACATCTTTGGTCTGTGGGAGGAAACTGGAGCACCCGGAAGAAACCCACGCAGACACGGGGAGGATGTGCAGACTCCGCACAGACAGTGACCCAGCCGGGAATCGAACCTGGGACCCTGGAGCTGTGAAGCATTTGTGCTATCCACAATGCTACCATACTGCCCATGATAGATTATTAACAAGAACATCCAACCTCTCCCAATGTCCCAATGAGTGAAATAATAACATTGTTTCTTGGAGCTAAGCAAAGGCCTCCAGGCAACAGAGAAGGTTCAGATCTGAGTGTTTGTTCAACTTTGATTTGAATATTTTAGCCAAGATACTGACAAGAAGACCGGCGACATGTTGAGAAATGTATTTGGAACAAGCACATTCCATGAAAAATAGATGATCAATAAGCATTCCCCAGGATTTGTTTCTTCAACAAGAAGAGAGAGGTTATGCTCGCCCTCCAGCTCCAGACGTTGCCTTTGGAAGATTGGAGTTGAAACCTCCGTTTGACATGTTGTCAGAAATGGGAACTTAGACAAGGAATAATTCAATGGATTCCCAAGTGTTCACAAAGCTCCCAAAGAATGCTTTAATGAACAATTTCCCGTTTTCTCTCCTTTTCAATTATAGCAGGCCGCAAGGCAGACAGATGAAAAATGAAAATCGCTTATTGTCACGAGTAGGCTTCAATGAAGTTACTGTGAAAAGCCCCTAGTCGCCACATTCCGGCGCCTGTCCGGGGAGGCTGGTACGGGAATCGAACCGTCTGCTGGCCTGCTTGGTCTGCTTTAAAAGCCAGCGATTTAGCCCAGTGAGCTAAATCAGCCCCAACGTATTGTCAATCCTCTGCTTCGCTGGGGAAAACTGTCTTGTACATAAGGAATTGGCGACTGACCCAGGTGCCTGGGAAGTTTATTCGCCCATCCTTTCGTACCTCATTCCCTCATGTGTTTATCCAGCTTTTGCTTAAATGCATCTGTGCCTTTTGCCTCTGTTATTCCCTGTGGGTGCAGGGGAGGTGGTGGCGTGGTGGTATTGTCACTGGGCTAGCAAACCAGAGACCCAGAGTAATGTTCTGGGGACCCAAGTTCAAATCCTGCCACTGCAGATGGTGACATCTGAATTCAATAAAATATCTGGAATAAAAATTTGAACAAACCATTGTCAATTGTCTTAAATACCCATCTGCCGTCCTTACCTGGTCTGGCCTACACGTGAGTCCAGACCCACAGCAATGTGGTTAACTCTTAACTCAAGGGCAATTAGGGATGGGCAATATACGCTGGCCCAGCCAGCAATGCCCATGTCCTATGAATGAATAAATGAAAATACACATTCTAACCACTCTCTGCTTGGTAAAGATGTTTCTCCAGAATTCACGATTGGATTTGTGAGTCACTATCTTTTATTTATGGTCCCCACAAATGGATGTATCTTCTCTATGTCTACCCTAACAAACCTTTTCATAATCTTAAACCCGTCTATTGGGTCACAACCCCCTAGCTCCCCCAATCACCAGCTCTCAGTTATTTGAATTGCGTGCACTCAGACACTTGACGTTAATTGATATTGCAGGAAGGCCTTGGTCAAATGTCTGGCATTCAGTTCAAATCAGAAACCAAAATCAGTACCATATATAAATACTCCTCTCTCCACCAGGCCCACTGATTGATTTACAAGAGCTTACTTACTAAAACAAAACTGAAAAAGCCCCATCAACCACGAGTGCCATATTTATGAGGTATTGTTGGCTTGATTCAGGTGCCAATGGCTTCTCCTGCTTTGTCATTGAATCATAGAATTTACAGTGCAGTATGAGGCCATTCGACCGATCGAGTCTGCCCCAGCCCCTGTAAAGAGCATCCTACTCAAGCTCACACCTCCAGCCCATCTCCAGAACCCAGTAACCCCACCTAACGTTTTGGACACTAAGGGCAATTTTAGCGTGACCAATCCAACTAACCTGCACATCTTTGGACTGTGGGAGGAAACCGGAGCACCCGGAGGAAACCCACGCAGGCACTGGGAGAACACGCAGACTCCGCACAGACAGTGACCCAGCCGGGAACCGAACCTGGGACCCTGGAGCTGTGAAGCAACAGTGCTAACCATTGTACTACCGTGCCGCCCAAAATATGTCACCGAATATGCATATTCTGGATGGTTATGTAATAATCTTGGGAGATATTGGTATTATTGGTGGTGGAAATGATTTAGCAAAGGAACCACAAGGGAGAGAATAAAGAACAAGGTGTAGTTAGTTGCCATTGATGTAAGATGTTTTCTGCTATCTCATAGTTGGACAGCCAATGTATCGTGCAACCGATAAGTTCTGCAAGCATTGGAGCCGGTTGGTGTGGTCAATCGTGTCAAAAGCTGCAGATAGGTTGAGAAGGATGAGGAGAGATAGTTTTCCCACAGTCACAGTGGATATCAGTTGTGACATTGCCGAGGTTTCTTTCCATTGCCGTGGATGTTGCTTTGGTTGCAGTTTCCACAATTCAGTTTTCAATATTAATTGTTTGTTCACCGAATAATGTAATAATATCGTCAACCACCACTGATACAGGCTGTTTATTGAAAAGTTCCATTCCCTGCCAATCTTGGCTCCTGTTCGTTCGGGTTGTGGGACAGAAACAGTCACCAGACTTCGAAGGTAAAGAATTTTCTGAGGTATTTTGTCACTCACCATCTCGACTTGGATGGTCGTTCCTTCACTGTCGCCGGGGCGAAATCCTGGAACTCTCTCCCTAACAACACGGTGGGTGTACCTACACCTCAGGGACTGCAGCACCTCAAAAAGACAGCTCACCACCACCTTCTGAAGGGCAATTAGGGATGGGCAATAAATGCTGGCCTAACCAGCGACGCCCACATCCCGGAAATGAATTTAGAAAAATGTGACGTGAAAACGAGCTAAATTAATGCAAATATTATTACTATAATTTTGTGTCTGCGGCTCTAGGTACCAGTGTTGGGACCATAATCCTTTCCATTTCAGGCAGCCAAGATCAGCTTCAAACATTCCCAGCTCAGTTGTATTCCATTTTCCCTTCACTATCTGTTGCTGTCTCGCTCTCTATCAACCTCTTTACCCAGAGAATTATTGAGAAGTGAAACTTGGAGTAATTGAAGTGAATAGCCGAGTTGTATTTAAGGGGAAGTTAGATAAACATGAGGGATATAGGGCGGCGCGGTGGTTAGCGTCGCTGCCTCACGGCGCCGAGGAACCGGGTTCGAATCCCGGCCCCGGGTCACTGTCTGTTTGGAGTTTGCATATTCTCCCCTCGTCTGTGTGGGTCTCACTCCCACAACCCAAAGATGTGCTGGGTAGGTGGATTGGCCACGCTAAATTGCCCTTATATTGCAAACATTGCATTTAAAAAATATATATATATAAACATTAGGGAGAAAGGAATAGAAGGTGATGCTGATAGGGCGAGATAAAAGGGGGTGGAGGAGATTCAGGTGGAGCATAAACATAAACCAGCTAGGCTTGATGGCTTGTCTCCCACTCACCAGTCTATGTCATTCTCCATGTCAGAATGTGATTCAGGCCCAACTACAAAAAAACAATTCACCAGAATGACTCAAACCGTTCCGTGGCTCCGTCTGGATAGCACAATAGCTCAGGTGGTTAGCACAGTTGCTTCACAGCTCCAGGGACCCGGGTTCGATTCCCGTCTTGGGTCACTGTCTGTGTGGAGTCTGCACGTTGTCCCCGTGTCTGCGTGGGTTTCCTCCGGGTGCTCCGGTTTCCTCCCACAAGTCCCGAAAGACGTGCTTGTTAGGTGAATTGGACATTCTGAATTCTCCCTCCGTGTACCCGAACAGGCACCGGAATGTGGCGACTAGGGGATTTTCACAGTAACTCCATTGCAGTGTTAATGTCAGCCTACTTGTGACAATAATAAAGATTATTATTCTTGTTATTATAGTGTGACAGCCCATTCAATGACGATTAGAATATGCTTTTGTGCCAAGAGTCCATGTTCAGTTGGAACTGGATTAAAACCGGCCACATTCGTAACCCCCAAGGTTGTGGGTTCAAATCACACTGCAGGACTTTAGCATATAATGCAGACTGACACTCAGGGATTGCTGCATTGTTGATGATGCCATCATTTGAATGCAATGTTAAACAGAGGGCCTATCCAGGTATACATTTGACCATAAAAGATCACCTGGATATTTTCAAAGTCCTACTGAATATTCATCCTTCAATCAATACTAAAATAGTAGACCTGGCTATTTATCTCATTGTTGTTGCATAAGAACTTGCTGTGTACAAATTGGTTTGCTGGATAACAGCAATGATTGCACGTGCAATGCTTGGCATTTCAAGATTAGTACAACTCCAGTTGCAAATTGGGACCTGAATTTACATCGTTCCATAATTTCATCTATTTCTTAAGGTTTCCTTGTGCTTGTTTCTTTCTGGGAAGGAAAAAGGAAGTGGATTGTGGGAGGGGCACTCCTCTTTGACACTATCATCACAAAATTAATATGAAAATAATAATAATCTTTATTGTCACAAGTAAGCTTACTGCAATGAAGTTACTGTGAAAATCCCCTAGTCGCCACATTCCGGCGCCTGTTCTGGTACTGCTGCACGATCAATTACACAAAGACGAGAGTTGGATGCAATCGAATCTTTATTACACTGAGATGTGTGGCCTCCGACAGCAGCTGGCGAAATGGCTGTGGTACGGGGAGCACACATATTTATACTCCGCCTACTGGGTGGAGCCAGCAGGCAGGGAACTACCCCGGACCTGTAGTACAGGACCTTACCACAAATCACCTAATATGTACATCAGTGGTGACTACCACATTCACCCCCTGTTAAAATTGAGTCCGGCGGGGGCGGTGGAGAAGTATTTGCAAGTACAAGTTTTAAAATACAGAGATTTTTAAAAATTGAGTCCAGCGGGGTGGAGGAGAATTATACAGAAGGATGATGTTTCAAGAGTCCCGATCAAGTTACAGGTTCAGTTGGTCAGGAGCCTTGGTCTGCCGCTGGGAGCGCCGCAGCGGTGGCGGTGATTCCGGTGTCGGTCCGGTCCTTGGTGACTCCGGGAACGTGCCGAAATCCTCGTCATCCTCGGGCATGGGCAGGGGGAGGACGGATGGTCCTGGTGGGGTTGCGGCTGGGTGCTCCGGGGAAGGGGAGGGTGGCGGGGGCCAGAGGGGTGTGTGTGTGTGGAACCTGCTGCTGCCAGGTCCCTGAGGGAGACAGTATCTTGGCGGCCATCGGGGTACGCTACGTAAGCGTACTGTGGGTTGGCGTGAAGTAGCTGTACCCTTTCAACTAACGGGTCCGCCTTGTGGAGTCGTACGTGCTTACGGAAGAGTACGGGTCCCGGAGCAGCCAGCCAAGTCGGGACCGACACCCCGGAGGTGGACTTCCTAGGGAAGGCAAAGAGACGTTCATGGGTGTGTCATTAGTCGCAGTGCATAGGAGCGACCGAATGGAATGCAGTGCGTCGGGGAGGACCTCCTGCCAGCGGGAGGCCGGGAGATTTCTGGACCGTAGAGCCAGCTGGACGGCCCTGCAGACCGTCCCATTCTCCCTCTCCACCTGCTCGTTTCCCCGGGGGTTGTAGCTGGTCGTCCTGCTCGAGGCGATACCTCTGCTGAGCAGGAACTGACGCAGCTCATCGCTCATGAATGAGGATCCCCTGTCGCTGTGGATGTAGGCGGGGAAGCCGAACAGAGCGAAGATGGTGTTGAGGGCTTTGATGACAGTGGCAGACGTCATATCGGGGCACGGGACGGCGAAGGGGACTCTGGAGTACTCATCGACCACACTGAAGCAATACATGTTACGGTCGGTGGAGAGGAGGGGCCCTTTGAAGTCCACGCTGAGGCGTTCAAAGGGGCGGGAGGCCTTCATCAGGCGCGCACAGTCTGGCTGGTAGAAGTGCGGTTTGCACTCCGCACAGACCTGGCAGTCTCTGGTGATGGCCCTGACTTCCTCGACGGAGTAGGGCAGGTTGCGGGCCTTGATGGAGTGGTACAACCGTGTGACCCCCGGGTGACAAATGTTGTCATGCAGAGTCCGGAGTCGGTCCACTTGTGCGCTGGCACATGTACCTCGGGATAGGACATCGGGAGGCTTGTTGAGCTTACCGGGGCGATACAAAATCTTGTAGTTGTAGGTGGAGAGCTTGATCCTCCACCTCAACATTTTATCGGTTTTGATCTTGCCCCGCTGTATGTTGTTAAACATGAAAGCTACCGACCGTTGGTCAGTGAGGAGAGTGAATCTCCTGCCGGCCAGGTAATGCCTCCAATGCCGCACAGCTTCAACGATGGCCTGGGCCTCTTTTTCGACGGAGGAGTGCCGGATCTCAGAGGCATGAAGGATTCGTGAAAAGAATGCCACGGGCCTGCCTGCCTGGTTGATGGTGGCGGCTAGAGCGACGTCTGATGCGCGCTCTCGACTTGAAATGGTAACGTCTCGTCGACTGCGTGCATCGTGGCCTTGGCGATGTCGGCCTTAATACTGTTGAAGGCCTGGTGAGCCTCGGCCGTTAGGGGAAAAAGAGTGGATTGGATGAGTGGGCGGGCTTTGTCCGCATAATTTGGGATCCACTGGGCATAGTAAGAAAAGAACCCCAGGCAACGCTTGATGGCCTTGGGGCAATGGGGGAGGGGGAGTTCCATGAGGGGGCGCCTGCGATCGAGATCAGGGCCCAGAACTCCGTTCTAGACCACATAGCCGAGGATGGCTAAGAACGGTAGGCGCCCTTGATTTTTGAGTAGCAGTGGTCAAGAGTGTTGTCGCCCCTGGTGGGACAGGAGATGTGCTGGTGGAATTTTGGCAGTACACTCTTGAGGTTGGCCTTGTTGAAGTCTCCGGCCACAATGAACCATGCCCCCGGGTGTTCTGTTTCATAGTTGTTTATGACTGTGCACAGTTCATCCAGCGCCTTCCTCACTTCTGCATGGGGTGGGAGGTAGACTGCTGTGATAATGGCTGAAGTGAACACACGTGGAAGATAATATGGGCGGCACTTTATGGTCAAGTATTCCAGGTCTGGGGAGCAGTAGGTTGCCAGGGTCACCACATCCAAGTACCAGGAGGAGTTGATGAGGAGGCAAACACCTCCACCCTTGTATGTTGCCTGGTATGGAGGGAAGATCTTATGAGGAAAGGCTGAGGGACTTGAGGTGTTTTCGTTAGAAAGAGGAAGATTAAGAGGCGACTTAATAGAGACAGACAAGATGATCAGAGGATGAAATGAAATGAAAATCGCTTATTGTCACGAGTAGGCTTCAATGAAGTTACTGTGAAAAGCCCCTAGTCGCCACATTCCGGCGCCTGTCTGGGCAGGCTGGTACAAGAATCGAACCGTGCTGCTGGCCTGCTTTAAAAGCCAGCGATTTAGCCCTGTGAGCTAAACCAGCCCAGCTAAACCAACCAGACCAGACCAGATTAGATAGGGTGGACATTGAGCGCCTTTTTCCTCGGATGGTGATGGCTAGCACGAGGGGACACAGCTTTAAATTGAGGGGAGATAGATATAGGACAGTTGTCAGAGGTAGGTTCTTTACTCAGAGAGTAGTAAGAGTGTGGAATGCCCTGCCTGCAACAGTAGTGGACTCACCAACATTAAGGGCATTTAAATGGTCATTGGATAAACATATGGATGATAATGGAATAGTGTAGATGGGCTTTAGATTGGTTTCACAGGTCGGCACAACATCGAGGGCTGAAGGGCCTGTACTGCGCTGTAATGTTCTATTGTTCTATTATTGTTCTATTGCCTGATCTTGCTATTCATAAATTGGTGTTGTGTTTGTCTACAAAACAACAGTGAGCACACTTCAAAACTAATTCATTATTTATGAAGCATTGTGGGACAGCCTGACGAATCAAAGAGCAATAAACAAATGCTGAGCTTTTTTTGCACATTGATATGTTGCATGTAACACCCAATACAGCCATCAACTACACAAAACATTAACAAAGAAAGAAAGATCCTCACAAAAGGATTTTGTTTTACTTGGATCTGGAAATTCTTAAAAATCTAGTCATCTAAAAACTATTATTTGCAATTAAACTCTCAGTGACCTCAGGCTGCATTTACATATAGCAATTGGTCTCTTTTGGCCGAAAGACTATCTTAAAGACAGCACTACCTGGGAGCACAATAATACGATTGGCAGGGCATAGGGGTGGGTTGGAGTTGAGATCTGGCTGACAAGACCTAGCGATACCTCCAAAGCCATATTACCATTTGTATCAGACTCAAAACAACAACGCAATCAGGAGTTTGAAAGTTAATTGAGCAAACTAGTTGCCAAGTTTTGAAAGGGTCATCACATACAAATCAACTGAATTCATAGTGATTGGGGCAGGGGTTATGACCCCCCCCCCCCCCCCCCCCCCCCCCCACCCCCACAAAGACAAGTGGGACATGTTCAAAGCACAAAATGAAAATTGCACATCTTTCACGACACAAACAAACTGCCAAAATAATACACCACCATAAGCAAGGGAAAAGCGGATCAGCACCAGGAGAGTGCAGACAGGGACAGGAGGAAAGTGTCACAGCTGGCTTGATACAATTATTAGACGGAACCTGATGCCTACACAGCCCCACCAGAGACAAACGGGATGAGGCCATGAAAACATGTTAAAGTGGTGTGTACCCTCCCACATTGCTCGTCAGCTCGCAATTATCATGAGAATTTCAGGATACATTTTCAATGCCATGTTCAGATATGCACCAATATATGCCCCGTTCAACTGTAGCAGCACCAATGGCACCACCAATCTATCATAACCTGCATTCCTTGGGTAGCAGACCCATCTACACCCATGCAGGAGCCGAGCACGGATTCTTCATACCCCGGATTTTCACAGTAACCTCATTGCAGTGTTAATGTAAACCTACCTGTGACATGATGCACGATCAATAACTCTCGAAGCGAGATTGGAGTACAATTGAAGGTTTTCTTGGACTAGATGTTTCCCCCAGCAGCACAGGTACAGAATGCAGCAGCTAGGGAGACACAGACTCTTACACTCCGCCTTACTGGGCGGAGCCAGCAGGCAGGCTTCACCAATGATTTTGCTGTCTCAGGCCCCTCCCACACCAATGGTCTTACAGCCTCAACCTGGGTACCGTAATACCCCTAATACCGACTACCACATTTACCCCCGGTTAAAAAAAGAGTTCGGCGGGGGTGGTGGTCTTGCGTTATACAGCGGTAGAGGTTGAGATTATGGTGGTACCCGTCGGTGGTACAGTGTTTTGCCTTATTACATGTCACAACTATTTACAGTATTCATTTACATGTACATATCAAAATGAAGCAATTAGTCGATCGGGGGCCCGGGTCGTCCTCTGTGAATGTTGCAGTTTCGGAGGTGATGCAGGCGCCGGCTCGGGCATCCGACTCCAGGAGCGTGACTTTGGCTTCTTCCGTAGCTTCATCACCCCTGGATGGGACCAGTGGGAGAACTGATCCGCCTGGGAAGGGGGCTGCCGTGGGGTGCACCGATGGGAGGGAGGGTGGCGTAGGTGGGGGGTGTGGGTGGGGGTCCAGCGGGCACCAGGTCCCGTAGGGAGACTGTATCCTGTCGGCCATTGGGGTACGCCATGTAGGCGTACTGAGGGTTAGCGTGTAGGAGGTGGACCCTCTCGACCAATGGGTCCGACTTGTGCGCCCGCACGTGTTTGCGGAGCAGGATGGGTCCAGGAGCTGCCAGCCAGGTTGGGAGCGAGGTCCCAGAGGAGGACTTTCTGGGGAAGACAAGGAGACGTTCATGAGGTGTTTCGTTTGTCGTGGTATTCAGCAGTGATCGGATGGAGTGGAGTGCATTGGGGTGGACCCCCTGCAGCGGGAGACTGGGAGATTCCTGGACCGTAGGGCCAGTAGGACCGTCTTCCAGACCGTTCCGTTCTCCCTCTCTACCTTCCCGTTTCCCCGGGGGTTATAACTGGTTGTCCTGCTTGAGGCAATGCCCTTGCTGAGCAGGAATTGACGCAGTTCGTCGCTCATGAAGGAGGGCCCCCTATCGCTGTGTATGTAGGCGGGGAAACCAAACAGGGTAAAGATACTGTGTAGGGCTTTTATGACAGTGGCTGTGGTCATGTCGGGGCAGGGGATGGCGAATGGGAACCGGGAGTACTCGTCAATCACGTTCAGGAAGTACGTGTTGCGGTCGGTGGATGGGAGGGGCCCTTTGAAGTCCATACTGAGGCGTTCAAGGGGACGGGAAGCCTTTACCAGGTGGGCTTTCTCTGGCCTGTCGAAGTGCGGCTTGCACTCCGCGCAGATTCGGCAGTTGCTGGTGGCGGTCCTGACCTCCTCGATGGAGTAGGGCTGGTTGTGGGTCTTGATAAAATGGAAGAATTGAGTGACCCCCGGGTGGCAGAGGTTCTCATGGAGGGCCCGGAGTTGGTCCACTTGTGTGTTGGCACATGTGCCGCGGGATAGGGCATCAGGGGCTCGTTTAGCTTCCCGGGACGATACAAGATCTCATAGTTGTAGGTGGAGAGCTTGATCCTCCACCGTAAGATCTTATCGTTCTTTATCTCGCTGTGCATTATCGAACATGAAAGCTACCGACCGTTGGTCAGTGAGGAGCGTGAATCTCCTGCCGGCCAGGTAATGCCTCCAGTGCCCCACAGCTTCTACTATGGCCTGGGCCTCCTTTTCAACGGAGGAATGACGGATTTCTGAAGCATGGAGGGTACGGGAGAAGAAGGCCATGGGCCTGCCCGCTTGGTTGAGGGTGGCCGCCAGAGCTACGTCAGACGCGTCGCTCTTGACTTGGAAAGGAAAGGATTTGTCGATTGCGTGCATCGTGGCCTTTGCGATGTCTGCCTTTATGCGGCTGAAGGCCTGGAGGGCCTCTGCCGACAGGGGGAAAACCGTGGATTGGATTAGTGGGTGGGCCTTGTCCGCATAGTTGGGGACCCACTGGGCGTAATATGAAAAACATCCTAGGCAGCGTTTCAGGGTCTTGGAGCAGTGGGGGAGGGGAAACTCCATGAGGGGGCACTGTATGCGTTCGGGATCTGGGTCTATAACTCCATCATGCACTACGTAGCCGAGGATGGCTAGACGGTCGGTGCTGAACACGCATTTGTCCTTGTTGTAGGTGAGATTAAGGATTTTTGCGGCATGGAGGAATTTTCAGAGGTTGTTGTCGTGATCCTGCTGGTCGTGGCCACAGATGGTGACATTGATCAGGTACGGAAATATGGCCCGCAAACCATACCGGTCAACCATTCCGTCCATCTCCCGTTGGAAGACCCAGACTCCATTTGTGACACCGAAGGGAACCCTCAGGAAGTGGTAGAGCCGCCCATCTGCTTCGAATGCAGTGTATTTGCGATCGTCCGGGCGGATGGGGAGCTGGTGGTAGGCGGATTTGAGGTCCACCATGGAAAAGACCTTGTATTGTGCAATCTGATTGACCAAATCAGATATGCGGGGGAGAGGGTACGTGTTGAGCTACGTATACGTGTTGATGGTCTGACTATAATCGATGACCATCCTGTGCTTCTCCCCGGTCTTTACAATGACTACTTGAGCTCTCCAGGGGCTGTTCCTCGCCTCGATAATACCTTCCTTCAGTAACTGCTGGACTTCAGAGCTAATGAAGGTCCGGTCCTGGGCATTGTTCCGTCTGCTCTTGGTGGTGACGGGTTTGCAATCCGGAGTAAGGTTCGCAAAAAGGGAAGGCGGGTCGACCTTGAGGGTCGCGAGGCTGCAGACAGTGAGGGAGGGTATAGGTCCGCTGAATTTAAAGGTTAAGCTCTGGAGGTTGCATTGGAAGTCTAACCCTAAAAGCGTGGCAGTGCAGAGGTGAGGAAGGACATAGAGTCGGAAATTTTTTAATTCCCTTCCCTGGACCGTGAGGTTCGCTCGCAGAACCCTTTGATCTCTACAGAGTGAGACCCGGAGGCCAGGGGGATTTGTTGATTAACTGGGTGTATGGGAAGAGAACAGCGCCTTACCGTGTTGGGGTGTATGGAGCTCTCTGTTCTCCCGGAGTCGATCAGGCTGGATGTTTTGTGTCCGTTGATGAGCATGGGAGATGAGGAAATGGCTGAGGAACTGAACAGGTGTTTTGGGTCGGTCTTCACAGTGGAAGACACAAATAACATGCCAGTGACTGATAGAAATGAGGCTATGACAGGTGAGGACCTTGAGAGGATTGTTATCACTAAGGAGGGAGTGATGGGCAAGCTAATGGGGCTAAAGGTAGACAAGTCTCCTGGCCCTGATGGAATGCATCCCAGAGTGCTAAAGGAGATGGCTAGGGAAATTGCAGATGCACTAGTGATAATTTACCGAAATTCACTAGACTCTGGGGTGGTCCCGGTGGATTGGAAATTAGCAAACGTGACACCACTGTTTAAAAAAGGAGGTAGGCAGAGAGCAGGAAATTATAGGCCAGTGAGCTTAACTTCGGTAGTAGGGAAGATGCTGGAATCTATCATCAAGGAAGAAATAGCGAGGCATCTGAATAGAAATTGTCCCATTGGGCAGACGCAGCATGGGTTCATAAAGGGCAGGTCGTGCCTAACTAATTTAGTGGAATTTTTTGAGGACATTACCAGTGCAGTAGATAACGGGGAGCCGATGAATGTGGTTTATCTGGATTTCCAGAAAGCCTTTGACAAGGTGCCACACAAAAGGTTGCTGCATAAGATAAAGATGCATGGCATTAAGGGTAAAGTAGTAGCATGGATAGAGGATTGGTTAATTAATAGAAAGCAAAGAGTGGGGATTAATGGGTGTTTCTCTGGTTGGCAATCAGTAGCTAGTGGTGACCCTCAGGGATCCGTGTTGGACCCACAATTGTTCACAATTTACATAGATGATTTGGAGTTGGGGACCAAGGGCAATGTGTCCAAGTTTGCAGATGACACTAAGGCGAGTGGTAAAGCGAAAAGTGCAGAGGATACTGGAAGTCTGCAGAGGGATTTGGATAGGTTAAGTGAATGGGCTAGGGTCTGGCAGATGGAATACAATGTTGACAAATGTGAGGTTATCCATTTTGGTAGGAATAACAGCAACGGGATTATTATTTAAACGATAAAATATTAAAGCAGGAGCCGAGGAGCCGGAGCGGAGGAGCCGAGGAGCCGGAGCGGAGGAGCCGAGGAGCCGGAGCGGAGGAGCCGAGGAGCCGGAGCGGGAGCCGAGGAGCCGGAGCCGAGGAGCCGAGGAGCCGGAGCGGAGGAGCGGAGGAGCCGGAGCGGGAGCGGAGGAGCCGGAGCGGAGGAGCCGGAGCGGAGGAGCCGGAGCGGCGACAGGGGGGCCCAACAGCAGCAGGTCCATCCCCTCTCCCTCCCCCCCCCCCCCACGCGGGCCAGGAGCGGTGCGGCGGCGGCGGCGGCCCCTCTTCTCTCCCCCCCCCCCCCACGCGGGCCAGGAGCGGTGCGGCGGCGGCGGCCCCTCTTCTCTCCCCCCCCCCCCCAACGCGGGCCAGGAGCGGTGCGGCGGCGGCGGCCCCTCTTCTCTCCCCCCCCCCCCCCCACGCGGGCCAGGAGCGGTGCGGCGGCGGCGGCCCCTCTTCTCTTCCCCCCCCAGCCAGCAGCGGGGACCCCCCCCCCCCCCCCCAGCCAGCAGCGGGGACACAACCCCCCCCCCCCCCAGCCAGCAGCGGGGACACAACCCCCCCCCCCAGCCAGCAGCGGGGACACAACCCCCCCCCCCCCCCCAGCCAGCAGCGGGGACACAACCCCTCCCCCCCCCCCAGCCACCAGCGGGGACACAACCCCCCCCCCCCAACCAGCAGCGACCACCGGCCCACTCGCCCCTCCCCCCCCCCCCCCCCCCCCAACTGCTGTGACCACCACGTGGCAAAGACAAAGGGACTCTCTCTCCTGGTTGAGTGGGGAAAAAAGAAAAAAAGAGACTTGTATCTCTGTTCTTCCCAAAAGAAAACTGGTAAAGAGAAAAGGGGTAGGGGAAATAAATTAAAAAAAAAAAAAAAAAATATATATATATATATATATATACATATATAGATATATAATAATAAATAAAATAAAATAGGGTGCGGAAAAGGGGGAAAAAGAAGAACAAGGAGAGAAGAAAGATGAAGGGGAAGGGGGAGAAAAAAGTGCCAGAAAGGAGCCAAGAGAAAGGGGGCACCGGAAGTAGACTGGGCAAAGGGAAAGCCAGCTCGGGCGAACGAGTCAACACGCGAAGCGGCGGGAAGGATGCTTCGCCGCATCCAGAAGAGCTGGACGGGCGGGCAACCTCTCCCCTGGGGTTAGAGGGGGGCGTGAATTGGAAGGAAGCCTTTGCCGAGGTGGTGAGGGAGCAGCTGCAGGCATTCAAGGCAGAGTTAAAAGCAGACGCAGAGGCCGCAGCACAGGCAGCAGTGACCAGGGCCATGTCAGGGGTGCAGCAGGTTCTGACCAGATTGGAGAAGAAAGTGGATGCCCAAGGGAAGATACTGGAAGCCCAAGGGAAGATACTGGAAGCCCAGGGGGCAACCATTAAAGAGCTGGAGAAGGCAGCGACTGACGCGAGCGACCGGGTCATATCCCTGGAGAGGGGAATGGTGAAACTGAGTGCAACACAGGGGAGCCTGAAGGGCAGGGTAGACGACCAGGAGATCAGCTCGAGAAGGCAAAATATCAAGATAGTGGGCCTGCCAGAGGGGATAGAGGGTAGAAATCCCACAACATTCGTGGCTGCGATGCTGGGCTCCTTAGTGGGGCGGGAAACTTTTCCCACCCCACCGGAAATGGACAGAGCTCATCGGTCACTGCGCCCGAAGCCCAAGGAAGGGGAAAAACCGAGAGCAGTTATAGCCAGACTGCACCGGTACCGGGATAGGGAGACAATCCTGCGCTGGGCCAAGGAGAATAGAGCCTGCAATTGGGACGGGCACGCCATCCGAATCTACGAGGATTTTGGAGCGGACATAGCTAAGAGACGGGCGGAGTTCAACAGAGCGAAAGCAGCTCTCTATAAGAACAAAGTACGTTTTGGTATGCTGTACCCAGCAAAACTCTGGGTCACATACCAACACAAGGAATATTTCTTTACAGCCCCTGCCGAGGCGAATAGATTCGTCGAGGAGCACGGGCTGGAAAAACGCCATGGGAAGTAGGGACGAGGGGCCCATGGCAAGGACACACGTCATGCCGACGGGGGGGTGGGGAGGGGCGAGGCAAAGCCAGCCCCCTCCCCCCTGGCAGGAACACCCAGAACGGAAAACAACCCAATGCCCTAGGGCCCGCTCCAGGTGGGAGGCCAGGCCCCGGCACGAGGGAACGGGAGTACTGGAGAGGGGAGAGGGGAAGCGGGACAGCAACCTCCGAGAGGGGAGCCACCGTGCTAGCAGGAAAGCTAGCGAAGGGGGCGCGCAACAGAGCAGGGCCGCAGCGCACCCCCAACAGGGGGGAAGGTGCCAGGCAGGGGAGGGGGGGGATCACCCATCAAAGGTGGGAGAGCAAATGGGGACAGGAATGGGGGAGAGAGGGGCAATGGAGGGGTACACAGGGGTATCCCCGAAAGGGATAGAGCGGGGGGGGGGGGGCACCCGGGGGGCGAGAGACCAGGGAGGGGAAACGCAGGGACGAAGGGACAAAAGAGGCCAGTAAGGGAATAGGGCCACAAAGTGCCACAGACAAGGGCTCGAAACAGGGAACTGCTGCAAGCACCCACCCAGTACGGTCTGTGGGTGAAGGGGCCCCCCGGAGTGCAGGGGACTACCCGCGTGGCGGACACAAAGTGGACGGCCATGGCGGGTGTCCCCGGGACAAGGGGGAACCCCGGAGCGCAGGGACCCGACCGCATGGGGAGAGCAGTGATAGTGGACATCCTGGACGGCCCCCTAACATAGGGAAACCCCAGAGGGCAGGGGCGCGTCCACCGGACAAATATGGTTAACCCCACAGGAGCAAAGGGGCAGAAGCCCCCCACCAGAATAGTCACCTGGAACGTAAGGGGACTTAACGGCCCAGTGAAGAGATCTAGAGTCCTCACCCACCTTAGAAACATGAGGGCCGACATAGTCTTCCTCCAAGAGACGCACTTGAGGGAGCAGGACCAACTGCGGGTAAGAAAGGGCTGGGTGGGACAAACCTATCATTCCTGTTATGGGGCAAGGGCCAGGGGGGTGGCGATCCTGATTGGCAAGAGGACAATGTTTAGGGCGACAAAGACGGTTACGGACCCAGGGGGACGGTATGTCATGGTCAGCGGGGCCCTGGATGGGGCGCCGGTAGTTCTAGTTAACGTGTACGCGCCCAACTGGGACGACACGAGCTTCATCCAAAAGACCATGGCAGAAATCCCGGACATAGCGACGCACCGACTAATCATGGGGGGGGACTTCAACTGTGTACAGGACCCAACGACGGACAGATCAAACCCCAGAACGGGGAAAACCTCAAACATGGCAAGGGAACTCAGCCACTATATGGAGCAGATGGGAGCAGTAGACCCCTGGAGATTCGCCCACCCGGGGGAGAAAGAATTCTCTTTCTTCTCCCCAGTACACAACGTGTACACCAGAATTGACTTCTTTGTGGTGGGGAAAACGGTGCTTCCAGAGATAGACAAGGTGGAATACTCCGCAATTGTGATATCAGACCACGCTCCACACTACATGGATGTGCGGCTAGAGACGGGAAGGGCCCAGCGCCCCAAATGGAGGTTGGACGGTGCCTTACTAGCTGACAAGGCCTTCAGCGAAAGGATAGCGCAGGCCATAGCGGAGTACACTGAGATCAACCAAAACGGGGAGGTCTCACCCTCCACGTTCTGGGAAGCGCTTAAGGCCGTACTAAGAGGGGAAATCATAGCCTACAAAGCGCAAAGAGATAGGGAGGAAAGGGTGGCTAGGCAGAAGCTGGTCGACTCCATACTGGAGGTAGACCATAAATACTCCGAGGCCCCGACTGTAGAACTCCTGGCGGAGAGAAAAGAATTACAAAGGACTTTGACCTGCTCTCCACCAGGAAAGCAGTACACCAACTCCGCCAGGCACGCGGGGCCCTATACGAACACGGAGACAAAGCCAGCCGCCTGTTGGCCCACCAGCTGAGAAAGCAGGCAGCCAGCAGAGAAATTGCGCAAATCAGAGATACCAGAGGCACGTTGGAAACAGAACCAGAGAAGATTAACAAAACCTTCAAGGCCTTCTACCAAGAGCTGTACACCTCAGAGCCCCCAACGGGGAAGGCTGGGATGAACCGGTTTCTTGACGGACTGAACATACCAGTTGTGGGAGAGGGCAGAAAACGGGATCTGGAAGCACCATTAGCACTGGGAGAGATCATGGAGAGCATTAGCTCCATGCAGGCGGGGAAGGCGCCGGGACCGGACGGATTCCCGGCGGACTTCTACAAAAAATTTGCGACAGCGCTGGCCCCGCACATGCGGGAGATGTTCACAGACTCGCTAGCTAGGGGCACGTTGCCACCCACGTTAGCACAGGCCTCAATCTCGCTGATACCTAAGAAAGACAAAGACCCAACGGAATGTGGGTCATACAGACCCATATCTCTGCTGAATGCAGACGCCAAAATACTGGCCAAAATCCTAGCCAAAAAGGCTAGAAGACTGTGTACCTGAGGTGGTCACAGAGGACCAGACGGGCTTTGTCAAGGTAGACAGCTGACCGCGAACATCAGGCGCCTGCTGAACGTGATAATGACCCCCTCCGGGGAGAGAACACAAGAGGTGATCGTCTCCCTGGACGCAGAAAGGCCTTCGACAGAGTCGAATGGATATACCTCATAGAGGTACTGGAGCGGTTCGGGCTTGGAACAGGGTTCACAGCTTGGGTAAAGCTCCTGTACAACGCTCCCATGGCGAGTGTACAGACCAACAATACCAACTCCCAATACTTCCAGCTGCACAGGGGCACCAGACAAGGATGCCCACTGTCCCCCGCTGCTGTTCGCACTAGCAATCGAACCGCTAGCAATCGCGCTCAGGGCAGCAAAAATTGGAGGGGGATCCGAAGGGGAGGTAGAGAGCACAGAGTCTCACTCTATGCGGATGATCTGCTCCTCTATATCTCGGACCCACAAAGCAGCATGGACGGAATCATTGCGCTCCTGAAAGAGTTTGGAGCCTTCTCGGGCTACAAACTCAACATGAGCAAAAGTGAGATCTTCCCATTACACCCGCAAGGGGGGGGGGGGGGGGGCAGCACTAAAGGGGCTGCCGTTCAAACAAGCCCGACATAAATTCCGCTACCTGGGGATCCAAATAGCCCATGACTGGAAAGGGATCCACAAATGGAACCTCACCAGCCTGACGGAGGAAGTTAAAAAGGACCTGCAAAGATGGAACACACTCCCGCTCTCCCTCGCGGGGAGAGTTCAGACGATCAAAATGAACGTACTGCCCAGGTTCCTCTTCCTGTTTAGATCCATTCCGATCTACATCCCCAAGGCCTTTTTCAAAGCGCTGGACAAACTCATCATGGCGTTCGTATGGGGGGGTAAAAATGCTAGGATCCCAAAGAAGGTCTTACAAAAAACAAAAACCAGGGGAGGGTTAGCCCTCCCGAATCTACAATTCTACCACTGGGCAGCAACAGCCGAGCGAGTAAGGGGATGGATCCAGGAGCCAGAAGCTGAGTGGGTGCGTGCGGAGGAGGCCTCCTGCATGGGAACCTCCCTCCGGGCCCTCGCCACGGCAGCACTCCCATCCCCACCCAAAAAACACTCCAGCAGCCCAGTGGTGACAGCCACCCTCCAATCCTGGAACCAACTGCGGCAGCAACTTGGCCTGACCAAAATGTCGAACAGGGCTCCCATCTGCAACAACCATAGGTTCAAACCAGCACTGACCGACGCCACCTTCAAAAGGTGGAGGCAGGACGGGGGGACACTGACAGTCAGGGACCTATACACGGACGACAGGATCGCAACACTGGACGAACTGACAGAGAAATTTCAGCTAGCTGGGGGAACGAGCTACGGTACCTGCAGCTCAAAAACTTCCTACGAAAGGAGACAAGGACGTACCCACAACCGCCACGACAGACACTACTGGAAGACCTACTGGACGCAAGTATCCTAGAGAAAGGGAACTGTAGTGACATGTATGACCGCTGGTAGATAGGGACGACACCGTACTGGACGCAACAAGGAGGAAATGGGAGGACGACCTGGGGATGGAGATCGGGTGGGGACTCTGGAGCGAAGCACTGCATAGGGTCAACTCCACCTCCACGTGCGCAAGGCTCAGCCTGACGCAACTAAAAGTGGTACATAGAGCCCACTTAACAAGAACCCGTATGAGTAGGTTCTTCCCGGAGGTGGAAGACAGATGTGAACGGTGCCAAAGAGGCCCGGCCAACCACGCCCACATGTTCTGGTCCTGCCCCAGACTCGTGGAGTACTGGACAGCCTTCTTCGAGGTAATGTCCAAAGTGGTGGGAGTGAGGGTGGAGCCATGCCCGATAGTGGCGGTCTTCGGGGTTTCAGAACAGCCAGATCTATTCCTGGGGAGGAGGGCGGATGCCCTTGCCTTTGCCTCCCTGATCGCCCGCCGTAGAATCCTGTTTGGCTGGCGGTCAGCAGCACCGCCCAGAGCTGCGGACTGGCTGTCCGACCTCTCGGAATCTCTCCAAATGGAGAAAATCAAATTTGCCATCCGAGGGTCGGACGATGGCTTCCACAGAACGTGGGAGCCATTCATGCAACTGTTCCGGGACCTATTTGTGGCCAATGTACAAGAGGAAGAATAGTCGGGGGAAGGTAGCGGGAGGGGGGGGGGGGCTACAGGTTCGTTACGGGGGTTCGATGGCTAGCTAAGGCCCAAAACCAAGCTAAATAAACATGTTGAGGGGGGGGGGGGGGGGGGGGCGCAGTTACTACTACGAAGATGCTTACCTGTAAATATGTATGTTAATTTTTGCGTGTTTGTTTTTGTTTGTTTTTTTTTCTCTCTCCTAACAATTTGTAATTTGTTCAATATAAAATACGAAAACTGAATAAAAACATTTATAAAAAAAAAAAAAATATTAAAGCATGCCGCTGTGCAGAGAGACTTGGGTGTGCTAGTGCATGAGTCACAGAAGGTTGGTTTACAGATGCAACAGGTGATTAAGAAGGCAAATGGCATTTTGTCCTTCATTGCTAGAGGGATGGAGTTTATGACTAGGGAGGTTATGTTGCAATTGTATAAGGTGTTAGTGAGGCCACACCTGGAGTATTGTATTCAGTTTTGGTCTCCTTACTTGAGAAAGGACATACTGGCACTGGAGGGTGTGCAGAAGAGATTCACTAGGTTAATCCCAGAGCTGAAGGGGTTGGATTACGAGGAGAGGTTGAGTAGACTGGGACTGTACTCGTTGGAATTTAGAAGGATGAGGGGGGATCTTATAGAAACATTTAAAATTATGAAGGGAATAGATAGGATAGATACGGGCAGGTTGTTTCCACTGGCGGGTGAAAGCAGAACTAGGGGACATAGCCTCAAAATAAGGGGAAGTAGATTTAGGACTGAGTTTAGGAGGAACTTCTTCATCCAAAGGGTTGTGAATCTATGGAATTCCTTGCCCAGTGAAGCAGTTGAGGCTCCTTCATTAAATGTTTTCAAGGTAAAGATAGATAGTTTTTTGAAGAATAAAGGGATTAAGGGTTATGGTGTTCGGGCCGGAAAGTGGAGCTGAGTCCACAAAAGATCAGCCATGATCTCATTGAATGGCGGATCAGGCTCGAGAGGCCAGATGGCCTACTCCTGCTCCTAGTTCTTATGTTCTTATGGTCGTCGTCGCGGTCGAGAGGGTTTGGGGTCGAGACTGGTTCAGGGTCACCGAGGCGAGTTGTGGTAAATTTTGAAGATTTTCCTCGGGCGGTGTGTGGTCATCTGAATCGGGGTTGTGAGACTCCAGCCGAGATGGCGGCACCCATGGGTCGCACATGGCTGGGGGTGTGTAAGATGGCGGCGCCCATGCGTCGCACGTGGTCCCTGGGGAACAAGAAGGCGGTGCCCAGGGCCCGCACTTGGCTTGGGAAAATGAAGATGGCGGCACCCGCTGCCCGCACGTGGCCCATGGAGAGAGTTATGATGGCAGCCCCGGTTCACCCCCCGGAGACGGCGGCGACCACCAGGGCCTGGCATACCGCCACAAACTGGCCCTTTTTGCCGCACCCTTTGCAGGTGGAGGAGGGGTCCGGGCAGCGCTGCCGGGGGTGCTTGGCTTTCCCGCAAAATTAACAGCGGGCCCCCCTGGGGTTGCCTGGTAGCCGCGCGGCACAAGCTTGTGGGGGGATGGGGGATGCATCGGGGCCGGCCGCGGGCGGGTTCCACGCTGCCCACGGGGCTGCCGCGCGGTCGGGGACGTACGCGCGGGCATTTCGGGAAGCCACATCCAGGGAGCTGGCAAGGGCCCGTGCCTCCTTGAGGCCTGGTGTCTCTTTCTCTGGCAGCCGGTGATGGATTTGGGAGGACAGCATTCCTGCAACGAATGCGTCCCGGATTAAAAGTTCGGTGTGGTCGTTGGTTGAAACTTGTGGACAGTCACAGTTCCTACCTAGTACCAGAAGCGCATGGTAGAATTCATCCAGCAATTCCCCCGGGATTTGTCACCTTCTCATTAGCAGATGTCGGGCGTAAACCTGGTTTACTGGGCGGATGTAGTGTCCTTTCAACAGGGCCATCACGGCCTCGAAATTGTCCGCATCCTTGATGAGCGTGTAGATCTCTGGGCTCACCCTCGAGTGGAGAACTTGCAGTTTCTGGTCCTCCGTGGGTGTAGTCGTGGCCGTCCTGATGTATCCGTTGAAGCACGCCAGCCAGTGTTTGAAGGTCGCCGCTGACTTTGCCGCGTGGGGGCTAAGTTGCAGACACTCTGCCTTGATGCGGAGCTCCATTCTTCAAAATCTAGTCCAATAAATTGATGCACGATCAATAACTCTTGAAGCGAGGTTGGAGTACAATTGAAGGCTTTATTGAACTAGATGTTTCCCCCGGCAGCTCAGGTATAGAATGTAGCAGCTGGGGAGACACAGACTCTTATACTCCGCCTTACTGGGCGGAGCCAGCAGGCAGGCTTCACCAATGATCTTACTGTCTCAGGTACCTCCCACACCAATGGTCTTACAGCCTCAACCTGGGTACCGTAATACCCCTAATACTGACTACCACATGACATGAATAAAGGTTATTGTTATATCCACTCTTACAAAAAAACAAGATACACCAGAGAGAGCATCCTATCCGGTCGCATCACAGCTTGGTATGCTCGGCCCAAGTTCGCAAGAAACTGCAGAGTGTGGTGAACTCAGACCAACCCATCACACAAGCTCGTCACCCTCCCATTGATTCTGTCTACACCTCCCGCTGCCTCAGGAAGGCAGACAGCATTATCAGAGACCCCTCCCACCCAGGCATTGCCTTCTTCCAGACCCTTCCATCAGGCAGAAGATACAGAAGTCTGAAGACCCGCACATCCAGACACAGGAACAGCTTCTTCCCCACAGCTACACGACTCCTCAACGACTCCCCCTCGGGCTGATCTGTTCCCTGTAAGAACACTATTCACGACGCCCTATGCTGCTCTTGCTCATGTATTTCCTTTGTTTGGCCCTTGTGCCGCACTGTAACCAATTACTATTTGTCAATGTACTTTGTTGATTATTCTCTTTGCCTACTGTGTACGTACTTTATACATTTGCTTGGCTGCAGAAAAATACTTTTCACTGTACTTTGGTATACGCAGTCAATTCCAGCCCCGCTTAACTTAGAGTCGCAACTCAGGTGAAATTAGGTTTTATTTAAAATACCCGAGGTCCTTGGTTGAGCCAATAAACTACAATGACCAGGTTTGTAACTTTACAACACAAGTATCCTTGTGTTGTAACCTGTACAGTATTGTAATTAAACTGAAAATAAATGTAACTGGATATTTAGACATAATTGGACTGTTCTTTCACAGAATCGTCGAATCACTACAATGAAGAAGGAGGCCGTTTGGCCCATCGAGTCTGCACCCACCCTCTGAGACAGCACCCTACCTAGGTCCACGCTCCCACCTTATCCCCATAACCCAGTAACCCCACCTAACCTTTGGACACTAAGGGCAATTTAGCATGGGCAATCCACCTAACCTGCACATCTTTGGACTGTGGGAGGAAACCGGAGCACCCGGAGGAAACCCACGCAGTCATGGGGAGAACGTGCAGACTCCACTCAGTCACCCAAGTTCGGAATCAAACCCGGGACCCTGCCGCTCTGAAGCAGCTGTGCTACCCTGTGCCACCCCCGAGCCATCACAGGCTCCAGAGCTGAAACAACCTCCCCCTGTGCTGGGTATGTTCTATTGGATGATGTCTATTATCAAGTCCAAAGACAGGCTTTTGGCTGTTTTGGGTATGGCGGGGATTCAAGACCCAGGATTGCTGGGCATTAGGTTGGGAACTTTTTCCAAATTGCACTAAAGGCAACTTGTTACATTTTGATTCCCTTAGTTTTTACTAACGTTAGGGAATAAATGATTTTTTGCCGGGCCCTAAGAATCCATGTTGCCACCTCAGTCGGTGCAGGAGGCTTTAAGCCTCGTTCGCTTTGGTGAGCTCCAACCAAGCTGACTTTTCCTGCAGGTCTGACATTTTATGCTCTTAATGTTTCTGAGTTCGGGTTTGAGGTTTGTTTGCAGTTTGACTTTCCAGCCGAGTTCTTAGTGCCTCCTCTCCGCAGTGATTTTGGGCAGTTTGATTTGGTCATTCTAATCTGAGTAATGCATTTCTCTATGTAAATTGACCTGCCTTTGGCTAGTGATTACCGAACGGGATAATAACTCACACAAGACAATTGTTCACAGTGCTGGATGCAGCCCAGCTCCTTTGATGATTTCTTTTGTCTCCTTTTGTTTTTTTGGGGGGAGATATTTTTTTGGGAGTGGGCGTTTACTGTTCTTCATTCCCCCCCCCCCCCCCCCCCCCCCACCGCCCCCCCCGTAAGACCCTTTCTGCTTGTGGAGCTAATTCCAGTGTTCATGGCCAACCCTCCACAACCACCCATCTGGCATCACTCCCTCTCGCCTGGGCTGCGGGTAATAAAGGGAGATTTATGCAGAGCAGTCACTGAGAGCTGTGCAGAGGTGCTGCAGAGAAAGACAGAGGGGGAGAGAAACAGATAGAGAGACAGAGAGACAGAGAGAGAGAGAGAAACAGATAGAGTGAGACAAAGAGAGAGACAGATAGAGAGACAGATATAGAGAGAGAGCCAGAGAGAGAGAAACAGATAGAGAGACAGATATATAGAGAGAGACAGAGACAGAGAGAGAGAGAGACAGATAGAGTGAGACAAAGAGAGACAGATAGAGAGACAGATATAGAGAGAGAGACAGAGAGTGAGGCAGATAGAGAGACAGATATAGAGAGAGCCAGAGAGAGAGAGAGAGAGACAGATAGAGAGAGACAGAGAGAGAGAGAAACAGATAGAGAGAGACAGAGACGGAGAGAGCCAGATAGAGAGAGAGAGACAGAGAGAGATAGAGAGAGACAGAGAGCGAGGGAGATAGAGAGTGAAACAGATAGTGAGAGACAGAGAGAGAGAGACAGATAGAGAGAGAGCCAGGGACAGAGACAGAGAGAGAAACAGATAGAGTGAGACAGAGAGAAGGACAGATAGAGAGACAGATAGAGAGAGAGACAGAGAGAGAGCCAGACAGATAGAGAGACAGAGAGACAGATAGAGAGAGAGATAGAGAGAGGGATACAGAGAAGAGACAGGTAGAGAGAGACACAGTGAGAGACAGATAGAGAGACAGAGAGAGAGACAGAGAGAGCGATAGAGAGAGAGAAACAGAGAGAGGCAAATGGAGAGAGAGAGAGAGGAGAGACACAGACACAGAGAGAGAGACAGAGACACAGAGAGAGGCACATAGAGAGAGAGAGATAGAGAGAGAGATGCAGAGAGAAGAGACAGATAGAGAGAGACACTGAGAGAGACAGATAGAGAGACACAGAGAGAGACAGATAGAGAGAGACACAGAGAGAGACAGACAGAGCGAGGCAGAGAGAGAGAGACACAGTGAGAGACAGATAGAGAGAGACAGATAGAGAGAGACAGCTAGAGAGAGACAGAGAGAGCGAGGCAGAGAGAGAGAGACACAGTGAGAGACAGATAGAGAGAGACAGATAGAGAGAGACAGCTAGAGAGAGACAGAGAGAGACACACACACAGTCAGAGCCCAAATTAAACCTAGTGTTGTCTGCACTCATTATGCAGCATTTAGAAAGCAGGAGACACAATGGGAAATGCAGCGAGAGGTTCCCACATTGGGATGCACTGAGCTCAGTCGGAATAGCTGTTTGATGCACTGCTTTTGCAGATTTCCTGCAGCCCCCCATTCAGCCTGAGTCCCCCTCCCCTCCCAGTGAACAGGGTCCCCCTCCCCCCCTCCCCAGTGAACAGGGTCCCCCTCCCCCGCCCCCCTCCCCCCTCCCCAGTGAACAGCGTCTCCCCCCCAAGTGAACAGCGTCTCCCCCCCTCCCCCCTCCCCAGTGAACAGGGTCCCCCCCCCTCCCCAGTGAACAGGGTCTCCCCCCCCTCCCTCCCCAGTGAACAGGGTCTCCCCCCCCTCCCTCCCCAGTGAACAGGGTCCCCCCTCCCCAGTGAACAGGGTCTCCCTCTCCCCAGTGAACAGCGTCTCCCCCCCTCCCCCCTCCCCAGTGAACAGGGTCCCCCCTCCCCAGTGAACAGGGTCCCCCTCTCCCCAGTGAACAGCGTCTCCCCCCTCCCCCCTCCCCAGTGAACAGCGTCTCTCCCCTCCCCCCTCCCCAGTAAACAGCGTCTCTCCCCCCTCCCCACTCCCCAGTGAACAGGGTCCCCCTCTCCCCCCTCCCCAGTGAACAGGGTCCCCCGTCCCCAGTGAACAGGGTCCCCCTCCCCCCCCCTCCCCAGTGAACAGGGTCCCCCCTCCCCAGTGAACAGGGTCCCCCTCTCCCCCCTCCCCAGTGAACAGGGTCCCCCTCTCCCCCCTCCCCAGTGAACAGCGTCACCCCCCTCCCCCCTCCCCAGTAAACAGGGTCCCCCTCTCCCCCCTCCCCAGTGAACAGCGTCACCCCCCCTCCCCAGTGAACAGCGTCACCCCCCCCCTCCCCAGTGAACAGGGTCCCCCTCTCCCCCCTCCCCAGTGAACAGCGTCACCCCCCTCCCCCCTCCCCAGTAAACAGGGTCCCCCTCTCCCCCCTCCCCAGTGAACAGCGTCTCCCCCCCTCCCCAGTAAACAGGGTCCTCCTCTCCCCCCTCCCCAGTGAACAGCGTCACCCCCCCTCCCCCCTCCCCAGTGAACAGCGTCACCCCCCCTCCCCCTTCCCCAGTGAACAGGGTCTCCCCCCCCCCAGTGAACAACGTCTTCCCCTCCCCCCTCCCCAGTGAACAGGGTCTCCCCCCCTCCCTCCCCAGTGAACAGGGTCCCCCTCCCCCGCCCCCCCTCCTCCCTCCCCAGTGAACAGGGTCCCCCTCCCTCGCCCCCTATCCCCCCTCCCCAGTGAACAGCGTCTCTCCCCCCTCCCCAGTGAACAGCGTCTCCCTCTTCCCCCTTCCCAGTGAACAGTGTCACCCCCCTCCCCCTTCCCCAGTGAACAGCGTCACCCCCCTCCCCCTTCCCCAGTGAACAGCCTCTCCCCTCCCCAGTGAACAGCGCCTCCCCCCCTCCCCAGTGAACAGGGTCCCCCCTCCCCCCTCCCCAGTGAACAGGGTCCCTCCCTCGCCAGTGAACAGGGTCCCCCCCTCCCCCCTCCCCAGTGAACAGGGTCCCCCCCTCCTCCCTCCCCAGTGAACAGGGTCCCCCCTCCCCCCTCCCCAGTGAACAGCGTCTCCCCCCCCTCCCTCCCCAGTGAACAGCGTCTCCCCCCCCATCCCCAGTGAACAGGGTCCCCCCCCTCCCCAGTGAACAGCGTCTCCCCTCCCTCCCCAGTTGTGGTGGTATGACTAGGAGGTTTATGGTACCTATCTGCCATTGGTGCAGAGCACTCGCTGCCCATTGGCTCAGGTCGGTCATGTGCCTCTCTGCTGATTGGTTGAGGCTAGTCATGTGACTGCTCACCCATTGGCCGAGAGGCAAGTAGTCCCGCCTATGAGGCGGGGTATAAGAACCCGTAGGGCCCGGCAGTCAGCCTTTCTCTGTAAGTCGACTGCCGGGCACACAACTAGTTGATTAAAGCCTGATATATGGAACTTCTTCACGACTCGAGTCCAATTGATGATACATCAATTTAATCAACTAGAATTTGAAATGGAGCTTCAGATCAAACCAGACTGCCTCCGCATCAGCCTGCACGCTACAAACGCGTCAGCAACTTATAAACATTGGCTGGCGTGCTTCAACAGCTACCTCTCCACCACAGGCAGCCAACCCACCAAGGAGCAGAAACTCCCTCAAATCCCTTAAACGCTGTCTGGGCTTCTTCTCTTATTACGCCCAGTGGGTCCCGAACTACGCCAACAAAGCCCAATCCAACACTTTTCCACTGTCTATGGAAGCCCGCCAGGCCTTCAGCCGCATCAAAGCGGATATCGCGAAGGCCACGATGCATGCTATCGACGAGTCCCTCCCATTCCAGGTCGAGGGCGACGCGCCTGACGTAGCTCTGGCGGCCACCCTCAACCAAGCGGGCAGACCCGTGGCTTTCTTCTCCCGGACCCTCCACGCTTCCGAACTCCGCCATTCCTCGGTGGAAAAGGAGGAACAGGCCATAGTTGAAGCTGTGCGATACTGGAGGCACTATCTGGCCGGCAGGAGGTTTACCCTCCACACAGACCAACGGTCAGTGGCCTTCATGTTTGACAACAAACAGAGGGGCAAGATCAAGAACGACAAGATCGTGCGTTGGCGGATCGAGTTGTCCACGTGCAACTACAATATGTTGTATCCTGGGAAGCTCAACGAGCCTCCTGATGCCCTGTCCCGCGGTACCTGCGACAGCGCGCAGATTGACCGCCTCCGCACCCTCCATGCGGACCTCTGCCATCCAGGGGTAGCCCGCTTCTATCACTTTATCAAGCCCCTTAACCTGCCCTACTCCATTGAGGAGGTCAGGACCGTGACCAGGGATTGCCACATTTGCGCAGGGTGCAAACCGCACTTCTACCGCCCCGAGCAAGCGCATCTGGTAAAGGCTTCCCGCCCTTTTGAACGTCTTAGTATGGACTTCAAGGGGCCCCTTCCCTCCAACAACCGCAACACCTACTTCTTAAGTGTGATTGACGAGTACTCCCGCTTCCCTTTCGCCATCCCCTGCCCCGACATGACCACGACAACCGTCATCAAGACCCTCCTCTCCATTTTCTCCCTGTTCGGTTACCCCGCGTACATCCACAGCGACCGGGGTTCCTCCTTTATGAGCGATGAACTGTGTCAATTCCTGCTCAGCAGGGGCATCGCCTCTAGCAGGACGACCAGTTATAACCCTCGGGGTAACGGGCAGGTCGAGAGGGAGAATGGTACGGTCTGGAAGACCATACTACTGGCCCTCCGGTCCAGAGATCTCCCTATCTCCCACTGGCAAGAGGTCATTCCCGACGCCCTCCATTCAATTCGGTCTCTCCTCTGCACTGCCACAAACCAAACGCCTCATGAACGTTTCTTGTTTTCCCCAGGAAGTCGTCCTCAGGATCCCAACTCCTGACTTGGCTGGCCACACCCGGGCCCATCTTGCTCCGGAAGCACGTGTGGGTGCACAAGCCCGACCCGCAGTACGCGTACGTGGAGTATCCCGACGGTCGGCAGGACACGGTCTCCCTTCAAGACCTGGCACCCGCCAGCGTGCGGCCCCAACCCCCCACATCAACACCCTCCGCCCAGTCCCCATTCCCCCGGTGCCCCCACAGCCCAGCGCACAGGAACCCCCTCCCCGGCCAGAGCTTCGCTAGCACCGACCAGGGGTATGGACACAGGATCACGACTGCCGCTCCCGGAGTGAAGGAAGGCCACCGGCCCGACGTCACCGGCACCGCTGCGACGGTCCAGCAGAACACCGAGGGCACCCGACAGACTGATCAAGTCGATCTGATGTTCCACTGGACTTTTATCGGACTCCTCGTGTCATTCAGAGTTCCAATGTACAAGTTGCACATTTTTTTCTATCTGTGTACTTTTCATTGCCGTTCATTGTATCTGCACAGTCGTTGCGAGCCAGTGGGCAGCCACCATTTACCTCGGTACACCTCGTTCTCTCTAGTCATACCACCAGTCCAACAGCACCCCCCCCCTTCTTACTCCTGCCCCCCCCGGCTTCTTTCTCCACAAGGGGTGAATGTGGTGGTATGACTAGGAGGTTTACGGTACCTATCTGCCATTGGTGCAGAGCACTCGCTGCCCATTGGCTCAGGTCGGTCATGTGCCTCTCTGCAGATTGGTTGAGGCTAGTCATGTGACTGCTCACCCATTGGCCGAGAGGCAAGTAGTCCCGCCTATGAGGCGGGGTATAAGAACCCGTAGGACCCGGCAGTCAGCCTTTCTCTGTAAGTCGACTGCCGGGCACACAACTAGTTGATTAAAGCCTGATATATGGAACTTCTTCACGAATCGAGTCCAATTGATGGTACATCACTAGTGAACAGCGTCTCTCCCCCCCTTCCCAGTGAACAGGGTCCCCCTCTCTCCCTCCCCAGTGAACAGCGTCTCCTTCCCCCCTTCCCAGTGAACAGGGTCCCCCTCTCCCCCCCCCCTTCCCAGTGAACAGGGTCCCCCTTTCCCCCCTCCCCAGTGAACAGCGTCTCCCCCCCTCCCCAGTGAACAGGGTCCCCCTTTCCCCGCTCCCCAGTGAACAGGGTCCCCCTCTCCCTCCCTCCCCAGTGAACAGGGTCCCCCTTTCCCCCCTCCCCAGTGAACAGCGTCTCCCCCCCTCCCCAGTGAACAGGGTCCCCCTTTCCCCCCTCTCCAGTGAACAGGGTCCCCCTCCCCCGCCCCCTCTCCCCCCTCCCCAGTGAACAGCGTCTCTCCCCCCTCCCCAGTGAACAACGTCTCCCTCTTCCCCCTTCCCAGTGAACAGCGTCACCCCCCTCCCCTTCCCCAGTGAACAGCGTCACCCCCCTCCCCCTTCCCCAGTGAACAGCGTCTCCCCCCTCCCCCCCCTCCCCAGTGAACAGGGTCCCCCTCCCCCCTCCCCAGTGAACAGCGTCTCCCCTCCCCAGTGAACAGCGCCTCCCCCCTCCCCAGTGAACAGGACCCCCCCTCCCCCCTCCCCAGTGAACAGGGTCCCCCCCTCCTCCCTCCCCAGTGAACAGGGTCCCCCCTCCCCCCTCCCCAGTGAACAGCGTCTCCCCCTCCCCCCTCCCCAGTGAACAGGGTCCCCCTCTCCCCCCCTCCCCCAGTGAACAGCGTCTCCCCCCCCCATCCCCAGTGAACAGGGCCCCCCCCCTCCCCAGTGAACAGTGTCTCCCGTCCCTCCCCAGTTGTGGTGGTATGACTAGGAGGTTTATGGTACCTATCTGCCATTGGTGCAGAGCACTCGCTGCCCATTGGCTCAGGTCGGTCATGTGCCTCTCTGCTGATTGGTTGAGGCTAGTCATGTGAACAGCGTCTCCTTCCCCCCCTTCCCAGTGAACAGGGTCCCCCTCTCCCTCCCCTTCCCAGTGAACAGGGTCCCCCTTTCCCCCCTCCCCAGTGAACAGCGTCTCCCCCCCTCCCCAGTGAACAGGGTCCCCCTTTCCCCCCCTCCCCAGTGAACAGGGTCCCCCTCTCCCCCCTCCCCCAGTGAACAGGGTCCCCCTCTCCCCCCTCCCCAGTGAACAGGGTCCCCCTCTCCCCCCTCCCCAGTGAACAGGGTCCCCCTCTCCCCCCTCCCCAGTGAACAGGGTCCCCCTCTCCCCCTCCCAGGTGAACAGGGTCCCCCTCTCCCCCCTCCCCAGTGAACAGGGTCCCCCTCTCCCCCCTCCCCAGTGAACAGGGTCCCCCTCTCCCCCCTCCCCAGTGAACAGGGTCCCCCTTTCCCCTCTCCCCAGTGAACAGGGTCCCCCTCTCCCCCCCTTCCCAGTGAACAGGGTCCCCCTTTCCCCCCTCCCCAGTGAACAGGGTCCCCCTTTCCCCCTCCCCAGTGAACAGCGTCTCCCCCCCTCCCCAGTGAACAGGGTCCCCCTCTCCCCCCTCCCCAGTGAACAGCGTCTCCCCCCCTCCCCAGTGAACAGGGTCCCCCCCCCCCCTCCTTAGTGAACAGGGTCCCCCTCCCCCCCTCCCCAGTGAACAGGGTCCCCCTCCCCCCCCCCCAGTGAACAGGGTCCCCCTCTCCCCCCTCCCCAGTGAACAGGGTCCCCCTCTCCCCCTCCCAGGTGAACAGGGTCCCCCTCTCCCCCCTCCCCAGTGAACAGGGTCCCCCTCCCCCCTCCCCAGTGAACAGGGTCCCCCTTTCCCCCTCCCCAGTGAACAGCGTCTCCCCCCCTCCCCAGTGAACAGGGTCCCCCTCTCCCCCCTCCCCAGTGAACAGCGGCTCCCCCCCTCCCCAGTGAACAGGGTCCCCCTCCCCCCTCCTTAGTGAACAGGGTCCCCCTCCCCCCCTCCCCAGTGAACAGGGTCCCCCTCCCCCCTCCCCAGTGAACAGCGTCTCCCCCTCCCCCCCAGTGAACAGGGTCCCCCTCCCCCCCCCTCCCCAGTGAACAGGATCCCCCTCTCCCCCCCTCCCCAGTGAACAGGGTCCCCCTCTCCCCCTTCCCAGTGACCAGCGTCTCCCCCCCCTCCCCAGTGAACAGGGTCCCCCCCCCCCTTCCCAGTGAACAGGGTCCCCCTCCCCCCTCCCCAGTGAACAGGGTCCCCCTCTCCCCCTCCCCAGTGAACAGCGTCTCCCCCCCCCCTTCCCAGTGAACAGGGTCCCCCTCTCCCCCTCCCCAATGAACAGGGTCCCCCTCTCCCCCTTCCCAGTGAACAGGGTCCCTCTCCCCTCGACCGCAATCTATCAGGATGGGCAACAGCATCTCCTCCACAATAGTCCTCAACACCGGAGCCCCGCAAGGATGTATGCTGAGTCCTCTACAGTACTCCCTATACACACATCACTGTGTGGCAGATTTGTTTTTTAACAGGCAATTTTATTGAGGTATTTTTGGCATTGTAAACAGTAACAATATGCATTAGTGTGCAGATACCAATTACAAAAAACATAGTGCAAATAACAGTACGTGCCTCGCAAATAGACCCGCCTATTCTACCCCCCTACTCTACACTATTCTACACCCCCCCCCCTCCCCCCCCGCTGATGATTAGTTCCCTGCGAAGAAGTCAATGAATGGTTGCCACCTCCGGGCGAACCCCGATAGTGATCCACGTAAGGCGGACTTGATTTTTTCCAAGCTGAGAAAGCTTGCCATGTCCGACAGCCGTGCTTCGGTCCTTGGGGGCTTTGAGTCCCTCCAGGCCAACAGTATTCGTCGCCGGGCTATCAGGGAAGCAAAGGCCACAACGTCGGCCTCTATCCCCTCCTGGACTCCCGGGTCTTCCGACACCCCAAAAATCGCCGCCTCTGGACTCATCGCCGCCCTTGTTTACAGTACCCGGGATATGACGTCCGCAAATCCCTGCCAGTATCCCCTGAGTTTTGGACACACCCAGAACATGTGGACATGGTTCGCTGGTCCTCCTCCAAATCTAGCACACTTGTCCTCCAGCCCAAAGAATTTGCTCATCCGGGCCACCGTCATGTGGGTCCGGTGAACCACCTTGAACTGAATCAGGCCGAGCCTGGCACATGTTGCGGTTGCATTTTCCCTCCTCAGAGCGTCTGCCCATACGCCTCCCTCCAACTCCCCACCAAGCTCCTCCTCCCACTTAAGTTTCAGTTCCTCAGTCCCTGTGTCCTCCACTCCCATAAGCTCCTTATAAATATCCGAGACTCTCCCCTCTCCTACCTCACCCCTGGAAACCACCCTGTCCTGGATCCCCCTTGGTGGAAGGCGTGGAAAGGACGGGACCTGTCTACGTACGAAATCCCGCACCTGTAAGTACCGAAAGTCATTCCCCCTCGCCAGCCCGAACTTCTCCTCCAGTGCCCTCATGTTCGCGAAGCTCCCTTCCAGGAACAAGTCGCTCATCCTTCCCACCCCCGCCCTCCGCTATGCTCAAAACCCACCATCCATCTTCCCCGGGACAAATCGGTGGTTGTCACATATTGGGGACCAGACCGACGCTCCCACTTCCTCCGCATGCTTCCTCCATTGGCCCCAAATCCGCAAAGCCGCCACCACTACAGGGCTGGTGGAGTACCGTGCCGGCGGGAGCGGCAGGGGAGCCGTGACCAGGGCTGCCAAGCTGGTGCCCCTGCACGAAGCAGCCTCCACCCGCTCCCAAACCGACCCCGTACCCACCATCCATTTCCTTATCATGGCTATGTTAGCCGCCCAGTAGTAGTTGCTGAGGTTCGGCAATGCCAGTCACCCCTCGCTACGGTTCCGTTCCAGCATCCCCCTCTTTACCCGCGGGGAATTCCCCGCCCAAACAAATCCCAGGATGATTTTATTGATTCTTTTGAAGAATGACCGCGGAATGAAAATAGGGAGACATTGAAAAATAAACAGGAATCTCGGGAGGATCGTCATCTTCACCGTCTGTACTCTCCCCGCTAGTGACAGCGGGAGCGCATCCCACCTCCGAAACTCGCTCCTCATTTGCTCCACCAGCCTGGACAAGTTCAACTTATGCATCTTACCCCAGTCGCGTGCCACTTGTAACCCTAGACACCTAAAACTTTCCCCAACCAGCCTAAATGGTAGCTCCCTCAGCCTATTCTCCTGACCCCTCGCCTGCACCACAAATATCTCGCTTTTTGCCATGTTCAACTTGTAGCCCAAAAACCGGCCAAACTCCCCATGGATTTCCATAATCCCATCCATCCCTGCCGCTGGATCCAACACATACAAAAGCAGGTCATCCGCGTAGAGCGAGACCTTGTGTTCTATCCCCCCCCCCCCCCCCCCCCCCCCCCCCCCCCCCCCCCCCCCCCGACCATTCCCTTCCATCCCCTTGCCGCTCTCAGAGCAATTGCCAGCGGTTCTATGGCCAACGCAAACAGCAGTGGAGAGAGGGGGCATCCCTGTCTTGTCCCGCGGTGTAGTCTAAAATACTCAGATGTCGTCCTGTTCGTCCTTACTCTAGCCTCCGGGGCCTGATATAGCAGTTTAACCCAGTCCACAAAGCCTTCTCCAAACCCAAACCGTCCCAGCACCTCCCATACGTAGTCCCACTCCACCCGGTCAAAAGCCTTTTCGGCATCCATTGCCACCACTACCTCCACCTCTCTGCCCTCCGGGGGCATCATAATCACATTGAGTAGCCTTCTTAGATTGGCTACCAGCTGCCTGCCCTTAACAAACCCCGTTTGGTCCTCCACAATCACGTCCGGTACGCAGTCTTCGATTCTGGACACCAGGATCTTGGCCAGCAGTTTAGCGTCCACATTAATCAGGGAGATTGGCCTATAGGACCCACAAGCTTCAGGATCTTTATCCCGTTTTAATATCAGCGAGATGGTGGCTTGCGACATCGTCGGGGGTAGCACCCCATTGTCCCTCACCTCGTTAAACACCCTAACCAGCACCGACCCCACTAACCCCAAGAACTTTTTGTAGAACTCCACTGGATACCCGTCCGGCCCCGGGGCTTTACCTGACTGCATGGCCTTCAGGCCCCCATTACTTCTTCAGCTCTAATCGGGGCCCCCAGCCCCTCTACCATCCCCTGCCCACCTTTGGGAAGGTCAGCCCATCTAAGAAGCGCCTCATCCCCTCTGGTCCCGTGGGGGGTTCCGAGGTATACAGCTTACTGTAAAAGTCCCTGAATACCCTGTTCAATCCTGCCGGGTCTCCAACCCGGTTCTCTGCCCCGTCCACTACCGTCCCTATTTCCCTGGCCGCCTCCCTCTTCCTAAGTTGCTGTGCAAGCATTCTGCTGGCCTTCTCCCCCACACTAATACACTGTTCCAAGGCCTTCCCAGTGGACAGCGCCCCCAGCTCCGCCTTCAGCCTATGTCGTTCCCTAAGTAGCTCTGCCTTCGGGGACTCCGCATATTCCCTATCCGTCCGCATCATCTCCTGCACCAGTCTGTCCATCTCCGCCCTGCCCGTTCTGTCCCTATGGGCTCGGATTGAGATCAGTTCCCCTCTCACCACCGCCTCAGCGCCCCCCAGAGCACCGCTGCTGAGACTTTCCCTGTATCGTTGACCTGCAGGTAGTCCTGCATGCATTTCCCCACTCTCTCACACACCCTCTCCTCTGCCAACAATCCCACCTCTAACCTCCATTGTGGGCGCTGGTAACTTTCTTTGCAGACCAGCAGGTCGACCCGATGTGGAGCATGGTCCGAAATAGTGATCGCCGAGTATTCAGTATCCTTCACCCCCTCCAAAAAGTCCCTACTCATAATAAAGAAGTCAATACGAGAATAAACCTTGTGAACATGTGAATAGAACGAGAACTCCTTCCCCGTCGGCCGGCTGACCCTCCAGGGGTCCACCCCCCCCATTTGTTCCATGAACCCTCTCAGTTCCCTTGCCATTGCCGGGACCCTGCCCGTTCTGGAGCACGACCGGTCCAGGTCGGGGTCGAGCACTGTATTAAAGTCCCCACCCATAATCAACTTGTGCGAATCCAAGTCGGGGATTTTCCCCAGCAGCCTTTTGATGAAGTTAACATCATCCCAGTTTGGAGCGTAAACATTCACTGGGACCACCCTCACCCCCTCGAGCTTGCCCCGGACCATGAGAAATCTGCCACCCCCATCCGCAACTGTGCTGCCCGCCTCAAATTTAACCCGTTTGTTAATCATGATCCCGACCCCTCCGGTCTTAGCGTCAAGCCCCGAATGGAAGACCTGGCTAACCCAGCCCTTCCATAATCTAATCTGGTCCGCCACTTTCAAATGTGTCTCCTGCAGCAACATTACGTCCGCCTTCAGAGCCCGGAAGTGCGCGAACACACGTGTCCTCTTGACCGGCCCGTTTAATCCTCTAACATTCCAGGTGATCAGCCTGGTTGGAGGACACCCTGCCCCCCCCCCCCCCCCCCCCCCCCCCCCACGCCAATCAGCCATCCCCCTTCTTGGGCCCACCCCCTGCCCATGTGCCGTGCCTCCCCTGGTCTGCCTCTTGGCAGCTCCCACCCCCGACCCCTTCCCTGTTACCTGGTTCAGGTCCCTCCCTCGTCAGCAGATCATCTTCCCCCCCCTCCTCCCCCCAGTAACAACCCCTTGTAACCTAACCCCTGCCATATACTGGCTGTATATACACCCCCCACCTCGCTCCCGGTGACTAGCTCAAAGCAGCTAGCCTGGTGGCTCTCAACTCCGGCGCCACCATGTCTACCACCTATTGTCCCCCCCGGCTCCCCCCCCCCCCCCCCCCCCGCCCATCAACACCACCTCCCCAGAACAGCCCTGTTCGAGCAATCGCTCTGGGACCGAAACAGAGAGAAAACAAACAAAGAACAAAGCTCGCCCCCACCATAGTGCAATTCAAACTGTGTAATGAGGTGGGCGCTACCACCCACCCCCCTCCCAACATTCCCAGAAAAATAGCAAAAAGAACCCGAACAGCCCCCCAGCACCCACCAACTTAAACTTTAACGATAACTTTGGCTTTAACTTTAAAACTTTCAAACAGGCAAACACAAACCCAAGAACACCCCCAATTCTCAGTAAAAGAGCCGAATGACATCGCTAACACGAAGGGCAATCTGCAAACAAATGCAAACATCCCTTAGTACACTCTAACTTGAGTCCATGGGTCCTCAGTTCGGCACCAGTCCATGCCCCTTAGCGAAGTCCATCGCTTCCTCTGGGTCATCAAAATAATGTTGCTGTTCCCGGTATGTGACCCAAAGCCGCGCCGGGAAAAGTAGCCCAAACTTGACCTTTTTAAACAGGATCTCTTTAATTTGTCTGTAGGCTGCCCTCCTTCTGGCCACCTCCTGGCTCAGATCCTGGTAGATGCGCAGGACACTGTTGTTCCATGAGCAGCTCTTCGTGCTCTTGGCCTACTGTAGAACCCGTTCCTTGTCCACGAACCTATGGAACCTGAGCACCATCGCCCGGGCCCCCCCCACCTCGCGGCTGCCTCGCCTGCACTCTGCGTGTCCTGTCCAGCTCCAACGGACGCGGGAAGAAATCAGCCCCCACCAGCTTCTGCAGCATGTCTGCCACATATGCCGTGGCATCCACTCCCTCGGCCCCCTCCGGGAACCCAATGATTATCAGATTCTGCCGGCGAGACCTGTTTTCCAGGTCCTCCAGCTGGTCCACCAGCCTTGCTTGCTGCTCCTTCAACTTACTAATTTCCACGTCCGCTACCGTTTGGAAATCCGCCTGCTCGTCCACTGTCTTCTCCAGTGCCTGGACCTTCTTATCCTGAGCATCCAGCCTCTGGTCCAGTCGCTCCACAGCTTTTTGGAGCGGTTCCAAATTATCCCGCTTCAGTGCTGCGAAACTCTCTTCCATGACCTGCAGCATGTTGTCCAGTGCTGCCTGGACCGTCCGTTCCGTGGTCCGTTCATCAGCCATCTTTCATCCCACTTGAGCTTCCACACCACCTTCGTTCAGCCCCTTCTTCGCCTGTTTTCGCTCCCTTCTGCTCCTTAAGTCCATACAACTCTGTGTGGATTCAGATCTAGAGTGCTATTGTTTTTCACTCCAGCGCTCAAAAGTTCAAAAAAGTCAGGGGAAAAGGTTTTAAAGTCTGACTGGAGCGAGAGCCACCAAATGTGCGACTTACTCCCTCATAGCCGCCACCGGAAGTCCGACTATGTGGCAGATTTAACTCCAACTCAATCTATAAGTTTGCGGATGATACGACTATGGTGGCCGTATCTCAAACAACGATGAATCAGACTACAGGAGGAGGATAAATCACTTGGTTGCATGGTGCACCGAAAACAACCTCTCTCTAAATGTCGGAAAGACCAAGGAACTGATCATCGACTTCAGGAAGCGCAGCACGACACACACTCCCGTCTGCATCAATGGCTCCGAAGTGGAGATGGTCGATAGCTTTAGGTTCCTGGGATCACCATCACCAACAGTCTGTCCTGGTCCACTCACGTTGATGCAACAGTCAAGAAAGCCCAACAATGTTTTTACTTCCTACGGAAGCTGAAGAAATTTGGCATGTCTGCATCGACTCTCACAAACTTCTACAGATGTGCCATAGAGAGCATCCTATCCGGCTGTATCTCAGCCTGGTATGGCAACTGCTCAGTCCAAGATCGCAAGAAACTGCAGAGTGTGGTGAACTCAGCCCAACGCATCACACAAGCTTGCCACCCCCACATTGATTCTATCTACACCTCCCGCTGCCTCAGGAAGGCAGACAGCATTGTCAGAGACCCCTCCCACCCAGGCATTGCCTTCTTCCAGACCCTTCCATCAGGCAGAAGGTACAGAAGTCTGAAGACTCGCACATCCAGACACAGGAACAGCTTCTTCCCCACAGCTACAAGACTCCTCAACGACTCCCCCTCGGACTGATCTGTTCCCTGTAAGAACACTATTCACAACGCCCTATGCTGCTCTTGCTTTGTTTGGCCCCTTGTTCTGCACTGTAACCAATCACTGTTTGTCGATGTACCATTTGTCAATGTTCTCAGTCCATTATTCCTTTTGTCTACTACGTACATACTGTGTACGTTCCCTCGGCTGCAGAAAAAGTACATTTCGCTGTACTTTGGTACATGTGACAATAAATCAAATCAAATCCCTCCAGCACCCAGTCCCTGCCCCCTCTCGCCCCAGACACGCCCACCTCTGCCCCTATTGGCGGGAGCTCACACCAATTGCAGCGAGCCTGGTGCTGATTGGTGAAGTGGGATGTCAGTCACATCTGGGGCTCCTCCCCCTCCACTGCCCCAGCCCCTGGTCTCGCCCCGCCCCCTGGTCCCGCCCACAACCCCAGGCCCCGCCCCTAGCCCCGCCCACACACCCCAGGCCCCGCCCATAGCCCCGCCCACACCCCCTGGCCCCGCCCCACTCCCTGGCCCCGCCCCCTGGATACTCGGGCCGGCCACTCGCTGCGATGCGGGAGCCGGAGCGGCAGAGTGGCGATGAGGAGTCAGAGCTGCGGCTCCCAGCCCAGTGATCCCGGCGGCAGGAGGGGGGATCCGGGCAGTCATTCCCGCTGAGTGTGCAGCCCCCTTGCCTCCTGTCTGTGTGCAGCCCGCGGGAGGTGGGGGAGGAGGAAGATGCTGAGCCGGCTGCGGAGCGGCAGCATCAGGAACCTGGACCGGGAGTTTGACTGCACCGTCAGGCTGCTGGACGACTCGGAATATTCCTGCAGCATCCAGGTTAGTGTCATCCCGGGAGCTGGTACAGCCCAGTGTCATCCCGCGAGCAGCTCAGTGTCATCCCGGGAGCAGCCCAGTGTCATCCCGGGAGCAGCCCAGTGTCATCCCGGGAGCAGCTCAGTGTCATCCCGGGAGCAGCTCAGTGTCATCCCGGGAGCAGCCCAGTGTCATCCCGGGAGCAGCCCAGTGTCATCCCGGGAGCTGGTACAGCCCAGTGTCATCCCGGGAGCAGCCCAGTGTCATCCCGGGAGCAGCTCAGTGTCATCCCGGGAGCAGCCCAGTGTCATCCCGGGAGCAGCCCAGTGTCATCCCGGGAGCAGCTCAGTGTCATCCCGGGAGCAGCTCAGTGTCATCCCGGGAGCAGCCCAGTGTCATCCCGGGAGCTGGTACAGCCCAGTGTCATCTCTGATTCTGCCTCAAGCTGCCAGCCAGCCCTGTGTGTGTGTGGGGGTGAGACCCACTTTGCACCCTCTCTGTAACTGAACCTTGTGCTGTGTGGGTGTGTGTGGGGGTGAGACCCACTTTGCACCCTTTCTGTAACTGAACCTTGTGCTGTGTGGGTGTGTGTGGGGGTGAGACCCACTTTGCACCCTTTCTGTAACTGAACCTTGTGCTGTGTGGGTGTGTGTGGGGGTGAGACCCACTTTGCACCCTCTCTGTAAATGCACCTTGCTCTGTGTGGGTGTGTGTGAGTGTGGGAGTGAAACCCACTTTGCACCCTCCCTGTAAATGTACCTTGTTCTGTGTGGGTGTGTGTGAGTGTGGGAGTGAAACCCACTTTGCACCCTCCCTGTAAATGTACCTTGTTCTGTGTGGGTGTGTGTGAGTGTGGGAGTGAAACCCACTTTGCACCCTCCCTGTAAATGTACCTTGTTCTGTGTGGGTGTGTGGGGGTGAGACCCACTTTGCACCCTCTCTGTAACTGAACCTTGTTCTGTGTGGGTGTGTGTGTGTGTGTGTGTGGGGGGGGGGGGGGTGAGACCCACTTTGCACCCTCTCTGTAAATGCACCTTGTTCTGTGTGGGTGTGTGTGTGTGGGGGGGGGGGGGGGGTGAGACCCACTTTGCACCCTCTCTGTAACTGCACCTTGTTCTGTGTGTGGGGGTGTATTTGGGGATGTGCAGTGATTATTATGTGTGTTACACCCCAGCTTGTGTTGGCCAAGTGCAATTGAATGAAATGCTGCTAATCTGAAGCCTGGTTATATTTAGGAGGAATATGCTGAACTTTTCTGTTAGAATGTTGGTCTGCAAACCATCCTCCTGTTGGCTGTTTTAATGATTTTTTTTTCTACTAACGTGGGTCTACCGTTTTGCTTCTGAGCAGAACACTCACGCTGCGGGAGGAGAAATTCACTTATGTCAATTGTCATCGGTGTAAAATGCATCTCTTGTAGCAATGATCAGTCGGTTCCCTCTCTCTCTCCTCCTTGTCTGGCTGTACATAACAATGAGAAATAGGAAGGAAGCTCTTATCACAGTGCTAGGGAATGGCGAGGTGTTTGGAACAGGGGCAATTCCTGGCATTTCACAGCTAATTCCAAGCAAATCCTATCAAGATGAATGGGATTTTCAAGTGTGGTGATTCCAAACCTAGGACATAAAAAGGATGCTTTTCTCCCTGAATGTCTGTCTCCTCTACATGCTAATTTAAGACAACTGCTAGCACCGTGATTGTATGTAACCCATACTAATCCTGGTAAAATACAGCATGTGTGTCTTTATATTACTACTGTGATGATTGTCCGCCCACACTGTTTTTCCTCCTCATCCTTCCCACAAAGAAGCAGACGGAAGCCGGGAGATTCATGAATGAACACGAGTGGACTGCTTTACCCCAAATTATTTTGGTGAGGAAACTTTTCCTCAGAGTAATGGGTATTACACATGTGCCCACTGACAGAGAAAGGATTCATACGTTTCTGCATTAAAGAAGCATTCTTGCTGATTGAAGAATTTTGCATACCGTTTAACCAGGGGTATAGTGGTGGGGACCCCAGGTGGTGCACATTAACCCTCTGGAGTACTGAATATCTTTTGAACTTGTACATTTGTAACTGACATTGATCAAAACTGCAGCTGCAAATGATTAGAATCTTGAATAAAAATTAGGTGGAAGGTTGTGTGTAAAAGTCGGTGCAGTGGCAGATCAGGTTTGTGGCTGTCCGTGTGCAGTTTGCACATTCTCCCTGTGCCTGCGTGGGTCTCACCCCACAACCCAAAGATGTGCAGGGTCGGTGGATTGGCCACGCTAAATTCCCCTAACAGAGGATGTTAAAGCTGTCAAGATTTTTTTATTCCTCCACGGGAGATGGCGTCACTAACTAGGCTGCCATTTATTACCCTTCCCTAATTGCCCTTGAGAAGGTGATGGTGAACCGCTGCAGTCCATGTGGTGGAGGTACACGTACAGTGATGTGAGGGAGCGGGTTCCAGGATTCCAGCAACACTGAATGCAGGCGATATATTTCCAATCAGGATAGTGTGCGGTTTGGATCGATGGAGTTCCAACGCCGTTTATACAGCAGCTTTAAAATAGTAAATCATCCCAAGGTGCTTGACAAGAGGCTTATCGAACAAAGTTTGACACTGAACCAGATATTAGCATAGGTGAGAAAAAGCTTAGTTAAAGAAGTAGGTCTTAAGGAACATCTTAAAGGAGGCGAGAGAGAAGCAGGGAGGTTTAGGGAGAGAATTTCGGAGCTTTGGAACTAAACAGCTGAAAGCATAGCAGCCTTTGGTGGAATGATTAAAATTAGGGATTCAAGGAAGTCCACAATCAGGGAGTACAGAGATCCCGGAGGGTTTTAGGGCTGGAGGCGGTTACAGAGAAAGGGAGGGTTGTAGGGCTGGAGGAGATTGCAGCGATAGAGAGGATTGTCGGCTGGAGGAGATTGCCCAGATAGGAAGGATTGTATGCTGGAGGAGATTGCAGCAATAGAGAGGATTGTCGGCTGGAGGAGATTGCACAGATAGGGAGGATTATAGGGCTGGAGGAGATTGCAGAGATACGGAGGATTGTAGGCTGGAGGAGATTGCAGCAATAGAGAGGATTGTCGGCTGGAGGAGATTGCACAGATAGGGAGGATTATAGGGCTGGAGGAGATTGCAGAGATCGGGAGGATTGTAGGCTGGAGGAGATTGCAGCGATAGAGAGGATTGTCGGCTGGAGGAGATTGCCCAGATAGGAAGGATTGTATGCTGGAGGAGATTACAGCAATAGAGAGGATTGTCAGCTGGAGGAGATTGCACAGATAGGGAGGATTATAGGGCTGGAGGAGATTGCAGAGATACGGAGGATTGTAGGCTGGAGGAGATTGCAGCAATAGAGAGGATTGTCGGCTGGAGGAGATTGCACAGATAGGGAGGATTATAGGGCTGGAGGGGATTGCAGAGATACGGAGGATTGTCGGCTGGAGGAGATTGCACAGATAGGGAGGATTGTAGGGCTGGAGGAGATTGCAGAGATAGGGAGGATTGTAGGGCTGGAGGAGATTGCAGAGATAGGGAAGGTTATGGGGCTGGAGGGGAAGTTGGAAAGCTGAGTGCAGCCCAGTGGACAATGCAGTATCTCCTTTGAGATTTTCATTTCATTTCAATGCCTGGAACTTCGATCCACCATTCAATCATATCTTGACTGATCTGTATCTTATCTCTCCAACGTTCTTGGCTTCGTATCCTCTTATACCCTGGCTAGTGAAAATCTATTGATTTCAGATTTAAAATGACTAATTGAGTGATCATTTACTTTTTTGCTGAAGAGAGTACTGTACTTCTACACAGTTTTTACGTGAAGATGTTTCCTGCCTCTCCTTAATGGTTATGTTCACTTCGCCAGCTGAAAACATATCTTCCTATCTTTCCTTTCCATTCCTTTCAAAATGCTAAAAACTTCAATCTCATCACCCTTAACCATTTGTATTCTTGGCAACGCAAGCCTAGTTTACATAGTTTCTCCATCATACCTGACCCTGGAGCCCTAATAATATTCTGGTTATTCTGTGCTGCCCTCCCTCTGTTCTTAGGCTGCACACAATATCCCAGAAAAAGGCTAATCAGGGCTTTGTGCAGTTCTAGCAAAAGTTCCACCCATTCAAATTCTAGCCCACTGATTAGAAAAGCTAACATCCCATTATCCTGTTGACTCTTCTTTTGTGCCTGACTACGCACCTCAATCTCTGCGGATCTCCACAATTTAAAATTTTCAGACTCAACTAATACTCCTATCCATCTTTTATTATTCATGGCAAATCAAGGACCTCTTTGTTGAAATTGATCTGCCGCAATTGTGCCGCTCAGCTTACCTGTGTTGCCGGGTAATTACCATATTTACTAGACTGCAATCTTTGTGTCATCAGCAAACTTGGATATTGTGGCTTTTTATTGTCTTATCCATGAGGCAATGGTATGAATATCAGCCTGATCAAAATTCCCTGCTGCAATGATAGCAGGCTTTAATAAAGAACGCCAATAGAATTTAATGCAGAGAAAGAAGACAGGAAAGGGGACCCAAGAGCGACCCAGAAGAATGTCATCTTTTGCTGCTGTCATGTTGCTGTTGATCTGTGTAATGTAGCTGAGTGTTGTGTTATTAGTCGGCACTTGAAACTCTGGCACTCTGACATGACAGTGCTTTCCCTGGTGGCTCACTCAGTGAAGGTCCTGCCAAGATTGGAACTCAGCCTACATTTGGATCAGGAATGCCTTTAACTCAGCTTCTAATATATGCTCAGCTCTCGGCACATCGGAATAACAGGGTACCATTCACCTTTTCAAACTGTTCTTTTAATTAGTCAGAACATGGCTGAACATATCTTAACTCCAAAACTACTCACCTTAGTTCTGTAACCCTCAATACACTCGAGCTATACAAATGCTACCATAAGACATAGGAGCAGAATTAGGCCACTCGGCCCATCGAGTCTGCTCCGCCATTCAGTCATGGCTGATATTTTTCTCATTCCCATTCTCCACTCTTCTCCCCATAACCCCCGATCCCCTTATTAATCAAAGACCTATCTATCTCTGCCTTAAAGACGCTCAGCGATTTGGCCTCCACAGCCTTCTGCGGCAAAGAGTTCCACAGATTCACCACCCTCTGGCTGAATAAATTCCTCCTCATCTCTGTTTTGAAGGATCATCCCTTTAGTCCACGCCACGTCCACTCTATCCACGTCCACTCTATCCAGGCCTCGCAGTATCCTGTAAGTTTCAATAAGATCCCCCCCCTCATCCTCCTAAACTCCAACGAGTACAGACCCAAGATCCTCAACTGTTCCTCATACGACAAGCCCTTCATTCCAAGAATCATTCTTGTGCGGGTGAGCTCCTGATTCTCACCAGCTGTCGTGTGAAGACGTGCTTCCTGACATCACTGCTGAATGGCCCAGCTCCCCATTTTTTCTGACCACAGAGGCACAGTGATGAGAATTGACCTCAAATATCGGTTTAATATTCCGCCCATTTTGACCAACCTACTGAAATCTGTTCATAAAGCTGGGCCCCGTGAAGAAAATAACGGGCTGGGTCAAGATAGTTACTCATGATTGAAACTCCGCCAATGCTTAATATAGAACATAGAATTTATAGTACAGAAGGAGGCCATTCAGCCCATCGAGCCCACACCGGCCCTTGGAAAGAGCACCCAACTTAAGCCCACAACTCCGCCCCATACCAGCAACCCAACCCCTTTGGACACTACGGGCAATTTAGTATGGTCAATCCACCTAACCTGCACATCTTTGGACTGTGGGAGGAAACCGGAGCGCCTGGAGGAAACCCACGTAGACACGAGGAGAATGTGCAGACTCCGCACAGACAGTGACCCAAGCCGGGAATCGAACCTGGGACCCTGGAGCTGTGAAGTGACAATGCTAACCACTGTGCTACCGTGCCAATTCCTTAAAATGCAATATGGATGCTACCATCTCTGTAGAACCCTTCAATTGATCCGTCACGGTGTATGTTTAACCTTCTCAAGGTGCAAGAACTCCATTAACCCACCCAGCCACGCTGAGGCACTAGGTGTATCGCCAGTCCAACTCAGGAGGATTCACCTCCGAGCAACCAGACAGGCGAATGCCGGGACATCGACCCCAGCCCTCATCCCCAACTCCGGCAGGTTTGATACCCCGAACATAGCCACTAAGGGACAGGGCTCCAGCCCAATGTTCAGGATTGCCAATATGGTGCTAAAAACCCGCAAGCCTGGGACAGGAGCAGAACATGTGCGTGTGATTCGCAGGCCCTCTTGAACAGCGCTCGCACCTATCCTCAATCCCACTCAAACAAATGACTCAGTCCAGCTTGGTGAGGTACGCCTAAACACTACCTTGAGCCAGATCAGACACAATCTCACACTGGATGACATAGCGTTCACCCTGCAGAGGGACTCACTCCACATCTCCTCGTCTAGCATGGGCCCCAGCTCCTCCTACCATTTCACCTTCACCCAATTCTTCTCCCAAAATCCGTCCGTAGATGCTGGACGTACTACCCTCTTCCGAGTCCGGACAGGAAATGTTGGGAACACCCATCGAACAACATTTTGAACCTGCAGGTACCTAAACGCGTCCGAGCTCAAGGGCCCAACTTTCTCTTTCAGCTCCTCCAGGCTGGCAAACCGCCCCTCCAAAAATCCTTTGCCCTCACCAGCACCTTCCCCTTCCACCCCCAAATGTGGCATCCAACAAGCTTGTTCGAAAAAGTGATTTATACAAATAGGGGCCCATCTTGACGCTGACCCCAGTGTGAAATGCAGTCCGAGTTGCCTCCACATTTTTTAAATGGGGACAACCAACGGGTTTGAAGAGCACTTTGCCAGAGCAAAAGACAAAAACGCTGTTGCCAGCCTCCCCAAACTGGACCCTCTGTACGACACAGACTCTATCAGCACCCACTCGACCTCAGGTCTCCACACAATCCCGACAACGTCTCTGCATTGGCCAATGGCAGCCCATCAACTTTGTCAATGCTTCCCCCACCCCTCCTCCAGACTATCTATCCCTCTGTAAGACCCCCTCTCCGAATCCTTGGTACTTTGCAGCCCATTTGAAACCTGATATACTCGCTCAATCCCCTGGAAAAAGGGCTTGGGTATGAATATAATAATAATCATTATTTTTGTCACAAGTAGGCTTACATTAACACCGCAATTAAGTTACTGTGAAAATCCCAGGTTCGATTCCCGGCTTGGGTCATTGTCTGGGTGGAGTCTGCACGTTCTCTCCGTGTCTGCGTGGGTTTCCTCCGGGTGCTCCGGTTTCCTCCCACAAGTCCCGTAAGACGTGCTGTTAGGTAATTTGGACATTCTGAATTCTCCCTCCGTGTACCCGAATAGGCATCAGAGTGTGGCAACTAGGGGATTTTCACAGTAACTTCATTGCAGTGTTAATGTAAGCCTACTTGTGATAATAAAGATTATTACTAGTACAGTGGTCATGGGTTTGGAAGGTCCTGTCTGAGGATCCTTGTGAATTATTGCAGTGCATCTTGTAGATGGTACACACGGCTGCCACTGTTCATCGGTGGAGGAGGGAGTAATGTTTGTGGAAGGGGAGCAATCAAGCGGGGCTGCTTTATCCTGGATGGTGTCGAGCTTCTTGAGTGTTGGACCTGTTCAGTTTTCCACCATGATAGCTACATTTTTGAAATTTTAATCAGATCAATGGGTACCATTGTAATAGATTTTGTGTGTCATTTATACTGGCATTCTTGGGAATATCTCTCAAGGTTATTTGCTACACTGTGTATAGCAAAGGATAGCAAGGGCAGGTGCACAAGCCATAGACATATCCCAATTTGTCCCCAGGCTCACTAAATCTTTGATGACAACAGACTTTTGGAAAAAGTTACAGCTGGGGTAGTATTCTTTGTTTCTGTGCCAGTAAAACCCAAAATACATCTCTCTCCCTCCCCTTCCTCCTTTAGCATGCCCCATAGATTTTTGACTAAATCTCTGTTCACTTGTCCTAATATCTCTCTATTTGGATTTGTGCCAATATTTGCCTGGTAAAGTTCCTGTGAAACCATTTGGGTTGTTTTTATTATGATAAAGGTGTTAAGGGCAATTTGTTATTGCAAACTACATTCTGCAGAGGTGGGTGCTATGTAAAGTCCTGGTGGGACCACACCTCTGTTCACACACATTAGAAAGTAACTGTTGTTCTTGGAGGAAGTGCAGCCTCGATCGATGAGGATGAAACCTGGACTCCAAAGGTTAAATTACGAGAAGAGATTGCACAAACTCGGTTGTATTCAAGGTTCAATTTTCTTTGTGCGTCGCCTGTTTGGTGCATTGCATGGTCCCTGTAAGATGGGCGTGCGGCTGTGAAAACGCACATCTCAAAGGGACCGTTGATGCATGCAGCCAGTCAGAGGGAACATTGGCTGCATTCTCTGGAATTTAGACGGTCAAGGAATGATTTGATCAAAGCTCTCTTGGCATTAAGGAAAAGCGATAGGGTGGACGGAGAGAAACTATTTCCACGGTCAAGGAGTCAAGGAACAGCAGATCGGGCCTACGTCTACACAGAATGGGTGGTAAAAGTTTGAAACTCTTATGCATTGAACAATTGATGTGAGATCTGTGATGATATGCAGAAAGCAATTCTGTATATAATGTTATACATGACCTCTGACCACTGGGTGGCAGTGTAAACCCACCACGTGACCCTGTGGCTGAGGAGTTGGGAGTAAGTCGTGTTGGAGGATAAGATGTATTTTGCAGTAGCTCTACAATAGGTAATTAGTGTTTATTATTTTATTTATCCCAGTTATCTTTATCACGCAGTTGTTCCATAATAAATTCTTAAAACTAGATGTCCTGTAGTTCATCATTCACTTTGGCCAGTCTACAGAACATGACAAGCTCAATTGTCGAATTTAAAACTGAGATGGATAGATTAAGAGATATGGGGCAAAGAGATGGGTGTATGGAGTTAGATTATAGACCAGCCATAATATCATTGAATAGCAGAACAGACTGAGCGGCTAAATGGCTTCCACCTGTTCCTATGCTGGGAACAGGTTTAAGTTTCAACTGCAATTTATCCTATTAATTTGGATTCTTTTGGCACTTGCTGTGACACATTTTACGCAAGAGGTGTACCTTTTCCACACGCATTTCCTGACTTGTTCACCCCTCACGTGCTGTAACGTTACACATCACTACATGTTAGTTTTCTAGATCTGTGATCTAAGAGGAGCATTGTCTGTGGTACTGGATGTGTTTAATAAATCAGTTCAATAGTTTCAGAGAAGTGGCTTGCTGGATGATACCCCTTGGGGTAGCTCAAGGTAAAGATAGTTCTTGCTTTGTGTATTTCATGATGGCAATAGATTAATTTATTGATTCTGCGGTGGGAATCCTGTGTGTAACTGTGGTTAGAAGTTGCATCAAAATTACAACTTTCAAATAAGCTGTTTGGCCCAATTTGGTCCATGTTGGTGTTTATCCTCCACAAAAACTGCATCCTAACTCTATGTTTCTGCCCTGTTCCAAAATCCCTTTATCCCAGGTTACCCCAACTACCTGTTTTACTTTATTTGTAAGTGTTGATTTCTTCCTTCGCTGACTCCAGTAACGGATTTCATAGCACTCTGTGTGAAAGTTCTCCTGCTGCCAGTCTCGAAAGTTCCTTCACCTCCGTCCCTCATTGTGCACTCCTCAACTACTGGAGTGGATTCCCAAAACTCTGTAGAACTCACTCTGTCCCTATTCAGTAAGTCCCGGTTGCACACTCTTACGCACCCTCGGTAGGTTCTGAAGCGTTTTTGTCGAAGCGCAGTCACTTTTTAAAATGTGCACAGCAAGCTCCCACAGATAGCAGTGTCCAGATAATCTGATTCAGTGGTGACAGATGTTTCCAGTAAGCTGCACAGGCGCACAGCAACCCAGAACCTCCCACGCAAGCCAAGCAAAAATCCTTGACGTTACCATCTATGCAAAATCACCGCACAAAAAATGATATAGAGCCTGTACACTTAAATGATTAGACGCCGCGTAAGAAAAAGAGTGTAGAGGGAACATTGGTGATGACTTGTTATTTTACCTGGCTCACTGTTACATTTTATTTGTACACATCACATTTTATTTGGTAACACTCCTGTGAATCACCTTGGGATGTTTTTGCAACTTTGAGGACACAGTGGGCAGGATTGTCCCAGCCCTCGGCCGGGCCGGAGAATCCCCATGACCGGGCCACGCCGCCCCGATGCCGGCACACGATTCTCCTCAGAATTGGCACCATTGGCACAGGCATGGTTGGCGCAGTGCAGGTCGCGAGCCGCTCCACGCGGCCGACCCGCCGATTATCCGGCCCGGATGGGCTGAGCGGCCGTGAGAAACGAAACGAGTCCCTCCGGCGCCGTCCACGCCTGCTCACAGCCGGCGGGAACTCTGCGTGCAAGGGCCGGGTGGCGGCCTGTGGGGGAGGCTCCAACCCCGGGGTCTCCGATGCAGCCTGGCCTGCGATCGGGGCCCACCGATCGGCGGGTCGACCTCTCTGTCCCCCGGCCTCTTTTCCTACGCGCCGGCCTCTGTACTCCTGCGCCATGTTGCGTCGGGGCTGGCACTTTGAAGGAGGTCACTGCGCATGTGCGCGTTGGCGCCGGCGCCACTGTGCATGCACGGATCCCGCGGCGCACAGTTCGTGCCGGGATCGGCAGCTGGAGCGGAGCTAACCGCTTCAATGCCATGTATGGGACAGAATTACTCCTGGCAGCGGCCCGTTCATGCTGTCATAAAACGCGACGGTGTTTACTGTCATGTGAGAGTACCTTTAAGAAATAAATGTTTAAGCAATACACCTTTAAGAAATGTAGCAGCTCATATTACTGAAGTGATGCCAGAGCGGGGAGCTGAGCTGAGCTCACTTCTGCTTTTTGGGAGTTTTAGTTTCAGTTTTGAGAAAAAGAGCTTGGGTGTGTCTGTGTTTGCAATGAGCTGGATCTGCTGTGATCTCTGCCAGGAAAGACTATCTCTGAATCATTTGGGTGATTTAAACTCATAATAGTAATGTCTTTAACCTGATGTGTTTCTGTTTAAAGGTGTTAAGTCTTTTGGAGGTTTGAAGGAACATTTTGAGGGATTATTTAGTGTTGTATTATTTTCGGGGTTATCTATGAAGTGAGGGATGGTAAATGATCCAATGTTTATTTAAAAAGGTTAAGTTGAATTCATGGAATAAACATTGTTTTGTGTTTAAAAACCCACGTGTCCATAATTGTAATACCACACCTGGAGAACAAGCCGTGTGCTTCAAAAGCAACAATACATTAAAGGGAGAGGTTGGTTGAACTCCATGATACATTTTGGGGTTCTGAAAACGCCGCTCCCATAATATTACGACGGCGTGGACACTCTGCCACGGGACGGGAGAATCCCGCCCTATATAAATGTAAATTGTTGTTGTCAGTAGATCACTCCAGATTCCTTGGGAAATACATGTACGCAGATCGATTGAGAATAGGCTTGGTCTTGGTGATGGTTTCCATTGCGGAATAACCTGCCCAATGCTCATTGCCTCAGATTGCGTAACAAATGGCAAAGTGTTGGTAAGTTATTGATGATGTACTGGCTGCTATGGAACCAGAGGCCATGGGGAGCCAGTATCAGCAGGGCAGAGGGGAGAAACACTGGAGAGCATTAAAGAGTTAAATCGGGTGATTAAGGGCAGAAGTCTCCCACCCCACCCGCGGGAGCCAAAAAGACCGAAATTTTCCAACATAAAATCACATTACAATTCTCTTAATTAAAAAAAAATAAATTTAGATTACCCAATTAATTTTTTCCAATTAAGGGGCAATTTAGCGTGGCCAATCCACCTACCCTGCACATCTTTGGGTTGTGGGGGCGAAACCCACGCAAACACGGGGAGAATGTGCAAACTCCACACGGACAGTGACCCAGAGCCGTGATCGAACCGGGGACTTGGTGCCGTGAGGCAGTAGTGCTAACCACTGTGCCACCGTGCTGCCCTACAATTGTGGTGGGTTGGTCTTCCCATTGGCTGCGGCGTGAATGCTATTTGCATGAATTTGCATACCATGAAAGCTCATTAAAACAACTGGTCGACGTGTCCCATCTTGCCTTTCAATCTGGCATCATGCCAGCATGAAATTACGTCGGTCTAAAACCCAGTTACTAAAGAGTGGTGTGCACATGTCCTTCAGGGAGGGAAATCTGCCGTCCTTACCTGGTCTGGCCTACAGGTGACTCCAGATCCACAGCAATGTGGTTGACTCTGAGTACCCTCTGAAATTGCCTTTCCATTGACGCCCACATCCCATGAATGAATAAAGAAAACAAAAATAAGGTGGACCTCAGTTTGCAAGAGACTTTGAGGTGAGTGCAGCAACTTACTGTCATAGAGCTGCGCTGTTCCTGATGCGCTGATCATCACTCTGCCAGGACAGACTGGTTTCTGCCCTCCACCTCCATGTCAAGCTGGTCTTCATGGACAACACGATGCTGCTGGTCCCATGAACCCTCCTGCATCACTGCCTTGGGATTGGTACTGTGCTTAGGGTTGGGGAGCGCAGGGCTGTCCTTCCTCCTGGTACCATGCACACCTGTGTCTATCTGGACAGGCCTGTGCTGCGGGACTCTAGGCAGCCAATGGGTGGAGTGCGAGATGAGGCCGGGGGAGGGGGGGTGGCGGTGGGGTGGCCTGACGAAGACAAAGGGGACAAAATGGAAGGAGGGCTGTGCTAGGAGGAGGGTGAAGGGTAAGGACGATGGCAGGCAAAGGGGCAAGGAAGTGGATGATGAAAATGAACAATGGGAGGCAGAGGGAAGACCAAGGGGAGGGAGGTTGGACCCTGACGAGGCTGCATGAGGTGACAAACATGGGATCAAATTCAAGCCACATAGAATTTACAGTGCAGAAGGAGGCCATTCAGCCCATTGAGTCTGCACCGGCTCTTCGAAAGAGCACCCTACCCAAGGTCAACACCTCCCCCTATCCCAATAACCCAGTAACCCCACCCAACACTAAGGGCAATTTTGGACACGAAGGGCAATTTAGCATGGCCAATCCACCTAACCTGCACATCTTTGGACTGTGGGAGGAAACCGGAGCACCCGGAGGAAACCCATGCACACATGGGGAGGATGTGCAGACTCCGCACAGACAGTGACCCAAGCCGGGAATCGAACCTGGGACCCTGGAGCTGTGAAGCCATTGTGCTCTCCACAATGCTACCGGGCTGCCCGGTTTGCATGGTTTACTGGAAGAGGATGAAGGAAGACTCCAGAGGCGGTGGGTAGAGAGTCAGTGGCAGGGGCACCTCACAGATGATGGGCTCAGGCGCAGGGTGGTTGAATTGAGGAACAGGCTTCCTCTTGAGGCTATTAGCCTTTCCCTCTGGGTGCTGACATCCTGCACGTTCTGGTGAATTCAGGTGGGCTCGAGGAAGTGATATGAGTGTTTTTGACTGGTATAGGGCAGCACGGTAGCACAGTGGTTAGCGCTGTTGCTTCACAGGTCCAGAGTCCCAGGTTCGATTCGTGGGTTGGGTCACTGTCTGTGCGGAGTCTGCACGTTCTCCCCGTGTCTGCGTGGGTTTCCTCCGGGTGCTCCGGTTTCCTCCCACAATTCCCGAAAGACGTGCTTGTTGGGTGAATTGGACATTCTGAATTCTCCCCCAGTGTACCCAAACGGGCGCCGGAGTGAGGCGACTAGGGGATTTTCACAGTCACATCATTGCAGTGTTAATGTAAGCCTACTTGTGACAATAATAAAGATTATTATTATTATTATTTAAATCTGGCGCTGGGATCTTCAAAATACTAGATGAAGACGGGTGGGCAGATGATTCAGCTGGTGGCCTGTCAGGAGGGTCGGAGGAGAACTTGTCTGTGCATAATTAATAAGGTGGCCAGCGGGGAAGGTACTGCTGGAGATGCTGCCAACAACGTAAAATTCTGCCCGACAATTTAGTCGCAACTGCTTCCTGCGGCCTGCGATTGCTTTGCCTTTGTCGCATTCCGGTTTGAAATGAAATGAAATGAAAATTGCTTATTGTCACAAGTAGGCTTCAATGAAGTTACTGTGAAAAGCCCCTAGTCGCCACATTCCGGCACCTGTCCGGGAATCAAACCGTGCTGCTGGCCTGCTTTAAAAGCCAGCGATTTAGCCTGGTGAGCTAATCAGACGGAGAGATTCCTTGGTTAAGATTTCTTTGTGAGTGAGTTTATTTTTGTGAGCCGTGTTCAATTCTGCTCCCACCTGGAATCTAGGCTGCGCTCCCTCCGCGTGTCCCAGATCATTTTGAGGTCAAGGTTATTCGTGGGTCTCGCTCCAGTATTAGCTCTCCCCACTTTGCAACTCTACCCCACCCCCACCCCGACTGTCCCCCGATCTCATAACCAATTTAAAAAGCAGCCTCGGGTGGGGGTGGGAAAGAGGTAAAAATATCACACTCCTGATTATCAGGAATATTCCCCGAAGCTCCTTTTAATTTCAAATTTTGAACCCTTTTGTGTACTAATCCCTCGAGTCAGTCTATAATGATGCGAGGCACATCATCGGGTTGGAGAAACCTTTCATCTGAGCAATCTGTGGTTCACCCTCCCCCCCCACACACACCCCCCCACCCAACCCCCACTCCTCTTTGCCCCACCATCCCCCAGCCTGTGAATTCACTCAGACGCTGTCCTTGCTGTAATGTCTTTCCCCAGAGCTCCTCTCTCCATGTCAGTGTTTTACCAGGATCACTGATTCCATTAATCCCATCCCAGGCAGTATTTTGCAGTTTTCCTTTGTCTCGATAGCGTAGCCCGGGAAAGAATTTGAGCCGAGAAGTGGCTAAAAGGTGCCGTTATTAGCTGCAGCCACCGCCAGAATCTAAATGAGTGTTTCATTTTGAAAAGAAATAGAACAGATTATAGGAGGAGCTCAGGGCAAATCTTGGAGGATGCTGTTCCCAATCAGGCATATGTTTCTCTCTCTTGTTTTTCTTGCCTCAGACCATCTGGATCTCAGGGTTTGCTGTTGGGTATGTAGGTCACCCACCTATTCCAAGCTATTCAGTCATGATGTTTGCATTTATATGACGCCTTTTCAGACTCGGACATCCCAAAGTGCTTTACGATCAATGGAGCATTTTTGACGTGTAGTCACTGTTGAAATGGAAGAAGTGGAGCAGCCAGTTTGATGCACAGCAAGATCACAAAAGCGGCAGTCGCGAAATCACAGAATTGCAGGAGGAGGCCATTCGGCCCATCGAGTATGCACCAGCTCTCCAAATGAGCATTATGATTCCGTGCCATTCCCCTGCCTCTTCCCCGCCTCCCTGCGCACTGTTTCCGTTCAAGTGATCATCCAATGCCCTCTTTAATGCCTCAATTGAAGCTGCCTCCACCACACTTCCAGCCCGTGCATTCCAGACCCCAACCACTCGCTGTGTGAAAAAGCATTCACTCACATCGCATTTGCTTCTTTTGCGAAACACTGTAAATCTGTGCCCCCTCATTCACAATCCTTTCACTTTTGTTTTATAAATTTAGAGTACCCAATTATTATTTTTCCAATTAAGGGGCAATTTAGCGTGGCCAATCTACCTACCCTGCACATCTTTGGGTTGTGGGGGTGAAACCCGACTTCCGGTGGCGGCAATGCGGAGCTAAGCCGCACGTTCGGCAGCTCCCACGAATAACGGACTTTGGGGCTCTTTTCAGGGCCCCCAACGGAACTTCGTCGACGAGTCCCGACATGGGAAGGGGACTGGAGTCGATCCCTACGGTCCTATGGTCCGGACCAGGAGTGGGGTAAGAAGAAAAACGGTGGAAGCACCCCTGGAAAAGCGGGGGAAGAGAAACAAAATGGCAGCCGGCGGAGGCCCGAAGGAGCTGAGGCAGTGGGCGCAGGAGCAGCAGGAGACACTGCTGCGGTGCTTCCAGGAGCTTAAGGTGGAGCTGCTGGAGTCGCTGAAGGCTACCACCAGGGAGCTGATGGAGACCCAGACAGCCCAGGGGGCCGCAATCCGGGAGCTGCAGCAGCAGCAAGCCTCCGAAAGGGAGGATGAGGCCGCGGCCCTCGCGGGGAAGGTGGAGATGCACGAGGCGCTCCATAAAAGGTGGCAGGAGCGGTTCGAGGAGCTGGACAACCGGTCGAGGCGGAAGAATTTGCGGATCCTGGGCCTCACTGAGGGGCTGGAGATGTCGGACCTGGCGGCCTATGTGTTCGTTATGTGGGGGCGAAACCCACACAAACACGGGGAGAATGTGCAACTCCACACGGACAGAGACCCAGAGCCAGAATTCAAACCTGGGTTCTCAGCTCCGCAGTCCCAGTGCTAGCCACTGTGCCACGTGATGCACATTACAATTCTTTTGCGATTGTGCGGTGATTTTGTTACAACAGTTTCTCCCCGTCTACTCTGTCCAGACCCCCTCATGATTTTGAACGTTGTCTGGATATGCACTCATGCACATAATGAGATACAGACAGGCAGTGACAGACACCCAGTACAGCCAATCAACACACAGGACAGAACACAACCAATCACCAGGCAGAACACTAGAAGGTGTTCGCAGTGGGTTTGACACTCTACTAATCTAGGCGTACTTACTACAACTAACTAGACCAGACTAGCTCTGAGCCACATGTAGAAGGTGCTAACTGATATCTACACCCTGACTGTCACTATAGTTGTCACCAGCAGAAAGAGGCGGAGTGCTGATGCCTCGTGTGTTTTATAGTAGGAAATCCCCCTCTGTCTCATGATTGGTTGTGTTCTGTCCTGTGTGTTGATTGGCGAACCTATGTGTCTATCACTGCCTGTCTTTACCTCATGATGTGCATGGGTGGTATATTATGACAGGGTGGTGGGGGGGGGGGGTGGCTGATGATCAAAGAGGTAGTTTTTAAGGAACTTCTTAAAGGGGAGAGAAGTGGAGAGGTTGAGGAAGGGATTCCAGTGTTTAGAGCACAGTTGAAGATACAACTGCCAGTGGTGGGGCGAAGGACTTGGAAATGCTCAGTCACCAGAATCAGAGGGCAGAGAACTCGGAGACTGCAGGAGGTTTACAGGCACAGAGGGGGAAAGACCACAGATACTTTGTACGCAAGGTTTATACATGGAACCCTCTGAAAATCACGGTGTTCTCTGCAGCACGACCATGACCCCGAGTTAAGCCATGTTCTCGATCCACCCCACCCTTTTCTTCGCAACAATACAGAACCGGGAGGAGTTGGAAAGGCCAAGTTTAGACCTGAGCAAATGGACCAGCCACCTCAGGCAAGAGGCATCTACAGCTCTCCATCGATATTACGTGGCTGGTATTAATCTCCTGAGTTTATTGGGATAATCCTGCTGTACTTTGAGCAGGATCGGTACATCTGTAAAATCAGAAGTAGTGTGTTCAGGTGTTTACTGTCCTTTTGCTTCACTCATTGAGAGCACAGCTGGTGAAAGAGGGCCAGGAGTAGGGAGTACAATGTGGAGCTGAATGCTGGCTTAGCCCACACTATTTGCCAAATGCTAATAGCAGTTCATTTACACACATCCTTTCTCTGAAATCTGGGGTCTTGTCTTTGGCAGCATGTGAGGACTTTAACCCTTTTGGCGCCGAGCTGTCAGCAGTTTCTAGAAAGGTGTTATTTTAATGCGGTTTCTTGTCCTGGGAGAGAGAAAAAGACTTTGTCCGAGGTGGCTTCTGTTAAAGGCCTTGCTTTTGAACCATCGACTGAAGGAACCCACAGTCCAAATAATCCTCTAAAGAAACATTCTCCAGGATGTGTTTTTGGCTTCGGGTTGTAAGTGTAAATCAATTCAAGCCAACTAAACAACAATCAGCGGACTCCAGAATTTCACTATATGTGAGGGGCTTTGAGACGCAACTGTGATGAAATGCTATAAAATAAAAATAAAAAGTTTGCGACTATATAGCAACTTTTACAACATCTGAAAGCACTTCACAGCCAATGAAGCACTTTTAGAAATGTTGCCAGGTAGAAAATGCAGCAGCCAATTTGTGCAGAGCACGTTCTCATGCACAGTAATGTGAGAACGAGCAGTTCTATTTAGCCATGTTGGATGAGGAATAAATATTGCCCAGGAACAGCGAAGGACTCACCTACTCCTCATCAAATAGTGCCTTGGATAGAGGGCAGAATGGAACTTGGTTTAAACATCTCAATCAATAATGAAAGCACCTCTGACAGTGCATTATTCCCTCGGTGCTGGCTCACATAATGGGCTCATCACGCCTCGAGGATGAGACTTAAACCCATCACCTTCTAACTCAGGGGTGTGTGTGCAACCCACTGAACCGCAGTGTTCTTCTTTGGGCAATCTTGTTTCCTCTCCCTTCCCTGCATGTGGAACAGACAATATCAAAACTGCTCATTTGCTGGACTGGGGGAGGCTTTGGCTGGTGATATTTGTACATCAGTTGCACATTTCTGTGACTGTGCAGCCCTGACACTAAATCAGGAAGAGAGAGCTTAGCAACTAAAAAATGAATTGAACAAAATATGCAGACTGAAGCAGAACAGATGAAATTTAGCACACGTGCACAGCAATGCACGTTGGAAGGGAAGGAAAGAGTGAATGAAGTAAGCATCGCATGAATGGTGTTGAAACAGCCGGTAGATTAGATTCAACACGCAATGCGTCCAACCAGTTAAGCCAATGGAATGTTGAATTATCATCACATCAAGAGCCTGTGGAGGAAGTTATTAAGAAATCTGCTCCGTGCTCTGCTCAGTTTGCACCCAAGATCCATTTTGAATGCTCTTGTGTTGCGTTGATGAGACGGTTAGTGGTATTTAGTTGGGGGTGTTGGGGGGGGGGGGGGGGGGGGGTGTGTCAGTCACGTTCCTGCCCCCATTAATGCCGGCAATGCAGCCAAATTATTATCAATAGTTCAATTTGCATTTTGGGTTGAAAACGCCAACCTGAACCATCCCCACTCTGATCAGTCCCACGGGTGATGGAAGAGAAGAGACCAACAAATGGTTATTGGCAGATTAGTTTTGTAGGTCCCGGGCTATTCCACTATTTCTTTAATTTTCCAATTAAGGGGCAATTTAGCGTGGCCAGTTCACCGACCCTGCACATCTTTGGGTTGTGGGGGGTGAGACCCACGCAGACACGGGGAGAATGTGCAAACTCCACACGGACAGTGGCCAAGAGCCGGGATCGAACCCGGGACCTCGGCGCCGTGAGGCAGCAGGGCTAACCCACTGCGCCACCGTGCCACCCTGACTATTCCAGTGTTTTATTAGAACAGTAACGCACCGGAAGAGTAACGGCCACTGTACAAAACTCAGATTGTGTAAACATCAGCAATTTGTGCATTGAGCCATTTGCGAGTTGTGTGGAATGGAGTCGATATATTGTTATTAATGTTTCCTACGTTTAATCCTCACTGACTTGCAGTTCTGGCCAGCTGACAGTAGATGCTGTTGTCAGGTTGTGGGTTAGGGTGTTGAGATTTGATGACGCTTTTTACAGAATGAATCCGTACCAGAGCAAAGATGATTCAGAAGCAGTAAAACAGCCAATATAATCCATGCAAAAGCGAGCCTGCGGTGAGGCAATTGGTCAGGCAGATCGAGCTTGCTAATGATACCAGAAAAACCTCACACGCTGGAAATCTAAAAATAAAGTGCTGGAGGTGCACAGCAGGTTGAAAGAGAAGAGGAGATGAATGTTTAGTTTGAAATCCTTTATTAAACAACCTTCTTCTGATATATCTGTGGCCTTTACGGACCAGCATTGAACATTGATAAGGAAACCGACCACAACAGTAGCTTGCATTTATGTAGCATCGCTAACACAATAACTGGCAGCACAATGCGGCTTCAGAGTAGGCAGATCCACGTCAGCTTCAGGAGATGTTTGGAGAGCAGCAAACTTCACTCTACCAGGTTTTTGTGGCTCTCACAAAATCAGTTGACGCTGTAAGCAGCGAAAGCCTCTGCCAGGTATGAGAGAAAATGAAGGATGTGGTGAAACAGGACTGCGCCTTAGCCCCTACCCTGTTCAGTATCCTTTTCTCAGTCCTACTGACCTATGCTTTCCCTACTGATATAGGAGGAGTGTACCTACACACGCGATCAAATGGGAAACTCCTCAGCCCTTGGAGACTGAAAGCCAAGAGAAAAATGTGGCATGCCCTGATCGGAGAGTTCCTGTACGCTGATGATGCGGAACTGTTTGTCCAATCAGAAGACCAGTTCCAGAGGCTCATGGGTCGTCTGTCCCATGCCAGTGTCCTGCTTTCCTTGATGATCAGTGTCAAAAACACTGTCGGTGTGGAATGGCTGATCACTAACTGTCATCGTATTCAACAGCGCACCGCTGGTAACATTCAGCAGATTCTGTTGCTTTGTGTCTATGGTGATAGACAACCTGCTTATCGGCAGAGAGTTCACACACGCATTGGATAGGCAGCTACTGACCTTGGGCCACTGACAACATGGACATGGAAAAACTGACCTGTAGGACCAAGATGCTTATCTACAAGGCCTGTGTGCCATTAGGCCCCATTAGAGCTGGTTTAGCACACTGGGCTAAATCGCTGGCTTTTAAAGCAGGCCAGCAGCACGGTTCAATTCCCGGACCAGCCTCCCCGAACAGGCGCCGGAATGTGGCGACTAGGGGCTTTTCAAAGTAACTTCATTTGGAGCCTACTTGTGACAATAAGCGATTTTCATTTCATTTCAAGTGTGGACAACCTCCTGAGAATAAAAGCTCTAACTTTCATTTCTGGTGTCTGTGGTGCATCCTTGACAATTACAAATGAAGCTAACCTTTCTAGACAAACATGCTGGCGCTAATGAAGCAAAAGAAAGGTGGCCTGTGCCAAGAGACTAGCAGGACATCCAAAATTCCCCTTCAAGGACGCTGTCAAAAAGGACATGAACACCCTCAGCATCAATCAGGACAAGTGAGAAACCCTAGCTGAATACCGATGCAAATGGTGACACCAGCTGTGGCCAGGGCTTCACCACCATAATGAGATACGGTTGCAGGCGCTCCAAAGCAGACGCCAGTGTTGCAAACAAGGCATCAGCAAAGAACATCCCCACCGTCAGCAAGCAACAACTTGACGCTGCACCTGCGGCAGACCTTGCCTCACCAGAATGGGCTTGTCCAGTCATCAACTGAAGTGAAGCAGATAATGTCATCTAACCTCACCAACGTTCTGCGTCTGCATTCCAATCGTTTCTCCCAGGTGGAAGGTTACCAACCATAACTCCACAGTGAGAAGTCCCAGAGGGGTGTTTTCAGACAAAGAAACATGCGTATGAGGAGATAGTGTGATAGGTGAGCGAAACCTTTGTCAAAGAGGTAGATTTTGAAGAGATTCTCAAAGGAAGAGAGAGTGAGAGCGGGAGAGAGAGAGAGAGCGACAGGTTTACGAAGGCATTTGCAGAGCTTAGGGGAGGGTGGCACGGTGGCACAGTGGTTAGCACTGCTGCTGCATGGCGCTGAGGATCCGGGTTCAATCCCAGCCCCGGGTCACTGTCCGTGTGGAGTTTGCACATTCTCCCCGTGCCAGCGTGGGTCTCACCCCCACAACACAAAGATGTATAGGTTGGGTAGATTGGCCACGCTAAATTGCTCGTTAATTGGGGAAAAAAGAATTGGATACTTCAAATTTATACGGAAAGCAAGATACAGAGCTTAGGGCTGAGACAGCTGCAGAGTGATTACAACTGGGGGTGAGCAGAAATCAGAAACAGGTGGGAACAGAGATCCTCCGAGGTTTGCAGGGCTGGAGGTTACAGAGATAGGCAAAGGTGAGGCTATGGAGGGGTTTGATATCAAAGATGAGAATAACAGCCTGCAACTGCAGGGTCCGATAGTTCCACAACCCTCCATCCCACCCCTTACCAATACCTCCAAATGATTTGCCAATCTCGGGTAAACGAGGATATTGGATGCCAGCACTGTCCGTGCCAAGGAAGAGATGCTGGAAGGAATGCCAGGCTTTGTGATCAGCAAGTTATTTACTTGCAACTGAGAATGTTCTTTACAGGGTAGGACTGGTCTAGTCTTGATTCTGTTCTGATGCCCTGTATACACTTTAAAGGCAGCAGGACATTTCAGTTATAATTATATATATTTATTTTCTAAAACATCTTACACAACCTCAGAACATCCCAAAGAATTTCAGAGCCAGTGGATTATGTTTGCGGTGCATTTACTCTTATAGTGTAGGGAAACGTGGCAGCCAGTGTTTGCACTGGAAGCTTCCGGAAAGAGCAGTGCGATACTCTGACTTATGTTGGTTGGGAGATAAATGTTGTTCAGAGCAGAAAGGTGAACTTCCCTGTTCCTATTTAAATGGTTCCAAACGTGGTAGCAGAGCGGTTAGCACTGTTGCCTCACAGGTCCGGGATCCCAGGTTCGATTCCCGGCTTGGGTCACTGCGCGGAGTCTGCACGTTCTCCCCGTGTCTGCGTGGGTTTCCTCCGGGTGCTCCGGTTTCTTCCCACAAGTCCTGGAAGACGTGCTTGTTAGGCGAGGTGGACATTCTGAATTCTCCCTAGGGTGTAGGGAGCCTGAGTGTGGCGGTCAGGGAGCGCGATTCTCCCATCGGGAGACTAAGTCCTGAGGCCGGAGTGAAAACCGGAGTGTTTCACTCCGGCGTCGAAGGCCGCTCCCAGCCCCCTATTCTCCCACCTCCGGGGGGCACGGAGCGGCGCCACGTCATTTACGCGCCCCGCGCCTTGGTGCCGCGTAAAAGCAGTGCTGCGTAAATTACGCGGCACATGACGTCACCCCCGCATGCACGGTTGCCGTCCTCCCCGCGGCTGCCCCGCAAGAAGATGTCGGATGGATGCGGGGCGGCGGAGGAAAGGAGGTCCTCCTTCAGAGATGCCGGCCCGCCGATCGGTGGGCGCCGATCGCGGGCCAGACCCCTTTTGAAGACCCCCCGGTGCAAGAACCCCCCTCCCCCTCCTACAGGCCACCCCCCCCCCCCCCAGCATTCCTGCGCTATTCCCGCCGGCAGCAACCAGGTGTGGACGGCGCTGGTGGGAACCTCTCGTGTTGGGGTGGCCGCTCGGCCCATCCGGGCCGGAGAATCGCCGCTCGGCCGTTTCAAACGGCGAGCAGCGATTCTCCCAGCGGCCAGCCGTGAATCTCGCCGTGCCGGTTTGGGGGGGGGGGGGGGGGGGGGTGGGAGAATCGCGTGCGGGTGTCGGGGCGGCGTGGCGGGACTCGCTCGGCGCCCTGGCGATTCTCCCACCCGGCTTTTGGGGGGGGGGGGGGGAGAATTCCACCCAGGGGCTTTTCACATTAACTTCATTGTAGTGTTAATGTAAGCTTATTTGTGACACTAATGAAGATTATTATTATGATTATTATATGAAAAATGAACCACATTAGTTGATAGCTAGATGTCGATATCCTTCACCTTTGGGGCATGAAACTAACCTAACAATCCATTCAGTAAGTCAAGACTGGAGTGAACATCCGGCCACTCTAAGGATGGAAAAGTAGTGAAGTTGCATAACAGCTCAATGGCACCTTACCTAAGGAATTCTGCTTGTGTACTTGTTTGGGTGATAAATGTGTAACTCGATGACCAAGAAATTTTCTGCTGCATCAGGAGTTTCGCAGGGTGAAAGACTAAAATATGATTCAAAAACTCAACGTAAACAAAAGCAAGAGATGCATACTGAGCAAGGATAAACTTTTTTTTTGCACAAAATGCTGAGAGTTCTGGAATAGTTTGGTGTCAGCAGGTGACATTTACCAAGTGCGGCTGCAATGCTGTGACTGATAATTAAGTGCGGAATAATTAAGGAATTATTTTTGACTTGATCAGCAGTTTTATCTCTGAGTGAGTTTAGTCCATTGAGAGGCTGTGCCAGAGGAATAAGTGTGATGGATCTGGGGTGGGATTCTCCGTTAGCCGACGCCGAAGTCGTGCCGTGCGATTGGACGGAGAATAGCTCCCGACATCGCGGCAGGCGCCGGCTTGACGCCAAATCGCGATGCTACACCTCCTGAAAAATGGCATCCGTGCAATGTCATTACCGACATTACCGACAGCCGACAGGGGCCTCACGGTAGCATGGTGGTTAGCATCAATGCTTCACAGCGCCAGGGTCCCAGGTTCGATTCCCGGCTGGGTCACTGTCTGTGTGGAGTCTGCACGTCCTCCCCGTGTGTGCGTGGGTTTCCTCCGGGTGCTCCGGTTTCCTCCCACAGTCCAAAGATGTGCGGGTTAGGTGGATTGGCCATGCTAAATTGCCCTTAGTGTAAGGTTAATGGGGGGATTGTTGGGTTACGGGTATAGGGTGGATACGTGGGTTTGAGTAGGGTGATCATTGCTCGGCACAACATCGAGGGCCGAAGGGCCTGTTCTGTGCTGTACTGTTCTATGTTCTATTAGTGGGCCCACTCGCGATTCTCTGCCTGCCTCTGCCTCCGATGGGCCGAGTTCCTGTCAGCGCGGTCCCCACGCGCCCTCACAAATCGCGTACCTGGCATGGTGGCTGCTGAGGGAGAGAGAGAGGGCGTACGGACAGCGTCCAGCACCGCCAACAGCCGACAGCTGTGCCGCTGGCCAGGGGGCTTCTGCCGGGACTGGGGGGGAGGAGTAGGGGTGGCCAGGGGGTAGGCTGTGCTGTCGGGGTGGACGGGTGCGCTACACCATTACCGCAGCCGGCAAGGTGGCCATGCATTCTAATCCATTGGGATTGGGATGGGTTTTAGTCCAATTATTTGTCGTGGGATATTTTGTAGACTTGAAAATGAAATAAAAATGAAAATAAAATCGTTTATTGTCACAAGTAGGCTTCAAATGAAATTACTGTGAAAAGCCCCTAGTCGCCACATTCCGGCACCTGTTCGGGGAGGCTGGTACGGAAACTTTTGTGGAGATGTAGCCTTTTGGGGTATCGTGACCAATTCTGGGCACCACACTTCAGGGTGTCAAAACCTTCAAAAGCCCACCGAGATTTACTAGAATGGTACCAGGAGAGATGAGAAAAGCGGGAATTTTTCTTCTTGAATAACGTTAAGATTTAATAGAGTTGTTCAGAATCAGAATTTTCAGAATCCTGAAAAGTTTTGATAAGAGTAAATAAGGAGAAACTATTTCCAGTCGCAGCTGGGTTGTTGTCCAGATTGAAGATAATCGACAAGATAACGGGGAGGGGGGGGATTGAGGAGAATATTTTTTTACCCAGCAAGTTGTTGTGGCCTGGAAGACACTGCTTGGAAGGGAGGTGAAAGCAGATTCAGTAGTAATTTTCAAGAAGGAATTTGATAAATTTTTGAAGAGGAATAAATTTGTAGGACAATGAGGAAAGAACAGGTAAGTGTGGGACTAATTGTATCGCTCTTTCAAAGAGCTGAATGGTCTCTTGTGCTATCTCATTCTGTGATTCTATGGCCTCGACGTTAATCAAGCATATATTTTCAGAGTTCAGTCTGTGTTTCCTTCTGTGTAGGTTAGCAGGAAATTTTCCTGGCAAGGTGATGCCAATCTCATTGATAATGATGGTCATATGCTCCCTATCCCTCCAGAGGGAAAGATGGTTTCCTGTGCTGTCTACCTTGGGATGTTGTTGCCATGGTAATGTCCATTGTTGGCTCTTAACAAACAAATCCCCCTGCCCCTCCACACTTCCCATGGCTGTTCCCTAATTAATGGCATTGGGATTCGAACGCATCAGCGTCAAACAGTTAGGAGCAAACGTTGCTGAAACGTGCGGAGCAGCGGGGCCCCAAGTGTAATTTGACTGAATCACAGCCAGGAATCAGTGACATTGAGGCGCGAATTAAAAGTTGTCACTGAGAAAATTAGAAAATGCAACATCTGAAATAGAGGAAGATTCAGGGCCAGGATTAAGAGGATGAAGCAGTAGAATTGGCTTTGGATTGTTCCAGCACACACAGGATGGACCGAATGGCCTCCGCTCCGCTGTCAGCGTCCGTGGTAGTGGATGGTGTTCAATAGAAGTTTTTTTAAATTCTGAGCGGTTTTGGTAGAGTAGATGAGGAGACATTATTTACAGTAGCGAGAGGGTTAGTGACCAGAAAACTCTGAAAGTTAATTCAGACAAGCTGGGGAAAAGCTAGGGGCTGGTTTAGCTCACTGGGCTAACTCGCTGGCTTTTAAAGCAGACCAAGCAGGCCAGCAGCACGGTTCGATTCCCGTACCAGCCTCCCCGGACAGGCGCCAGAATGTGGCGACTAGGGGCTTTCCCCAGTAACTTCATTTGAAGCCTACTCGTGACAATAAGCGATTTTCATTTTTTCATTCATTTCAAATTAGAAGAATTCCCCCCCCCCCCCCCGCTGTGTGTTGTGATCTGGAACGTGTCGCTTGAGAGGGTAATGGAGGAAGATTCAGTCGTAATGTTCAAGGGGATTAGATAAATACTCAAAGGGGAGACATTTGCAGGGCTGTGAGAAAAGAGAAAAGTGGAGCTAATCGGATAACGTTTTTACGATGCTAACACAGACCCAATGGTTGGAATAGCTTGTGGCAGTGGGGGTGGGGGTTTGAAAAATCATGGGGGCCTGGAACAGAATAAAACAGCTAATTCAGCAACAATTTTTTAACCTTGCACAGCGTGAGGCAGTAAATGAAATAAAAAGCACAATCGAAGAATTAGAATTAAATTACTGTGTGATTATATGTTGCGTTAATATTTAGATAAGAAATAGCAATATCTGATTTATTCTTGAATATTGGCAGTTTTTTTCTTAACAGCTTCTTGTACACAGCGTGGCTTGGTACTGCAGCAAAGGTTTTGTGGATTTGCTGAGTCCACTTGGGTTTGGTGCCAAGTCTATCACTTTCCTGATGTGAAGTGGTTGCTGATTTGCAGTGCAGCTTAAAGCTGGACCTCTGCAGACAGCAAATGGATCATATTCGGTGTGGTGCTTAAAGTGTCACCTGTGGCTCAGCGAGTCGCACACTTACCTCAGAGTTTACAGGCTGCGGGTTCAAGTCCCACTCCAGAAGCTGAAGTGTAAAATGTGGGTGGTCGTTCCCGGTGGACGTACTGAGGGCGTTTCAGCTTTTTGGATGAGGCACTTAAACAAACTGAAGTCCCTTTGGTTACAGTACCGAAAGTGCAGCTCTGCAGGAAAATTGCACCAGAAGATTAAGATTCAATGCTGAGAATAATTTTCGGTGTCCCTTTTAAGAGAAATCAAAACCTGAACAGGCGCAACAAATTTGACATTCTCCCTGAGCCCCAAAGTGCTGTGCTGGCAATGTGTTAACGTTTGCAGAGTATTCAGTGTCATTTTGCAGAAAAATGTAGCAACCAAATTGTGCACAGCAAGTGTCTCCAGATAGAAATAAGTCAAATGAACAATTAAATCCTTGAATAACTTTGGATGAGCAATGAACCTGAGTCAGCACGTGCAGCGGCAACAGCAATGCAGCGGCAACAGCAATGCAGCAGGAACAGCAATGCAGCAGGATTTCCTTCTGCTCAATGTTGGCGTACTTTTGGAGGGTATCTGTGGCATTAATTGTCTTGAGTGAATGCCAGGGCGGTGTCATTGATGGCTTGTCATTCACCCTGATAGCCATTGGCAGCACAAAAATTAACCCTGGAAGGAATAATCAATCATTGGAGGGGTTGGTTTAGCACAGTGGGCTAAATAGCAGGCTTGTAATGCAGAACAATGCCAGCAGCGCAGGTTCAATTCCCGTACCGGCCTCCCCGAACAGGCGCCAGAATGTGGCGACTAGCGGCTTTTCACAGTAACTTCGTTGAAGCCTACTTGTGACAATAAGCTATCATTATTATTATCATTGCTCATCAAACAAAAACACATACTATCCGGACAAGGACGGAATATTCAAGGCTATTTGACATTTAGGAAGGATAAGCAAAAAGGGAAAAGGAGGTGGAGTTGTGCTGATAATGGGAGATGGGATCAGTACATTAGGAAGGGAGGATCTCATGTTGGAAAACAAAATGTGGGATCTGTTTGGCTGGAGTTAAGAAGCAGCAGGGGGAAGCAAACATTGTTTGGATTTGTTTACAGACCACCAAATAGTAATCGTAGCGTGGGTCGTGGTATTAATCAGGAGATTAGAGAAGCATGTAGCATGGGTAATACAGTAATCATGGGTGACTTCAAATTGCGTATAAACTGACTAAACCTAATGCACTAATGCTGAGGAAGGCGAGTTTCTGGAGTGTGTTAGGGATGGGTTTCAAAAACAGTTTGTTGAGGAACCGGTTATTTTAGGTCTAGTATTATGTAACAAAGTAACGGCTAATTAATAATTTGTTCATGGGACGTTGGCGTCGCCAGCATTTATTGCCCATCCCTAACTGCCCTTGAGGGGGAAGTTAAGAGTCAACCACATTGCTGTGGGTCTGGAGTCACATTAGGCCAGACCGGGTAAGGACGGCAGATTTCCTTCCCTTTAGTGAACCAGATGGGTTTTTACGACAATTGACAATAGTTTTGTGGTCATCATAAGACTTTTAATTCCAGACTTTTACTGAATTTAAATTTCGCCATCAGTAGTGGCAGAATCCGAACTCGGGTCCCCAGCCATTACTCTGGGTTTCCGGTTTACTAGTTCAGTGACAATACCACTACGCCACCCCCTCTCCATAATCTTGTTGTAAAAGTACCTTTAGGGAGGAGTGACCATAACTTTACAATTTCACGCTCTGTTTGAAAGTGAGGTAGTTTAATCTGAAGTCAGGGTATTAATTTTGACCAAAATACATTATGAAGGTATAAGAGGTAAATTGGCTGACGTGGATTGGGAAAATACAGTAAAAGGTATGACGGTATACAGGCAATGGACAGTCTTTAAAGAATTATTATTTAGTTCACAGCAATTAAACATTCCTCCAAAGCACAAATACACAAGAAGTTAATCAGCTGTGGCTAATAAAGGGAGTTAAGGATTGTAGAAGATTAAAAGAAAACATAGAAAATAGAACAGTACAGCACAGTACAGGCCCTTCAGCCTACAATGTTGTGCCGACCATTTATCCTAATCTGAGATCAACCTAACCTACACCCCTTGAATTTACTGCTGACCATGTGCCTGTCTACGAGTCACTTAAATGTCCCTAATGACTCTGACTCCACCACCTCTGCTGGCAGTGCATTCCACACATCCACCACTCTCTGTGTAAAGGCTGATGAAGTTGCCAGAAATAGCAGTAAACCTGAGGATTGGGAGGATTTTAGAATGCAGCAAAGGAGGAGCACCAAACTGATAAAGAAAGGGAGAATCGAAAATGAATGCAAACTAACAACAACATAAAAACAGACTGTAAAAGCTTCTATAGGCACATAAAAAGGAAAGATTTGGCTAAGACAAACGTGGGTCTATTATATCCAGCTAGAAGAATCTATAACAGGAAATGGAGAAATGGCAGAGAAACTAAATCATTACTTTGTGTCTGTCTTCACCGAAGAAGATACAAAAGAGATCCAAGGGACTAGGGACTAGGGAGAATGAGGAATTGAAGGAAATTTGTATTATTAAGATGGTTGCATTGGAGAAATTAATGGGACCAAAGGTTGAAAGTCCCTGGGACTTAATGATCTATATTCCAGAACGTTGATTGCGGCAGCTACAGAGATAGTGGGTGCATTGGTGATCATTTTCCAAAATTCTATAGGTTCTGGAATATTCCTGCAAGTTGGAAGGTAGCAAATATCATTCCACTATTGAAGGGAGGGAGTGAGAAAATAGGGAACTACAGACCTGTTAGTCTTGCATCAGTAATAAGGAAAATACCAGAATCTATTGTAAAAGATGTGGGATGGAATTCTCCGCTCCTGTGGAAAATCGAGAAGGCCGTCCTGAACTCGGCCGAGTTTCACGACGGCCTCGGAGGCCTCTCCTTGCCCCCTATTCTCCCCCCCCCCGCCCAGGGGGGCTAGGAGGGCCGTGCCGTCACTCTCGGCTGCCGAGAGTGACGCGACGGCGGCGCCTATGTGACGTCAGCCGCGCATGCGCAGGTTGGCCGGCTCCAACCCAAGCATGCGCGGCTGATGTCACGATGGCTGACGGCTCAAACCTGCGCATGCGCAGTTGCCGTCTTCCCCTCCGCTGCCCCGCAAGATGTGGCGGCTTGATCTTGCGGGGCGGCGGAGGGGAAAGAGTGCGTCCCTTTGAGACGCCGGCCCGACGATCGGTGGGCACCGAGCGCGGGCCAGACCCCTCCTGAGCACGGCCGTGGTGCTCACTCCCCTCTCCGCCCCCCACAAGCTTCAAATGGGCCTTTGGCGCCCATGTTCACGACGGCAGCGACCAGGTGCGGTTGCCGCCGTCATGAACCGGTTGCGAGCGGCAGGCCACTCGGCCCATACGGGCCAGAGATTCTCCCACCCGGCGTGGGGAGTGGAGAATCGCGCCCGTGATAAATGGACACTTGGATAATAATGATCTGATTTGGTATAATCAGCATGGATTTATCAATGGGAACTCATGTTTGATGAACCTGCTGGAGTTTTTGTGAGGATGCTACTGAGATTAGATAAAGGAGAGTCAGTGGATGTAATATACTTGGATTTTCAGAAGACTTTTGATAAAGTTCCCCACAAGAGGTTGGTCAGCAAAATAATATACTGGCATGGATTAAGGTTGGTTAGCAGGCAGAAAACAGAAAGAGCGAATGAACAGGTGATTCTCGTTTTGGCAAACTGTGACGAGTGAGGCATTGCAGGGATCACATGAACTCACCGACACCGTTCCGAGGGCAGTTAGGGATGGGCAACAAATGCTGGCCAAGCCAGTGGTGCCCACATTGCATGAATGAATTTTTAAAAATCCTTTGACTCAATTGTAGATCAAAAATGTGTATATCTCAGCCTTGGATATATTCACGATGTGGAGATGCCGGCATTGGATAGGGGTGGGCACAGTAAGAAGTCTTACAGCACCAGGTTAAAGTCCAACAGGTTTGTTTGGGATCACTAGCTTTCGGAGCGCAGCTCCTCCATCACCTGAGTGTCTTTCCTCCTTGTTTACTGAAAGGAGATTGGACCAGACTAGCAGGCGTTGTGCGTAAGGCGATTTCTACTAAAATGGGTGTCTGTGGCTAAATGATTGGCGGTCTCCACAGCTGGGACCAATTTTAATACAGCTGTTAATCTATTTTGAATCGAAGGGCGGGGATTGCATAAGAATAGATTGAGTATGGTGTTGTTTAAAAATTTGTGCATGAGTTTTGCCATCAGAATTTTGAACCTTTTTATAAATGAGACACGGTAACACAGACATTATCATCAGCTTCGTGCCCTGTGAATCATAGAACGATACAACACAGAAAGGAGGCCATTCAGCCCATCGGCCATCAGCCAGCTCCAACAGACCTATCCTTGACAAGGTGCTGCATAGGAGACTGTTGAATAACTTAAGAGCCCATGGTGTAGAGGGTAAGATCCTGGCATGGATAGAGGATTGGCTGACTGGCAGAAGGCAGAGAGTGGGGATAAAGGGGTCTTTTTCAGGATGGCAGTCGGTGACTAGTGGTGTGCCTCAGGGGTCTGTGCTGGGACCACAACTTTTCACAATGTACATTAATGATCTGGAGGAAGGAACTGAAGGCACTGTCCTAAGTTTGTAGATGCTACAAAGATCTGCAGAGGGACAGGTAGTATTGAGGAAGCAAGGGGGCTGCAGAAGGACTTGGACAGGCTAGGAGAGTGGGCAAAGAAGTGGCATATAGAATATAATGTGGAAAAGTGTGAGATTACGCACTTTGGAAGGAGGAATGGAGGCATAGACTATTTCCAAATGGGAAAATGCTTAAGAAATCAGAAGCACAAAGGGACTTGGGAGTCCTTGTTCAAGATTCTCTTAAGGTTAACGTGCAGGTTCAGTCGGCAGTTAGGTAGGCAAATGCAATGTTAGCATTCATGTCGAGAGGGCTAGAATACAAGAGCAGGGGTGTACTTCCAAGGCTCTGGCCAGACCCCATTTGGAGTATTGTGGGGGGGGGGGGGGGGGGGGGGGGGGTGGTATTATTGAAACTTACAGGGTACAGCGAGGCCTGGATTGAGTGGGCGTGGAGAGGATGTTTCCACTTGTGGGAAACACTAGAAGCAGAGGATACAATCGCAGACTAAAGGGACGATCCTTTAAAACAGAGATGAGGAGGAATTTCTTCAGCCAGAGGGTGGTGAATCTGTGGAACACATTGCCGCAGAAGGCTGTGGAGGCCAAATCACTGTGTTTTTAAGACAGAAATAGATAGGTTCTTGATTAATAAGGGGATCAGGGGTTATGGGGAGAAGGCAGGAGAATGGGGATGAGAAAAATGTCAGCCATGATTGAATGGCGGAGCAGACTCGATGGGCCGAGTGGCCTAATTCTGTTCTTATGTCTTATGGTCCTATGGTCTTAACCAATTAGTCCCATGGCCCTGCCCTTTCCCGATAGCCCTGCAACTTTGTCATTTTGTGGTATTTATTCAATTCTCTTTTCAAAGTCACTATTGAATCTCTTTCCACCACACTTTCAGGTAGCTCATTCTAGATCACAACACATCTGTGTTTAAGCAGCATTCTCCTCCTCTTCCCTCTGGGTCTTTTGCAATTATCTCCAATTGGAGTTGACAGGAAATTAACATTTATGCAGCAACACTTTGCAAGGAGCACAGAGAGCAACTTAAACCTTATGGGTGATTCTGAGAAGCTCTTAAGGTCATCCGGGAGAAATTTGACCTTGAAATATGGATTATTTTTGTGTTGACCACTGTCTTTCCCATTTTCCCCAATCAGTCATTTTTGACCGATTCAGAACTCAGCGGCCTGTGGGTTCCAAGGTCATAAAACTCTGAGCAGCACTAACAGTGAATCCGGAGAATTTTAAAACAGATACCAAAACTTTAAAGCAGAACTAAATTAAACAAGTCCAAAAAATACTCTCGTGACATACTCATTGTAACACTAAACAGCCATTCTGGAAGCGTTTCAAGTTAAATATTACACTTGCTCAAATTATGAACATGTCACGGGTCCAGTTTGATGAATACTTCATCATCAATAGTTCTGTTAAAAGAATGGAAATGGACATTTCTGTGCGCAGATGGATTTTAATACACAATGATGTCACGTCTAATAGAACAAGACTCTGAGCCGAATGAAGTCTTATGGCATCAATGTGGTAGTCACCACTGATGTATATATTGTATATAGAGGATGTCGGTGTAGGTGATTTGTGGTAAGGCCCTGTACTACAGGCACGTGGGCAGATCCCTGCCTACTGGCTCCGTCCAGTAGGCGGAGTATAAATATGTGTGCTCCCCGTACAGCAGCCATTTCGCCAGCTGCTGTAGGAGGCCACACATCTTAGTGTAATAAAGCCTCGATTGCATCCAACTCTCGTCTTTGTGTAATTGATCGTGCATCAATCAAGTCAAACATGGACAAGGAAACCTCCTGCTGGTTACCACCTATTGTCCCCTCTCAGCTAATGAGTCGTTACTCCTCCATGTTGAACACCACTTTGAGGATAAACTGAGAGTGACACGGGCACAGAATGTATACTCAGATGGGGGACTTCAATGTCCATCACCAAGAGTTGCACCACCTCAGACCGAGCTGGCCAAGTCCTAATGGCATAGCTGCCAGACTGGGTCTGCAGCAGCTGGTGAGGGAACCAACAAGAGGGAGGAACATACATGACCTCATACTCACCAATCTACCTGTTGCAGATGCATCCATCCATTAGTGTTGCTGGGAGTGATCACTGCACGGTCCTTGTCTAGATGAAATCCCATCATCACATTGAGGATACCTTCCATCATGATATGTGGAACACCCGCTGTGCTAAATGGGAGACAACTCAAAACTGGACATCCATGAGGTGCTGTGGGCCATCAGCAGCAGCAGAATTTTACTCAACGGCAATCTGTAACTCGTGGCCCGGCATATCCCCCACTCTACCACCCAGCCAGGGGATCAACCCTGGATCAATGAAGAGTGCAGGAGAGCAGGCCGGGAGCAACATCAGGCATACTAAAAAATGAGGTATCCACCTGGTGAGGCTACAACACTGGACCGCAGCAGGGTAGCATGGTGGTTAGCATCAATGCTTCACAGCTCCAGGGTCCCAGGTTCGATTCCCGGCTGGGTCACTGTCTGTGTGGAGTCTGCACGTCTTCCCCCTGTGTGCGTGGGTTTCCTCCGGGTGCTCCGGTTTCCTCCCACAGTCCAAAGATGTGCGGGTTAGGTGGATTGGCCAAGCTAAATTGCCCGTAGTGTCCTAATAAAAGTAAGGTTAATGGGGGGATTGTTGGGTTACGGGTATAGGGTGGATACGTGGGTTTGAGTAGGGTGATCATGGCTCGGCACAACATTGAAGGGCCTGTTCTGTGCTGTACTGTTCTATGTTCTATGTTCTACCTGTGTGCCAAACAGCAGAAGCAGCAAGTAATAGACAGAGCTAAAGTTTTTTTTTCCAAAAAATATACTTTATTCATAAAATTTATAATAAACTTTACAGAACATTTCAAATTGTCTTGACTGTACATTCCCATCTAAGTTACATTCATTTGTTTTTCTTCAATTCAATTGGGTAATGTTACACCCGTATCCTACTTTATGTTACAGTTCTTTCTTAAATATTTACATTGCTTTGCTTCTTTCATACATTGTGGTATTGAAGACCCGGACCGAGTGGTTTTACACTGTTACCCATCCCTCGGTGTACATTTGCTGGGAAGACCTTACACAGTGGTCTTTCCCCATTGCGCCTTGGCGGCAGCTGCCCCAAGCTTGAGTGCGTCCCTCAGCACGTAGTCCTGGACCTTGGAATGTGCCAGTCTGCAGCACTCGGTCGAGGACAGTTCTTTGCACTGGAAGATCAGCAAGTTTCGGGCAGACCAAAGAGCGTCTTTCACCGAGGTGATGACCTTCCAGCAGCAGTTGATGTTTGTCTCGGTGTGTGTCCCTGGAAACAGTCCGTAGAGCACAGAGTCCTGTGTTGCAGAGCTGCTCGGGATGAACCTGGACAAATCCCACTGCATCTCTCTCCAGACCTTCTGTGCAAAGGCACATTCCACAAGGAGGTGGGGGTGACCGTCTCATTTCCCCCACAGCCACTCCGAGGGCAGCGTGCGACGGCGCTGAGCCTTCGGGTGTACATGAAGAATCTGACAAGGAGGGCCCTTCTCACCACCAGCCAAGCGAGGTCTTGGTGCTTGTTTGTAAGTTCTGGTGATGAGGCATTCTGCCAGATGACTCTGACAGTCGGCTCAGGGAACCATCCAACATCCTCCACTGTCTCCTTTTCCCTGAGGGCCTCGAGGACATTACGTGCTGACCACTGCTTCATTGCCTTGTGGTCAAAGGTGTTTTCCTTCAAAAAAATTTCCACGAGGGACAGGTGGTACGGTACGGTCCAACTACTTGGAGCGTTCCGCGGCAATGAGGCCAGGCCCATCCTTCGTAACACTGGGGACAGGTAGAAGCTCAGTATGTAGTGACACGTGGTGTTTGCATACTGGGGGTCCACGCACAGCTTGATGCAGCTGCACACAAAGGTGGCCATCAGGATGAGGGCGGCGTTGGGTACGTTCCTCCCTCCTTTATCTAGACGTTTGTACATTATGTCTCTTCGGACCCGGTCCATCTTGGATCTCCAAATTAATTTGAAGATGGCCCGAGTTACTGCTGCGGCGTAGGTCCGAGTGATGGGCCAGACCTGCGCCACGTACAGTAACACCGAGAGTACCTCAGAGCTAAATGATTCCACAACAAATGCATCAGATCTAAGCACTGCAGTCCTACCACATAGTCATGAATGGCAGGCAGCATAATGAAAGACCCCTCCCAACCGGGCCTACTCACTCTTCCAATTTCTTCCATCGGGCAAGAGATACAAAAGTCTGAGAACACGCACAAACAAAGGCAGTTTAGTAACAGGCAGTGAACACTACATAACAGGTCTTAATACTTAGGATCCTTGGTCCACACTGCTAGGGGCCCCATGCAAGCCTCCTATTGGCTGGGACTTCCGCGCTCTCATGTGATTGACCCTGAGCTGGTCACATGGTCCATGGAGCCCACTCCTTAAAGGGGCCGTCAGATTTCAGCCACCAGCACTCCGACTGAGGAATCTGGATGGATGAAATTGACCAATTATTTTTGCACAGTATCTTTATTGTGCTCATTAAGTTATGGCGGTAATTTACAGTTTGGATACAACCAGAACCGGGCAAGGTCCAGATTGGTTATCCACTGCTTTGTGAAGACATTTGCTTGCGAGCGACAGTAAGATCTAGCACAATGACATCTCACTGAGGTACATCGCTCGCCCCTTGCATGACAAACAGGAATAAATTAAACAGGATCTTTCTGGCAGGTTTTAAAAATAAATATTAATGCGCTAATTGGCATCAGCTGCGGTTTTCACTGTGGCATTGTGCCAACGTGATTTTGGTACGTGTGTCTTCAATAACTTTGCTCTGTAATTGACTGACAAGCCCTGACCATCAGTGCCAACTAAATACCAACACACCGGCCTACACAGCTACCCTGAACCCCACTCCTTAACACTTCCACGGAGGTGACTAAAGATCAAGTTGTCTAATCATGCAGTTCAACCATCCACTGTGGAAAAATAATTTAAAAACCAACCAAACAGCGTTACAAAGGAACAAGATGAAATGAGACCAGACATTGTCTGTCCTTACTGATCATAAACAAGGGTCAGAATCGCACTGAACAATTTGTCAATACATCTCCAATTATATTTGAGGAAGGGTATACTTTCATTACAGATGGAGCTGCGAAAGGTCACTTGACTGCACCCTGGGATGACAGAGTTGTCCTTTGACAAGAGGTTGAGTAAATTGGGCCTGTATTTGTTGGGGTTTAGGAGAATGAGCCATGATCTTGTTGAAGCATAGCAGATTCTGCAGGGACTCTGCCAGGGTCGGCACAGAGAGGATGTTTCTCCGGTCGGGTATTCTAAAGTACAGGGGCACAGCCACAGAATTATCATATTTTAAAAATACTTTATTTCATGAACGAAATAGTGTAATCCAATACAAAATGGAACAGGGGCAGCACGGTAGCATTGTGGATAGCACAAATGCTTCACAGCTCCAGGGTCCCAGGTTCGAATCCCGGCTTGGGTCACTGTCTGTGTGGAGTCTGCACGTTCTCCCCGTGTGTGCGTGGGTTTCCTCCGGGTGCTCCGGTTTCCTCCCACAGTCCAAAGATGTGCAGGTTTGGTGGATTGGCCGTGATAGATTGCCCTTTGTGTCCAAAATTGCCCTTAGTGTTGGGTGGGGTTACTGGGTTATGGGGATAGGGTGGAGGTGTGGGCTTGGGTAGGGTGCTCTTTCCAAGAGCCGGTGCAGACTCGATGGGCCGAGTGGCCTCCTTCTGCACTGTAATTTCTATGAAATGGATGCTTCCAGTTACAAAGTAACTAGAACACAGTTAACAAACAGGATCAGATCCATCACCCCCCCCCCCCCCCCCCCCACCCAACCCCCGGACACAGGCAATGGACAACCTCCCAGTCCATGTGGTGCCAACTCCTGCATCACCTAACACCATTGCTGCAACAGGTCCACAGCAGGCACCATCTCCATGGCCCTGCACTCTACCCTGGAACACCAAGATAACAAAGATACCTATGTCAGACTCCTATTTATTGACTACAGCTCAGCCTTCAACACCATCATTCCTTTGAAAATCATCTCCAAACTCCGTGGCCTTGGCCTCGGCTCCTCCCTCTGCGACTGGATCCTGAACTTTCTAACCCACAGGCCACAATCAGTAAAGATAGACAACAACACCTCCTCCACGATCATCCTCAACACCGGTGCCCCACAAGGCTGTGTCCTCAGCCCCCTACTATACTCCTTGTACACCTATGACTGTGTGGCCAAATTCCCCATCAACCCGATTTTCAAATTTGCTGATGACACCACAGTAGTGGGTTGGATTTCAAACAATGACGAGACAGAGTACAGGAATGAGAAAGAGAATCTGGTGAACTGGTGCGATGACAATAATCTCTCCCTCAATGTCAACAAAACAAGGGAGATTGTCATCGACTTTAGGAAGCGTAGTGGAGAACATGCCCCTGTCTACATCAATGGGAACAAAGTAGAAAGGGTCGAGAGCTTCAAGTTTTTAGGTGTACAGATTACCAACAACCTGTCCTGGTCCCCCCATGCCGACACTATAGTTAAGAAAGCCCACCAACGACTACTTTCTCAAAAGACTAAGGAAATTTGGCATGTCCGCTACGACCCTCACCAACTTCTACAGATGCATCATAGAAAGCATTCTTTCTGGTTGTATCACAGCTTGGTATGGAGCCTGCTCTGCCCAACACCGCAGGAAACTACAAAAACTCCCATCCATTGACTCTATCTATAATTCCCGCTGCCTCACCCCGGACATACTCTCTTCCACCTTCTTCTATCAGGAAAAAGATACCAAAGTTGAGGTCATGTACCAACCGACTCAAGAATAGCTTCTTCCCTGCTGCCATCAGACTTTTGAATGGACCTACATAGAACATAGAACATAGAACAGTACAGGCCCTTCGGCCCTCGATGTTGTGCCGAGCAATGATCACCCTACTCAAACCCACGTATCCACCCTATACCCGTAACCCAACAACCCCCCCCTTAACCTTACTTTTTAGGACACTACGGGAAATTTAGCATGGCCAATCCACCTAACCCACACATCTTTGGACTGTGGGAGGAAACTGGAGCACCCGGAGGAAACCCACGCACACACGGGGAGGATGTGCAGACTCCGCACAGACAGTGACCCAGCCGGGAATCGAACCTGGGACCCTGGAGCTGTGAAGCATTTATGCTAACCACCATGCTACCGTGCTGCCCTTTGTTAAGTTGTTAAGTTGCTATTTTCCCTACACCTTGCTATAACTGTAACATTATATTCTGCAGTCTCTCCTTCCTTCCCTATGTACGGTATAATACTTTTCACTGTATACTAATACATGTGACAATAATACATCAAATCACCTGGCACAGGTGGTCCACCTAACCCCGGGACAGATGCAGCCTTCTCCAGCTCTGACCTCTGACATTTGGAGGTAGAATGCCCGCCGATGGTAGACCCGTGGTCGGTAGTGTCTCCTCTGAGCCTCCTCCATCAGTGGCCCTGCACCCGGTGATCTCTGACTCTCCCTCTTTGGCAGAGCGTTGGACCTGTCCACGAGTAGCTGCACATTGGCATCGCTGCTGCTGCTACACGGCTAACAATAGATCTGCCAGCTCAACTGGCACCATCACTCTCTCGAACCACAAGCTGAAAGGAAGAGAACGTCAGAGTGAGGGACGAGGAGTCCTGACAATGCCCTGACCCACAGCTCTCTCAGGATCTGGGGCATCCACTCATGCATCCCCCTATGTGAGCACCTTTCCAATGAGCCTCACTCCCTCCCCTCTCTTACAATTTCCACTGTTGCCCCTCTCAACTCCACCTGACTGAAGCTCCTCGACCCTTGAGTATCTCTGGTCCACGTGATCTCCCCCTTCCAAGGTGAGGACTGAGGGCAGTTGAGTAAAAAATGGACTTGCGTGTCTCATGGTGTAATGAGACGCTGTCATGTCCTGAATGGGGTGACTAATGAGCAGTGTTACCCTGGTGCATTGCATTGAGGGCAACATTTGTGTCACCATCTGTGATGGAGGGGTGAGTGTAAGCCTAGAAGTTCAATGCTTGAGGGCTAAGCTCCCAAGGAATAACCATTGGGCACCAATCAGTGGCACACTTATGCATTGCAATACTGACAAAATTGGCACAATTCTCTCTCCAAGAAAGGGTCAAGGATCTGATTCGGCAACTGGCCGCCCCCTGTGGCAGCAGAGGCACACCTGAATCATATTAAGACTGCAATTTGCCGTCAGCCTAACCCTTAGATTCCACCAACCTGAATATGCCAACAACCCATTATCTCATCCCTGACGGCCTGGCCTCCATAACCTGTGGCTTTGCACTTCAGACAGCCCATACCCTCAGGGTGCTCTATGCACCTTCGGGATGAGGGTTCCCTCTGACTGCACTCGTCCTTCCCCCTGTGATAATGGTCTTCTGCCCTCATAGAGATAGTAACCGCATCTTGTCAACGTCCCCCACTCGACCCAAATAGATGGCATTTCACGGGATCCCCCCCCCCCCCCCCCCCCCCGTGCTGACCCTGTGAGTTCATCCGCTCCCACCCACTTTCATCTACCACCCCAGAAGGGCAGTCCCTCAACGGAAACGTCGCCAGAAATCCAGCGAGAGGGAGACAAGAAGCGGCAACTGCAAAGCAGCCACCCAGACCCCTTCAGACCTTGAGGCAATTTAAATGAGATTCACCATCTTTTCTTGCGGAGACCCCGATGCACCGCCAGCAAAGGGGGGGAGAGAGAAACATAATCTCGCCACCATTTCTCGATTCTCGCTGGATTTTGCCCCCACATCGTTGTTCTCGCCTGCGACTAACGTGGGTTTAAAATTCCACCCAGAGAGTGAGTGAGTTAGAATCACAGGGGTACGTGGCTGGTGTAAATGCTTGCATTCATTAACAAAAGGAAAAACAAAGTGTTCATCATATCCGCTCCCTGCACCTCTGCACCCATCATTTTGTAGTTGGGTTAATTATTCCAAACACTTATGCAGCAGCTGGCTCCTATTCCCCAGAGTCTGACAGAGGTTGGGACTGAATCCTCCTGATTAGATTCCCAGGGCCGGATGACACTTAAATTATACCTTGTGTGGATTAAATTCCTAATCAGCACAACGATTGACGCAAACTGCTGTTTGTCAAACCAATGCTTTAAAACTGCTTTTAATTAGAAGCCTTTTTCAAATTGCACGAGTGCTTTGTTCACAGTGAAATTGGTCTTGCATCCTTTTGGAATAATGTGGGGGGTGGGGGGGAGGGAGTACTACCGATAAGAAACAAGGTCACCAAAATCATCTGTGATTTAATTGGGCTCCAGTTCCCCGGACAGCATATAGAAAATGCCGCCTCTGCCCTAACTCTTCCCGCTGTTCCTGAGCCAGGGGGCATTGGGTCATGCCAGGCTGCTATTTTCAAACTATGGCATGAACATGTCCTAATATTCTGGTGGACACTGTGTTTCCCAGTCTGGTGGTGGTAACATTCAAAACCATCTGCCCCTGCGGAAGAGGAGATCCCAGTGATAGAAGAATCTATTCATAGTCTGAAACAAAACTCGTTCCGTGCTGTATGTGATCTTAGGTGAGCCATAAATAGGTAAAAGGTGGATTGAAATAGTGAATTTCACAAACTCAACATCTCAAAGTCAACCAGCCAATGAAGCACTTCTAAATTTGAACACTGATGTGAAATAGAGGAGAATAAATTAACCACCCATGAGGGGGTTTAGCAGAGTGGGCTAAACCGCTGGCTTGGAATGCAGAACAATGCCAGCAGCACGGTTCGATTCCTGTACCAGCCTCCCCGAACAGGTGCCAGAATGTGGCGACTAGGGGCTTTTCACAGCAACTTCATTGAAGCCTACTCGTGACCATAAGTGATTATTATTATTATTCAACCACTTGGCTTACGCCAAGCTCAGTTGGAAAGGTATCATTGGCAGCCAATTAAGGAAGTCATTCCGTCTGCTTTCTTGACTACCTTGTCCATTTGTGTTGCCACTTTCAGAGATCTGTGGACCTGCACGCCCAGATCTCTCTGACTTCCTATATTCCTCAGAGTTTTGCCATCTACGGTATATTTCCCCTCTTTGTTGGACCCACCAAAATGCATAACCTCACATTTGTTTGGATTAAACTCCATTTGCCATTTCTCTGCCCAAGTCTCCAACCTATCTATGTCCTGCTGTATCCTCTGACAATCCTCAACACTATCTGCCACTCCACCAAACTTGGTGTCATCCATGAACTGGCTACATTTCCCTCCAAATCGTTTATGTACACTACAAACAACAGAGGCCCCAGCACAGATCCCTATGGAATACCACTAGTCACAACCTTCCATTCAGAAAAACACCCTTCCACTGCTACCCTTTGCCTTCTGTGACCGAGCCAGTTCTGCATCCATCTAACCACCTCACCTCTGATCCCGTGTGACTTCACCTTTTGAGCCAGTCTGCCATGAGGGACCTTGTCCATGTAAACAATGTAACAATCTGATCTCCGGGTAAGCGTTCTCCAAGGCGGCCTTCAGGACACGCGACAACGCAGAATTGCTGAGCAGAAATTTATAGCCATGTTCTGCACACATGAGTGCGGCCTCTTACTGTGCTCACCCCAGTCCAATGCCGGCATCTCCACATCATGTAAACAAAGATGTGGAGATGCCGGCGTTGGACTGGGGTGAGCACAGTAAGAAGTCTTACAACACCAGGTTAAAGTCCAACAGTTTTGTTTTGAATCACTAGCTTTTGGAGCGCGGCTCCTTCGTCAGGTAAGTGTCATTCCCCTGCATCCACCCTCCCTGCCGTTACCCTCCAACCCCCCCCCCCCCTTAAGAAGTCAATAAACGACTTCCGGCAAACATCCCCCCCCTCCCCCCACAGAACCTCTCAAGAAAAAAAAAAGATTCACCTGAGGAAGGAGCTGTGCTCCGAAAGCTAGTGATTCAGAAGAACAAACCTGGTTGTGTAAGACTTCTTACATGTAAACAACATCCACTGCCTTCCCCTCATCAATCATCTTTGTTACCTCCTCAAAAAAACGATGACGTTAGTGAGGTACGACCACCCCTTCACAAAACCACGCTGTCTATCGCCAATGAGATTTCGTGCTGCTCTCCCTGGGCAGTAATGATAGCCAAACTTCAGCAGTTATTGTCCAGTCATTTGGAGGAGGAGTTGTGGCTGGGGGAAGGAGGCTGGTGGTGACAGAGTAGACCAAGGAAAGGACTGCAGTAGTTTTAGGCAGTTGTCTCTCCCAGCTTTCAAATCCCTCCATGGTCTCACCCCCTCCCTATCTCTGTGAACGCCTCTCGCTCCTACAACCCTCCAAGATCTCTCTGCCTCTCCAGTTCTAGCCTGTTGGGTAGTCCCAATTTCCTTTGGTGGCTGTGCTTTCAGTTACCTGGATCCTGAGCTCTGGAATCCCTTCCCTAAATTCTTAGCCCTTTTCTCCCGCCGTAAGTCACTCTTTAAAACCCTTGCCTAATTTTGGATCACCTGACCTAGTATCTCCTGAAGTGTCTCAGAGTCACAATTCGTTCCATAAAGCTCATGTCAAGCAGCTTGGGGCATGTTACTTTGTTCAAAGTGCTTTATAGATGTACATTTTTCTTGTTGTTAAATAGGTTTTGCTGTCATGCATTGTTGAAACAGGTGCAGTTTGGTGCAATATAAAATCTGCTTGCTGTGGATCCTGCATTGCCTCCAGCTGACTAGCTGCCGCAGTGGTGTCAATACCCCTTTCACAGTGTTTGACTCAGGATTTATTTCAACGCTGCTGAAGTGAGCAGAGGATTGTGCAGAAATTAATGGAGCGATAAGCAAGATACATGCTGGAAAGAATCTCCTGCTGCTGGGGACCTTTCCGTTTCCTCAATGATTTGTTTCCTTTCCTGTCTGGGTTTCTTGGTACATGCGGGGTGGCACTGTGGCACAGTGGTTAGCATCGCTTCCTCACACCACCAGGGACCCAGGTTCCATTCCAGCCTTGGGTGACTGTCTGTGTGGAGTCTGCACTTTCTCCCCCGTGTCTGCGTGGGTTTCCTCCGGGTGCTCCGGTTTCCTCTCACAGTCCAAATATGAGCAGGTTAGGTGGATTGGACATGCTAAATTGCCCCTTAGTGTCCAAAATGTTAGGTGGAATTACTGGGTTATGGGGAAAGGGTGGGGGCGTGGGCTTAAGTTGAGTTCTCGTTCCAAGGGCCGATGCAGACTTGATGGGCCAAATGGCCTCTTTCTGCACTGTATATCAGTGTTCTTCAAACTTTTTTTCCGGGGACCCATTTTTACCAACCGGCCAACCTTCACGACCCACGCCGGCCGACCTGCGCGACCCACGCCGGCCGACCTTCGCGACCCACCATTTTCTCTTACCTTGTTTGCTGCTGACAAAAATGGTGGAAATGGTTTTGGGTCCCTTTGGCCCTCGTACACGCTCCTCCAATGGAACCTGTTGGATTAAGGTGAAGCCTTTCGGTGTCGGAATTTATGGAGTCCACATCTGTCCAAAGTTCTGCATTTTTTTTCCGGTAAAATTTTATCAAATAAAAGCCCCCGAACTTGTAAAAAGAAATAAAAATAAAATGAATAAAATAAATGAATAAACCCCCTCCCCGAACTTGTAAAACAAAAAGCTGCGACAGTTTTAAAAAAAAAGCGGCTGCACTGCGCATGTGCGCCCGATCATTGGTGGGCATGCGCAAAACTATCGATGATCGGGCACGCATGCGCAATGCGGCCGATTTTAAAAAATATGTTCGTGGCCATTTTGAAGCCAGCGTTATTAAAAGCCGGCTCCTGCGGCTGATTCGCGCGATCTGGAGCGCCGCGAAGGACGGGTCCGCGACCCTCCCGACACCCACCCACGACCCACCCACGGGTCGCGCCCCCGAGTTTGAAGAGATTCTAAGTTGACTACCTCCTGCTCGAAGCTGAGGAGACTGTCGTCCATTCCTGCAGAAAATAATCCATCCTTGACATCTAAGACCATTGATTTCCCAGAGACATACTTGCCCATTTAAGCACTGGTGTTTAAGGCATTGATAACATGATTAATATTAAGGTATGATTTATTGTGCACTGATGCTTGTTAAGTAAATTCAAGTGCAGTGTGAACAATCCCACAAGGCCTCTTAATGCGATATATTGATAATAATTCAGGTGCTCGCACAGCTTGATGCTAAAGTGGTGATCAGAAAATAAAGATGCCTGAATTGATACGGTGCCTCATCATTGCAGTCTACTGACGCAGTGGGTAGTGTTCCTCCCTCTACTCCAGGAGCTCTGTCTTCGAGCCATACTCCAGGAGCTGATGGCCATGGAAGGTGTGCTCGGAACGTAGCCACACAGGTTGATTGTCGACCTGCAAATCCCTTCAATGTGCCTCAGTCAGGTGGTAAGAACAAGATGCAAACCTTACTTTGTGCATCGCAGATATTCGTTCATCACCATCTAGGGCATGGGTCTGCCATGCTTCATGTGGAGTCGTGTCCCTCAGCCTATAGCCTCTGGCTTCTGGCTCAGACTTCTTATAGGAAACCCCCCCCCCCCCACAGAAAACAGACATTGCAGTAAGGTGTGTGGTACAGCATAGGTAAGGTGCGACTAGTAAAAGGTACCACTCAAAGTGCGATTTGAAGGTTATTATTATAAAGGACCTGAATCCAAGAGCATGTAGATAAATGTGTGGAAGCAAACATGGAATTAGCTCATAGTCTGGGCTATATTTATGTAAGTAGAACATAGAATTCTGTGGAGGACTCCAATCGATCCCGGCTCTGGGTCACTGTCCGTGTGGAGTTTGCACATTCTCCCCATGTCCCCTGGGTCTCACCCCCACAACCCAAAGACGTGCAGGATAGGTAGATTGGCCATTCTAAATTGCCCCTTAATTTAAAAAAAAAATTTGTTAGAATCATTGAATTCCTACATTGCAGAAGAAGGCCATTTCATAGAATTTTTACAGTGCAGAAGGAGGCCATTCGGCTCATCGAGTCTGCACCGGCTCTTGGAAAGAGCACCCTACCCTAGGTCAACACCTCCACCCCATCCCCATAACCCAGTAACCCCACCCAACACTAAGGGCAATTTATCATGGCCAATCCACCTAACCTGCACATCTTTGGACTGTGGGAGGAAACCGGAGCACCCGGAGGAAACCCACGCACACACAGGGAGGATGTGCAGACTCCGCACAGATGGTGACCCAAGCCGGAATCGAACCTGGGACCTTGGAGCTGTGAAGCGATTGTGCTATCCACAATGCTACCATGCTGCCCCATTTGGCCCCTCGATGTTGCACTGACCCTTCGGATGAGCACTCTACCCCTGTCCACTCCCATATCTAACTTGGCCTAACCCCATAACCTAACCTGCACATCTCTGGACACCAAGGAGCAACTTAGCGTCTTTGGGCTGTGGGAGGAAACCCACGCAGACACGGGGAGAACGTGCAGACTCCACACAGACAGACAGTCACCTGAAACAAACCCTGGTCCCTGACGTTGTGAGGCAGCAGTGCTAACCACTGTGCCACCACGCCGACCTGAGACCCTCTTCCTGAGCCGTGTTGAACAAACCCGTACAGCACGGGGGCAGCAGATGATGAACCCAGAACTGAAGAAGCTGATGGGAGGACACGGATCCTGAAAAACTGAAGGAATAACATCCTGACCTGACTGAGGTTCGCCTGAACTAAAGGCACAGCTGGAAATCACCTCACAGGAAGCTCCAGAGCGGACCTGGAGGCTGCACAGGAGAAGGAAAATCCACTGAGCAGCTAAAGGATTCCACCAGAGTAATCAGAGGCCCATTATGTGTCCCCATCGATTGAAGACTCATACTTGTCGTCTGAAGAATGGTTGAGGACTCTGGGCCTGTACTCGTTGGAGTTTAGAAGGATGAGGGAGGATCTTATTGAAACTTAACAGGATACTGCGAGGCCTGGATAGAGTGGACGTGGAGAGGATGTTTCCACTTGGAGGAAAAACTAGAACCAGAGGACACCATCTCAGACTAAAGGGACGATCCTTTAAAACAGAGATGAGGAGGAATTTTGTCAGCCAGAGGGTGGTGAATCTGTGGAACACATTGCCACAGAAGGCTGTGGAGGCCAAATCACTGAGTGTCTTTAAGACCGAGATAGATAGGTTCTTGATTAATAAGGGGATCAGGGGTTATGGGGAGAAGGCAGGAGAATGGGGATGAGAAAATATCAGCCATGATTGAATGGCCTGGGCAGCACGGTGGCCTAGTGGTTAGCACAACCGCCTCACGGCGCTGAGGTCCCAGGTTCGATCCCGGCTCTGGGTCACTGTCCGTGTGGAGTTTGCACATTCTCCCCGTGTCTGCGTGGGTTTCGCCCCCACAACCCAAAAATGTGCAGAGTAGGTGGATTGGCCACGCTAAATTGCCCCTTAATTGGAAAAAATAATTGGGTAATCTAAATTTATTAAAAAATAAAAAAAAATTAAATGATTGAATGGCGGAGCAGACTCGATGGGCTGAGTGGCCTAATTCTGTTCAGGTATCTTATGGTCTTAAGAAAAATGAAATGAAAATGAAAATCGCTTATTGTCACAAGTAGGCTTCAATGAAGTTACTGTGAAAAGCCCCTAGTCGCCACATTCCGGCACCCGTTCGGGGAGGCTGGTACAGGAATTGAGCCGTGCTTCTGAACTGCCTTGGTCTGATTTAGCCCAGCGCTAAAGCAGCCCCGAGCAAGGGTGAGCAGCAAATTGAGTTCTAAGGCTGAACTGACCTCTAAAAGTCATCAAGTTATTTTTCAGCGGCAGCAGAGCATTCTTTTACTCCCAGTCAGCCAGCCCAGGTTCAGAGACGGCGCTGTATTATAAGGTGGTCCATTTCCGTTGCAAACACAAATTGAAGCTTTAAAATATGAATCAGAGCTGAGAATTACCTTTCAATCAGCTTCCCACACTCTGTACAGGCTGGTCCAAACCTTCAAATTAAACACTTGCTGCAATAAATAGATTCCTTCCAAATCTGGTTTGTGAGGGAGGTGGGGGAGGTGGGGTGGGGGTGCGTGCCCAGCCTGATTCATATCCCCCCCCCCAAGCATTATGCTCCTACCCCCACAGCAGTAAATCCACCGGATGGGCTTGGGTGCAATTCTACCCAAGTGTGGCCCTGATGCAGTGTACCCCAAGGTGAGTCAAAGGGGTCAGCGCATAACTGAGGCATCCCTCCCTCCAGTCTATCAGAAGCCCCCCCCCCCCTTGCTGACATGTAGGGACATCTTCCCCCAGCCCCACCACGGGAATAACTCCCCACAGTATGCACGCATGCAGGTGACCCAACTCCTCCCCCTCATCAGACAATCCTCATCAGTGGTCCCTCCAATCGGAGACCCTCCTCGACATAGACTTTGCCTGTCAGAGACCCTCATCAGTCACAGCTGCCAGGAAGCTGAAGAGCAGTACAGGCAGAAGAATGAAAAATGACTGCATTTGCCCCTATCCTTCCCTCCTACCCTTCCCTAACATCTGCTGCCTCAGACAGAAGTGTTTAAAGCAGCAGCTGTTACATGTGCCAAATGCTTCCTCAAAAACCAAGTACACTTCAAAGGACTTCAAATCCCATGACAGCCTTTGAAATACAAACCTTCCATTCAGTTTCACACAGCACTAGCCAGTGACTGCCTGTTTTATTGGTCCAGACACAGCTGCTTAGGGGTTTGTTTATTATCTTTCCCTTGACGCTTGAATACATCTCAATTACTCAATTTGATGCTGTCAAAAAAGTTTATAAACACTTGCTACAGAATCTCACCATAGAATTTACAATGCAGAAGGAGGTCATTCATCCCATTGAGTCTACACGAGACCTCGGAAAGAGTACCCTACATAAGCCCACACCTCCACCCTATCCTCGTAACCCAACCTAAACGTTTGGACACTAAGGGCCAATCTACCTAACCTGCACATCTTTGGATTGTGGGAGGAAATGGGAGGACCCGGAGGAAAACCCACACAGACACGGGGAGAAAATGCAAACTCCACACAGACAGGTCACCCGAGGCCGATATTGAACCCGGGACTCTGGAGCTGTGAGACAGCAGTGCTAACCACTCCACCACCATGCTGTCACATCAAAGGGAACTAAGTTCTTTCATTTCCTCTTTTTTTCAGCAGAAAGCACTTAGCACTCCAATTTTCAGGCAGGAGTGACTGTTGGGGGTCTGTTTGACTGCAAGATTTTATATATATTGGATTGTAAACATCTGTCAATTTAAGGGTTTAAAGTCTGGGTTGGAGTATGTTTGATTGCAGTAGTCATGCTTTTAAAATAATTTTGTTTTGCAAGGCCAGAAAATGTTTAGGAGCCAGAGGGGAAATTGACCAGAGTAAAAACCCTGGGCTAATGCACTGTTGTTTGAGGAAAGTCCCTGTGGAATTAATTTGTTTTCAGCGTGGGGAGATGATGTCATTGCCGGGTGGAGCTAAGGTATTCAGACATTTTGTGAAAGTCTGAGTTGAATTCGGATCTGGCTACCCTTTAGACAACAAGTAAAGCATTTTGCCCTCACAGTAGGATAGTAAACAAAAAAGATTAATAGTATTTAAAGCAGTGCAGACTTGTCTCAGGACAAGGAAGAAGCTGAAACAAACCTGTTGAAACAACTTTTTGAAGACGCCCAGCCAGAGTTTGCAGGGGTTCTAACGGGCGCCAAATCTGTTGTGGAAAGCGAATATTGCTCTCTGCTCGTGGGATGTAGGGTGGATTGAGAGCTGTAAGTTATTTTTTCTTGCTGTTTAATTGTGGATATAGATTGTACTTAAGGATATTATATTTACTGTTTTTAGTAGTATTGTTGCAGGGGTAATTGTAAGCTATTTTTCAGTGTGGTGTTAAAGAGTGTAATATTGTGTTAATAATTAAGTTTTGTTTTAAAAATACCAAACCCCTATTTATTTGTGCAATCACTCCTGAGTGAAGTATCCTTTCTGCACAGTCTTTTAAAAAAAAAAAAAAAAATTTTTTTAAAATTCATTCTTGGGACCTGGGTGGTGCCACATTTATTGCCCATCCCTAATTGCCCTTGAGGGGGCAGTTAAGAGTCAACCACATTGCTGTGGGTCTGGAGTCACGTGTAGGCCAGACCGGGTAAGGGCGGCAGATTTCCTTCCCTAAAGGACATTAGTGAACCCGAAGGGTTTTTACAACAATCGACAATGGTTTCATGGTCATCATTAGACTTTTTAAAATTCCAGATTTTTATTGAATTCAGATTTCATCATCTGCAGTGGTGGGATTTGAACCTGGGTCACCAGAGCATTACCCTGGGTCTCTGGATTACTAGTCCAGTGACAATACCACTATGCACCTCCTCCCGAATGAAATATTCGGGTTTTGGCCCAGTATCCTACCCACTCTTGGGGCCTAGTTGGGGGTCGTCTTAAGTCTCTAATGGGGATCTCTGATGGGGATCTCTGATGGGGATCTCTGATGGGGATCTCTGATGGGGGAGTCTGATGGGGGTACTGGGGTGGAGGGTAATCGGCTCACCCACATGTGTGCTGTGGAGGGGTGGGTCACCCGTTATTCCTGTGGTGGGAGGGGGGTGGATGATGCCCGTACTTGTCAGCAGGGATGGGGGTGGGGGGGGGGGGGGTAGGATTTGTGTTGTGGGAGGGGTGCCCACCGCTGGACCTCGGTATCGGGCCGCCCGCTGTCAGCCCGATACTGGGATTCGGATGGATTCTGGTGAGCTCTCTCCCAAACATAAGTTAGCATGGGTAAAGGAGAGGGAATTGCATACCAGGTCGTGCTCCTAGTGCCAGCAGAGAACAGTAGCGATTCTCTGGCGGCGGGAGCACTTAGGCTCCAGAAGGAAGAATCCAGGCCCGGGTCCGCAATGTGAGCTCCAAAATCTGATATCCGTAGGAAGGAGAATTTAAAAAGCGGATAGTACAGCTACATCTGTAAAAGAGAAACAAGATTTAAAGCTGTTGTCAACTGTGCTGATAAACAACTATGGATAATAAATCAACCATTGCAGATCAATTTGGACTCATACAAGCCAGATACAAAGTTGGGCGTCATGGCGAAAGAAATGTTTGTTACTGATTACAGCATGATTTTGTAGGAAATCAGAGGAAGTCAAAGTTAATACATTTTTACACTCCTTTGGTGAACTTGCTGATGAAATAATTGTAATGCAAACCATTGATGAATCCTCAGCCAGTTTTGATGCAAAATTAAAAGCCTTTGACAAGCAGCGGTGTGCACAGTATTTAAAAAGGATAGAACACTCTCGGAAAGCCATGAAAGGGAAAAAAACAACACCCAAGCAATCCCCAAAATCATGACTAACCATGTCAGTGCAATGAAGTGCACTGGGGTAGAGAAGGGGTAGAGAACACTGAGAACTAGCCGCCATTCTTAAATATTGATCTATATGAAAAGGCCGACACATTACCCAAATTGCAACAGCAGGTGGCAGTACTGAGCCAGCTGACTGCATGAAGGGACAGTCGTAGAGGGTTCCAGGCTGAGAGCGGATAATGAAACCGCGAGTAGCATCAGTACAGAACCGAAACAAGTTGAGGCATCGCTGGAGATGGTCCTGCCTAACAGTGAAACCAAAATGAAGGACAAAGACAATACTTTGCTGCAGGTGAAGAAAGAAAAGACAGAAACAAGAGCAGACAATGTAAAGCTGAAGCTTAAGATCGAGGAACTAGAAAGGTAAACACTGGGGGGGGTGGGGTTCTCCCAGCCCCGCGCCGGGCCGGAGAATCCTCGCCCCGACGCCGGCATGCGATTCTCCGCAGTGCCAGCGTGGTTGGCGTGGCGATGGTTGCGGGCCGCTCTGCACGGCCGGCACGTAGGATTCTCCGGCCCGGATGGGCCGAGCGGCCGTAGGGAAAGAGCCGCGTCCCGCTGGCGCCGTTCTAACCTGCTCTGGGCCGACGGGACCTCGGTGTGTATGTGTCGTGTGGCGACCTGTGAGGGGGGGTTCCGACCCCGCGGTGGGGGGGGGGGGGGCAGCTCCAATGTGGCCTGGCCTGCGATCGGGACCCACCAATCGGTGGGCTGGCCTCTATGGCTGGGGGCCTGCTTTCCTACATGCCGGTCCCTGTAGCCCTGCGCCATGTTGCGTCGGGGCAGGTGCGTTGAAGGAGGCTACTGCGCATGTGTGCATTGGCGCCAGCGCCACTGCGCATGTCCTCGTTGGCAGCGGCACAACTTCGCCTGCGTAGATCCCACGGTGCCCAATTCGCGCTGGGATCTGCAGCTGGAGCGGTGTGTGATCTGCTCCAGCGCCATGCTGGCCCCCTATAGGGGCCAGAATTAGACGCGGGAGCGGCCCGTTCACGCCGTCGTAAAATGCGACGGCGTTTACGACGGCGTGGACACTCTGCCGCGGGATTGGTGAATCCCGCCCCGGATGCCTCAAAAGTACTGAGTAACCGTTGTGTTGTTGAAAGGTGAACTGGCTGAAATCAAGCGCCTGCAATGTCACGGAAATGCAGAATAGTTGCACAAGAAAGAAGATGTTATGACAAAGGAGCATGAAGAGTCTCAGAAACAATTAGCAGAAGTTAAATTACAGAACGTGAACCTGACGGGATTGCTGATGAATTAGAACAGTTGGTTGAATGCAGAATTAACATCCAAAACTAGTGAAATTCTTGAACTTCGATCCAATCTGAAGGACATGAAAGATGAGATGCACAGTTTGGGAGAGAAAGTCCAGACTTTAAAAGCAGAAATGGAGACTCTGAAGAAGCAAATTGAGGATCTAACGATTGAACTGAATGAAAGGGCAGTCAGTGACCACGGAAGAAAGATTCTGAAAGGAACTGACTGCCCAGCTGGAGTTTTGAAGCTTGTGTAAGGATTCCACAGGTAACTCTGAAACAAGGATCACTGAACCCACCAGGGAGGTTACTGAGTTGAATGAAAAGATTTGTAAACTTGAAACAGATTTGGAAAATGAGAGAATTAATATATATTGGGATGAATGTGTGAAACTCGTGGAAATCAAGTTTCCATTTTTTGAAATAACAACTTTGAGCAAGATCCTAGCAGCCCCGTGTTGGGGGCCAGAGTGTGGAGGGACATCTTGTGTCCTCGTCGTGTGCGAGGTGAAGTCTCATCCAATTTAAGGTGCATAAAACCCACCATACAGCGTCCAGGATGAGTTGATTCTTATCGGGGGTGGAGGTGCGGAGGGGCGGGGTGCGGAGGGGCTGGTGAACCATCTACACATGTTTTGGGTGTGCCCGATATTCAGGGAGGTTTAGAAGGGATTTTCCGACATAATGTTAAAGATTCTGTGGATAGAGGCACTCCGAGTTCGGAGGTGGCGATAGTTGGAGTGTCGGAGGATTTGGGAGCTCAGGGGGAGGAGAGAGGCCGATGGCTTGGCCGTTGCCTCCTTGATAGTCCGGAGACGGACAGGTTGCACGGTAGCTTAGTGGTTAGCACAATTGCTTCACAGCTCCAGGGTCCCAGGTTCGATTCCTGGCTTGGGTCACTTTCTGTGTGGAGTCTGCACATCCTCCCCATGTGTGCATGGGTTTCCTCCGGGTGATCTGGTTTCCTCCCACAGTCCAAAGATGTGCAGGTTAGGTGGATTGGCCATGCTAAATTGCCCTTAGTGTCCAGAATTGCCCTTGGTGTTGGGTGGGGTTACTGGGTTATGGGGATAGGGTAGAGGTGTTAACCTTGGGTAGGGTGCTCTTTCCAAGAGCTGGTGCAGACTTGATGGGCTGAATGGCCTCCTTCTGTACTGTAAATTCTATGATTCTATGGTTGGCGGGATTGGGAAATGCCAAATGTTCCCAATGGGCGAGTGATTTGGCAGAGTTTCTGCATTTGGAAAAAGTTAGGTTCACCATTCGGAGGTTGGAGGAGGGGTTCAGTTTGAGATGGAAGCTGTTCATCGACTTCTTTAAGGAGCATTGAGTTGTCGGGGGGGGGGGGTAGTTTACTTCTTGTTTGAGGGAATGGATAGATGGAAAAGGGAGGTGAGTATCGGGGTGGCAGGGGGGAGGGGTTTTGGTTTGTTACCTTTTCCACGGTTGGCTTTAGTAATTTTTTGTGATCGTGTATATATTAAAAATGCCTTCAATTAAATGTTTTTCAAAAAAAAAAATCAGAGCAGACCCCAGTGACCCCGCGTTCACTGTGTGGATGAAGGAGTGATTATTCCCTCCAGAAGGAACGGGACAAGCCGATGGTTTCCAAACAAGGCTGGTGATTCGGAGGAATTCGCAAAATGTGAATCAGATGGACTCAGCCTAAAGTGGCTAAACACAGAATACAATAATTTAATCTCCGAACCAACCAAGCTTTCCGCAAACAACTGGGTCCACCACTCCAGCCGTGACCAGAACGAGACCTGGAGCAGTGGTCAAGCCTCCAGACCATCAGAACTTATAAAGTCAAACACTTTGGGGAGGGAGGAAGAAGGGGTAACATGTAAAGATTATATTTTAAATATATCGGGTAAAGATTTGGGGGGAGGTTTGTACAATGGTGTTTACCACAGTAATGGTTAAGGTGGGACTGCAGGAGCTCGCCAAGGCTGCTTAGACAACCCATTCCAAACGCACGGCCATCTAGAAGGACAAGAGCAGCAGATGTCTGGGAAGCCCACCACCTGGAGGTTCCCCTGCCAAGCCACTCACCATCCTGACTTGGAAATACGGCGCCGTTCCTTCACTGTCACTGGGTCACCATCTTGGAACTCCCTCCCTAACAGCACATGGACTGCAGTGGGTCAAGAGGGCAGCTTGCCTCCATTTTCTCAAGGACAATTCGAGAAGGGCAAAAAATTCTGGCCTAATCAGTAACACCCAAATCACAAGAATCAATTAAAAAACAGAATAGTACTGCCCGTAGTGTGATGCAAAGGGTCACATGAAAGGGACTCAGGATATTTTATGAGTATGCAGAGACCTGTGTGGAAGGAAGCATGGAGTTAGCTCATAGTCCAGGATGTACCTTAAATAGTTATGTTTTACCAATAACCATTACTGTGCAACCGTACAAGTCTCTGAAACGATTCGAGAAACCACGAAACAAACCCTTGCAGAAGCCGTAAGCATTTGCTTTGTCTGCATCATGCATCTCTAGATACAGGAGGTCTTCTGAGACATGTCATGCCAGAACAATGCGATGAATTACCTTTGAAGTCCTGTCACTTGTAGGCATGCTAATTCTAATTGGACATGTTCTTGGAGGTGTCATCATGTGGTCATTTCCCTCTACTTGCTCCACCCCTGGACTCTTGCCATTGGCTGTGTAACATGGGCGGCAGGGTGGCACAGTGGTTAGCACTGCTGCCTCACAGTGCCAGGGACCCGGGTTCAATTCGGGCCTTGGGTGGCTGCCTGTGTGGAGTTTACACTTTCCGCCTGTGTCTGCGTGGGTTTCCTCCGGGTGCTCCAGTTTCCTCCCGCCTTCCAAAAATGTGCAGGTTAGGTGGATTGGCCGTGATAAAAATTGCCCTTCAGTGTCCATGAATGTGCAGGTTAGATGAGGGATAGGGAGGAGGAGTGGGCCTAGATAGGGTGCTCTTTCAGAGGGTTGACACAGACTCGATGGGCCGAATGACCGCCTCCTGCACTGTAGGGATTCTATGGGCAGGGTTCTCTGGCTGCGTCCGCCCGGCGATCGGAGAATCCCGCCCGAGGTCAATGGATTTCTCCATTGTCTGCATCTCGCCTGTGGCAATCTATTTCCTTCTTAAATATATATTCGGTGATTTGGCCTCCATGGCCTTTCTGTGGTGGAGAATTCCACAGGCTCACCACCCTCTGAGTGTAAACGTTTCTCCTCCTCTCAGTCCTAAATGGCCCACCCCATATCCTGAGGCTGTGACCCCCTGTTCTAGAACCCCCAGCCACAACATCCATGCACCTAGTCTGTCTGGCCCTGTCAAAGTTTTCTACATTTCAATGAGATCCCCTCTCATCTAAATTCCTGTGAAAACAGGCTCAGTTCCAGTTAAAAAGAAAACCTTTTCTGCAATATTTGCAGTATTCTAGAAGTCAAGACAAGGGCAGGAGTTGTTCAGGTCCCAGCAGTGAGCTCTTTGCAGATGAGTGGACACTTGCACTGCAGGTTTGCATGTAGGTTTGACTTCTTAATCTGCGAATGGGTAGTCAGATTCACCAGAAGGGTGCAGCCACCGCAGAAGTGAGCTGCAATTTAAACAGAAAACACCACTGCCTCTCATCACTGAAATCAAACCGTGCCGGTTAACCCTCGTGAGGACTTGAATGTCTTTGGGAACTTGCACTTAATTGCCGAAAGAGTGAGGAAATGCAGCAGCCATTCTGGACCAGTAATATCCAGGAACTGAAGGACCTGTGGCGAGCCTGATTTTGCTTTCGGGAGCAATGCTAACTAAGCCCTGGATCAAACTCCTTCATTTTGAGAATGCCATGAGATTTGGTGTCCACTCGATACTGTGGATAAAGGGTTAGAAAGGAAAATAAAACCTGCAGTTATGTTGGTCTTTTCACGATCTCGGGAAGCTGCAAAGGACTCAGCAGCCAATGAAACACTTTTTAAAATGCTGCCAACGTTGTAATTTGGGAATCACTGCAACCAATTTGCACACAGCAAGCTTCAGGAAACAGGAAATGAAAATCGCTTATTGTCACGAGTAGGCTTCAATGAAGTTACTGTGAAAAGCCCCTAGTCGCCGCATTCCGGTGCCTGTCCGGGGAGGCTGGTACGGGAATCGAACCGTGCTGCTGGCCTGCTTGGTCTGCTTTCAAAGCCAGCGATTTAGCTAAGTGAGCTATGGTGCTATGAGCGATGAGTTTTGGTGATGGGGGGATGAATATTGACTAGGCCACTGGGGGGCACTCCCCTGTCTTTTGTGGTATTATCATAAATGTAAGAACTGCAAGAGTTAATGAAATGCCTAGTATAGCCACTGGAGGGAGCTCCAGTTACAAGTATATAAGGCATTGATGCTGAGCCTTGTGGGGGAGAGCCTTGTTGGGGTAGTATAGTGGTTAGCACAATTGCTTCACAGCTCCAGGGTCCCAGGTTCGATTCCCGGCTTGAATCACTGTCTGTGCGGAGTCTGCACGTTCTTCCCGAGTCTGCGTGGGTTTCCTCCGGGTGCTCCGGTTTCCTCCCACAGTCCAAAGATGTGCAGGTTAGGTGGATTGGCCATGCTAAATTGCCCTTCGTGTCCAAAATTTCCCTTAGTGTTGGGTGGGGTTACTGGGTTACAGGGATAGGGTGGAAGTGTGGGCTTGGGTAGGGTGCTCTTTCCAAGAGCCGGTGCAGACTCGATGGGCCGAATGGCCTCCTTCTGCACTGTAAATTCTATGTGTGCAGGAGTTAGCTAGAGGCGGTCAGAATTACAGATAGCGTGAGTAAGAGCAGATCATAGTTTGTATCAGTAGAAAGATCAGTTGTAGATGAATGTAGTTTATATGTTAATAATTGTGGTGAATGTGCTGCAGCTGTGTGAGCCTGCCCTCACTTCTTCTGGCCGCAGGCAGGCTCAGTTATAAGTCTATTAAAACCACAGTTTACTTCCAATCGTGTCTCGAGTGAATTGATGGTCACATCAATAATCAACTGTGTATTCTTTGGAGTATGTGTCGAATCCAAATAAGTAGTGTTAATAAATTTATAGCTTTGTTTAAGTTCAAGCTATTTTGTGGTCTTTGTGAACACTACGCCAACCATCCTGAGTTTAGCAACACCGAGAACACCACACCCTTGTTCAGAGTTGGGATGTTATATATACCCGTCTGAGAGGCCAGAGGGAGCCTCGTTTTAACATTTCTCCTGAAAGGCACCACCCCTGACTCTGCAGCACTCCCTCGGTGCTGCAACCAGATTGTCCACCTGCATTTCTGCCCCCGCATCTCTACACTGGGGTTTGAACCCATAACCTCTGACTCGCAGGTGAGGGGGGCTCCTCACCTGAACCACAGTGGATACAATTGGGAGGCTATCAGCCCGTGAACTAGGCTTGTATTCCCTTGAGGGGTGCGGCTGGTTAGGGGCTGATCCAGATGAGGCATTCATGATGATTCAAGATGTTAACAATGAGGTAATTAGATAGAATCTATTGGGGGTTGGGGATGGGAGTAGTTAGAGGCCGGTTGTTCTGGGATGAGGTCAGGAAGCACCTCTGCTCACACAGGGTAGTGGAAATTTGGAACACTCTTCCCAAATTGCTTATGCTAGAGTCCCGTAAAAGGCAAGTGCGAGACGCTTATTTCTTACTTCCAGGAAGTGCACGCGGTGGTGAGGAGCACGCCCAGTCCTGCCCAGGATCATCCGAAGATGCCGACTCCCTTCTGGGCCCGGTTTTTACGTCTGGGAATCAGCGATCTCTGTTGTTGGGCCGCTGCCCCTCGGTGGGTGGGGGGAGTTCGTGTTCCACGAGCCCCGTGGGGAGATCGATCATGTCGTCCTCGTGGGGGTGGGGAGGGGGGGTTTAAAACAGCGTTCGAGGCTGGGTGTCAATTCACTGGACACCTCCTCCTCCTGTTGTGGTCCCTCCATGGCCTCACTCCTCCCTATCTCTGTAAAAACCCTCCAGCCCTATAACCTTGCACTCCTCAGATTCTGGCCTCTTGCACATCGCTGATTGCCTCTGCTCCACCATTGGCAGCTGTTCCTTTAGGTAGCTGGGCCCGAAGCCTTCTGGCCTTTAACATGCTCCTTTAAAACCTTAAAGCCTTTGGTCACTTGTCCTAATGTCTCCGTATGTGTGTCAGTCTCATTTCCTGGTCAGATCACTCTCCCAAGAAGCGCCGAGGGATGTTTTTGACTGTTAAAGGCGCTATACAAATGCAGATTATATTGTTGCTGCATCAGTATGACCTTAGAGGAGAGCAACATTTGCTTCTTTTTAGAAATGTGGAGCGTAGTCAAGGGAAACCCAGTGACGGCAAAGTGAAATCAGGTCACATCTGCTTGTGGTGAAGCCTGGTGGAGCTCTGTGTTCTACTTCGATTCGCTCTCACTTTTCAAAGTTGCAGGAGGAGCTGGGAATCCCTCTGTTCGAAAGGTTGGCACACTGACCTCAATCTGTACCTTTCAATCATCAATTAAAAGCTGTGGGCACTGCTGGTTCTCACAGTGGTGGAGGCGCATCAAAGGAAGACGGAACTTGCATTTCTCCAGCTTCTTTCACGGTCCCGGGGCATCCCACAGAACTTCACAGCCAATGAAATACCTTTGAAGATTTGTCATTGTCACCATCGAGGAGATTGCTTGACGGTGGAGCAAGCTGCTGCGGTTTAATTGCGGAGATGACACGAGGATAGAACTGCGAGCACCTGGTATTCTGGGTGCCCGTGGGACTTGTTCAGTCCAGCTCGGTGCCTTCAGGAGGAGATGGAGGTAAATTGGAGAAGGGGGATAAAAACTGAAGAAATCACCACAATTATGGTTTATATTTGACTTGATCATCTGTTTCCATGGGCGCGATCCACCGGCCACGCTGAGCCTGATAAGCAGCTCGCCGCAGCGCAGCGTGGCTGATAGAAGCCAAGAGACGCCGTTCCCAGGCTCTACCTGGCTCACAATGCCTCGCGAGGTCCAACGTGATCTCACAAGGCGTTGCGCGGTAAACCCTGCCCATTGTGGGCGGGAATCACCTTTTAGCAAATCTGCATATTAGAGCGAGACAGCTAGTCTCACTTTAATGTGCAGATTCCTGAGGTACCTGAGGGGTTGGGATCTTCCTCCTTTGCCTTGGGTGAGTGCTGTTTAGCACTGGTCCTCACAATGGGGCCAGATGGAACGGCACTCATGGGGGTCTCCCAGGGGATTGGTGCCCCCCCCCCCCCCCCCCCCCCCAGGTGCATGCCCTTTGGGTAGGGTGGTATCCTGGAAGTGCCAGCCTGGCACTATAGCAGTGCCACCTGGGTGCTAGCCTTGGGGGTGTCTGAGATTGGGACACCATTTAAAAATTCTGTCCTGATCTCTGGCTACACTGAGCAGATCCGGCGAGTGGAGCTCTTTGGTGTAGAAAGTGGGGCTGTATGCGGCCTTGACTGTGTGTTCCCCACTGAGGCCCTTTATTTAATGCGAGTGGTGTTTCATAGCCATGTGTAACCATGGGGTTATGGGGGAGAAGGCAGGAGAACGGAGATGAGAAAAATATCAGCCATGATTCAATGGTGGAGCAGACTCGATGGGCCGAGTGGCCTAATTCTGCTCCTATGTCTTATGGTAACGTGCTCGCAATGGGACATTGTTCCCATTTAGTTGAATCGCGCCCCCTGACTAATGGTTTGCAATCCGTAAGAATGTAAATATGTCTAATGGGCCCAGAACGAGAGAAAGAGAGACTTGCATTTACATAGCACCGCTCACACCCTCGAGACGTCCCAAAACACTTCACAACCAATGAAATCATTTTTTGAAGTGACCGCCCCGTTGCCTTTTAGGAAATAATGCAGCCAATTTGCATTCAGCAAGATCCCACAAACATTGTTGCGAAAATGATCTGTTTTTAGGTGTTGAGTGAGGGATAAATGTTGGCCAGGACATTGAGGAGAATTCTGCCGCTGCTTACCGCAAAGGATGTATCCAGGGGAGGTCTTTCTTTCGGTAAAGGTGAAGTTCTTGATAAGAACATAAGAACATAAGAACATAAGAACTAGGAGCAGGAGTAGGCCATCTGGCCCCTCGAGCCTGCTCCGCCATTCAATTAGATCATGGCTGATCTTTTGTGGACTCAGCTCCACTTTCCGGCCCGAATACCATAACCCTTAATCCCTTTATTCTTCAAAAAACTATCTATCTTTACCTTAAAAACATGTAATGAAGGAGCCTCAACTGCTTCACTGGGCAAGGAATTCCATAGATTCACAACCCTTTGGGTGAAGAAGTTCCTCCTAAACTCAGTCCTAAATCTACTTCCCCTTATTTTGAGGCTATGCCCCCTAGTTCTGCTGTCACCCGCCAGTGGAAACAACCTGCCCGCATCTATCCTATCTATTCCCTTCATAATTTTAAATGTTTCTATAAGATCCCCCCTCATCCTTCTAAATTCCAACGAGTACAGTCCCAGTCTACTCAACCTCTCCTCATAATCCAACCCCTTCAGCTCTGGGATTAACCTAGTGAATCTCCTCTGCACACCCTCCAGCGCCAGTACGTCCTTTCTCATTGATCTGCCATAAAAACCTAACAGATTCCCAAACAGGAAGGAACCCTGCCACCCTTTCCCAGTCTGATCTACATGTGACCCCAGCCTACAGCAATGTGGTTAATTCTTAATTCTGCGACTCGACCAATGTAGTCTACCTCATACGCTGCAGGAAAGGATGTCCCGAAGCGTGGTACATTGGCGAGACCATGCAGACACTGCGACAACGAATAAACGGGCATCGTGCGACTATCAACAGGCAGGACTGTTCCCTTCCAGTTGGGGAACACTTCAGCAGTCAAGGACATTCAGCCTCTGATCTCCGGGTCAGCATTCTACAAGGAGGCCTTCAGGAGACGCGACAACGCAAAATTGCTGAGCAAAAACTTATAGCTAAGTTCCGCACGCATGAATGCGGACTCAACCGGGATCTGGGATTCATGTCGCATTACATTCGGCCCCCACCAACAAGCCTGGACTTGCAGAGGCCTACCGACTGAACTGGCTTGGGACAATTCACACCTCTTTAACCTGGAGTTACCTCTCTCTCTGCATCTTTGATGATTTGATTGCCTGCAGGTGCTCGCATTCCGGGGCATCTCTGACTGTGTCTATATAAACATTTCTGGAACAAGCCTTTCCATTCACCTGAAGAAGGAGCCGTGCTCCGAAAGCTCGTGTTTGAAACAAACCTGTTGGACTTTAACCTGGTGTTGTAAGACTTCTTACTGTGCTCACCCCAGTCCAACGCCGGCATCTCCACATCATGGTTAATTCTTAACACTCTTCTTAAGTGGCCGAGAAAACTACTTAAGAGGAAAGGTTCCTCAGGCAACACCTTCCAAAACCGCGACTTCTACCATCTAGAAGGACAAGCACAGCAGACACATAGGGAACACCACCACCTGGAGGTTCCCCTCCAAGCCACCCACCAACCTGATTTGCAGTAAGAAATCTTACAGCACCAGGTTAAAGTCCAACAGGTTTGTTTCTAACACGAGCTTTCGGAGCAGCGCTCCGAAAGCTCGTGTTTGAAACAAACCTGTTGGACTTTAACCTGGTGCTGTAAGACTTCTCATTGTGCTCACCCCAGTCCAACGCCGGCATCCCCACATCATGGCAACCTGATTTGGAAATACATCGCCATTCCTTCACTGTCACTGGGTCAAAATCCTGAAACTCCCTCCCTAACAGCACTGTGGGTGCACCTACACCACATGGACTGCAGCGGTTCAAGAAGGCGGCTCACCTTTTTGAGGGCAATTAGGGATGGGCAGTAAATGCTGACGTAGCCAGGGGCACCCACAACCCATTAACAAATATAAGTCCCGTGACTTGGGGTCTGGTATATTGCTGCAGTACCTCTCCTGGCCACTGCAGCACTGTGTCTGGAGGGCTTGAGGGTAAAATGGCAGGGATGTGTTGGAGTTGGCAGTGATGTGTTCCTCTCTGACTCTCAGGATGGTGGGTGGCAGGCCCTCGCGATGCTGAAAATTCAGGCCGTTTAGCTGGAACGGTTTCCGAGAACAGACGACATAATCTCCATCTTTGTGTCATGCTCTCAATTCCACCAGCCTGCCCACAGCTAATGTGTACCTCAGCCTATGGGTCAACTTATCAAAGGCCTTTTAATAAAGTCCGATAAAGCTTATATTGTTCAAATTATTTGTTTGTTTTGAGAAGATTTACCCCTCTCCCCCAGCTGTGCCACTCTCCTTGGCTATTCCTGAGTATCAGGAGAGATTTCATGCATGTCCTCATCTGACGAGTGGATATGAAGAGTATGCAGTATCCAGGACTAAGAAATACTAATTTTACATCCGCTGATATTCACAATCCGAACATCAGCCTGATTTTCAGCCAATGGCAGCTCCCAGCAGCGTTCTTTTTCAAAAAAAAATCCAGACCCTTTGCATTTGTCTAACGTTTATTTTTCTCTATATCTATTTGCATTTATCTCTCTTTGTCCTTTTGTACCTACAGCCATCTCTCTCTCTGCCTATCTCTCTGTCCATCTTTCTCTGTCTTTCTCTCCCTCTCTGTCCATCTGTCGATCGCTTTCTGGCTATGCCTATCCCTCTCTGTCTTTCCTGTCTTTCTTTGTCTCCTTCAGTCTGTTTCTCTCTATCCATCGGCCTGTCTCTGATTGTCTGGCTATCTCTTTCTGTATTTTTCTTTCTCTCTCTCCGTTGATCTTTGCTGCCTGTCTCTCATCTGTCTCTCTCAGTCTGTTCTTCTCCATCTGTTACTCTATCTATCTCTGTCTCTCTTTGTCTGTTTATCTGTTTACAGCCTACTTTAGGGTGGCACAGGATTAGCACTGCTGCCTCACAATGCCAGTGACCCAAGTTCGATTCCGGCTTTGGGTGACTCCGTGCGGAGACTGCACGTTCTCCCCGTGTCTGCGTGGGTTCACTCCGGGTGCTCCGGTTTCCTCCCACAGTCCAAAGATGTGCAGGTTAGGTGGATTGACCATGATAAATTGCCCCTTAGGGTCCAAAAAAAAAGATGTGTAGGTTAGGTTAGGGAGCTATTGGGATCGGGCGGGGAGTGAGCTTGGGTGGGGTGCTCTTTCAGAGGGTTGGTGCAGACTCGATGGGCCGAATGGCCTCCTGCTGCTCTGCAGGGATTCTCTCTCTTTGTCTGCCTGTCAGTCTATCTCTGTCGGTCGAGCTCTGCCTGTTATCTATCTGTCTATCTCTCTCTTTGTTTCTCTATCTCCATCCACCCCCATCCATTCTTCCAGATTAATAAACGATTTTTTTCATGACATTAATGAAGTGTGATGTTAGAATTCGCATGGGTGACACCTGATGTGATTTGGTTCAGAATTTACAGAGGAGACGTTGGAGAGAAGGTCAGTCCTTTGTATTCATCAGCGAGAGCGTTAATTCATTGCATTTGCAGCTGTGTGAGGTAATTGTTAAATTGCAGCTTGGTGTTGTTTATGGCAGTCTTCTTGCGGTTCTGCTTGAAGCTCAGCTGCTGTGTGGATATTGGAGAGTGGCGCTCTATCGAAGGCCCACAGCCGACAGGCTCGGCACCCTTCAGTCGACCATTGGTTCCTGCTAGGCGTTCTGAGATAACACATGACCCTCAGAGACTCTCGGAGCTTCCTAAAGCATCGACTTCGCATTCACTTCTAGGGCGGCACGTTAGCACAGTGGTTAGCACAGTTCCTTCACAGCGCCAGGGTCCCAGGTTTGATTCCCAGCTTGGGTCACTGCCTGTGCGGAGTCTGCACGTCCTCCCCGTGTGTGCGTGGGTTTCCTCCGGGTGCTCCGGTTTCCTCCCACAGTCCAAAGATGTGCAGGTTAGGTGGATTGGCCATGCTAAATTGCCCTTCGTGTCCAAAAAGGTAAGGTGTGGTGACTGGGATACGGGGATAGAGTGGGGCTGTGGGCTGAGGTAGGGTACTCTTTCCAAGGGCGGTGCAGACTCAATGGGCCGAATGGCCTCCTTCAATGAAAATTCAATGATTCTGTGTTTACAGCACTGGAACAGGGCGTTCGGCCCATTGTTCACATGACTTTCGTCCCCTAATTCCTCTCGCTCCATCAGCATATTTTCCAAATCCTTCCTCTTTAAAAAAAAATATTTTTATTCTCCTTTTTCACGTTTTCTCCCAAATTTACACCCAACAATAAACAATAATCAGTAACGAATGCAATGTCAATCCCCATATCAATAACAGTGATCCCATCCTCCCACCAACCCCAGACATTCGAACATAGAACATACAGTGCAGAAGGAGGCCATTCGGCCCATCCAGTCCGCACCGACCCACTTAAACCCGCACTTCCACCCTATCCCCATAACCCAATAACCCCTCCTAACCTTTTTGGACACTAAGGGTAATTTAGCGTGGCCAATCCACCTGACCTGCACATCTTTGGAGTGTGGGAGGAAACCGGAGCACCCGGAGGAAACCCACGCAGACACGGGGAGAACGTGCAGACTTCACACAGACCGTGACCCAGCGGGGAATTGAACCTGGGACCCTGGCACTGAGAAGCCACAGTACTGTGGGCAGTACTGAGGGAGTGCTGTACTGTCAGAGGGTCAGTACTGAGGGAGTGCCGTACTGTCAGAGGGTCAGTACTGAGGGAGTGCTGCTCTGTCAGAGAGTCAGTAATGAGGGAGTGCTACACTGTCAGAGGGTCAGTACTGAGGGAGTGCCGTACTGTCAGAGGGTCAGTACTGAGGGAGCGCTACACTGTCAGAGGGTCAGTACTGAGGGAGTGCCTCACAGTCAGAGGGTCAGTACTGAGGGAGTGCTGCACTGTCAGAGGGTCAGTACTGAGGGAGTGCCGCACTGTCAGAGGGTCAGTACTGAGGGAGTGCCGCACAGTCAGAGGGTCAGTACTGAGGGAGTGTTGCACTGTCAGAGGGTCAGTACTGAGGGACTGCCGCACTGTCAGAGGGTCAGTACTGAGGGAGTACCGCACTGTCAGAGGGTCAGTACTGAGGGAGTGCTGCTCTGTCAGAGAGTCAGTATTGAGTGCCGCACTGTGGGAGGGTCAGTACTGAGGGAGTGCCGCACTGTCAGATGGTCAGTACTGAGGGAGTGCTGCACTGTCAGAGAGTCAGTACTGAGGGAGTGCTGCACTGTCAGATGGTCAGCACTGAGGGAGCGCCGCACTGTCAGAGGGTCAGTACTGAGGGAGTGCTGCACTGTCAGAGGGTCAGTACTGAGGGAGTGCTGCCCTGTCAGAGGGTCAGTACTGAGGGAGTGCCGCACTGTCTGATGGTCAGTACTGAGGGAGTGCTGCTCTGTCAGAGCGTCAGTGCTGAGGGAGTGCTGCACTGTCAGAGGTTCAGTACTGAGGGAGTGCCGCACTGTCGGAGGGTCAGTACTGAGGGAGTGCCGCACTGTGGGAGGGTCAGTACTGAGGGAGTGCTGCAGTCAGAGGGTCAGTACTGAGGGAATGCTGCACTGTCAGAGGGTCAGTACTGAGGGAGTGCTGCTCTGTCAGAGAGTCAGTACTGAGGGAGTGCTGCACTGTCAGAGGGTCAGTACTGAGGGAGTGCTGCACTGTCAGAGGGTCAGTACTGAGGGAGTGCTGTACTGTCAGAGGGTCAGTACTGAGGGAGTGCCGCACTGTGGGAGGGTCAGTACTGAGGGAGTGCTGCACTGTCAGAGGGTCAGTACTGAGGGAGTGCCGCACTGTGGGAGGGTCAGTACTGAGGGAGTGCCGCACAGTCGAAGGAGCTTTTTTCGGATGAGGTGCGTAACCCAGAGCCCTGTCTGCCCACTTGGGTGAATAAAAAATCCCCGGCACAATATTGAAGCAGATGAGGGGAATTCTCCTCATTATCCTGTTCAATGTTTATCCCTCAGCCTCAGGTCATTAAAACAGACCGACTGCCTAAAACAATGGTGGAAGCAGCATCATTAATAACTTCCAAAAAGGAATTGAAGACACAGTCTAAGGTGATGTGTTAGGCGGGTTGGTTTGACGTTGACTGCAGGGAAGCTGGAAACAAACGTCTAACACAGGAGGTGATCCAACGCGGTTTTATTTAAGCTATGAACAGCTGTACATGTTCAGCTGTGGGTTGACACTCTACTAATCCTACTGACCACCTCTTACTGGTTCGACCAGATTTACTAGCTACCGCATGGCAATAATGTCCACTGACTTGTGCACTCTGACTGTCTCAGTATCTGGGTCCCGTAATGGGCGGGAGTCTTAATGCCCTGTGGGCTTTATAGTGGTGGTGTCCTGTCTGGTGATTGGTCATCCTGTGTGTCAATCACTGCCTGTCTGCATCTCATTATATACATGAGTGGATATTATGACATAAGTGAAGAGTGTTCCTGGGCTACAGTGAAGGAACAGAGCTGTGGGAATAATTGGAACGTTCTTTCAAAGAGTTGTAAGGATACAATGGGCTGAATGGTCTCCTTGACTGCTGTCTGCGGGAGCTTTCTATGCTGAAAAATGGTTACCATGTTTCCTAAATTTCAACAGTAATTGGACTATGAAACTACGTGATTGGTTGTCAATTGCATTCGCCACTGCTGGGGTCATGAAAGGTGCTATATAAATGCACAATCCTTGTTTCGGGAAGTCTAAACATCAGTAAAGATTCTGTTGAGACGACCATCACTGAACATTCTGCATTGGCACCACAATCAAACCCTGTGTTTGGCCAAAAGCACGATCCGGCGGAAGTGGGAAATCTGAAATATTGTAAATATTCGGCAGGTCAGGAATAATCTATAGAGATAGAAAAACAGAGTTATTGGCCGCGATCTAGAATCTGGGCAGGACGCAGCTGGTAGATCCCGGAAGAGGTGTCCTCTGGGTTACCGACGGCCGTTACGCCTTGTGAGATCTAACCAGATCTAGCGAGACGCCGCGATCTGGGTCCCGTCTACAATGGGTACCTTGGCACTGCCAGACTGGCATTGCTATGTGAGCACCCTGGCCCTGCCACCAGGGTGCCAGCCTGGCACTGCCAAGGTGCCAAGCTGGCATTTTGCCCGTGCTGGGGATCGGGACCAGGGTTGCCCTGCCAGTATGTGGTGTGGTGTGGTTGGGGGGTGGGGTGGTGCTTGAGGACTCCCAACAGGTGCGTTGGTGAGGGGGGGGGTCTGTGGGTCACACCAGGGCAGGTCAAGGGATTGGGGCACCATTTAAAAATGGTGTCCTGATCTCTTCCTGCACGGCGGAGCTCCTTCGTGCTGGAAATGATGCTGAATGTGGCCTCGAGAGGGTGTTCTCCACTGTGGCCGAGAAAGCTAGAGTGTCGTTAGATAGCGGAGCCTCGTAGCGACGGGAAAGACCTCGCTAATCCCACCCAGAACACACTCTGATTATTTTCTGGTTAAATCGCACCCAATGTTTCAGAGCTGATGAAAGGTCATCGAGCTAAAAGGTGAACTGTTTCTCTCTCGGGCGACCCTGCCTGACTTGCCGAATATTTGTCGTGTTTTCTGTTTTCCTTCCTAGGTCTTGGAAATTGTGTTTCAAAAATTTCCGTACTATTGACCGCTACCTGGACAGGTGTGTGGCAAACTGTCCGTCTTCCATTTCTTCTCTGGAGAAAGTGCCAGTTGTTCTGATTCCCTTTCCTCCCGGTCGAGGTAGCTTCTGACTGTCAACCACCGTCTTCGAAGGTTCCCAAAACCAAGAGCAGGAACTCATCGAGTGGACACTCACAAGTGCAAACGCGTGACATTGTTTGTTAGTTAATGATGAAGGCGTCAACTAATCATCTCCAATAAATATCGGAAGAGTTTCCTGTCAAACGTGGCACCAAGATTGCAAATTAAATCGCAGGAATCGCCTGCTGTTAGGAGACAGTGGTGCTGATCGGATATAGTTGGAGATATAGCATCTTCTCCTTGTGATTGGCTACTTGAACCTGTTGCCGTGCTGGCATCTGTCCACATTACATTTCAGATTGTTTTTGGGTCAGTTGGTACTCCGTACAATTAAAAAAAATAGGAGCCTTTTATTTGTGTTCACGAAGGCTTTCATTACAGAATCACCCATTGTGCAGACACACAGCCCCAGCAGCTGTGACAGAGAAAGCACAACGGGCCCAGCACCAAACGCTGCTCTCGGTGATCAGAGCCAGCTCCAACTGGCCTCACCATCCACGCTGCACATCGAATAAAACCTCATCCCCACTGGACCCACCCATAACATTTCAGTCAGACACCCACACGTCACCCCACCCACACATCACCCCACCCACACACACGTCACCCTCACACACACGTCACCCTCACCCACACATCATCCCACCCACACACACATCACCCCACCCACACACACGTCACCCTCACCCACACATCACCCCACCCACACACACGTTCCCCAACCCACCCACACGTCACCCTCACCCACACATCACCCCACCCACCCACAAATCTCCCTCACCCACACATCACCCCACCCACACACACGTCACCCACCCACATGTCACCCCCACCCACACGTCACCCCACCCACACGTCACCCCACCCACCCACACGTCCCCCTCACCCACACATCACCCCACCCACCCACACGTCCCCCCACCCACACACACGTCACCCCCACCCACCCACACGTCACCCCCACCCACACATCACCCCTATCCACACATCCCCCCCACCCACACACATGTCACCCCCACCCACACACACGTCACCCCCACCCACCCACACGTCACCCCCACCCACACATCACCCCTATCCACACATCCCCCCCACCCACACACACGTCACCCCCACCCACCCACACGTCACCCCACCCACACGTCACCCCCACCCACACATCACCCCCACCCACACATCACCCCCACCCACCCACACGTCACCCCCACCCACACGTCACCCCACCCACACACACGTCACACACCCACCCACACATCATCTCACCCACACGTCCGCCACCCACCCACACGTCCCCCTCACCCACACGTCCCCCTCACCCACACATCACCCCACCCACACACACGTCACCCCCACCCACACACACGTCACCCCTATCCACACATCCCCCCTCACCCACACACACGTCATCCCCACTCACACATCACTCCCACCTACATCACCCCCACCCACACGTCACCCCCAACCACATGGCAGCAGGGTAGCAGGGTGGTTAGCACAAATGCTTCACAGCTCCAGGGTCCCAGGTTCAATTCCCAGCTGGGTCACTGTCTGTGTGGAGTCTGCACGTCCTCCCCGTGTGTGCGTGGGTTTCCTCCGGGTGCTCCGGTTTCCTCCCACAGTCCAAAGATGTGCGGTTTAGGTGGATTGGCCATGCTAAAATTGCCCGTAGTGTCCTAAAAAGTAAGGTTAAGGGGGGGGGGGTTGTTGGGTTACGGGTATAGGGTGGATACGTGGGTTTGAGTAGGGTGATCATTGCTCGGCACAACATCGAGGGCCGAAGGGCCTGTTCTGTGCTGTACTGTTCTAGATGTCACCCCCACCCACACGTCACCCCCACCCACACATTACCCCCACTCACACATCAGCCCCACACATATGACACCCCCCACATATTACCCCGCCCACACGTCACCCACACACACTCATAATAATAATAATTACTTATTGTCACAAGTGGGCTTCAATGAAGTTACTGTGAAAAGCCCCTAGTCGCCACATTCCAGCGCCTGTTCAGGGAGGCTGGTACGGGAATTGAACCCGCGCTACTGCCTTGTTCTGCATGATAAGCCAGCTGTTTAGCCCACTGTGCTAAACCAGCCCCTGAATGCCATCGCCATGGCGATTCCTCCCTCCTCCACCTCGAGTGGCGAGAAGCCCCATTGCTGCCCTTCTCCTCTGCTGTCAATTGAGGCTCTTGTGGACAATGAATATCCACTTAAGGACCTGACCTTGCTGCTGGTGGTATGAACCCGGTGATGAGTAGGGAGGGGGATGGGAGGGTTGACTTGCCTGAGGTGGGGTGGGGGGGGGGGGGGTGCTTGGGGTAGGGGTAGGGGTGGGGTGGCGGCGGGGGAGGTGTGCTTGAATGTTCTGGCATTGAATGTGAAGGACATTCAATCAGGAGCTGAGTTCACTTGAATGAGAGGCCCCCCCCACCCCCAGTACTTGTGACACTAATAAAGATTATTATTACATTATATTATTATAAAAGTTACCCATTGTAAAATAACCCAATAGGAAGTACCCCACAAAAAGGTAACTGTGTGGTATGGAGTTGCTCAAAGTAGGTTATGAGGTTAAAGGCCCTCACATTTTTCAGACCTGCCTATGGTCTGGCGTCTATTGGTCACGTTCCCAGTCGTCACACGGAGAGTCGTGTGTATGAATTCCAAATTTGGAATGTCTTTTAGCGTGGAATAGCCACACCATCAGTGAATTAGCCAGAGATTCATTGCCCATCCAGAACCTTACCTTCCCTCCCTTCCACAGCGCCAGGGTCCCAGGTTCGATTCCCGGCTTGGGTCACTGTCTGTGCGGAGTCTGCACGTTCTCCCCGTGTCTGCGAGGGTTTCCTCCGGGTGCTCCGGTTTCCTCCCACAGTCCAAAGATGTGCAGGTTAGGTGGATTGGCCATGCTAAATTGCCCCTTAGTGTCCAAAAAGGATAGGATGGGTTATTGGGTTAGGGGGAATAAGGTGGAAGTGAGGGCTTGGGTGGGTAGGTGCAGACTCGATGGGCCAAATGGCCTCCTTCTGCACTGTATGTTCTATGAAGCTCTCATACCTGTGCACATTCCAATCCTGAAATTCCTGCATTACAGTTAAATCCCACACCATGTGTGTCTCACAAAAATACTTCAAATTACAAATCCCAAAATACTCATTGTGGTGGACTGTTGTGGTGCGAGATGTGCGGCGATTGTGCTCTGAGCAAAGAGCAATGAAAAGAAACATTGATTTTAACTTTGAGTAAACAATCCCGGTTGAAATAAACCTGTGGCCTGACTTTGACAGTCGTGTGACATGCAGATGGGAAATCCTTGGATGTACTCTGAACCAGAAGCAGGGCAGAAATCCAGCCTTTCAACGCTCCTTGGCTCCTTTGAAATATACTGCTGAGGAAATTGGACTTTTCTGGGCAAATTGAGAGTGTGTTAGAAAAGAAGGTCAAAGGTCTTAGTTGAATTGTCATGCGCTAAGACTTTGCTCTGCATTGTCACCTACTGTCTGCAGTCTGGACCTACACCGTTGCAGGCAATTGTTTACATACAGGATTTGAACACAATCATGGGGCTCTCCGAATCATTGTCTACGAAAGTCTCACAATATGTTGTTTGAGTTTCATAATTGGAGGTCCCACCTTTTGGAATAGGAGTGACTTATAACCAATTTGTGGCTGGGAGTCCCATACACTTGTGCACGTCTCCACTTCTCATCTGCCAGGTTTCAGCCTTGTCACATATTCGCTGGTGAATGTGTATTTCGTCCTTCGAGGATATCTGAAGAGCCGTGATTCAAACAGACCAAAAGTCTGTGAGCACTTTCTGATTCCCACACTCCTTTATATCTCCATAACCAACAAATAAATCAGATAATCTGGTTGTTTCTTTCATTTATGTTTGTGGGAGCTTGCTGGGCACAATTTTGCAGCCGTGCTCCTCCATTACAATTAGATGTGTTACAACAGCAGATTAAAGTCCAACAGGTTTATTTGGAATCACTCGCTTTCGGAGCGTAGTTCCTTCATCGGGTGACTCACACTGAGGAAGGAGCAGTGCTCCGAAAGCTAGTGTTTCCAAATAAACCTGTTGGACTTTAACCTGGTTGCTGTAAGACTTCTTACTGTGCCCACCCCAGTCCAACGCCGGCATCTCCACATCATGGCCTCCAAAGATTCACAATCGTCTGAGTGAAGATGTTTCTCTTCCTCTCAGTCCTAAATGGCCGACCTGCATCTACCCTGTTGAGCCCTCTCAACGGTATGGTGCAATGAGATCATCTCTCATTCCTCTAAACCCCAGAGAATATTGGCCCGTTCTACTCAATCACTCCTCATTTATCCATGGGATGAAAGGGTTTTTCAATCTAGTGAACCTTTGTTGCACCCACTCCACGGCAAGTACATATTTTCAGAGATCAAAACGCGCAGACTGTCCTCGTAGAATCATAGAATCCCGACAGTACAGAAGAAGGTCATTCGGCCCATCGAGTCCGCACCAACCCTCCGAAAGAGCACCTGGCCAGGCCCCATCCCTGATACCCCGCCCAGTCTTTAGACACTTAGGGGCAATAAGGGCAATCTACCTAACCCGCATATCTTTGGCTGTGGGAGGAAACCGGAGCATCCGTAGGAAACTCACGCAGTCACGGGGAGGGAGGGCCAACTCCACACGGACAGTAACCTAAGGTGGGAATCGAACCCGGGTCCCTGGCGATGTGAGGCAGCAGTGCTAAAAACCGTGCCCCCCACCTGGATGTTGTCTCAGGAAGGCCCTGTACGGTCGAGACAAGACTTCCTGATTCCGTATTCTCTGCTCCCCTTGCAATAAGCCAACCTTACCAATTGCCGCCTTAACTGCTTGCTGTACCTCCATATCAGCGTCCTACATTCTTGGATAAGGGCAAAAGATCCCACTAAATGCCAACATTTAATAGTGTCTCAACGTTTAAAATTTCATTCTGTTTTTCTGTTCTTTCCACCAAAGTGAATAAGGTCCCATTTCCCCCACATTATTACCCCACCTACCACCTTCTTCGCTCACTTAACCTGTCGATATCCTTTTGCAGCCTCACTGTGTCCCCCTCACAGCTTCCCTTCTCACCTGGCTGTGTATCATCAACAAACTCGGATACATTACACTGGATAACTCCACCCAAATTAATATTAATGCTGGCACTGACTTTACAACACACACCAGTTATCCACTACAACACAGAAAAAGGCAACTAGATTTGGAATTTTAAATAAACGATTGTTATGTGTAACTCAATCTTAACAACCATGCTATATTGTAACAGCGACTAAATTTCAAAACCAGTTCATTGGCTTCGAGAAATCGGGTGGCAGTGAGAGGTGCTATGTGAATGTAAGGATTTTTTTTTCTTTTATGTGATAATAACCACTATTTTTAGTGGTGTGGGTTGAGGGATAAATGCGGGGCACTGCCACTCATTATCAAAATAGTGACCTGGAATTATTTACATCTGCTTGAGAGGACGGATGGGAGTTTGGGTTATAGCAACTTGCCTGGCAGATTGCACCTTCAGCAGTGAAACACTCCCTCAGTGCTGCATTGGAGTATCAGCTTAGATTGTGTGCACAGGTCTCTGGAGGGGGACTTGAAGCTGTAACCTCCAGGCTCAGGAATACCCATTGAGCCATCGCTGACAGTGCAGCATTTACGATTAACACGTATGTAAATAATTGAGGCTCAGGTCACACTAGATTGCCTCGGAGCTAACTCTCACTGGCTGTCAGTTCCTTGGAATTTTACCGTTGATGTGATAACCCATTTTTCTGTCATTGTGCAGTCAGATTAAAGGACGTTTGAAAGCACACATGGTGCTCACAGCGTAGGCCTTCAGGTTCTGTTCCTTTGTACTTTTGCATTCTTCACCTTGTCAGCTGAACATATTTGGAGCCAGCAGGACATCGCTCGGCCCCACGCACCCCCAGGAATTCGGGCAGTGCAGGGCTGGAAGTGGGAGCTGTGAGGCATGAAAGAGAAACCGCGATTGACTGATATTCCAGATGGCATCTCCTCCAAGGCCACGAACATTGTTCACTCCCTTTGTGAACGTGGTGGGTGAGACTTCTGGTTTAGGCCATTCCCAACTCCCAGTGGATTCAGACCACTGCACACCTGTTGCTAAAGATATATAGAACATAGAACATACAGTGCAGAAGCAGGCCATTCGGCCTATCGAGCCTGCACCGACCCATTTAAGCCCTCACTTCCACCCTATCCCCATAACCCAATAACCCATCCTAACCTTTTTGGTTACTAAGGACAATTTATCATGGCCAATCCACCTAACCTGCAAGTCTTTAGACTGTGGGACGAAACCGGGGCACCCAGAGGAAACCCACGCAGACACGGGGAGAACGTGCAGACTCCACACAGTCAGTGACCCAGCGGGGAATCGAACCTGTGACACTGGCGCTGCGAAGCCACAGTGCTATCCACTTGTGCTACCGTGCTGCATTAGGGGAATTAGCCATTCACAGGGTGTCAGACAAAGGGCAGAGACTGTGGACAAGTCTGCTAGCTCCGAATAAAACCAATTTGCGTTCTGAGAAAAATGTACCTTCCATTGCTGCTGACAATCGCGTGCCAGAATCTCAAATTCCTGCCTTCAGAGAAATTAGAAACACGGTTGAAAAGCGAAGGAGTCCCCCCTGAGATTGGGAAGAGTGGGACGGAGGGAGAAATGAGGAGGTCCCAATTTAGAAGCAAAGAGCAGGCACTTTATTACCACCTTGTATTCCTGGGCAATCATTCATTTCATTTCATTTCATTTCCTTCCACCTTCCAGAACTTTAGCTTCTATATTCTACTCAGAATTTGAAATGGGCTTTATCTCTCAAAACATGAACTTCACTGTGATTTGGGAATATCTCTTGATAAGTGGAGATGCACACAAGAGATAAGCCTCGCCAATACTGAAATATTAATTCCTCCCAAGCGCGTTTCAGCCGAACAGACAACAATGACGTCACCGCGGATGACGTCATGACCAGTGAAGATATCATCGCCGGCTATGATGTAATCATTGGTGATGTCATTGTTGGGAATGATGTCATGACCAATCGGTCTGCCCAGCTATTACATTATTGTCGATTTTCCACCTTTTCATCTGATTGGATCTATGCTTCACAATGTGTTACCAACACTGATATCATTTGATCAAATTTGTCAAACCTCTTTGTAATACTTAAAATTGATTTAAAACATCGCAAATTGTGCCAGTGCTCTGAAAATGTTGTTGTGCTTATTTTTAGTGAATGCATTACATATTGTATAGAATTCAATCAAACTTTATTGAGGAGGGGTCATGGTGTGAGGTGCTCGGAGGGTGAATGCTTCAACTTTGTGCGTGAGGTTGGGGCTGATACAGTTGAAGGTGGTGTATAGGGCGCACCTCACACGAGGGCGAGGATGAGCCGACTTTTTGAGGGGGTGGAGGATGATTGTGAACGGTGTGGATGGGGGGCCCCCACTGATCACGTTCATATGTTTTTGTCCTGCCCAAATCTGGAGGGGTATTGGAGGGAGGTCTTTAGGGTAATCTCGACGTGAAACGTGCACGTGAGACTCGAACCGGGTCCCCTAGTAGCCATATTCGGAGTGTCAGATCGGCCGGGGTTGGAAGCGGAGGCAGATGTCTTGGCCTTCACCTTGCTAATCGCCTGAAGGCAGATTCTGTTGGGATGGAGGTCGGCTTCTCCACCCTGTGCCTCGGCGTGGTGGGGGGGGGGGGACCTGCTGGAGTTCTTAACGCTCGGGAAAGTAAAGCTTGAGTTGAGGGGGAGGATGGAAGGGTTCTACAACTCATGGGCCTTGTTCATCAATCATTTTATGGATTGGATGATATTGAACATTGTGCGGGGGGGGTGGGGGGTTTGGAATGTATAAGTTATTAATGATTCTTTTTCATTGGTGTTTTGTATTCAAAATATTGGGACAGTTTGACGGTGGGTGGGATGAAATGAAAATGAAAATTGCTTATTGTCACGAGTAGGCTTCAATAAAGTTACTGTGAAAAGCCCCTAGTCGCCACATTCCGGCCCCTGTCCGGGGAGGCTGGTACGGGAATCGAACCGTGCTACTGGCCTGCTTGGTCTGCTTTATAAGCCAGCGATTTAGCCGAGTGAGCTAAACCATGAGGATGGGGGGATTGTTTAAGAAAAAGAATTACGTCAAACTTGCAACACATAAACAGCCAAACTCTGTTGGTCTCTGCTGGTATTTATGCTCCACATGAGCCTCCTGCCACCTGACCTCATCTCACCTTTGAATTTGTGTCATGGGGATCATTTACCTTCCGCCTGAGGGGCCGGGGGAGGAGGGGGGGGGGGGGGGGGGCGGGGGGAGATAGGGCCTTGGATTGATGTCCCATCCAAATGACAGTGTAGCACCCTGAATCCTGGCAGTGATGGGCCGGGTTACATGCCGGGGCTTGAGATTTTGACCATCTGAGGCCAGCTGGGCTGTGAGGAAGCCGCCTCGTTGATGGAGAGGAGAGAATTGAGACTTTGGGAATTCTACAGCAAGCTGGAACTCTGGGTGTTGAAAGGCACCACAGCCCTACAACCAACTGAAAAATAATACACTGTCTCTTACAGTCACTGAACAGGCGTTTAATGAAAAACCACATATTATAATGTGTCATCAATTATTTATTAATGAGTGGGTATCACTGATGTGGCTTTGAAACTTGGCTGATTGTCAGCGCACATAAATCTGCGCGGTGATGAGTAGTAATAGCACATGTTTAAAACAACTTCACAACTGTCCTTCCAGAACTGTGTTAGCCTCATCCCTCCCTATCTCTGCAACATCCTCCAACCCTCCGAGAACTTTGCACTCACTCAGTCCGAGCCTCTTGTGCCTACCCAGTTTCCTTCACCTCACCATTGGCGGCTGCATGTCTGGGCTGGTTGTAGACAAATTAATAATAATAATCTTTATTAGTGTCACAAGTAGGCTTACATTAACACCGCAACGCGGTTACTGTGAAAAGCCCCTAGTCGCCACACTCGGGCGCCTGTTCGGGTACACAGAGGGAGAATTCAGAATGTCCAATTCACCTAACAGCACGTCTTTCGGGACTTAGAACATAGAACAGTACAGCACAGTACAGACCCTTCGGCCCACGATATTGTGCCGACCATTTATCCTAATCTAAGTTCAACTTAACCTACACCCCTTCAATTTACTGCTGTCCATGTGCCTGTCCAAGAGTCGCTTAAATGTCCCTAATGACTCTGACTCCACCACCTCTGCTGGCAGTGCATTCCACACACCCGCCACTCTCTGTGTAAAGAACCGACCCCTGACATTGCCCCTATACCTTCCTCCAGTCACCTTAAAATTATGTCCCCTCGTGACAGCCATTTCCGCCCTGGGGAAAAGTCTCTGGCTATCCACTCTATCCATGCCTCTCATCACCTTGTGGGAGGAAACCGGAGCACCCGGAGGAAACCCACGCAGACGTGGGGAGAACGTGCAGACTCCGCACAGACAGTGACCCAGCGGGGAATCGAACCTGGGACCCTGGGGCTGTGAAGCAACCGTGCTAACCACTGTGCTAATTATTTTGTATCACAAGTCAACAGCTGATAAGCTGATATTACAACCGTATCATGTGGCTAAGAATATACACAAGTAATAGGAGCAGTTGTGGTGGTCAAGCTGCCATGACCCTCGGGACACTCCGGCACGGTGTCGCCGGTCGGTGCTGCGTGTGTCCGACGGGGCCACATGACCTATGAAACACTGCACCCATCAGACACCAAGACCTGACCATCTACATCCCAGAATGTTGGAAGAGGTGGCTATGTGCGTGCAGTGATTGACGGTCATCTTTCAAAATTCTGTAGATTCAGGAATGGTTCCTGCAGATTGGAAGGTGGCAAAAACAATCCCACTATTTAAGAAAAGAGGGATGGAGATAAAGGGGAACTACAGGCCTTTTCGCCTGACATCAGCCTTAGAGAACAGAGAATCCCACCACCAGCGAGCAGCGCGCCGCCCCCGGCCACTGGGAAACACGCAGCTGGGCGGCCGCAAAGTCCCGTCCGAGAATCTGTCTGAAGGATGCGATAATTGGACAATCAGAAAATAATAATCTGATTGGGCAGAGTCAACATGGATCTATGAAAGTGAAAGTTGGGAGCTTTTTAAGCAGAATAGATAAGGAGGAACTAGTGAATGTGGTGTATTTGGATTTTCAGAATGCTTTCAATAAGATCACGCAGGAGGTTAGAACAGATGGGACTGGAGGTAATATACCGGTATAGATTGAGAATTGGTAAACAGGTAGAAAACAGTAGGAATAGGTGGATTTGGACAGGCTGAGTGAGGGTGTCCTTGTTCATAAGTCACAGAAAACTAACATAAAACCATAAGACATAGGAGCAGAATTAGGCCAATTGGCCTATTGAGTCTGCTCTGCCATTCAATCATGGCTGATATTTTTCTCATCCCCATTCTCCTGCCTTCTCCCCATATCCCCTGATCCCCTTATTAATAAAGAACCTATCTATCTCTGTCTTAAAGACACTAGGTGAATTGGCCTCCACAGCCTTCTGCGGCAAAGAGTTCCACAGATTCACCACCCTCTGGCTGAAGAAATTCCTCCTCATCTCTGTTTTAAAGGATCGTCCCTTTAGTCTGAGATTGTGCCCTCTGATTCTAGTTTTTCCTACAAGTGGAAACCTCCTTTACACGTCCACTTTATCCAGGCCTCGCAGTATCTTGTAAGTTTCAATAAGATCCCCCCCCTCATCCTTCTAAACTCCAACGAGCACAGACCCAGAGTCCTCAAATGTTCCTCATGTAGGTGCAGCTAGCGATTGGGAAGGTAAGTGGCATGTTGGCCTTCATCGCAAGATGATTTTGAGGACAAGAGTAAAGGTGCCCTGCTTCAAATGTACAGAGCCTTGGGTAGGCCGCACCTGGGGTATTGTGCGCAGACCCTTATCTAAGGAAGGATATACTTGTCACAGAGTGACTGCAGCGGAGTATTTCCTGGGATGGCGGGAATGTCCTATGGCGAGAGATTGAGGAGACTTGTCCTATATTCTCTGGACTTTGGAAGAATGAACGGTCATCTCATTGAAACGTACAAAATCCGTACAGTGCTCAATGGGATAGATGCAGTTTCTTGTAAGTTTCAAGATGTTTCCCCTTGGTTGGGGGGGGGGGGGGGGGTCTGTCAGTGTAAAACTGGGTTACACAGTCCCAGAATAAGGGGGGGGGGGAGGCCTTTTAGGACCGAGATGAGGAAGAATTCTTCACTCAAGAGGGTGATGAATCTTTGGAATTCTCTATCCCAGAGTGCTGCGGAAGCGCAATCATTGAGTGTGTTCAAGATAGAGGTCGATTTTTAGATATTAATGACATCAAGGAATATGGAGATAGCGTGGGAAATCATATTGAGGTAGATAATCAGCCAGAGTCTATTTTTATTCTGATGCAGGCTTGGGGACCTTCTCCTACATTCCTGTCAGCTGATCCTTCCCTCTCCTGGGGATTTGCTGAAGTGTCTGGAAGAGAAAATCACCTGAAACTTTGGCGGCAGAAACTGGAAACAAAGTCCCCCAGCCAGGCCACCACACTTCCCGATACTTTCTGCCGGTTACAAGATTGAGAGTTGATTTCATTGCAACATTGCAAGATTCTGCAGTGTCTTGGCAAGGTAGACACGAGGGTTACCTTCCCCTGACTGGGGAAATGAGACCCCCGGGTCACAGGCCCAGGATCAGCGGTTGATGAGGTTGGACTGAGATGTGAAGAAATTTCAACACTCAGAAGTTGTGAATCTTTGGGATTCTCTACCCCAGAAGATTGTGGATCCTCCATCGTTGAATAGATTCAAGGCTGAGATAGACAGATGTCTCCGGGAAGCAAGGGATATGGGGAGTGGGCGGGAAAGTTGGTTTGAGTCTGAATATCCGCCGTGATTGTATTAAATGACAGAGCAGGCTCGAAGGGCTGAATGGTCTTCTCCTGTTTCTACTGTTGTTATAATGGAAAGTGGTCTTGGTCTTTTAGTCTCACAATTCCCATCTTATCTCTTGTAACCGGAAGATCTGATGAACGTGGGCAGTCTGTCCCACTTACCCTTTGACCCAGTTACTTTCCACAGTCAATCTATCCAGTCAAATGGCCTTGAAAGTGTCGGATATTCCCTCTGAGATAGGTGTCTGACAAAGCAGAAAAGTTTTTTTTTAATAAACAATTTTATTGAGGTATTTTTGGCATATAAAACAATGACATTGTATAGTACCGTACAAAAGGGAAAGCAAATAACACATAGTGCAAACCACTACTCTCAAGGCGAACTTAACCTTTTCTAGACCGAGAAAGCTCACCATGTCCGATAGCCATGCTTCGGTCTTCGGGGGCTTTGAGTCCCTCCATGCCAACAGTATTCGTCGCCGGGCTACCAGGGAAGCAAAGGCCAAGACAAATCTAGAACATAGAACAGTACAGCACAGAACAGGCCCTTCGGCCCCTCGATGTTGTGCCGAGCATTGTCCGAAACCAAAATCAAGCTATCCCACTCCCTGTCATTCTGGTGTGCTCCATGTGCCTACCAATAACCGCTTGAAAGTTCCTAAAGTGTCCGATTCCACTATCACAGCAGGCAGTCCATTCCACACCCTAACCACTCTCTGAGTAAAGAACATACCTCGGACATCCCTCCTGTATCTCCCATCCTGAACCTTATCGTTATGCCCCCTTGTAACAGCTACATCCACCCAAGGAAATAGTCTCTGAGCGTCCACTCTATCTATCCCCCTCATCATCTTATAAACCTTTATTAAGTTGCCTCTCATCCTCCTCCGCTCCAAAGAGAAAAGCCCTAGTTCCCTCAACCTTTCCTCATAAGACCTATCCTTCAAACCAGGCAGCATCCTGGTAAATCTCCTTTGCACCCTTTCCAATGCTTCCACATCCTTCCTATAATGAGGTGACCAGAACTGCACACAATACTTCAAATGTGTTCTCACCAGGGTCACGTATAGTTGCAGCATAACCCCACGGCTCTTAAACTCAAGCCCCCTTTTAATAAACACAAACACACTATAAGCATTCTTCACGGCTCTATCCACTTGAGTGGCAACCTTAAGAGATCTGTGGATATGAACCCCAAAGTCGCACTGTTCCTCCACATTCCTCAGAACCCTGCCGTTGACCCTGTAATCCGCATTCAAATTTTTTCTACCAAAATGAATCACCTCGCACTTATCAGGGTTAAACTCCATCTGCCATTTTTCGGCCCAGCTCTGCATCCCATCAATGTTTCTTTGCAGCCTACAACCGCCCTCCACCTCATCCACTACTCCACCAATCTTGGTGTCATCAGCAAATTTACTGACCCACCCTTCAGCCCCCTACTCCAAGTCATTGATAAAAATCACAAATAGCAGAGGACCCAGCACTGATCCCTGTGGTACACCACTGGTAACTGGTCTCCAGTCTGAAAATTTTCCATCCACCATCTCCCTCTGTCTTCTATGTGATAGCCAGTTACTTATCCAATTGGCCAAATTTCCCTCTATCCCACACCTTCTTACTTTCTTGATGAGCCGACCATGGGGAACCTTATCTAATGCCTCACTAAAATCCATGTATACGACATCAACTGCTCTACCTTCATCTACACACTTAGTTACCTCCTCAAAGAATTCAATCAAATTTGTGAGGCAAGACTTACCCTTCACAAATCCGTGTTGACTATCCCGGATTAAGCGGCATCTTTCCAAATGGTCATAAATCCTATCCTTCAGGACCTTTTCCATTAACTTACTGACCACCGAAGTAAGACTAACTGGCCTATAATTACCAGGGTCATTCCTATTCCCTTTCTTGAACAGAAGAACAACATTTGCCACTCTCCAGTCCTCTGGCATTATCCCCATGGACAATGAGGACCCAAAGATCAAAGCCAAAGGCTCTGCAATCTCATCCCTTGCCTTCCAAAGAATCCTTGGATATACCCCCTCTGGCCCAGGGGACTTGTCGACCCTCAGGTTTTTCAAAATTGCTAATACATCCTTCCTCAGAACATCTACCTCCTCCAGCCTACCCGCCTGTATCACACTCTCATCCTCAAAAACATGGCCCCTCTCCTTGGTGAACACTGAAGAAAAGTATTCATTCAACGCCTCTCCTATTTCTTCTGACTCCATGCACAAATTCCCACTACTGTCCTTTTCCGGCCCTACCCTCACCCTGGTCATTCTTTTGTTTCTCACATAAGAGTAAAAAGCTTTGGGGTTTTCCTTGATCCAACCCGCCAAGGACTTCTCATGCCCCCTCCTAGCTCTCCTGTAAGACGTCGGCTTCCTTCTCCTCCTGGGCTCCCGGGTCCTCTGACACCCCAAAGATTGCCACCTCAGGGCTCATTACCACCCCAGTTTTCAAAACCCGGGACATGATGTCCGCGAATCCCTGCCAGTACCCCCTGAGTCTAGGGCACGACCAGAACATGTGCACGTGATCAGCCAGCCCACCGGTGTATCAAGCACACTTGTCCTCCAGTCCGAAAAATTTACTCATCTGGGCCACCGTCATGTGGGCCCGGTGCACCACCTTAAGCTGGATCAGACTGAGCCTGGCACATCTAGTGGTTGTGTTTACTCTGCCCAGAGCTCCTGCCCAAATACCGTCCTCAGTCTGTGTATCCTCTGCTTCCATTAGATCTTTGTAAATATCTGAGACTCTACCCTCACCTACCCCTCCGCTAGAAACTACCCTGTCCTGCCTCCCCTTCGGAGGGAGATGTGGGAAGGACGGCATCAGTCTGCGCACGAAATCCCGCACCTGTAAGTATCTAAAGTCCTTCCCTCTCGCCAGGGCCGGCTCAAGGCACCGGCAACTCGGGCTGTCGCCCGGGGCGCCATGTGCTAGGGGGCGCCAGACTCGGGTCCCGCGCATGCGCAGTTGGGCCGGCGCCAACCAGCGCATGCGCGGTGGCCGCACTCCCCCAGTGTGGCCGCACTCCCCCAGGGCGGGCTCCCCCAGGGCGGGCCCCCCCCGGTCCGTCCCCTCGCTCGGTCCGCTCCCCCACTCGGTCCGCTCCCCCCCCCCTCGGGTCCGCCCGCCTCGCCCCCCCCTCGGGTCCGCCCGCCCCGCCCCCCCCTCGGGTCCGCCCGCCCCGCCCCCCCCCCCTCGGGTCCCCCCCCACCCTCCCCTCGGGTCCCCCCCCGCCCTCCCCTCGGGTCCCCCCCACCGCCCTCCCCTCGGGTCCCCCCCACCGCCCTCCCCTCGGGTCCCACCGCCCTCCCCTCGGGTCCCCCCCCCCCCCCCCCCCCCCGGGTCCGCCCCTCTCGGCCCCGCCCCCTCTCGGCCGCGCCCCCCTGGCCCCGCGGCCCCCCCTCGGCCCCGCCCCCCTCTCGGCCCCCCCCCCAAGGGCGCCGAAGTTCAGCTTGCCCGGGGCGCCAGCAACCCTAGGGCCGGCGCTGCCTCTCGCCAACCCAAACTTCTCCTCCAACACCCTCATGCTCGGGAAGCTCCCTTCCAGGAACGGATCACCCACCCCCCCACCGCCTCAAATTGAACCCTAGTGATGGGCGGGGTTACATGCCGGGGCAACCCTAGTCTTAGTGTCGAGCCCCGAATGAAAGACCCGACTAACCCAGCCCTTCCTCAACCTAACCTGGTCTGCCATTGACAAAGCAGAAAAGTTGAATGTGCTGTGGTGCAGTGACTATGTGACTGGAATGTAATCCAGAGAATGGAGGTTTGTGAATTTGAACTCCGTTTATGGAATCATTGACGTATTTGACATGAAGCCAAAACTAGTTTGTAGATGCCCTGTCGGAGGAGAAACCTGCCGACCCGATATCTGGACCAGATGGGCACGATTCACCCAAATAATTTCTGGGTGTCATTTTGGGCGTGTTTGGCGGCTGTTTCCTGCTGGACTTTTGGTCGAGATCCAAACCGGTTTTCACCCACACTTAGTTGTGTTTTCTTGGACCTTGGTTTCACCCTGGTCTAGTCAGTGGGGAGCTGAACCCGCTTGTGAGATCGGCTCCCCAGAGATCAGCCGTCATTTTGAAAGGGTGCCGCAATCTCTAAGTGAGCTTGAGGGTGCCGCACCCACAGAAAATGGCAACTCCCCCTCCACAGACATGGGCATAGTTCCCATTCCCCCCCCCCCCCCCCTCCCCCCAATCATGTGAGGACACCCTGCTATAGGGTCGCTGAAGGTGGGGAGGGCCTCCCCACACCCCCTATCGGGGACCCCTTTCAGGACCCAACCTTCACTCCCCAATCTTCATGAGGCCCTTTCACCCCCCAAACCTTCATACCGCCTCTGTTATATGACGATTTTGTAATATATATGTTACTTGTTGTCTAGCCGAGTTGCTGAAATATAGACGTAGTCTTCCAGTGATGACAGAATACTTTAATGAGTAATATGAAATAAACTAGTGAGTTCTTTTTACTTCAATACTGAACTAGTAAACAAACAAATAACTAAAGACTAAACTGTGAAATAAGATGATGCTATATACTGATATCTGTTAACTTCTCTCTAGCTGTTTCCCTTCTGTACTCTCCACACTCCAGACACTGTCTCCTTGATGAAAGAGCGGGAAAACCTTTTTATAGGTCTTGGTAGTGTGGCCATCTAGTGTTCATTTGCCTGTACTTGCTTAACATTACTTGATGATGTATTACTACAGACAGAGATCACTACACCCTCCACCACTCATACTCCCCCTCACCCCCTTTTTGTGGGCATGCCCCCCCCCCCCCCCCCCCCCCCCCCCACTGGCCAACCTGGCACCCAAACACCCTGGCACATCCAGCTTGGCACCCAGGAAGTGCCCCTCATATATAGAACATAGAACAGTACAGCACAGAACAGGCCCTTCGGCCCTCGATGTTGTGCCGAGCAATGATCACCCTACTTAAACCCACGTAACCCGTATACCCGTAACCCAACAATCCCCCCATTAACCTTACACTACGGGCAATTTAGCATGGCCAATCCACCTAACCTGCACATCTTTGGACTGTGGGAGGAAACCGGAGCACACGGAGGAAACCCACGCACACACGGGGAGGACGTGCAGACTTCACACAGACAGTGACCCAGCCGGGAATCGAACCTGGGACCCTGGAGCTGTGAAGCATTGATGCTGGAAGTGCCAGTGTGCCCAGGTGCCAGAGGGAAAGTGCTGGGGGTATTGCTTTCCCCCCGACCACCCGGGGGGGGGGCTAATCCTGGGCGGTGGGTGGAATGTGGCATAGTATATTTAAATGAGCCAAATAGCTAATTTAAATATAATTTTCTGGATCAAGCCTAGCGAGGGAGTGATCCAGGTTATGCCGGAAGTAGTAGCGAATCATGTGACTCGGTGTTGGCCTCACCTGAATCCCGATTTGGGGCTCTCCCAGGATTCACCTGTCGCGCCCAGCTCTGTACCAGGCGCAGGGCGGTGTCTGAATTATCCCCGACTTTCTCCAGTCCCACTCTGCTCTCGGAAGCGGCCTGTCAAATCATTCTAATATCAAACTGTGACCAAACGTTCAGGGAGGCAGCTCACCTCACCACCTCCTCCTCAGGGTATCGCGGGACGGGCAATGGACATCAGCCTTGCCGGCAACATGCCAAGGGAATCGATGCCAAGTGAGGACAGGACAGTTTCTGTCTGATTTCCTTCCACGGTTTAATCTGCTGTATGTCTGCAAACTGGCCGGGTGTCCAGAGCTGTGGTGGAATCGTACCCTGAACAGGAAAGGAAATGGGAGAGAGAAAAGAGGTGCTGAGCAATCTGGCTGCAGATCTGTGTCCTGATGTAATGGACATTTCTAAATTTCCTACAGATCGGTTTCATTAAATTTTAAATCAAATAACCATTGATTGGGGGCTTCTCGGAATCAGTCCAGACAGCAAATCGATCACTGCAGGAAGAAGTCATCCAGTTTACCGCTTGTTGTTCTTCCCTTGCACTTGGAACTGTCAATCTATGGAACAGAGGTGCCAACAGGTGCAAGTGCTGACTCAGACAAAGTTTTCCCAAAGGATGATGGATGGTTTACAGTTTTAACTGGGAGCAGAGAGATATGGGATTGGTGTGTAGAGAGGAGGTTGGGGAATAATGATCACTGAAAGAGTCCATGTCAGACATCCGTTTGGTTGAGTACAGAGGGTGGTGAAGGAACGCTCTCATCAGAATTCACCCCCCCCCCCCCCCCCCCCCCCCCCCCCCGCCCTCCTTTATCTCCTGCCTTTTCACTGCTGACTCATCACTCTCTCTCTTCCCTGGAGCTGTTTGATGACACTGGATGGCATACATCTCCATGCAGAGCGTCATTGTGCCATTTCCACGTCTCTCAAAGTGCCAACTGTCATGTGAGAGTACCTTTAAGAAATGGATGTTTGAGCAATGTACCTTTAAGAAATGTAGCAGCTCATATTACTGAAGTGATGTCAGACGGTGGGGGAAGCTGAGCTGAGCTCACTGCTGCTTTTTGGGAGTTTTAGTTTCAGTTTTGAGAAAAAGAGCTTGGGTGTGTCTGTGTTTGCAGTGAGCTGGATCTGCTGTGATCTCTGCCAGGAAAGACTATCTCTGAATCATTTGGGTGATTTAAACTCATAATAGTAATGTCTTTAATCTGATGTGTTTCTGTTCAAAGGTGCTAAGTCTTTTGGAGGTTTGAAGGAACATTTTGAGGGATTATTTAGTGTTGTATTATTTTCGGCGTTATCTTTGAAGTAAGGGGCGTTAAGGGATCCAATGTTTATTTAAAAAGGTTAAGTTGAGTTCATGGAATAAACATTGTTTTGTGTTTAAAAACCCACTTGTCCATAATTGTAATACCGCACCTGGAGACCAAGCCGTGTGCTTCAAAAGCAACAATACATTAAGGGGAGAGGTTGGTTGAACTCCATGATACATTTTAGGGTTCTGAAAACGCCGCTCCCATAAAACAACCCTGACTCACTGAATAGTTTACCCCCTTGAGGCAGAAGGCCCTAGGTTCAAGCCCCAGGTCAGAGATTTGAGCACGAGATCCAGGCTGAAATATCTGGTGTTTGCACTGAAGGAGTGCCGAAGTGTTGGAGGTGCCACCTTGCGGATGGACTGATAAACCAAGGCTCTGTCTGCCTTCATACGTTGGTGTCAAAGACCCTGAAGCACGATTTCAAAGATGAAGGGAAGCTCTTCCCAGTGTCATAATATTTATCCATTAACTAGTATCATTCATCCATCCATTGACGAATATCATGAAAACAGATTATTATAGAAGTAGTCATTATAGCATTGCTACATGTGAAAACTTGCTGTGTGATAATTGGCTGCCACTTTTACTACTCTGCACTTCGAAAGTATTTCATTGGCTGTAAAGCACGTTGGGAAATCCTGAGGCCATAGGAGGAGCTATAGAAAATGCAAATCTTTCCGAATTACTGACCTGGAAGATGTTATGGAATTTTCAGCACCGGAGACGTTTTGACCTGTTGTATCTTTGCTATCCTTGAAAATTCCATCTTCCCCTGCCCTGTCATCATACATTTGCATATAATTTTTCCAATATTTATTCCCTCCACTTCTATGATATGATATGGATACTGCGGGGGCAATTCTCCAGCCACGTTGCGCCCAGCGCAAATCCCGCTATGTCTTAATTTTTAAACATCTGTTTATATTCACACAAATTTGCATAACACCAGCAAAACGGACAGCTCCAGGTGTCATTGTACAACAGATACAGCGTTAGGAACAACAAAACTGGATGAATCGAAGATAAAATCCCCTAACAGGTTCCCTCACAGATCAATGACTCGTCTGCGCCCAAACTGGGTACAGGCGACATTTGGAACAACATCACACCCCATAGCTTCAAAACAGGACGACAAACGAAGGAAACAGCACCCAGAGAACCTCAGAGCGAAGGCAAATTTGGCCAAGTCTACAGCGCTGATCCTCTACTCCTCCAGACCAGATCAGCCACATTCTGGCGCATGTTCGGGTACACTGAGGGAGAATTCAGAATGTCCAATTCACATAACAAGCATGTTTTTCGGGACTTGTGGGAGGAAACCGGAGCACCCGGAGGAAACCCACGCAGACACGGGGAGAACGTGCAGACTCCGCACAGACGGTGACCCAAGCCGGGAATCGAACCTGAGGTCCTGCCGCTGTGAAGCAACAGTGTCAACCACTGGGCTACCGTGGCGCCCCAGGTGCTAGGGACTATAAGATCCAAATACCCGCTGCACTTAATGTGGCATCGGTAATAGAATCTGCAAGTCAAAACTGAGCAATTAAGTGATAAATTGGAAGGAATTATTCTGTCTGCCTTGGAGTTGTTAATCTCCCCATCACTAAGTCAGCAAGGGTGACATAATTACTTGAGGCAATGTAGAAGCTTGAGCAATGTCGGTACAATATTTGTGCAGTAAAATAATTATCTGAACTCCATAATCTATGCAGGTAGTGTGAAAGGCAGAATCGAGGAGAACTGTACAAATGTTGGTTGACCCGATATTTCATTTGACTTTGATATGATTTTCAATGACGAGGTTTGAAGCGACGGTTTCTGTAAACTGTAAGAGTCAGGCTGGCACCACGGTGGAAGCAACTGATTACAGATTCCATTATTGGAGGCTTCTTTCCATTTAGAAGTAGCTTACTGGAAAGAGGATGTGGAATAATAATGAGGTAACACTAAGGAACGGATTGAGGAATGTGGAATGCATACACTTATCCTGGTGTTAAGCTGAGTTAGAGAGGAGTTAACAGCGGCCCTTAGCACCATTTTGCAGGCATCCTGTCTTATAAATGTTACCTGGAGATAGGGGGGCAGTGGATGGGGCATCACTGCTCTACAAGGTTAATGATAAAAGCAGTGTAAAACAGTGAAGCTACGGTCAGGAATGTTTTTAATGATTGTGGTTGATGATACAATGATGTCCAGATGATCTGTTTTTCTGATGTTGATTGATGATGCACGTACGCGGAGGAAAACTCCCCCGGTCGTCTTCCTCCAAAGAGAGGCCCTGGGATCGTTTACATCCACCAGAACAGGGAGCTGGGACCTCAACTTAATGTCCCACAAGCAATATGGCATCGCTGACATTTCCGTGCTCCCGCAGTATTGTACTGGGGTGTCAGCCTTGACTTTATCAGCTCAAGTCCTAGGACTGAATATAACAGGGTGGTGGGGGAGATGGTGGGGGGGGGGGGGGGGGGGGGGGGGTGCACAGAGGGGAGGGGTGGCCCTGGGGGTGCAGCCGGTTTGCCTTTCCAAAGCCGACGGGGGACAAGCTGCTCCACACCAGTCTCCCGCTGCCATAAAGTGCTGCGTTCAGCTAAGCAACAAAGCCCTGCCCTTGGGAGCTAATAATAATAATCTTTATTGTCACAAGTAGGCTTACATTAACACTGCAATGAAGTTACTGTGAAAATCCCCTAGTCGCCACATTCCGGCGCCTGTTCGGGTACACGGAGGGAGAATTCAGAATGTCCAATTCATCTAACAGCACGTCTTTCAGGACTGTGGGAGGAAACCGGAGCACCCGGAGGAAACCCACGCAGACACGGGGAGAACGTGCAGACTCCGCAGAGAATGACCCAAGCCAGGAATCAAACTTGACGAGCTTGGATTTACTGAAGTTAAGGTATGTTTGACAAGTTTCATTGTGTTTGTTTGAAGGAGTGACTGATTCCTTGGTATGCTGTGGATGCCGTGTATATGGAACTTTAGAAGGTGCTCAGTAAGATGTCTCATGAGAGGCCTGTCCGAAATATCCGTAAGAAGAAATGGTGGAGCAAGGGTTAATCGTTCTTGCCCAGATTGGGAAAGGGGTAAATGTGGTGTCTCCCAGGGCTCAGTGTTATAAAGAACAAAGACCAATACAGCACAGGAACAGGCCCTTCGGCCCGCCAAGCCTGTACCGGTCATGATATCACCCTTGGCCGAAACCCTCAGCATTTCCTTGTGCCGTATCCCTCTATACCCATCCTATCCATGTGTTTGTCAAGATGCCTTTTGAACGCCGTTAATGTATCTGCTTCCACAACCTCCCCTGGCAGTGCGTTCCAGGCACTCACCATCCTCTGCGTAAAAATCCTGTTGGGTTAATATATCTTCCCAATTTCGATGGTTTCAGCTTGGTTTTTGAAAACACAAAATGGAAATTTTCTATTGGTGGAATGGGCAGATAGGTGGCGGCTCAGTTATGTGCAGAGAGGTGCAGAGATACAAAGTGCAAAGATGTGCAAGATAATACAGTCAGGGAAGGAAAAAAAGGACTGGGAATGTAAGATGAAAGAAAAGAGGATGGGAAGCTTTGGATGAATAGAAAAACTCAAGGGTTCAGTTATGTACCATGGATCATGGTGAATAAATTGATCTGGAATATAGGACGGGCCCATTATCCATCACCCCAAAATCATGTTTTCGAATATAAGTTGACCCCCCCCCCCCCCCCCCCCCCCCCCCCCCACTTTCCGGTCACGACAAGCTGTACTCAGCCTCAATTTTCAACCCACAAATGCGTGTTTTCATTATCAATACCGTCTAACTGGGTGCAAGGGGTCAAGCAGGTGATATGGGCTATGTCGCAAAGGTGGGCAGGAGTTTAAGACACGGCCACATAGTGGACCCCTCCTGTGGCGATCAACAAAGATGGCAACTGACCAAAACCCACACACGTGGTTCAGTTTTATACTCAAGCCATAAATCAACCTTAGAAGCCTCATAAACCCCTCCAGAAATGATGATTGACGTCTACATCGATATCCACGGTAATTTGGTTATTCCAAATGTTGATCTATAAGGCCATTAAATGACCTGGAGGATTTTGGATAAACAGAGAAATGGAATACTTGGATTTTAAAAAATAATAAATTTAGAGTACCCAATTCATTTTTTTTCCAATTAAGGGTGTCCAATCCACCTACCCAGCACATTGTTTTGGGGGTGAAACCCACGCACACACGGAGAGAATGTGCAAACTCCACATGGACAGTGACCCGGGGCCAGGATCGAACCTGGGACCTCGCCGTGAGGCAGCGATGCTAACCACTGTGCCACCGTGCTGCCCTAGAATACTTGGATGAACAGGTTTAGATGTAACCAAAAAGAAAATGCTGGAAAATCTCAGCAGGACTGGCCGCATCTGTAGGGAGAGAAAAGAGCTAACGTTTCGAGTCCAGATGACTCTTTGTCAAGTATATATTTTTTTATACAAGTTTATATATATTTGTGCAGGAACCTAGCAAGGCCACCAGATTGCTGGGTGCAGCTTTTTTGCAAAGGGCATAAACCTGCAGAGTGTGCATAGCATAGATTTACCAGGATTGGGCCGGAGATAGTAAATTATAATTATGAGGAGGGGGCTTGAGATGCTTCAACAGAGAAGTCAAAGAGAAGAAATAATTGAAGTTTTATAAATGATTTTCTTTCAATAAATTTAAAATTGTCATAAAGGGAGTGAGGGAAGGGGTCAGGAGGAAATTCTCTCGACGGAGAATGATGATGTTATGTTTTGCGACAGTGAATAATTGTGGCAAAAAGCAGTGTACGTGTTCAGGGAACAATTAGATAAATATTTGAGGCTGAGGAAGATGCTGGAATATGGAGCAGGAAATTGGGGTGTGTTTGGATTGATCTAGCAAATTGACTGCATGATCTACGATTGGCCCTTTGGGCCTCCTTCTGTCCAATGATTTGACACGACAAATACTGGAGACAGAATATCTCCAATCTCTTATTAACCCCACCCAGACTCTACAGCAAGTCTGTCCATTTCTTCATGAAAGCAACAGGCTTGATTATTTAATTTATTTCTTTATATCTGCGCTGTCATTATTTCTCTTGCCCTCCCTTGGATTCTTTCTCCCTGTTTCATTCTTTCTGTTGTCTCTCTCACGTTCTTTTCCTCGCTCGCTTTCCCTCTTGTTCTCTTCTAGGGCTGGTTGAGCACACCGGGCTAAATCGCTGGCTTTTCAAAGCAGACCAAGTTTGATTCCCGTACCAGCCTCCCTGAACAGGCACCGGAATGTGGCGACTAGGGGCTTTTCACAGTAACTTCATTTGAAGCCTACTTGTGACAATAAGCGATTTTCATTTCATTTCTTCCCTCTCTCTATATCGCTCTCTCTGGGTGCGATTTAACGAAAAGGAAAAGAGTCCCGTTTTGGGTGTGAATAGTGGGGTGTTTTGGGAGCCGTCTGGTCCACGGTTGTGTGGACCTGGGTTAAACAATTCCTGGTCGAGGCCTCGCTGGGGAGGCCATTAGTTTTCGGATGTTGGGATAATCCAGTGCTGACCTATTTAAATGAGCCATTAAATATGTTAATCTGCATATCGCCCAGCAAAGGCAAGATCTCGTTAAATCTCACAAGGCGTTCTGAGTGTCGCAAATCCCACGAGAAGATTTAATGGCCTTGTCGCTTCACCAAGTTGGGCGCGATGAGCTCGTTTGATCGCACCCTCTCCCTTATTCTTTCTCTCTCATTCTTTCTTTCTCCTGATCTTATTCTGTCTCTCTCTCTCTCTCTCTCCTTATTGTCAATTGATGGTCTCTGAACCAGGAATGGGCAATAAATGCTGGCCTAGCCAACGATGCCCACATCCCGAATAATGAATTTTAAGAAATCAATGACGAGCATGCAGTATTTTCTCTGGACCATATCCAGCCTGTAAATGAATGGCAAGGTTGCAGCATCTTCAGTGGTGAGTGTCTGACAGAAGTTTGTCAGTTCAGTTAAATCGAGCCGTCAGCTAAGCTTAAAATTGTTGCATCTTCAAGATTGGTTCAAGAAATCTTGCACCCGATCCATCACGTTCCCCTTCCACGCTCCGACCTACGTATTGGCTGCTTTGAAGGTCATGGACCCAGGTTGCTCCTCCTCAAATCGGCTAATTGCCGTGAATGCCCTATTGTTGCTCACGACTCGATTGAAATCTGCCAATGAGAAGCTCAAGACCCAGTGAGCATCAGGCCTTCCTCATCTAGGACATGGTCCCAGGGCACGGTCAATTCTGCCGCTGGAAACGGGCTTCAATGACCTTTTGCCCTTGGTGTCTTTCCAGCATTTTATTGGAATTATGAAATGATGCAACTTTGAAGGAGGCCAATTTAGCACACTGGGCTAAATCGCTGGCTTTTAAAGCAGACCAAGCAGGCCAGCAGCACGGTTCAATTCCCGTACCAGCCTCCCCGGACAGGTGCCGGAATGTGGCGACTAGGGGCTTTTCACAGTAACTTCAATAAGCGATTTTCATTTCATTTCATCAGCCTCCTCCTCAACTTCCCTCTGGTTCTCATGCTAATCATCTCTGAACAAAGGTGAAATGCATCCTAGTTAGTGATAACAAAGTGGCTCGCCGAATTTGTGATATTGCTGAGAATTTAGAAGCCCAGCTTATTTTTCATTTAAAATCAGCCCAGGAGTTCCCATACAACTGGATGAAAGTACAGACCTTTCAGATTGTGCAACTTTGCTAGTTTATAGTAAGTATGTTTGGCACCATGAATTTGTTGAGGATTTGCTGTGCTACCTGACATTACCAACCCACACGACTGGCGCAGAGATTTTTGAAGCATTGAATAGTTACATGGTTGGAAAGTGTGGCTCAACTGGGTTCCTTCCAGTGGAATCACAAGCAATGGAGCAGCCAATGTGACTGGGAAAAACAGCGGAGTTATAGTAAGGATTAAGGAGGCAGTTGGTCAGGACATTGTTTGGAATCATTGTTTTATTCACCGTGAGGCATTGGCATCGAAAGAAATTCCATTCAATATTGAAGTGGTGTTGAAAGGAATTGTGAAAGTTGTGAATTTCATTAAATGCAGTGCACTCAATACCAGGCTTTTGAGAGTCTGTTCTGATATAGGGGCTGAGCTCACACATTTATTCTTCCACACAGAAGTACGTTGGCTGTCAAGAGGTCGGGTGCTAGTCAGAGTTTACAAACCGAGGGATGAAATCCACGCTTTCCTCGTTGAGAAATCGTCCCCTCTGGATGATTTGTTTGCTGATGAAACTTGGATGCTAACTATGTCTTACCTTGCAGACATCTTCTCAATTCTAAATGAACTGAACCTCAATGTGCAAGGGAAGGATGCTGATAGCTTTCGGCACTGTGAAGAAATCGATGCTTTCCAAAAGTCATTGAAAGTTTGGCAATTACGAGTGCAAAACCAAAATTGTTACATGTTCTCCACAGGGACTGGTTTAGCACTGGGCTAAAGAGCTATCTTGCAACGTAAAACAATACCAGCAGCGTGGGTTCAATTCCCAAACCGACCTCCCCAAACAGGCGCCGGAATGTGGCGACTATGGGCTTTTCACAGCAACTTCATTGAAGCCTACTCGTAACAATAAGTTGTTGTTGCTATCGGGGCTGGTTTAGCACAGTGGGCTAAATCGCTGGCTTTTAAAGCCGACCAAGCAGGCCAGCAGCACGGTTCGATTCCCAGACAGGCGCCAGAATGTGGCGACTAGGCGCTTTTCACAGTAACTTCATTGAAGCCTACCCGTGACAATAAGCGATTTTCATTTAATTTCATTTTCATTTCACACTGCTATGACACATCGAAGAAAACAGCATTTGTAAGGAAACTGTATCTGAACTGTCAAGCCTTATTCAGTCGCATCTGGCTGCGCTGATCAATAGTTTTTGTCGCTATTTTCCAGAGGGGAAGTTTAAGATTTGAGAGCGGGTGGCAGGGTGGCACAGTGGTTAGCACTGCTGCCTCACAGCTCCAGGGTACCAGGTTCAATTCCGGCCTCGGGTAACTGTACGGAGTTTGCACTTTCTCCCTGTGACTGCGTGGGTTTCCTCCGGGTGCTCCGGTTTCCTCCCACAGTCCAAAGACGTGCAGGTTAGGTGGATTGGCCATGCTAAATTGCCCTTAGTTTCCAAAAGGATAGGTGGGGTTACTGGATTACAGGGATAGGGTGCTCTTTCCAAGGACTGGTGCAGGCCCGATGGGACGAACGGCCTCCTTCTGCACTGTAAATTCTATGAAGTCTATGAAAAGAGAGAAAAATCCCTTTGCGTTTGAGATCCCAGAATCAGTTATTAACTTGCAACTGACTCCAAATGAAGAAACTGAACTACTGCGCCTCAGCTGTAACAGCACATTACAAACACGGCACAAGTCAATGAGGCTGTCAGCATTCTGGAGTAGTGACTCCGAGAAGTATCCGGAGCTGAGTAAAACAAGCATCCTGTTGCTTTTGCCCTTCACAACGACCTACATGTGCGAGGTTGGATTTTTTGTCCTCACAAAGATGTAGATGGCACAAAGGAACCGACTGCATCCTCCACCCGATATGCGCATAGCCCTCTCCTCCTGTGATCCTGGTTGGAGGGAGATCATGGGGACCAAGCAGGCTCACCTCTCGCGTTAAAGGAAAGAGAAAATGGTGGGTCACAAAGGTCGGCCGGCGTGGGTCACGAAGGATGGCCGCTTGGTAAAAATGGGTCCCGGGCAAAAATGTTTGAAAAACACTGGCCTAGAACCTAATCTCTGGAATCTCCATCCCAAACCTCTAATCCCCCCTCCACCTTTCTCTCCTGGTTTATGGCATTCCTTAAAATCCACCTCATTGATCGAGCTTTAGGATAGTCACCTGTCCTAACCGTGGTTCAGTGTGAACGATTGGTTTGGTGTTCCCCTGTGAGACACCTTGAGATATTTTTCTATGTTAAGGGTGGTATATAAATGCAATATTTTGTTACATTAACTTCACTTTGGCTAATGGACACCTGGCTATTGAGGGAATTGTTAATGAGGAACAATGATGTTGGTTAATGAGCCCGATGTGATGGGATTGAAAATCAGCAGCAGCTACTTTCCCGCCATCTATTAATAAATAGCTTATGGGATCTTCCTTCACTCTGTCAATTTTAAACTGCTGCCCTGGTGGAGGGTAGAGGATCTTTGTACATTACATTGTGTTGTTTTATTTTTAGAATCCGATTTTTAATGAAGTTGACCCGCCGTACCATTTTGTTGCAGAATCTTCCTGTGTTTTCCTGTAAAACACAGAAACCTGCGGTTGAATTTTCAGTTGCAGGAGGGAGTGACAAGGGGTATGGGAGTACGGTAAAATCGACCTTGCCAGAGGATATTAATGGGTCCCAACACTCCCACGTGGTGCTGGAATTGCAAATTGCCAAAGTGGAACAGTCCGCCGAATGTTTCTGTTCAGCTGCTCAGCTTCAATGTGGAAGCTGCAATTTTTTTTTTTTAACAGCCAGAAGAATTTTTGTCACCGGGGGTTTTGCCGTGTGATTGGGCACAGCCCCGTGTGTGTGGCCATTTGGCCGCTTCTCTGAGGCACTGAGGCTTCCAGCCTCCAAATTCCCGCCTTCTCCCCAGTAGCGTCATAACCCACCATCGCTGCCGCCTGCCGTTGATGCTTCTGCTCCTGCCGCCTCCTCAGGCTGAGTACCACGAATTGGCCATTGAGCTCACCCTTGGCTCATTTAGGGCATTAACACTTGAAGATTGCATTGTGTGAGCAACGCAGGCGTCGGTAGTGATTTAACTCAATGGGGACAAAGTTCCATAGCCAGTGCCTTCATGGCCGTGTTTCCTGGCGCTGGCAGATATGAAATGGCTCTTGGGTTCGACTGGGAGCGTCAGCGAAGAACACAAAGCCGAGGCCGCATACAGCCCCGTTTTCTGCATTGAGAAGCTCCGTTCTCCAGAACCCCTCAGTGCATCGAGAGATCGGCACGCCATTTATAAATGGCGTCCCGATCACTGGAGCCCCTGACGTTAACCCCCCCCTCCCCCAAGCCCAAAGCATTATGGCAGGGCACCCCAGCCCAATCGCCACCACGCCATAAAAATACCACTTTGGCACCTTGACAGTGTCGGCCTGGAGCCCAGATGGCACAACCGTCAGCCTGGCAGTGCCAGGGTGCCCAAGTTGTGCCAGGCATGCTAAGATACCACCGTGCCCAAAGGGCATGCACCTGGGGACCTCCGACCCCCTGGGAGACCCTCACGAGTGCCGTTCCACCTGGCCTCCGTTTGTGAAGACTGAGTACTCCCATTGTGCCAGCGGGCACATGTAGAGTGAGACACATCGAAGAGTGAGTTTGGGAGCTGGGAATGCAGACAGACAGATGGGTGACCATGAGAAAGGGCAGTGCAGGAATCCCTGTGGCTGTCCCCCTCTCTAACAGGTATTCCATTTTGGGTACTGTTGTGGGGGAGGGCCTATCGGAGGAAAACAACAGCAGCCAGAACCGTGGCTCCACAACTGGCTCTGTTGCCCAGCAGGGGAGAGCAAAGTGCAGAAGAACAAAAATAAGAGAACAACATCACCCTGTCTGCCCAAACGCAATGGTTTGATGTGTATTTGTTTCAACGACAGAAGTATAGCGGGTAAGGCAGATGAACTTAGAGCACTGATTAGTATTTGGACCGATGATGTAGCTATCACAGAAACATGGTTAAAGGATTGGCAGCTGAACGTTGGAGGATATAGATGCTCCAGGAGAGATACATTCCCGGGGAGTATCATTACTGGTTAAGGAGAATATTATAGCCATTCTGCAGGAGGACACCTCGGAGGGTTCATACAATGAGGCGATCTGGGTCGAGCTCAGAAACAGGAAGGGGGAAATCACACTGTTGGGCATTTATTACAGGCCCCCCAACATCCAGCGAGAGGTAGAGGAGCAGATAGGTGGAGAGATTTTGGATAGGTGCCAAAGTAACATGGTCACTGTGGTAGGGGATTCACTTTGTGCTGGGAGTTTGGATGGGGCAGAGTTTGGAAGGAGCATCCAGGAAGGCTTCTTGATGCAATAAGTAGATAGTCCAACTCGGGAAGGGGCTGTACTGGATCTGGTATTGGGGAATGAGCCTGGACAGGTGGTTGAGGTTTCAGTAAGGGAACATTTTGAGAGTAGTGACCACAATTTTGTAAGTTTTAGGGTACTTTTGGACAGTGATGAGGGTAACCCTCGCGTTAAGGTGCGAAGTTGGGGAAAGGCAAATTATGATAACATTAGACAGAAATTGAAGAACTTGGATTGGGTGCAGCTGTTGGAGGGTAATTCAACATCGGACATGTGGGAGTCTTTCAAGCGACAGTTGATTAGGATTCAGGAAAGTCACGTTCCTGAGAGAATGAAGGATAAGTATGGGAAGTTTGGGGAGCCTTGGATAACGAGGGATATTGTGAACCTCGTCAAAATGAAAAATTATTGGAGAGAATTCTCAGGGACAGGATTTATACCCATTTGGAAACAAATGGACTCATTAGCGATAAACAGCATGGTTTTGTGAAGGAGAGGTTGTGCCTCACTAACTTGATCGGGCTTTTTGAGGAGATGACAAAGATGATTGATGAGGGGAGGGCGGTGGATGTTGTTTACATGGACTTCTGTAAAGCCTCTGACAAGGTGCCTCATGGCAGACGGGATCAGAGGTGAGGGGCAAGATGGATACAGAACTGGCTCGGTCACAGAAGGCAAAGGGTAGCAATAGAAGGGTGTTTTTCTGAATGGAAGGTTGTGACTAGTGGTGTTCCACAGGGATCGGTGCTGGGGCCTCTGTTTGTGGTGTAGATAAACGATTTGGAAGAAACTGTGGCTGGTCTGATTAGTAAGTTTGCAGATGACACCAAGGTTGGTGGAGTGGTGATAGTGTTGAGGATTGTCAGAAGATACAACTGGACACAGATAGGTTGGAGACTTGGGCAGAGAAATGGCAAATGGAGTTTAATCTAGACAAATGTGGGGTAATGGATTTTGGTAGGTCTAACATAGAGGGGAAATATACAGTAAATGGCAAAACACTTGGGAATGTAGAAAGTCAGCGAGATCTGGGCGTGCAGGTCCACAGATCTTTGAAAGTGGCAACACAAGTGGACAAGGTAGTCAAGAAAGCATATGGAATGCTTGTCTTCATTGGACGGGGCATCGAGGCTTTGGAGAGGGAGCAGAGGAGGTTTAGCAGGATGTTGCCTGGTCTGGAGGGTGTTAGCTATGTGGAGAGGCTGAATAGACTCGGACTGTTTTCATTAGAAAGACGGAGGTTGAGGGGCGACCTGATAGAGGTCTACAAGATTATGAGGGGCATGGATAGAGTGGATGGGCAGGCACTCTTTCCCAGGGTGGAGGGGTCAGTCACCAGGGGGCATAGGTTAAAGGTCCGTGGGGCAAAGTTTAGAGGAGATGTGCGAGTCAATGTTTTTTACACAGAGGGTGGTGAGTGCCTGGAATGCGTTGCCTGGGGAGGTTGTGGAAGCAGATACATTAACGGGATTGAAAAGGCATCTTGACAAATACATGGATAGGATGGGTATAGGGGGAGACGGCACAAGGAAATGCTGAGGGTTTTGGCCAAGGTTAATATCATGACCGGTACAGGTTTGGAGGGCTGAAGGGCCTGTTCCTGTGCTGTTTTGTTCTTTGAGGTCTCCCAGGCAAAGGCAATAGATCCCAATGCTTTGTATACCTCAGCAGACTGCAAATTAGAGTGAAACTAGCTGTCTCGCTCTAACAGGCAGATTTACCAAGAAGTGACCCCGCCCACAATAGGCAGGATTTACATCACAACATCTCGCTAGATCGCGTTAGATCCCGGGTGCGGGGTCTCCCGGCTTCTCCCGGCCAGGCTGCGCCGCACTGAGCTGCTTTACAGATGTAGCGAGGCCATTCGATCTGGACCTTGAGTTCCCAACCCCGACTTAGAGGAATATCGGGAAAGTAGGACAAATCTTGATTAGAGTGCAGTACAGACATGTCCCTGTGAAAATGAGGGATAGAAATGGCAAGATTAGGGAACCATGGATGACGGGTGGAATTGTGAGACTAGCTAAGATGTAAAAGGAAGCATACATAAGATCTAGGCGACTGAAAACTGATGAAGCTTTGGAGGAATATCGGGAAAGTAGGACAAATCTCAAACACGCAATAAAGAGGGCTAAAAGGGGTCATGAAATATCTATGGCTAACAGGGTTAAGGAAAATCCCAAAGCCTTTTATTCGTATGTAAGGAGCAAGAGGATAACTAGAGAAAGGATTGGCCCACTCAAAGACAAAAGAGGGAATTTATGCGTGGAGTCAGAGGAAATGGTTGAGATTCTTAATGAGTACTTTGCATCAGTATTCACCAAGGAGAGGGACATGACGGATGTTGAGGTTAGGGATGGATGTTTAAATACTCTAGGTCAAGTCGGCATAAGGAAGGGGGAAGTTTTGGGTATTCTAAAAGGCATTAAGGTGGACAAGTCCCCAGATCCGGAGGGGATCTATCCCAGGTTACTGAGGGAAGTGAGAGAGGAAATAGCTGGGGCCTTAACAGATATCTTTGCAGCATCCTTGAGCATGGGTGAAGTCCTGGAAGACTGGAGAATTGCTAATGTTGTCCCTTTGTTTAAGAAGGGTAGCAGGGATAATCCAGGGAATTATAGACCTGTGAGCTTGACGTCAGTGGTAGGCAAACTGTTGGAGAAGATACTGAGGGATAGAATCTATTCACATTTGGAAGAAAATAGATTTATCAGTGATAGGCAGCATGGTTTTGTGCAGGGAAGGTCATGTCTTACAAACCTAATAGAATTCTTTGAGGAAGTGACAAAGTTAATTGATGAGGGAAGGGCTGTAGATGTCATATACATGGACTTCAGTAAGGCGTTTGATAAAGTTTCCCATGGCAGGTTGATGGAAAAAGTGAAGTCGCATGGGGTTCAGAGTGTACGAGCTTGATGGATAAAGAACTGGCTGGGCAACAGGAGACAGAGAGTAGTGGTGGAAGGGAGTGTCTCAAAATGGAGAAAGGTGACTAGTGGTGTTCCACAGGGATCTGTGCTCGGACCACTGTTGTTTGTGATATACATAAATGATCTGGACGAAGGTATAGGTGGTCTGATTAGCAAGTTTGCAGATGGTACTAAGATTGGTGGAGTTGCAGATAGCGAGGGGGACTGTCAGAGAATACAGCAAAATATAGATAGTTTGGAGAGTTGGGCAGAGAAATGGCAGATGGAGTTCAATCCAGGCAAATGCGAGGTGATGCATTTTGGAAGATCCAATTCAAGAGTGGACTATACAGTCAATGGAAGAGTCCTGGGGAAAATTGATGTACAGAGAGATCTGGGAGTTCAGGTCCATTGTACCCTGAAGGTGGCAATGCAGGTTGATAGAGTGGTCAAGAAGGCATACAGCATGCTTGCCTTCATCGGACGGGGCATTGAGTACAAGAGTCGGCAGGTCATGTTACAGTTGTATAGGACTTTGGTTAGGCCACATTTGGAATACTGCGTGCAGTTCTGGTCGCCACATTACCAGAAAGATGTGGATGCTTTAGAGAGGGTGCAGAGGAGGTTCACCAGGATGTTGGCTGGTATGGAGGGTACTAGCTATGAAGAAAGGTTGAGTCGATTAGGATTGTTTTTGTTGGAAAGACGGAGGTTGAGGGGGTCCTGATTGAGGTCTACAAAATTATGAGAGGTATGGACAGGGTGGATAGCAACAAGCTTTTTCCAAGATTGGGGGTGTCAATTACAAGGGGTCACGATTTCAAAGTGAGAGGGGGAAAGTTTAAGGGAGATGTGCGTGGAAAGTTTTTTTACGCAGAGGGTGGTGGGTGCCTGGAACACTTTGCCAGCGGAGGTGGTAGAGGCCGGCACGATAGCATCATTTAAGAGGCATCTAGACAGATATATGAACCTGCGGGGAACAGAGGGAAATAGACCTTGGAAAATAGGCGACAGGTTTAGATAAAGGATCTGGATCGGCGCAGGCTGGGAGGGCCGAATGGCCTGTTCCTGTGCTGTAATTTTCTTTGTTCTTTGCAGTGCAAATACACTCTGCACCCATAGGGGGAGTTATAGAGAGATGGGGGTAGGAGGGAGTTATACAGAGACATAGATTTTTTTTACATAGAACATACAGTGCAGAAGGAGGCCATTCGGCCCATCGAGTCTGCACCGACCCACTTAAGCCCTCACTTCCACCCTATCCCCGAAACCCAATAACCCCTCCTAACCGTTTTGGACACTAAGGGGCAATTTATCATGGCCATTCCACCTAACCTGCACGTCTTTGGACTGTGGGAGGAAACTGGAGCACCCGGAGGAAACCCACACACACACGGGGAGAACGTGCAGACTCCGCACAGACAGTGACCCAAGCCGGGAATCGAACCTGGGACACTGGCGCTGTGAAGCCACAATGCTATCCACTGTGCTACCGTGCGTAGGGGAGACAGGGGTTAGGGGGAGCTATAGAGAGACAGGGAGTGGGAATTTTAGAGAGACGGGGGGTAGGGGGGAGTTATAGAGAGGCGGGGGGAGTGGGAGTTATAGAGAGACGGGGGTAGGGGGAGTTATAGAGAGAAGGGGGAGTGGGATTTATAGGGAGGCGGGGGGGGGGGGGGGTAGGGGGGAGTTATAGACAGACGGGGGTAGGGGGAGTTAAAGAGAGAAGGGGGAGTGGGATTTATAGGGAGACGGGGGGTAGGGGGGAGTTATAGACAGACGGGGGTAGGGGGAGTTATAGAGAGAAGGGGGAGTGGGAGTTATAGGGAGACGGGGGGGTAGGGGGGAGTTAAAGAGAGAAGGGGAAGTGGGATTTATAGAGAGAAGGGGGAGTGGGATTTATAGGGAGGCGGGGGGGTAGGGGGGAGTTATAGAGAGACGGGGTAGGGGGAGTTAAAGAGAGAAGGGGGAGTGGGATTTATAGAGAGACGGGGAGTGGGAGTTTTAGAGAGATGGGGGAGTGTGAGTTATAGAGAGACGGGGGAGTGGGATTTATAGAGAGACGGGGGGAGTGTGAGTTATAGAGAGACTGGGTAGGGGGGTGTTATAGAGAGACTGGGTAGGGGGAGTTATAGAGAGACGTGGAGAGTGGGATTTATAGAGAAACGGGGACAAGGGGTAGTTATAGAGAGACGGGGTAGGGGTAGTTATAGAGAGACGGGGGTAAGGATGAGTTATAGAGAGATGGGGGGTAGGGGGAGTTATAGAGAGGTGGGGGGAGTGGGAGTTATAGAGAGACGGGGGTAGGGGGTGTTATAGAGAGACGGGGGTAGGGGTGAGTTATAGAGAGATGGGGGCGTAGGGGGGAGTTATAGAGAGACGGGGTAGGGGGGAATTATAGAGAGGCGGGGGGAGTGGGAGTTATAGAGACGGGGCTAGGGGTAGTTATAGAGAGACGGGGTAGGGGTGAGTTATAGAGAGATGGGGGCGTAGGGGGGAGTTATAGAGAGGCGGGGGGAGTGCGAGTTATAGAGAGACGGGGGTAGGGGGGTGTTATAGAGAGACGGGGAGTTATAGAGAGACGGGGTAGGGGTGAGTTATAGAGAGACGGGTAGGGGGGAGTTATAGAGAGACGGAGGAGTTGGAGTTATAGAGAGATGGGGGAGTGGGAGTTATAGAGAGATGGGGGGTAGGGGGAGCGGTGGGGGTGTGTTTTTGAGTTATAGAGAGACGGGGCTGGGGGGGGCGGTGGGGGTGTGTGTGAGTTATAGAGAGATGGGCTGGGGGCGGTGGGGGTGTGTGTGAGTTATAGAGAGACGGGGCTGGGGAGGGCGGTGTGTGTGTGTGAGTTATAGAGAGACGGGGCTGGGGGGGGGTGGTGGGGGGGTGTGTGTGAGTTACAGAGAGACGGGGCTGGGGGGGGGAGCGGTGTGTGTGTGTGTGTGAGTTACAGAGAGACGGGGCTGGGGGGGGGAGCGGTGTGTGTGTGTGTGTGAGTTACAGAGAGACGGGGCTGGGGGGGGAGCTGTGTGTGTGTGTGAGTTACAGAGAGACGGGGCTGGGGGGGGGAGCGGTGTGTGTGTGTGTGTGTGAGTTACAGAGAGACGGGGCTGGGGGGGAGCGGTGGGGGTGTGTGTGTGTGAGTTATAGAGAGACGGGGGGGGGGTGTTTATGAGTTATAGAGAGACGGGGCTGGGGGGGTGGTGGCGGTGGGGTGTGTGTGTGAGTTACAGAGAGACGGGGCTGGGGGGGGGAGCGGTGTGTGTGTGTGTGTGTGTGAGAGTTATAGAGAGACGGGGCTGGGGGGGAGCGGTGTGTGTGTGTGTGTGAGAGTTATAGAGAGACGGGGCTGAGGGGGGGATGGGGGTGTGTGTGTGAGTTATAGAGAGACGGGGCTGGGGGGGAGCGGTGGGGGTGTGTGTGAGTTATAGAGAGACGGGGCTGGGGGGGAGCGGTGGGGGTGTGTGTGTGAGTTATAGAGAGACGGGGCTGGGGGGGAGCGGTGGGGGTGTGTGTGAGTTATAGAGAGACGGGGCTGGGGGGGAGCGGTGGGGGTGTGTGTGAGTTATAGAGAGATGGGGCTTGGGGGGAGCGGTGTGTGTGTGTGTGTGTGTGTGAGTTATAGAGAGACGGGGCTGGGGGGGGCGGTGGGGGTGTGTGTGTGAGTTATAGAGAGACGGGGCTGGGGGGGGGGGCGGTGGGGGTGTGTGTGTGTGTGTGAGTTATAGAGAGACGGGGCTGGGGGGGAGCGGTGTGTGTGTGTGTGTGTGTGTGTGAGTTATAGAGAGACGGGGCTGGGGGGGAGCGGTGTGTGTGTGTGTGTGTGTGTGAGTTATAGAGAGACGGGGCTGGGGGGGAGCGGTGTGTGTGTGTGTGTGAGTTATAGAGAGACGGGGCTGGGGGGAGCGGTGTGTGTGTGTGTGTGTGTGTGTGAGTTATAGAGAGACGGGGCTGGGGGGGAGCGGTGTGTGTGTGTGTGTGAGTTATAGAGAGACGGAGCTGGGGGGGAGGAGGTGGGGGTGTGTGTGTGTGAGTTATAGAGAGACGGGGCTGGGGGGGAGCGGTGGGGGTGTGTGTGTGAGTTATAGAGAGACGGCGCTGGGGAGGAGGAGGTGGGGGTGTGTGTGAGTTATAGAGAGACGGGGCTGGGGGGGAGCGGTGTGTGTGTGTGTGAGTTATAGAGAGACGGAGCTGGCTGGGAGGAGGTGGGGGTGTGTGTGTGTGAGTTATAGAGAGACGGGGCTGGGGGGGAGCGGTGGGAGTGTGTGTGTGAGTTATAGAGAGACGGCGCTGGGGAGGAGGAGGTGGGGGTGTGTGTGAGTTATAGAGAGACGGGGCTGGGGGGGAGCGGTGTGTGTGTGTGTGAGTTATAGAGAGACGGGGCTGGGGGGGAGCGGTGGGGGTGTGTGTGTGTGAGTTATAGAGAGACGGGGGGGGGGTGTTTATGAGTTATAGAGAGACGGGGCTGGGGGGGTGGTGGGTGTGTGTGTGAGTTATAGAGAGACGGGGCTGGGGGGGCGGTGGGGTGTGTGTGAGTTATAGAGAGACGGGGCTGGGGGGGAGCGGTGGGGGGGTGTGTGAGAGTTATAGAGAGATAGGGCTGGGGGGGAGCGGTGGGGGTGTGTGTGTGAGTTATAGAGAGACGGGGCTGGGGGGGGGGGCGGTGGGGGTGTGTGTGAGTTATAGAGAGACGGGGCTGGGGGTGGGGGGGGGGTGTGTGTGAGTTATAGAGAGACGGGCTGGGGGGGCGGTGGGGGTGTGTGTGAGTTATAGAGAGACGGGCTGGGGGGGGCGGTGGGGGTGTGTGTGTGAGTTACAGAGAGACGGGGCTGGGGGGGGAGCGGAGTGTGTGTGTGAGTTATAGAGAGACAGGACTGGGGGGGAGCGGTGGGGGTGTGTGTGAGTTATAGAGAGACGGGGCTGGGGGTGGGGGGGGGTGTGTGTGAGTTATAGAGAGACGGGGCTGGGGGTGGGGGGGGGGGGGGGGGGTGAGGGGGGGGGGGGCGGGGGTGAGTTATAGAGAGACGGGGCTGAGCTGTAGCGAGACCGGTTGTGATTCACATCAGATCGGCAAAGCTGAATGCAGGGTGTGTGGAATGTTCTTGCAATGATGAAATCATTATCTATGGACTGCAAGGCAGTGTAACAAAGCGCAGTGCCTCCAACGTCACAGCGTCGGTACAATAGCCTTTTGTTGTTGTCACTGTGAGGAGATTGTTCAGTGGATAAATGGTTGGCACATCTGGATTAGAATTCCTTAATTGTCCCTTGCATAACTGGTCCCATTCATTGGCTTGCTCTCATCAGGAAAAGAAGAATAATTATAACTACTCAGAATCCTTCAGCCTTGAATGGTGCAGAGGCAAATCCATCTCCTTCAGTTTACTTTGGTCCATCATTGGCAGCTCTGCCTTCAGTTGCCTGAGCCCTAAGGTATTGATGTTCCTTAAAACTGGCCTCTTTGACTAAGTTTGGCAACAACAATAACAATAATCTTGATTATTGTCACAAGTAGGCTTACATTAACACTGCAATGAAGTTACTGTGAAAAGCCCCTAGTCGCCACACTCCGACGCCTGCTCAGGTACACGGAGGGAGAATTCAGAATGTCTAATTCACCTAACAAACACATCTTTCGGGACTTGTGGGAAGAAAGTGGAGCACCCGGAGGAAACGCACGCAGACACGGGGGAGGGTCCGGAGTTTGATTTGCCGGGTGGGAATAGGTTTCGGTACCTTCAAGTGCGGGACTTTGTACGGAGGCAGGTTCCAAGCTTTCTTCGCCTCCCCCTGAGGGGACTGCAGGATAAAGTGCCGTCAAAAACTGGGATTGGAGATGGGAGGGTTTCGGAGATATACAGGGAATTGTTAGAGTGGGAAGGGGCCCCTATCAGAGAGGTGAAGGGAAGGTGGGAAGAGGAGCGAGGAGAGCAGCTGGAAACTGAACTGTGGGGAAAAAGCCTTGAAATGAAATGAAATGAAAATCGCTTATTGTCACGAGTAGGCTTCAAATGAAGTTACTGTGAAAAGCCTCTAGTCGCCACATTCCGGCGCCTGTTCGGGGAGGCTGTCAATATGTTAAATCGTGAAAATTACAAATGCTTCAATAAAATATTTTCTAAAGAAAAAGACATGGGGAGAGTCTACAGACTCCGCACAGAGAGTGACCCAATCCAGGAATTGAACTTGGGACCCTGGCGATGTGAAGCAACAGTGCTAACCACTGTGCTACCGTGTGCTATAATAACATGTCAGAATATTTTATTTTTTCATGATAAATTTAGAGTACACATTTAATTTTTTTCCAATTAAGGGCAATTTAGCGTGGCCAACCCAGCACATCCTTGGGTCGTGGGGGCGAAACCCACGCAGACATGGGGAGAATGCGCAAACTCCACACGGACAGTGACCCAGAGCCGGGATCGACATGTTGTCGTGATAACGAAGGAAAAACACTGAATTGTTTCCAGCAATAGTGACTTTTGAAAAGTGAACTTTTCTAACTGGGCAGCCAAGCTAAAGATGGCTGAGGATGTCAGGTCAGTAAGGTCAGTCACTGGCTGAATTGTTGCTGGCTGACACACTTGAGAGAGACAATAGAAGCCCACCCTGTTTTCAGTCAACGATCCTTCTAAACATAGAAAATAGAAGCAGGAGGAGGCCATTTGGCCCTTCGAGCCTGCTCTGCCATTCATCATGATCATGGCTGATCATCAAGTTCAATACCCTGACCTCGCCAGCTCCCCGTATCCCTAGCCGCAAGAGCTATATCTAATTATTTCTTGAAATTACACATTTTTGCCGCAATTACTTTCTGTGGTAGTGAGTTCCACAGATTCACCGCTCTCTGGGTGAAGAAATTTCTCCTCACCTCAGTCCTAAAAGGTTTACCCCTTATCCTCAAACTATGACCCCTAGTCCTGGACTCCCCCACCATTGGGAACATTCTTTCTGAATCTACCCTGTCTAATTCTGTTGGAATTTTGTAAGTTTCTATGAGGTCCCCTTTCACTCTTCTAAACTCCAATGAATATAATCCAAACCGACTTAGTCTCTCCTCATGTGACAGTCCCACCACCCCAGGAATCAGCTTGGTAAACCTTCGCTGCACTCCCTCCACATCAAGAACATCCTTCCTCCGATAAGGGCCTGGGTTCTCCCCTACCCGGCGGGGCGGGGGGTCCCGGCGTGTTGGAGTGGCGTGAACCACTCCGGCGTCGGGCCGCCCCATAGGTGCGGAAGTCTCCTCACCTTTAGGGGCCAAGCCCTCACATTGAGGGGCTAGGCCCACGCCGGAGTGCTTCCCGCTCCGCCGGCTGGCGTGAACGGCCTTTGGCGCCACGCCAGCTGGGGCCGAAAGGACTTCGCTGGCCGGTGTCAGTCTGCGCATGCGCCGGAGCGTCAGCGGGTGCTGACGTCGTACTGGCGCATGCGCAGGGGGAGGGGGGTCTCTTCCGCCTCCGCCATGGTGAAGACCATGGCGAAGGCGGAAGAAAAAGAGTGCCCCCACGGCACAGGCCCGCCCGCCGATCGGTGGGCCCCGATCACGGGCCAGGCCACCGTGGGGGCACCCCCCGGGGTCATATCGCCCCGCGCCCCCCCAGGACTCCGGAGCCCGCCCGCGCCGCCTGCTCCTGCCGGTAAGGTAGGTGGTTTAATCCACGCCGGCGGGAGAGGCTTGTCAGTGGCGGGACTTCAGGTGGTGGAGAATTCGGGACACGGCGAGTGCGGTATTGGCGCCGGCCCCGGGCGATTCTCCAACCCGGCGGGGGGGGGGGGGTCAGAGAATCCCGCCCAAGGATACTAAAACTGCACACAATACTCGAAATGAAAAATGAAAATCGCTTATTGTCACAAGTAGGCTTCAATGAAGGTACTCTGAAAAGCCCCTAGTCACCACATTCCGGCGCCTGTTCGGGGAGGCTGGTACAGGAATTGAACTGTGCTGCTGGCCTGCCTTGGTCTGCTTCCAAAGCCAGCGATTTAGCCCAGTGTGCTAAACCAGCCCACTCCAGGTGTGGCCTCACCAATGCCCTATACAATTGCAGTAAAACATCTCTATTCCTATACACAAATCCTTCCGCTATGAAGGCCAACATACCATTTGCCTTCTTTACTGCCGGCTGAAATGAACAAGGACACCAAGGTCTCGCTGAGTATCCAACTTTCTCAATTTACACTTATTCAGATAATAATCTATCTTCCTATTTTTGCTACCGAAATGGATAACCTCACATTTATCCACATTATACTGCATCTGCCATGCATGTGCCCACTCACTCAGCCAGTCCAAATCCCACTGAAGCATCTCTGCATCCTCCTCACAGCTCACCCGCCCACCCAACTTTGTATCATCTGCAAATTTGGAAATAGTACATCAGTTCCCTCGTCCAAAACCTTAATATACAATATGAACAGATCCCTGCCGTACCCCACTAATCACTGCCTGCCAATTGGAAAATGATCCATTTATTCCAACATATTGCTTCCTGTCTGCTAACCAGCTTTCTATTCATCTCAAGACACTACCCACAATCCCATGCACTTTAGCTTTACAGAGTAATCTGCTCTGTGAGACCTTATTGAAAACCTTCTGAAAATCTGAATAAACCACATCCACCAGTTCTCTCTGGTCAACTCTACTAGTTGCATCTTCAAAGAATTCTAGTAGTTTTGTCGAGCATGATTTTCCTTTCATAAATCCCTGCTGACTTTGTGTGATTACAAGATTGCTTTGAAATGCCGTACTATGAATACTTGACAATGGACTCAAGCAACTTCCCTACTACCAGGCTAACTGGTCTATAGTTCCCTGTTTTCTCTCTACCTCCCTTTTTGAATAACAGGGTTACATTCACCATCGTCTAATCAGTAGGAACCATTCTAGATGCAAAACATTTTGGAAAATGATCAGCAATGGATCTACTATTTCTAGGGCCACTTCCTTAAGTACTCCGGGATGTAGATTATCAAGCCCTGGAGATTTGTCTGCCTTAAAAGAACAAAGAAAAGTACAGCACTGGAACAGGCCCTTCGGCCCTCCAAGCCTGTGCCAACCATGCTGCCCGTTTAAACTAAAATCTTCTACACTTCCAGGGTCCGCCCCCCCCCTATTCCCATCCTATTCATGTATTTGTCAAGATGCCCCTTAAACGTTACTATCGTCCCTGCTTCCACCACCTCCTCCGGCAGCGAGTCCCAGGCACCCTCAACCCTCTGTGTAAAAAGAACTTGCCTCGTACATCTCCTCTAAACCTTGCCCCTCGCACCTTAAACCTATGCCCCCTAGTAATTGACCCTTCTACCCTGGGAAAATGCCTCTGACTACCCACCCTGTCTATGACCCTCATAATTTTGTAGACCTCTATCAGGTGGCCCTTCAACCTCCGTCATTCCAGTGAGAACAAACCGAGTTTATTCAACCGCTCCTCATAGCTAATGCCCTCCATACCAGGCAACATCCTGGTAAATCTCTTCAGCACCCTCTCTAAAGCCTCCATATCCTTCTGGTAGTGTGGTGACCAGAATTGAACACTATACTCCAAGTGTGGCCTAACTAAGGTTCTATACGGCTGCAACATGACTTGCCATTTTTTATACTCAATGCCCTGGCCAATGAAGGGAAGCATGCCGTATGCCTTCTTGACTACTTTCTCCACCTGTGTTGCCCCTTTCAGTGACCTGTGGACCTGTACATCTAGATCTCTCTGACTGTCAATACTCTTGAGGGTTCCACCATTCACTGTATATTCCCTACCTGCATTAGACCTTCCAAAATGCATTACCTCACATTTGTCCGGATTAAAGTCCATATGCATTACCTCACGTTTGTCTGGATTAAACTTCAGTCCCAATAATTTCCCCAAAACCATTTCCTAACTAATACTAATTTCCATCAGCCCCTCACTAAAACTTGTGTTTCTCAGAACTTCCGATACATTATTCATGTCTTCCTTTGTGAAGACAGAAGCAAAGTACGAATTTAGTTCCTCAGCCATTTCTTTGTTCCCTGTTAAGAATTCCTCTGTTTCTGACTGTAAATGGGCCTAAATTCGTTTTATCAAATCTTTTTCTCTTCACATACCTATAGAAACTTTTACAGTCAGTTTTTATGTTCCCCACTGGTTTACTTTCAAATTGTATTTTCCCCTTCTTAATCAATCCCTCGCTGCATCTTTGCTAAATTTTAAACTGTTCCCAAATCTCAGGTCTATTGCTTTTTCTAGCTAATTTGTATGCCTCTTCTTCGAATAGATTACTAGCTCTAATTGCTGTTGTAAGCCATGGTTTGGCCACAGTTCCCTTTCTACTCTTGCGCCAAATAGGAATGAATAACTTTTGGAGTTCGCCTATTTGTTCCTTGAATGCTGCCACTGCCCGTCCGCTCTCCTTCCGCAGTAATGTTTCCCAGTCCATCATTGTAAAGGATACAGAAATGAACTGCCATCACCCGTGGAGACAATGGGACATCATCTCATTCAGATGTTCTCTGTGTAATGTGCACATGGGTTTGTGGATTCCACCTTTCAGGAGTATACGAAGACTGGTGTGTGTGCTCGTTGGTGTGCGTGTGTGTGTGTGTGACACAGAGGCACAACGCCAGTCGGCAGAACTCCTGAGAAAGTTTGTTCCAGGTATATCTTTACCTCTCTCTGATTGTTGAAGTCAGCCAAATAAGCAAAGGCCACAGCTCAAAGGAAAGAGGGGGGGCCGGACGTTAGCCAATTAGTGTGCTCATCCGGGTTTTTAACAAATTGTGGGATTTTATCGACATAGTTCTCATCGAAGGGACGGAGGGTAACTTTAATGACCAGTGGTCAGAAGAAAAATATTTATTTGCTTTTCACAATAACCTGCCCACGGCAGTAACTATCCACAGTCACAGTTCCCCATTGGGACAGCCGGCACCCCAGCCCCTGCTCGGGCTGGTTTTTATACTTAGTTCCAGTGAGCCCAGCTGGGCGGCCTCCACCTCCTAACTGGGAAGCTCACACCCTACGAGCCCCTTGGGTAGATCAATAAAGGCTTCCCCGTTGCCCTCATGGGGTCATGACAGTAACAAACTGAGGGATGCTGTCTGGTTTGACAAATTTAGGGAACCTCACCTGGGAACCGGTCGTAACAATGTCCAGTGTGTCTCAGTGCTAAATTTGTGAAGCATTTTGGGATGCTTCTACTGTGTTCTAAACATTTTAAATCAGTTATCCAAATGTTAGAGATGGAAATGAAGACTTTTTGACAATGAAGAATCATCCATTCGGGGGTGGGGGGGGGGGGGGGGGGGGGGGGGGGGGGGTGGGTGGTGGGGGGGGGGGAGTGGGATTTACTGGCCCTTCACAAGTACTGGGGGTGGGGGGGGCTCATTCAACCAAACTCAGCTCCTGATTGAATGTCCTTCACATGCAATGCCAGAGCATTCAAACACAACCCCCCCCCCCCCCCCCCCCCCCCCCCCGACCCCTCAGGATCCCATGAGCAAGCACCGCCCCCCCCACCTCAAGCAAGCCCCCCCCCCCCCCCCCCCCCCCCCCCCCCCCCCCCCCCCCCCGCGTCCCCCTCCCTACTCATCACCGGGTTCATACCACCAGCAGCAAGGTCAGGTCCTTAAGTGGACATTCATTCTCCACAAGAGCCTCAATTGACAGCAGAGGAGAAGGGCTGCAATGGGGCTTCTCGCCACTCGAGGTGGAGGAGGGAGGAATCGCCATGGCGATGGCATTCAGGGGCTGGTTTAGTACAGCGGGCTAAACAGCTGGCTTGTAATGCAGAACAAGGCCAGCAGTGCGGGTTCAATTCCCGTACCAGGCTCCCTGAACAGGCGCTGGAATGTGGCGACTAGGGGCTTTTCACAGTAACTTCATTGTAACCTACTCGTGACAATAAGCGATTATTATTATATTATTACAATTATTATTAAATTCTGCCTATTGTGTGGGTTTGGAGCAACATATAGGCCAGACAGGGTAAGAACAGCAAAATCCCTTCTCGAGAGAACGTCAGTGCACCAACTTAGTTTTTACAACAATTCGCTCGTTTCATGGTCACCATTACTGAGATTAGCTTTTTATTCCAGAACTTTATTGAATTAATTGAATTTAAGTTCCCGGGATGTCCTGGTGCGATTGAACCAAGGTCGTTATTCCAAGCCTCGCGATTACTGGCTCAGAAACTGAACTGGACCAGCCGTATAAATAGTGTGGCTACAAGAGCAGGTCAGAGGCTGAGATTTCTGCAGTGGATAACTCACCTACTCACTCCCCAAAGTCTGCCCATCCATCTACAAGGCACAAATCAGGAGTGTGATAGAACATTCTCCGCTTGCCTGGATGAATGCAGCTCCAACAACACTCAAGAAGCTCAACACCATCCAGGACAAAGTATCCCTTTTGTTTGGCACCCAATCTACCACCTTCAACATTCACTCCATCCACCACCGACGCACTGTGGTTGCCGTGTGTACCATCTGCAAGGTGCACTGCAGGAACCCGCCAAGGGCCCTTCGACAGAACCTTCCAAACCTGCAACCTTTACCACCTCGAAGGACAGGAGCAGCAGATACCTGGGACCCCCACCACCTGGAGGTTCCCCTCCGAGTCACTCACCATCCCGACTTGGAAATAAATCGGCCATTCCTTCACTGTCGCTGGGGCAAAATCCTGGAATTCCCTCCCTAACAGCACAGTAGGTGTACCTACACCTCGGGGACTGCAGTGATTCCAGAAGGCAGCTCACCACCACCTTCTGAAGGGCAATTGGAGATGGGCAATAAATGCTGGCCTGACCAGTGACACCCACATCCCGTATATGGTTCATAAAAAGTTCAGTAACTTAACCATGAAGATGTTGTACCACGGAAACGGAGACTTGGCTGCAATTGTCACATTTTAAATAACAAGGTAAAGACAACATGAGACAAGGTGAAAACTCAGATGGCCGATTTCTCAAAATACTAGTTTTTTTTTTAATTGCATCTTTTTAAAAATTCATTAGACGTGGGTGTCGCAGGCTGTGCCAGCATTTATTGCCCATTCCTAATTACACTTGAGGGGGCAGTGAAGAGTCAACCACGTTGCTGTGGGTCTGCAGTCACACGTAGGCCAGACCGGGTAAGGACAGCAGATTTCCTTCCCTACAGGGCATTAGTGAACCAGATGGGTTTTCACCACAATCGACAATAGTTTCATGGTCATCATTAGACTTTTTAATGCCAGATATTTTATTGAGTTTAAATTCCATCACCTGCCTTGATGGGATTGGAACCCGTGTCCCCAGATCTTTATCCTGAGTCTCTACTACTAGTCGAGCAACAATACCACTGTGCCACCACCTCCCGCCTGTACATGGACAGCAGCTGCCAACACCCAGCTGTTGGACTCTCAGTTTTGAAGCACAGAGTAACAATAAAAATTTAAACTCTACTAACAGCACCAAACTACAGCTTGCTGCGAGCTTCAGGGAGCGGTCGGACATCTTGAATCTATCGTTCTTCTCTGTTATCCTCATCTCCCTTTTTCGTTTCTTATCTCCCTTTTTATATTATTCTTCCTTTCTTCACTTTCTTTCTTAGGGGCTGTTTAGCACAGAGCTAAATCGCTGGCTTTGAAAGCAGACCAAGCAGGCCAGCAGCACGGTTCGATTCCCGTAACAGCCTCCCCGAACAGGCGCCGGAATGTGGCGACTAGGGGCTTTTCACAGTAACTTCATTGAAGCCTACTCGTGACAATAAGCGATTTTCATTTCATTTCATTTTCACTGCCTGTGGACTTTTCCTTAAAGTTACCAGAGCAACAACAACTTGCATTTATATTGCGCCTATATCTGTGGTGAAATGTCCCAAGGCTTGTTGTTGGAGTGTTGTCGGGCAAACGTTGGATGTCGAGGCAGACAAGGAGATATTTAGACAGGTGATCAAATGCTCCGTTAAAGAGGTGGGTTTGAGGGAATGTTTTAAATGAAGAAAGGGAGGTGGAGAGTTTCCGGGAGGAATTTCCAGATCATTGGGCCCGCTGGCAGCTGATAGGCCTGGCTGCCGATGGTGGAGTTATAATAATCAGAAATGGATAAGGGGACAGAATTCGAGGATCACGGAGATCATGGAGGGCTGTAGGATTGGAGGCGATTACAGTGGCGGGGGGGGGGGGGGGGGGGGGGGGGGGGGGAGGCCTTGGAGGAATTTGATAAAAATGATCAGAATTTTAAATTTGAGTCATTCTCAGGAGGAAACGAAGAAGACTAAGTGCTCACGCCGGCCCGGGAACAGTGACGTTTTATGCCAGGAAAAATGATGCAAAAGCTGCACCGATCCTCCGTCTGATGGGGGACTAGCGGCCGTGCAGCGTAAAGCCCTCCATTTACAGCCGGAGAATTGCCGGGTCCGTGGCCACGCATGCGCACGGTGACGGTCTCCAGCGGCCGTGCAACATGGTGTCGGCCACACGGGGACCTGGCCTGCCAAAAACTGCCGTCCCATAACCAGCCTCGCCACCCCCGGACCCCCCCCCCCCCCCCAACCCTCCCACCAGTCCTCCCAGCCCCCGACAAAGATCCCGCTGCCAGTGGACTCAGTCCGCAGCCGCCACACCGGCTCCACGGGGAAAAGAAACGGTTAGTGTTCCACGCCATCGGGAACTCGGCCCGTCGGGGATGGAGCATCGGGGGAGGGCCTCAGACGAGTATGCCGTTTTTCAGGGGGTGGAGCATCGTAAATGTGGCGCCTACCTGATCTCAGCGCAAACGGGGATTCTCCGGCCAATCGGCAAACGCGATTTTGCCGCCACCAACCGGAGAATCCCGCCCAGTGTGAATTGAGAAACACGAATACTGTTCAGAACTCTCTATTCCTATTGGCTTGTCAGGCCTCCGTCAGGCCCAAGCAGCAACCTGTGTCAAAGGTACAGAGGGTGGGGGGAGTTTGATTTTCCACAAAGTGTGATTGCACCGCTGGGAACATCACTCCCCTCCAACTGGAGCTTTCTCCCTCTGACTCCAGTGCGAACTGGTGTCTGCCGCAATCAAAGGGCATTGAAGAGGAACAAGAAATATTAGAAGCATCGTATTGTGCTCTTAGCTATGTTCTATTAGCATTCCATCAGCGATTCTGGAAATACTAGATGAGTACCTGGAGGTTGAACCTGCGATGCAATGCAACCGTCTTATTGTCTTCCCGGATTAATGAGCTGAAATGTCCTTGAAATGCTCCTTTACTGACAATAACTGCCCTCCTGAAAATCACTGACTATAATTACCTTTGATAGTGTAATAAACACAACAGTAATCGGCGTGCAGGTGACGACTGGCTGAGTGCTTCCTCGGTTACATTGCTGGGAAAGGAAAATGGGTCCGATATTGTTCATTTTACACTGTTGAAGACAGCTGAAAGATTGCCCTTTGTGCTGTTAAGACGAGTGAAATACAGTAGCCAGTGATCATCAGTTCTTTATTTCTGTACGCCGTGTGAGCAGAGTCCTGATTGTACCTAACCATGCACCATTCTGTATGAAAGAAAGAACCAGACCAGACCATTACCCACCTGAGTTTGGAAGAAAGCAAGGTATCCTAATTCAAACATAAAATTCTGAATCTTGCTTCTGAAAATCTGTTTCAACCAGTTATTCAATTGATAAGCAGAATAGATAAGGGTGAACCAATAGATATGGTGTATTTGGATTTTTGGAAACCTTTTGCTAAAGGCCCACATAAGAGGTTAGTATTTACAATTACAGCACATGGGATTGGGGATAATATTTTGGGCTTGATCTTCCCAGAAGGGAACAAAGTCCCCGAGCGAGCACCTTTAGCCACGTGTTTCCCTGCACTCGCAGTGCCAAGAAACACGTGGCTATTCAACGCGACTTGCATTGAATAAGGGGCCTATACAGGGAACGCATGGCCAAGGTCGCACATAGCCCCGTTTTTAACAACAGGGAGCTCCGAGTAGTGGTTAGCACTGTTGCTTCACAGCTCCAGGGTCCCAGGTTCGATTCCCAGCTTGGGTCACTGTCTGTGCGGAGTCTGCACATTCTCCCCGTGTCTGCGTGGGTTTCCTCCGGGTGCTCCGGTTTCCTCCCACAGTCCAAAGGTGTGCCCCTGCCAGCTGGCAGTGCCACCTGGGCATCTTGGCACTGCCAGGGTACACAGGTGGCACCAGCAGTGCCAGGTAAGCACCCTGCCCAAAGAGCATGCTGCTGGGGCCTCCGATCCCCACGGAGACCCTCGCGGGTGCTGCTCCGTCTGGTTTCGGTTTGTGGGGACCAGTACCAACAGCGCTCGCTCCAGATCTCCGAGGCGAAGGGTTTGAATCGGGTGTCCTGGGAGTTTGCACATTAGAGTAAGGCTTACGGCCTCGCTCTAATATGCAAATTTGCCAAAAGGTCATCCTACCCATTGTTGGCCCCATGAGATTGCGTTGAACCTTGCGAGGTGTGGCCAGCCGGGTAGATCCTGGGAATGGGATCTCCCAGCTTGCACTGGCCATGGTACGCCACCACGGGCTGCTTTTCCAGCGGAGCGTGGTTGGAAGATCGCACCCATTGACATGGATTGAGAATTGGTTTGCAGACAGGGCTGGTTTAGCACACTGGGCTAAATCGCTGGCTTTGAAAGCAGACCAAGGCAGGCTAGCAGCACGGTTCGATTCCCGTACCAGCCTCCCCAAACAGGCGCCGGTATGTGGCAACTAGGGGCTTTTCACAGTAACTTCATTTGAAGCCTACTTGTGACAATAAGCGATTTTGATTTCATTTTCATTTCATTTCAACAGAGAGTAGGAATCAATAGGTCTTTTTGCGAGTAGCAGGCAGTGATTAGTGAGGTCCCACAGGGATTAGTGTTTGTGCCACACATATTCGCGATGTACAATGGGCTGGATTCTTCCTCCCTGCCTATGGCAAGACCACCACGGGCGGGACGCGGACCGTGGAAAGGTCCATTGACATCGGGCTGGAATTTCCCGACGTCGGGCAGGCACAGTTGGAAAATCCCGCCCAACGATTTGGATGAGGCAACCAAATGTAATATTTTCAAGTTTGCCGGTGACAGAAACGTGGGTGAGAATGGTGAGTGGTGAGGAGGACGCGAAGAGGCTTCAAGTTGACTTCGACAAGTTGAGTGAGTGGGCAAATACATGGCAGATGCAGTCCAACGTGGATTAGTGTGAAGTTATCCACTTCAGACAGAGAAACAGAATGGCAGAGTATTATTTAAATGGTGACAGATTGGGAAATGTTGATGTACAAAGAGACATGAGTGTAAGCATGCAGGTACAGCAGGCGGCAAGGAAGGCAAATGGCCTCCATTGCAAGAAGGCTTGAGTACAGGAGCAAGGACGTCCTACTGCTGTACAGAGCCTTGGTGAGTGCAGGAGTCCGGCGTTGAGATAGAGGAATAGAGGATCAGCCATAATCATACTGAATGGCGGAGCAGTTTCGAAGGGCCGAATGGCCAACATTCTGCTCCTGTTTTCTGTGGCCAGAATCTTACAGCCCCTCCCGCTCGGCAGGATGTCACTGACCCGCCGAAGTCAACGGCCTGGGTGGGGGGGACGGGGCGGGGGAAGCAATGTCGAATCTGTGAAATCTTAGTCCATGTTTCTATAACTTATTGCAGTCCTGTATTGTTACATTATGCTGCATTTCTGTAGAAGGTTTCATCTCTGGAAAGTGCATGGTTGAGGGATAGCTATCGGGCCAGGATGCCAGAGAGACCTTCATTGCTCTCCCTAGTATGGTGTGAGAGGGAGGTTCTCATTCCAAAAGGACAATACTCCACTCCCTCTGTACTTGCACTCGGAGCGTCAGCCTAGATTTTGTGCTGCAGTCCCGGGGACTTTAACCTGTGACCCCCCCCTCCCCCCCGACTCAGAGAGGAGAGCTTCACCCTGTGACACATGACGTGGGAAGTGTATGTGATCATTGTGGTCACTGGCAGTTGTTTCCAGTCGATGAAACTAATTCAGCTGTTCTCAAATGAGCTGGCAGGTTGCTGAACAGAAAAGCTTCGAACGTATCGAGCACGTCAAAGTCACAATGCAGGCGTGACGAGATTTGCAAGGACAGGCATTGCGATAAAAGTCAAGCTGAGCCACAAGGGGCAGTGAGGGTTTTACATACGAAGCTTGCGTGCAGACTCCTGGGTCGCTATGCACCAGCCTCCTGGGTCGCTATGCACCAGCCTCCTGGGTCGCTATGCACCAGCCGCGTGGGTCGCTATGCACCAGCCTCGTGGGTCGCTATGCACCAGCCTCCTGGGTCGCTATGCACCAGCCTCCTGGGTCGCTATGCACCAGCCGCGTGGGTCGCTATGCACCAGCCTCCTGGGTCGCTATGCACCAGCCTCGTGGGTCGCTATGCACCAGCCTCCTGGGTCGCTATTTACCAGCCGCGTGGGTCGCTATGCACCAGCCTCCTGGGTCGCTATGCACCAGCCTCCTGGGTCGCTATGCACCAGCCGCGTGGGTCGCTATGCACCAGCCTCCTGGGTCGCTATGCACCAGCTGCGTGGGTCGCTATGCACCAGCTGCGTGGGTCGCTATGCACCAGCCTCCTGGGTCGCTATGCACCAGCCTCCTGGGTCGCTATGCACCAGCCTCGTGGGTCGCTGTGCACCAGCCGCGTGGGTCGCTATGCACCAGCCTCGTGGGTCGCTATGCACCAGCCGCGTGGGTCACTATGCACCAGCCTCCTGGGTCGCTATGCACCAGCCGCGTGGGTCGCTATGCACCAGCCGCGTGGGTCGCTATGCACCAGCCTCCTGGGTCGCTATGCACCAGCCGCGTGGGTCGCTATGCACCAGCCTCGTGGGTCGCTATGCACCAGCCGCATGGGTCGCTATGCACCAGCCTCGTGGGTCGCTATGCACCAGCCGCGTGGGTCACTATGCACCAGCCTCGTGGTCGCTATGCACCAGCCGCGTGGGTCGCTTTGCACCAGCCGCGTGGGTCGCTATGCACCAGCCGCATGGGTCGCTATGCACCAGCCGCATGGGTCGCTATGCACCAGCCTCCTGGGTCGCTATGCACCAGCCGCGTGGGTCGCTATGCACCAGCCGCCTGGGTCGCTATGCACCAGCCGCGTGGGTCGCTATGCACCAGCCGCCTGGGTCGCTATGCACCAGCCGCGTGGGTCGCTATGCACCAGCCTCCTGGGTCGCTATGCACCAGCCGCATGGGTCGCTATGCACCAGCCGCGTGGGTCGCTATGCACCAGCCTCGTGGGTCGCTATGCACCAGCCTCGTGGGTCGCTATGCATCAGCCTCGTGGGTCGCTATGCACCAGCCGCGTGGGTCGCTATGCACCAGCCGCGTGGGTCGCTATGCACCAGCCGCGTGGGTCGCTATGCACCAGCCGCGTGGGTCGCTATGCACCAGCCGCGTGGGTCGCTATGCACCAGCCGCGTGGGTCGCTATGCACCAGCCGCGTGGGTCGCTATGCACCAGCCTCCTGGGTCGCTATGCACCAGCCTCCTGGGTCGCTATGCACCAGCCGCGTGGGTCGCTATGCACCAGCCGCGTGGGTCGCTATGCACCAGCCGCGTGGGTCGCTATGCACCAGCCGCGTGGGTCGCTATGCACCAGCCGCGTGGGTCGCTGTGCACCAGCCGCGTGGGTCGCTATGCACCAGCCTCCTGGGTCGCTATGCACCAGCCTCGTGGGTTGCTATGCACCAGCCTGCTGGTATCTGCAGACCAAAATTCTGATTCCGTCTGATTCCGAGAAGCCGCCACAGCCGTTGCCAGGACAAGCACTTTGTCGGGACTAACCAGCCTGTCTTTATCTTGGAAAGTAGTTCAATTATTCACCAAAGGCAACTGGATTTTTTTTCAAATAGCCAAAATTTTGGAACTATGAGCGGGATTCTCCGGCCCCGCGCCGGGTTGGAGAATCACCGTGGGGGGGGGGGGGGGGGGGGGGGTGGCGCGAATCACGCGATGCCTCTCTGACGTGGTCTGCCGATTCTCCGGTCACCGGCGATTCTCCCCTCGTGATGGGCCGAGTGCCCGCCGATTTCGGCGCCGTTCTCGTGGTCCGCAAGCGTGGACCCGCGGTACCCGTCCTGATGCCGTGTCGGCAGCTGGAGCTGCGTGAGTCGCTCCAGTGCCGTGCTGGTTCCCCGTGTGGCGCAGGATCGCTGAACCTAGGGGCCAGATGACGCCATCGTAAAACGCTCCGCCGTTTACAACGCCGTTCACACTTAGCCCCGGGATCGGAGAATCCCGCCCGATGTCCCTGTGTAAAACAAGAAAGGACGGTTTGATGCTTGTGGAGTTTACTCTCTCGTGTTGCTGGGTTCATCTCTGAGCACCACACGTGGAGGGTGTGTAGCACACATTCCCCCCGAATAATATCCAGGTGTCCAGGATTAATCCATGTGAATATAATAATAATCATCTTTGTTATTGTCACAAGTCGGCTTACACTAACACTGCAGTGAAGTTACTGTGAAAATCCCCTAGTCGCCTGTTCGGGTACGCGGAGTGAGAATTCAGAATGTCCAATTCACCCAACAGCACGTCTTTCGGGACTTGTGGGAGGAAACCGGAGCACCCGGAGGAAACCCACGCAGACACGGGGAGAAACTGCAGATTCCGCACAGACAGTGACCCAAGCCGGGAATCGAACCTGGGACCCTGACACTGTGAAGCAACAGTGTTCACCACTGTGCTACCGTGCCGCCCAAGGTTATAGAGATTAGGCTAGATTCCCAAGAAGACATCAAATTAAAGGATGATCTAATGAAGTTGTTTCAGATGATTAATGAATGTGATGGGGTGGATGGAGAGACTTATTTCCTCTGGGAATAAGGGGCAAATCCAAAATCTGGAGCCAGACTGTTCATGAATCAGTTATTCCCACACCGAATGTGTCTGAAATCTGGAAACATCTCCCCACAAACGTTGCTGAGACTGGGGCTCAATTGAAAATTTTAAAACTGTAACAATTAATGGGAGCCAGTGATCAAGGGTTCCGGAACCAAAGCGAACATATGGAATTGAGATGTGGGTCAGTCAGTCAGTCGTGATCTGTTTGAACGGCAGGACAAATCTGAGGGGCTAAACGATCTGCTTTTGATCCTATCTTCCAACTAGATGTCGGGAAGTTGGAAGGCCTTTCGTTATACTGAGGAGATTAAGGAATAGTTAACAATTCTGCCTTTATTCTACGGAAGCATGCCGAGGGATCGAAAATAATCAGCGAGCACTAAGAATGGACACATCCAGATTCCCCTAGTTAAAACTTTTAGATTAAAATGTTAATATTTGCAGCCGGAACTTTACAGGATGGGAGTATAGTGGAGGCCTCCGGTGTATCGGAATGGAACTGAGAGTGTACAACAAAAACTATTGCCATAGTTGGCAGTTCAGTATGTCAGAAACTCCGACAACAGCTTTAACTCTCTTTAACTCTTTAATTCTCTTGTTGAAATCTTCAGGAGCTGCACCCCCAAAAAACGAGAATACACAGACATAAAACAAAAGCATTGGGGTTTGCAGGAACATACACACAGATATACACATATACACACACACATATTTACACACCTACACACATACACAGATATACACACACACACACGTGTATACATCGCGTTAGCACTGTTGCTTCACAGCTCCAGGATCCCAGGTTCGATTCCCGGCTTGGGTCACTGTCTGTGCGGAGTCTGCACGCTGTCCCCGTGTCTGCGTGGGTTTCCTCCGGGTGCTCCGGTTTCCTCTCACAAGTCCTGAAAGACGTGCTGTTAGGTGAGTTAGACATTCTGAATTCTCCCTCTGTGTATCCGAACACACGCCGGAGTGTGGGGACTAGGGGATTTTCACAGTCATTTCATTGCAGTGTTAATGTATGCCCACTTGTGACAATAAAAATTATTATTATTACATATACAATCACAGATATACACATATGCACACACAACACACGCAGGCGCATACACAAACACACACATTCATACACACACAGATATACGCATGCACACATATACATCCACAGATATACACACTTACACACCCACATATATATATATATATATATATATATACACACACACACATACATATACACATGCACATATACATATATACACACATACAGATATCCCATATGCGCACACACATATATACAAACAGATATACACACACAGACTCATATATATACACAAACAGAAATACACAAACGCACACACAGACATACACATATATACACACACAACAGATATATATACATACACACAGATATCCACGCAAACACACACAAACACACACAGATATACACATACATGCACACACATATATATACATATGCACACTCAAATATACACATACACACACAGATATATACACACACAGACACATATATATGTACACACAGATATATACATGCACACACACAGATAACACATCCACATGGATACATATACAGATACATGCATTCACACACAGATACACACTCACAGATGCTACACGCTGTTTCTCAGAAGCACACACAGATAAACAGATACAGATGCAAACTCGCATACAAACACATACACACACTGCACACACAAATACTCTGATAAATGCAGATATGATACAAACACAGACACATGCACACTTCACACACACAATCACACACACACACACACACATGCACACAGATATTTATACATACAGTCAAAGTCACACACACAGACAACACAGCATCTTGAACATTAGAAAATGTCCCACGGTACTTCACAGGAGCTGAAACTAAATTTGACTAATGTCCAAAATCTGGTCACAGGCTTGGTTTTGAGGAGTGTTGGTAAGGGTGAGAGGGAGATGCCAGAGCTTAGTTGAGGACATGGCCGCCAATGGTGAATGAAAGAACCCTCTGAGATAACGCTGTCTGCAACCGGCTCCTTTAACATCACTCTTGTTCTTGAGGTACTCTGTACAGGGACATGAACTAAATAGGCACATCATGGTGTTAATTAGAAGCTAATTACTGTGGGAAGTTTCTGCAAGTTAGCATCTGCTTGTAAAACCCCGGCTGCTGGCCTGGGGAGAAGTCACGTTGTCAAGGTCAAAGAAACCAGCTGGAAATTACTGTTTTTTAAAAAAATATATATTTGGGATGTTTCGAATTGTGATTGATGTGCACTTAAACAGCAACTTGGATTCCAAAAACCCAAGAAGTACAGCATCTCAAGGCAAAGCAGGGAGGTGTAATTAGAAATTAGGGGCTGGTTTAGCATATTGGGCTAAACTGGCTTGTAATGCAGAATAAGGCCAGCAGCGCAGGTTCAATTCCCGTACCAGCCTCCCCGAATAGGCGCTGGAATGTGGCGACTAGGGGCTTTTCACAGCAACTTCATTGAAGCCTACTTGTGACAATAAGCCATTATTATTGTTATTAAATGAATGTCCATTGAGAAAAACAAAGAGGTATTGGGAGGAATGATCCAAATCTTGGTCAGCGAGTTCCGTTTTAAGGAGGATCTTAAAAGAAGAGATGATGTTGGAGAGACAGAGGGTACATGTTTATAAAGATTGGAAAGCTGGACCGGTTTAGACTGGGTTTAGTGTCCTGGTGCTTATAGTGATAGTGTAGCTGAGCTCAGATCTCCCCCTCACTATTTGTGGAAGTGGTCATTCATGGTCAGGTATATTTACATAGTTTATTTTCCAGGTCGATACTCGAGTGTGGGACTGAGGGAGTGCTGCCATGTGGGGAGGTGCCTTCTTTTGGGAAGGATAAATGAAAGACCCTGTTTGACCTCTTAGACAGATGTAAAATGTTCTCTAACAGGAGGAGCCGCGAAGGTCCTCCCAGTGTCCTGACCAGAGGGGGAGGCGGCGATCTAGTGTTATTGTCACTGGACTGGTATTCCAGAGACCGGAGTAGAACATAGAACATAGAACAGTACAGCACAGAACAGGCCCTTCGGCCCTCGATGTTGTGCCGAGCAATGATCACCCTACTCAACCCCACGTATCCACCCTATACCCGTAACCCAACAACCGCCCCTTAACCTTACTTTTTAGGACACTACGGGCAATTTAGCATGGCCAATCCACCTAACCCGCACATCTTTGGACTGTGGGAGGAAACCGGAGCACCCGGAGGAAACCCACGCACACACGGGGAGGACGTGCAGACTCCGCACAGACAGTGACCCAGCCGAGAATCGAACCTGGGACCCTGGAGCTGTGAAGCATTTATGCTAACCACCATGCTACCGTGCTGCCCTGGTACTGTTCTGGGGACCTGTGTTCCAATCTCACCAAGGCAGATGGTGAAATTTGAATTCAATAAAAAAAACTTGGAATTAAACGCCTAACGATGACCATGAAACCATTGTCGATTGTCATAAAATCCCATCAGGTTCACTAATGGCCTTTAGGGAAGGAAGCATGCCATTTTCACTGTACCTCGGTACATGTGACAATAAACAAATCCAATCCAATCCTTGCCCAGTCTGGCCTACATGTCACTCCAGACCCGCAGCGATGCCATCTGAGATGCCATCTGAAATGGCCGAGTGAGATGCTGAGTACGATGCCAATTAGCCCGTACTGGTCCACCATTCGGTCCATGGTTCTTTGAAAGACCGAGACCCCGTTTGTGACGCTGAAGGGGACACGGAGGAAGTGGAAGAGGCGGCCGGCTGCCTCAAAGGCCGTGTAGTGGCGGTCCCCCGGGCGGATTGGGAGCCGGTGATATGCAGAATTCAGATCCACCGTGGAGAATACCCAGTAGTGTGTGATCTGATTTACCATGTCTGCAATCTGGGGAAGGGGGTACGCATCAAGGTGCGTGTACCGGTTTATGGTTTAGCTGTAACCTACAACCATCCGGGTCTTTTCCCCGGTCCTGACGACCACCACCTGAGCTCTCCAGGGGTTATTGCTGGCCTCTATGATCCCTTCCCACAAGAGTTGCTTGGACCTGATAAAAATCCTGATAAAAGACCTCGGACCGGATAAAAGTCCTGTCCTGAATGTTATACCGCCTGCTTCTGGTGGCGACTGGCTTACAGTCATCGGTGAGATTTGCGAAGAGCGGGGGAGGGTCGACTTTTAGTGTCGCAGGGCTGCATATGGTGAGTTGGGGTAGGGGCCCGCCGAATTTCAGAGTTAGGCTCTTCAGGTTACACTGGAAATCCAGTCCCAACAGGAGAGGAGCGCAGAGGTCGGGGAGTACATATAGTTTATAATCGGCGTACTCGGCGCCCTGTATTGCTAGGGTTGCGGTAGTGCATCCCTGGATCTGCACCGAGTGCGACCCAGAAGCAAGGGAGATGGTTTGGTGCACCAGAAAGATTGGGAGCGAGCAGCGTCTTACTATGTCTGGATGAATAAAGCTCTCCGTGCTCCCGGAGTCGAACAGGCAAGGAATTTCGTGTCCATTTACCCGGACGATCATCATGGAGCTCCGGAGGTGTTTGGGTCTGGACTGGTACAGGGTGACCGTGCTGAGTTGCGGGTAGCCAGCGTAGTCGGAGGTGCTGGTGTGGTCCCAAGATGGCTGCCTCCGTCGGTCGCACGTGTCGGGCCACGTGGGCGAGGATGGCCAAGATGGCGGTCTCCGTCGGTCGCACGTGTCGGGCGGCGTGGGTGAGGATGGCCAAGATGGCGGCCCCCGTGAGTCTCACACGTTGTGCGGGCTTGGAGCTGGCTGCCCCCACGGACAGCACGAGGCCGATGACACGCCCGGGGACGGAGTCGGCAGACACGCTGCTACACTGCGGGCCTGTGAGTCTGAGGGTCGGGTCTGCGATTCTGAGGGTTCGGACCTGGCCAGGCAAACCTCAGCAAAAAGTCCTTTTTTTCCCGCAGTTGCTGCAGTTTGCGTTCCGGGCCGGGCAGCGCTGCCTGGGGTGCTGATGCTGGCCGCAGAAATAGCAGGGTAGCCCCCCCCCCCCGTGTTGGCGGGCAGCAGCACAGCACAGGCCTGGGGTACTCTCTGGTCGGGGGTCCACAAGGGGGTCGCGTGATCAGACAGGAATGCGTTGAGGCTTTGGAACGCTACTTCTAGGGAGGAGGCTAGCTTTAACGTCTCTTCCAGGTCGAGGGCACCCTTCTCGAGTAGGCGCTGTCTCACGTAGTTGGACCTGACTCCAGCCACGTAGGTGTCTCGGACTGCGAGGTCCATATGTTGAGTGGCCGTAACGGCCTGGTAGTTGCAACTTCGCGCAAGGACTTTGAGGTCGCCTAGGTACTCCTCCAGCGATTCCCCGAGGCGTTGGCGGCGAGTAGTGAGGAGATGCCGCGCATACACCTCGTTCACTGGCCTTACGTATAGACGCTTCAGCATCGCGAGGGGGACCGAGTATGTGGAGGCTTCTTCGAGTTGTACAGAGAGTCGATGGCTTACCCAGGCGTGGAGGAGGCTCAGCTTCTGATCGTTGGAGACGGAAGGCGAGGAGGAGGCTGCGAGGTAGGCCTCAAAACAGCGAGCCAATGTGAAAAAATCTCTTTTGCCTCCGCGGCTTGCGGGTCGAGTTCCAGTCGGTCAGGTTTGAGGGCCGATTCCATTGTGGTGTTGCAGTCGATTAAATTAGCAGAGCAGCCGCAGGCAGGCACTGTTCTAGTCGATTCAAGCCACAGTTTACTTCAACTCCTTGTTTTGCGTGAATTGATGGTTGCATCAATTTAATCGACTAGAACAGTGCCTGCCTGAGACTGCTCTGCTACTGAGAGCCGCCTACAGGGCTACTGCTCTTTGTACCTCCCCTCAAGGGGGCGGAGCCAGGGGCGGAGCCCACAAGGGCACCAACATGATACATCACAGGTAATACCTTACAATGGTCCATAGGTGGAGCCCTCATGGGCAACAACGTGGTACAGTTACATACATGGTGAATGGTTAATGCAATACGTTCACCACATTGGACAGTTATTACCCCCGTTCTTCCAGTGCTGCCCCCGTCACTAGGACATGCAGAAAACCTTGCAATGACACTTTGTTACACAGTCAATGCCCCTTCTTTACACAGTGAATCTCAAATTGTCAAAGGGGGCAGCATGGTAGCATGGTGGTTAGCATAAATGCTTCACAGCTCCAGGGTGCCAGGTTCGATTCCCGGCTGGGTCACTGTCTGTGTGGAGTCTGCACGTCCTCCCCCTGTGTGCGTGGGTTTCCTCCGGGTGCTCCGGTTTCCTCCCACAGTCCAAAGATGTGCGGGTTAGGTGGATTGGCCATGCTAAATTGCCCATAGTGTCCTAATAAAAGTAAGGTTAAGGGGGGGGTTGTTGGGTTACGGGTATAGGGTGGATACGTAGGTTTGAGTAGGGTGATCATGGCTCGGCACAACATTGAGGGCCGAAGGGCCTGTTCTGTGCAGTACTGTTCTATGAGATAAACATTTTTCTTTTGCATCTTCAATATTTTTATGCTAAGTAAACAATTCTGTTCAAAGAAAATGTTCCCAATGTCCCTGTGAGTTTCCCTCCCCCACATCTTTGCTTTAAGCAATGGCCTAAAGCTTCAAACTTCAGTTCTAGGAGTCTACAGGCCAATCCTGAGACTTGGCTTCTTAATCAAACATTAAGCTGTGAGAATGATTGCTGGGCAGGTACTACACATTATGGTGTCTCTGCTCTTACAGAAGAGGTTGCTTTCCTGTGAGCTGACAGTGTGATGATCGTTACGTGCGGGTCCAGCCATTGACGTGTCCTTTCCTGAGGCCAGGAGCAAATTATTTCCCATACCTTCACTTCTCGTCCTATTGAGCACATTTACAGAGACAGCTCCTGTCAAGTACGATGTCAGTTATCAGCCTTGCCAATGAAGTTCAGTGTCAGAAAGAATTAAAGTTGGAGTTTATGGATAAGGACACATGGGCACATTTCATTCTCAACTTGACTAGTCACAGGGCAGATTCGCTCACGCATGACCCGAGTTTGCACTTGTGCTTTTTATAAGTAACTCCATCCCCTGAAAGGGTTTCTATCTCACCTGCAATGTGCTTCAGTCGCTCCTTGTTTAAGTAATTCTTGTGCAGTTTTTGGGGTGCGTTTATATTGACACTGTGCTGCTTGAACATACGAACATGAGAAATAAGATCACAGGTTTGCCATTCAGCCCTTTGAGTACGCTCTGCCGCCATTCAATGGCTGATCTTCTATGTCATGGGCGGCACGGTATCACAGTGGTTAGCACTGTTGTTTTGCAGCACCAGGGGCCCAGGTTCGATTCCCGGCTTGGGTCACTGTGCGGAGTCTGCAGGTTCTCCCTGTGTCTGCGTGGGTTTCCTACGGGTGCCCTGGTTTCCTCCCACATGTCCCGAAAGACGTGCTGTTAGGTGAATTGGACATTCTGAATTCTCCCTCTGTGTACCCGAGCAGGCGCCGGAATGTGGCGACTAGGAGATTTTCACAGTAACTTTATTGCAGTGTTAATGTAAGTCTACTTGTGACACTAATAAAGATGATTAACACACCATTTTCATGCACTAACCCCATATCCCTTAATGTTTGTAAGATATAGAAATCCATGGATCTCAGTCTTGAACTTGCTCAATGACTGAGATTCCACAGGTCTCTGTGGCAGAGAATTACAAACATTCACCGTTCTTCGAGTAAAGAAATTCCTCCTCATCTCAGTCCTGATTGGCCTCCCCCTTATTCTGAGACTCTGTCCACTGGTTCTAGACCCCGTCCCACACAACCAGGGGAAACATCCTTCCTGCATCTACCCTGTCGAGCCCTGTAACAATTTGAGCTGACAATTCATCTGTTTTATTGCAAGCGCTGCAGGAATTCAAATATTGAGCCCTTAATTCAGTATTTTACTGTTGTTTTGTAAACTCTGCCCCTATCTGGCGGCACGCTGTCTCTTCCTACCAAACTCTAATTATTATCACCGTTATTGCAACCTTGATCCACTAATTCATTGGATTGAAGGCAGTGATCCTATCACTGGGGACACTAGGAGCCAGATCCTAACTTTGGTTCCCAATGGATCCCTGGAATAGTGTTGTCAATTCCGATTGGACATTTTCTTGGGTGTTTGATCACATGACCTTCCACTTTGGACCACCCCGCCTGGTCAAACATCAAACAGCCTCCCCTCCCCTCCCCGCCCACAACCCCCACCCCCAAGCCCAATCCAATATCTTGGGAAGTAATAAATGAAAACGTTTGAAGAAAATCAAAAAGGAAACAATCTTTAAAAAAGATCTCAAGATCGTTCCCCTTATTAATCTTTAAATCTCAGAGGCTCCGGGATAATTCTGGAGGGTTCGGATCCCCACTTCTCCAGCCAGACTTTACCGGGGTTAATATTGATGGTAATCCCTCCGAGGTTAACGATGGAGCTTGGACAGGCCAGTGATGTGCCTTTGATTTCTCTGACTCGTCCAGGATTTCCCTGTGACGTTCAGAACGTTGATTAGCCAGAAACATAAGTTGTGAGCCTCATCCCTGGGCAGATACAGCTTTGCGGTGGAGGACTTGGGCAGGTACAGCTTTGCAGTGGAGGACCTGGGCAGGTACAGCTTTGCGGTGGAGGACCTGGGCAGATACAGCTTTGCGGTGGAGGACCTGGGCAGATACAGCTTTGCGGTGGAGGACCTGGGCAGGTACTGCTTTGCGGTGGAGGACCTGGGCAGGTACTGCTTTGCGGTGGAGGACCTGGGCAGGTACAGCTTTGCGATGGAGGACCTGGGCAGTCACTCCTGGTGCTGTGAACACATTCCAGGACGGAACTGAGGAAGTCCTGCGTCTCACAGCTCTGCTGTTCCAGTAACGAGAAAGATGCCCCCTCCTCCTGAAACAAAGCAAAATGCTGCGTAAGAGTAAAGGACAAGAGGACATCATTGTTGGAGGTCCTGTGGTACGGTGGACAGTGTCTGAGTTTGAGTGTCTGGGTTTGAGTCCCAGATCTGGTGGCCAATAGGAGATCCATTTCTAATGGCTGAACAGGTCATGTATCAACCTGCGGGTCCTTCCTGCAAGCCAATGGCTGACTGTAAGAGCGGGAGGCACCCTTGGGCACACATGCTTGATGTGGCGTGGCACCCCTCAAACTATACTCCTCTGGCGACAGACTAGGGACCTGTTCTGAGTAAAACTAGCTGTGGGTACAGGTGTGAGTCTGCCTTGTGCATCACCAGGCGTGGGAAGACCAACGACAGGGACATTGCTTAGTCTGAAGAAGATCCAGCAATGTTTGCCGAGGTGTCACAAATGTTCCTCAGGCTGGGTTAGACCCACTGATATAATCCCTGCCTTTATTGGCACCAGACTTGGCAATTTCATTGCTCTCCTGCGTGGCTTTTAAAAAAATTATTTACATGGGATGTGGGCATTTCTGGCTGGGACAGCACTTGTTGCCCATCCCTAATTGCCCTTGAACTGAGTGGCGTGTTAGGCCATTGCTGTGGTCTGGAGTCACATGTAGACCAGACCAGGTAAGGATCTAATCCTAACCCTCAGGACAGATTTCCTTTCCGAAAGGACATTAGTGAACCAGATGGGTTTTTAGAACAATTGCTGATGGCTTCATGACACCGTTACTGAGACTAGCTTGCCACTCCATGGGCGTGATTCTCCGACACCCCGCCAGGTCGGAGAATCGCCGGGGGCGGCGTGAATCCTGCCGGCTGCCGTATTCTCCAGCGCTGGGGATTTGGCGGTGGCGGGAATGTTGCCGCGCCGGTTGGGGGCCGTTGGCAGCGGCCTCCCACCCCCCCCAGCTATTCTCCGGCCCGCGATGGGCCGAGCGACCGCCCGTTGTAGGTCGGTCCCGCCGGCATATATTACACCAGGTATTTGCCAGCGGGACCTGGCTGCGCGGGCGGCCTCCAGGGTCTTCGGGGGAGGGGGGGGTGGGGGGATCTGGCCCCGGAAGTGGCCTGGCCCGCATTCGTGGCCTACCGATCCGCGGGCGGGCCTGTGCCGTGGGGGCACTCTATTCTTCCGTGTCGGCCGCTATGGTCATCCGCGATGGCTGGCGTGGAGATGAACCCCCCCCCCCTTCCCCCCGCGCATGCACTGGGCTGACGCCAGCACACGCTTGCGCGTATGCACCAACTCGCGCCGGCCAGCGGAGGGCCCTTTGGCGCCGGTTGGCGTGGTGCCAAGCCCCTTCCCCGCTGGCCGGCGCCTCCCTGAACAGGCGCCGGAATGTGGCGACTAGGGGCTTTTCACAGTAACTTCATTGAAGCCTACTCGTGACAATAAGCAATTTAAATTCATTTCATTTCATTAGGGATGGGTAATAAATGCTGGCCTAGCCAGCGACGCCCACATCCCTTGAAAGAATACATTTTTTTTAAAATCCTGAGAATAGTCAACAGTATCTTGTGGGAGACCATTTGTTGTATCTTAGCTGCACCATTCATACGATGGAAAACTGATGCCACTTAATGGAACCTTGAATAAACCAAAGGGTGAGGTATTCCAGCCGCAATGACCCCAGATTTTCCCGGTGCCCATGACGATGCCCGCCGGTGTCCGGGGCCAGGACATCCTGCCCAAAGTCTTATGGGATCAGGTTTATCATTGAAACCTTCTTGGTTTTGCTCTTCCCTTTTGGCCCCCGAGTTGACACAAAAGCGAAATACTGTGGAATCCTGAATCAAGAACAGAAAGGGCTGGTTATCCTCAGCACGCGTGGCAGCGTCTGTGGGGGGAGAGAGAGACAGAGTTAGTGGGTGGGTCTCTCCACACCTCCCGCCGCATGTTCTGCGGGGCAGAGGAGGCCTGCCATTGGCTGGAAGCAGGATCTTCTGGTCCCAGCGCTACCAATGGGGTTTCCTGCATTGTGCCCCCACCCCCCCACCCCTCGGAAACCCACGGCGGGGTTTCGCCGTCAGCGGGGATTCGGCGTCAGCGGGATGTCCGCCTGGCAGGAACGGGCAGAACTTTCCGGCAACGTTTCAGACTGTGACCTTCCATCATCACTGCCAAAAGAAGTTTGAGAAGTCAGAGATTTGAAACAAGTGGAAAGGGGGGGAGGGTTAAACGATCAGAAGGTCGGAGGTGCAAGGCCTCCGTGAGTAGATGTGCAATACCCTACCGTTGCAAAGAAGCGTCACGTTGGACTCGAAACATTAGCTCTGATCCTCTTTCTATGGTTGACACCAAACATGCTGAGTTTTTGCAGCTTCTTCTGTTTTTGTTACCTGGTCTGACCCGGGGGGGGGGGGGGGGGGGGGGGGGCAACAATCTGTGTGGCAGAAAACCAGACTTTTTCCTCATTCTTCAATCTCTCGGAAGGTGGGCTGCAGTCCCAGTGGGCGATGCTAGGTCAGGGTTCAATTGTTTGGTTGCTTTATAACGCAGTAAGCTGAACACAGAGAGCAGCAGTTACCAGATTCACTTTATTCAATTGTAACAGCCAATCTTCACCTGATGATTCAAAATAAAGGAAACCGTACACTCACCCTGCTTCAGTGGGATGTCTTTCTCGATTTAAATCTAATTTTCTAACTCTCCTCTGCTGTGTTCCCTCCTTCACTGAGTTCTTCTCCTTTTGCTGCTCTCCCTCCTTGTTTAGAAGCCTGACTCTCTGTCAGAGCCGAACCTCATACCTCACTTGGCAGTGACTCCTGCCCAGTCCAAATGAATTGGATTGTCATGGCTGTGATGAGTGTGGACAATCATTTAACCTTAAGTTGTCTCTCATTGTCATATGACACTAGTTCAGGCATGCCCACTGAAAACTAATCAATGAGTGTTGTTGTCGGAGCGTTTCCAAAGCCTGAGTATTGAGCCAGCCTTTACACGGGTTCCTCCCTCATTGTTAGGCCTTAGCTTAGTAAACAGAGCAGACACACAGCCTGGCTAAGATGGCTTTATTAACCCAAGCTTGATTTTGTGTAGACGAGAGATGGACCTGGATAATGCCAAGATCGATCTACTAAAGACGGATAAAAACACATCAATTGTATGATTTCCAATAGCCCATCCCAATTGGACTCGATTTAATTCCGGAAGCTCTCATGTCCAAATATCCAATAAAATTGTGACCAGCCCATGATTTAACCCCATCCATTCAGCTGTTGTTTACCAAGATCCTGGGTGGGATTCTCCTTTCCGGGGACTAAGTCCCCACACCAGCGGGAAAACCGGCGCCAACCACTCCGGCGTCAACAGCCCCCGACAGTGCGGAATTCTCCGCACTTCCAGGGGCTAGGTGGACGCCGGAGGGGTTGACGCTGTGCCAGCCGGCGCTGAAGGGACTGCGCGAGTCCGGCGTGATCTCGCACGCGCGTGGTTCCGCGCATGCGCAGACCGGCCGGCGTATTCTGCTGCATGAGCAGGGGGATGTCTTCTCAGCGCCGGCCATGGCGGGGCCCGACAGGGGCCGGCACGGAAGGAAGGAGTGCCCCCATGGCACAGGCCTGTCCACAGATGGTGGGCCCCGATTGTGGGCTAAGCCACCTTGGGGGACCCCCCTCCCTGGGCCGGATCCCCCTGCCCCCCCCCCGGAGGACCGCCCCGGCCGACTTACCTGCCAGGTCCCGCTGTGTGGGACCATGCCTAATCCATGGCGGTGGGACTGGCCTAAAATGGACGGCCGCTCGGCCCACCGGGGCCCGGAGAATTGCCGGGGGGGGGGGGGGGGGCGCTGCCAACGGCCCCCGACTGGTGTGGCATGAACCCCGCCCCCACCCGAAAACCGGCGCCGGAGAATACGGCAGCCGGCGGGGGGGCCGGACCCGCGCTGCCCTCCCGGGGATTCTCCCTCCCGGCGGGCGGGGGGGCCGGACTCGCGCTGCCCTCCCGGGGATTCTCCCTCCCGGGGGGGGGGGGGCCGGACTCGCGCTGCCCTCCCGGGGATTCTCCCTCCCGGCGGGGGGGGGGGCTGGACTCGCGCTGCCCTCCCGGGGATTCTCCCTCCCGGCGTGGTGGGGGGGGGCTGGACTCTCGCGCTGGCCCTCGCCGGGATTCTCCCTCCCGCCGGGGGGGGCCGGACTCGCGCTTCCCTCCCGGGGATTCTCCCTCCCGGCGGGGGGGGGGCTGGACTCGCGCTGCCCTCCCGGGGATTCTCCCTCCCGGCCGGGGGGGGGGGGGCCGGACTCGCGCTGCCCTCCCGGGGATTCTCCCTCCCGGCGGGGGGGGGGCTGGACTCGCGCTGCCCTCCCCGGGGATTCTCCCTCCCGGCGGGGGGGGGCTGGACTCGCGCTGCCCTCCCGGGGATTCTCCCTCCCGGCGGGGGGGGGCCGGACTCGCGCTGCCCTCCCGAGGATTCTCCCTCCCGGCGGGGGAGTAGGGGGGGGGGGGTCGGAGAATCCCGCTGCCTGTGTCCATTTTAAGTTGTTTTTCCCAGATATTCCCATCCTGATATCACAGTCAGATCCTGTCCACCCATTGTCCACCTCGGGCCAGGATGTCAGAACTGGTTTTCTCTTTACTCCATGGCTTGTTCCAGAAGATATTGGGGCCACTGATAACACTTGTTTAATACGGCCACTATGTAATCTGCTGGCCACACATCTCCTGTGTCTCAAAAACATGGGCAAGTTAGCTGGCCTAAATCCCATCATGCATTGTGGCCACTGCTAGTAGCCAGAACCTACACGATTATCATGACTATGTCCTAAAATACAGGTTTAATGATAAATAATGATTACTGAGTATACTTTCTATGATTGATCTCAATCCTTAGTAACCTAACTTATGTAGAACTACTCTAGAGGCATCCTAGGTATTCAGTTTTAAGAAGTCTCATTGCTGGACACCCCCTTCAGTTGTGTCCTGTGAACTTTACTCATTGAGAGCGACATTTATCCAATGGTCGTATTTTTAACATGTGCTACACAGTCCAAAGATGTGCGGGTTAGGTGGATTGGCCATGCTAAATTGCCCGTAGTGTCCTTAAAAGTAAGGTTAAGGGTGTGGGGGGTTGTTGGGTTACAGGTATAGGATGGATACGTGGGTTGAGTGGGGTGATCATTGCTCGGCACAACATCGAGGGCCGAAGGGCCAGTTCTGTGCTGTACTGTTCTATGTTCTATGTACACTAAACTCCATTCCTCCCAATTTGTAAGAGCACAATTTAACACAGCAACCAACCATCTGAATAATAAGACCGTTCAAAGAGTTGATCATTTGTCTTGGTACCATCTCCTAGTTTCGACCTGTGCCGCGCCCCCCCCCCCCCCCCCCCCCCCCCCCCCCCCCGTGTCCCAGAGACTTAATTTACCTTGAAGTAGTTCTCTGAATTTGCTTGTATACCCAGAGTATTTCTACAATTCTCAGAAGTTCCTTTAATTAAGGCCCTGCGTCTCTCCAGAAGCTAAACTAGAAAATGCCTGAAATACGTTACATCTGTCAATATCTGTACAGAGACCAGGGTTTGGAGATCTAAGCCTTTGTTGAACCCGTTATTTTGATGAAGAGTTAGAATCTGCAACTTTACTCATCTTTCTATAGATTCTGACAGACTTGTGATGACATTTCTGGCATTTGTATGGCCCCCCAGATTCTCCAGTGGCTGTGATCAGCTCTGCAGCTTCTCGTGCTGTCCAATGGGAACTCAATGTTAAAATATTCCGCACTTTGGGAAGACTGCCTGGCTTGTGACTGGACTGCTAATTCATGACATCACATCCAGGGGAATATTACACAAAATATTGCAGAGATTGAGAGAGACAATGAGAGAGATAGAGAGATAGGCAGCGAGAAAGAGAGAGAGAGAGACAGACAGCGAGAGAGACAGCAAAAAAGAGAGAGAGAGACAGACAGCGAGAAAGAGAGACAGCGAGAAAGAGAGAGAGACAGCGAGAAAGAGAGAGAGACAGCGAGAAAGAGAGAGAGAGACAGACAGCGAGAAAGAGAGAGAGAGACAGCGAGAAAGAGAGAGACAATGAGAGAGAGAGAGACGGACAGCGAGAAAGAGAGAGAGCAACAGTGAGAAAGAGAGAGGGAGACAGCGAGAAAGAGAGACAGCGAGAAAGAGAGAGGGACAGACAGCGAGAGAGAAGGCAAAAAAGAGAGAGAGACAGACAGCGAGAGAGAGAGACAGCGAGAAAGAGAGAGAGACAGCGAGAAAGAGAGAGAGACAGCGAGAAAGAGAGAGAGAGACAGACAGCGAGAAAGAGAGAGAGACAGGGAGAAAGAGAGAGAGTCAGACAGCAAGAAAGAAAGAGACAGAGATAGACAGCAAGAAAGAAAGAGACAGAGACAGCGAGAAAGAGAGAGACAGAGACAGCGAGAAAGAGAGAAAGAGAGCGAGAGAGGGATTCAGCGAGAAAGAGACAGCGAGAGAGAAAGAGGAAGGCAGCGAGAAAGAAAGACAGTGAGAGAGAGAGACAGTGAGAAAGAGAGAGAGGGAGACAGTGAGAGGGAGACAGCAAAAAGAAAGCGAGAGGCAGCAAGCGAGATGGGGAAAGATAGGGGGGGCGGGTTTCTCTGATTCAGAAACTACGTATTAATGCCGGGACTGAATCAATTCAAGATCTATTAATGGGCTGGCAAGTGGAACACGATCGATTCCAATAACAATCTGTACCGGATTCTCGGGGTCAGGATTGACACTCGAGAGGCTGACAGGCTGCAGTTGTCTATCAGCGACTCCGCTCCCCACACACACACATCCCAGCCACCCAGATGGCAGCACGGGGAGTGGCACCCCGGATCATGGACAGGGAGCTGGAGACCCTGCGGGACACTGTGGAGCAGCGCCGGGCCACCCTGTACCCTGGGTGGGAAGGAGGCCGTCTCCCACCGCCACACACCGGGCCGGGGTGCAGGTGGCCTGAGCGCCGTGGGCCCCATCAGCAGGACCGGCCAGCACCGCCAAATAACCGCAGGGAGAGAGAGACCGAGGGGGAGTGACGGACCTGTGGCCGCTCACCGCTGCGGAGCGGCGGGCACTGCACCTGGTCGGCGGGCCCGGAGAGAGGGCACTCAACATGGCAGAGGTCGGCATTGGGCAAGTGAGACCCCACTGTCTAGCGGTTTCCCATGGCATACATGCACGACCCCCCCCCCCCCCACAACACATCACCCCCACCTCCCTCACCACTTCCTCTACCCCCACCCCCA